>NC_046344.1:10057000-10770500 GCF_000738735.6 Corvus cornix cornix | reverse complement strand
CAATCTTATCATTAGCTCACAGCCTGCCTAAGATGCACAGCAGACTGCGGAAAAAACACGCAGACAGCTTGGAGAGAAAAAACAACATCTTGTTTCACTAAGATCTATGTATTGCCAAAGGACAGTGACATTAAAAAAACAGGAGGATGGCCAAGAGCAGCCCCTATAGCAAGTTTATGGCAAGCACTTGCAGGTGTGTGAGCTGTAGAGAAATCCAGCGAGGAGCATCTGTTGCTTTGATTTTGTATTAGGCACTTACTACCAAGCCAAATGAACCTGAAAGCCAATGCAAATCACAGCAACTCTGTGCTTTTTCTCTTGGGGAAAGAAAAAATGTAGCAGGTCAGATAACTCAACCAATTGGGAATAAAACCGAGAACTATGTCAGGGAATAACAAAAAAAGAACTCTGATCCTGAAGAATACTCTCCAAATGCAGTTCATAAAACACAGTGAATAAAGCACATCTACAGTGCTCTATCCAAACTGCTTCCAAGGCTAGGTGCCTCATGAATCCAGCACAGAAATGCATGCAGGCAGCTGTTTATTCTCATCCTAATTTTTTTTCTAACTTTCTTCATATAACAGAACTGAGCACACTGAATGTTGAGGCCCAGAATGTTGCTTTCTTTAACAATTTTATTTGTAGAGCTGCATATCCACTCAGGACTCAATAGCAGCAGTCATTGCCTTTCACCTCACAGGGTGCAGGTCAAATCATGTCCTATTTAATGTCATTCAAAAATTGCCTGAAAAACCCTCCAATTTCTTTCATACTCAGGATTATTCCTACCAGTACAAAGAGCACTCAAGACCAAAGGTGGTGGGAAATGACATATCATTGGTGATATAGGAGTCAAATATTATAAGCTATTCCTACAAACAGAAAGGAGAACATCTGGCGAGCAAATGTGCTGCTATTGTGCATTTCCCAGGGCTGAGAGACAGACCAGGGAGGACATTTGGTGAGAAGAATGAGTGGTGAAAAGTGCACAGCATTACAGGGCAGAGAGATCTGCACAAAGGCCAGACGGCCCTCAGCAACTCAACCCTGCCAGCCATTCCTGCCAATACTGCTGGGTTTTATAATTCCATCAGAAAACACAATGAAAAAGATTTTCTAAAAAGGGAGCAGGGAGGGAAGAGGATAAACAGCCCAAGCCTATGGAATGCATAAAATGCCTGAGTTCCACATCTTTAAGTTGTAAGAAATATGAAAAGAAATCCCCATTAAATTAAGAGTCCAAATGAACTAAAATGAGTACTGTTCCGGAAGACAATATGTCCATTGCCAAAGGCAAAAAAGGAGTTGATGAATGATACAACTACAGCAGACAAAATATAAATCCTTATTTCCCGTTCCAAATTTTTTAACAAATTAGTCATGTCATCAGAAGCAGAGATACCTATGCTTCCATCCTGGCTGATCTACACCAAGAGCAGATGATGTTAGACACAACTGAGCAGGATTCAAAGCTTCATGTTATGTACAGTCAGGAAACTGAAATGTTACTGCTTTTTCTGCTTTTAGGTACCATGTCCTCCTCAGCATTCACTCTTGCCTACTGATGCCCTTTGCAAAGGATCCTGAGCAATTTTTACCCCTAAATTATGGTTCCATGGCTTCATTATTCTTTTAATTCTCTCTTTTGCTATCACAAGATAGGAATAAAACTTTTTCACATTGATCATCTTTCTAGACCCTATGAACCAACACAAGCATGAAATAATTGCCAGGCTGCTCCTTTCAGTTCCAGCCTCTCTTGAAAACCACACATTCCTCAAAAGAAGTTAATCTGCCTTTAAACAGCAGCCTTTTTCTTGTAAAAGAATCAGGTGTGAGTTATAGCACTGGGTTTCTGCTCTGGATGTCAGTGGCTCTGCAGCCAAGCTTGGTAGAAATGAAAGCCTGAAGCCCTGATCTTTAAATAAATGCAAGTTGGTAGCAAAGCTTCCCTCAGTTTAAGGAATACAGTCCTCTAGCTGGCTTGCTCAAACCATCAATCAATACACACCTCACCCCCCCCGGTTTCTATGCCTGGGGGAGAAACTTTGCAGATTGGCCACTCTGACCCTTTCAATATCATATTTAAATGTGTAGTATATCCTGTCTTACCCAATAGGAAGATTTACTTAACTTGAAATATATTCCCCAAGATAACATCATCCAAAGGAAATTTTGTTTTCTTAATTGGAAAAGATAGAAGAGAGCATAGGTGTGTGTCTCTAACATCTCCTACATCCCCCGAAAGACAAAATGTTGCATCCAGATTAAGTGGGTTATAACTTCCAGGCTCCATTTATCTAATGTGTTATGGGAGATAATTCCCCATTCTCTGAATTGTTGTGCAGTAATATAAACTTGGTTTTCAGAAAAATTCCCCCTGATTGCTAAAGCCTTTCAAGCTGTCTATGATATCAATGGTACTAATCACATTTCCCCTCCATGGCCCTTCCTCTCTTTTCCCTCTAAAATCCAGAGATGCTTCTATATCAACATTAAATGAACTTGTTTGCTGCCTAGAAGCCAAATTAAATGTGCTCTTTTATACTCAGCACTCACAGAATAGGGAGAAATAAGAATAAATGAGAGCCATTAATTAAAGCTCACAGGGAACTACATTGTTGCAAATGGAAAACAAAACCTATTTTCCCCGTAACTATTATTTTATGCTAAATGCATCATAATTGCTATTCAAGACCAGATTAAGAGTTTGTTTTTCCAACATGCACTTTCTTTTTATTTGTGATCAGACTGCAGACTAAGTCTGACTCTTTCTATTCAAATCTAGGCATGAGTTTTCAGAGCCCTGGCTATGTCTGGTGCTACTGTGACTGTAGAGACCCAACAGTGAGGCTGAGCAGTGTGACTTGGGATCATTCTGTGCTCACTTGCAAATTCTTCACCCTATATTTATATTCACCTTCTCAGGATAAGGAGGGCAGAGGGTCTCTGGTCAATAATTTGCAGTTGTGGTACAGATGGACCCCATGCCTTGCATGTCTTTGGACACAGGGCTCACAGACAAAGCCTGGGCCAAGGGGTCTGCAAGCCTTCAAGACTTTTTTAGGCCTGGCCATAGAAAGAGTCTTTCCTTGCTAAAAGCCCTTCAAGTAAGCATGGTTTTAATTTATCTAATTGTAAGACTTCCAATTTCAAATTTACAGAGGTGAATTGTGTTGAAATATCAAAAAAGTCCATTTCATTTTGTTCATTATGTTTCTGTCCCAATGCATTTTCCCTCACCATAAAATGGTCAGAGAGAATATCCTAAACATCTTAAAGATCATCCCTTGTGTGAAAGAGCTTTTTTTCTTTTTTAATGAAGCGATAAACCCATAAAGTTCCAGTGCATCTTCCTGTATTTTGTTATATTACACATATATGAAAGCCCTTCTAAGCCTGCAAGTCTTTTATGACACTGATTACAGCTGGCCACATAAAACTAAGCACATGACACCCTGGAAAGCACCAGGACCCACAAATTCCAAAACCACAGCCTTTATTTAGAGCTAAATAGAAGCTTTTCAGCTTGCTCTGGGGCAGTGTAATCACTCCTGCTCCCTGTACAGGTTAACATTTTGTAATCAACTCCCCATCATAAAGCCTGGCATCACTGTGACCCCTCTGCTCCCCAGACAGAAACTGCAGCTCTCTGCACCCTGCACACCAGTGCTTTGCATCACAGAGGGATTACCAAGAGACAGCAGTCGTTCCCCCACGGGCTTGTTCAACCCTTGTAATACTCCTAATCTCTCAAAGGCTCAAGTCAAACTCAAATCAAATAAGAAAGGATCTTTATTACAGGCAGGATCCAGGATCTCCACACTCAAATTTGAGAGCAGGAAACTGGCAGAGGACATGCAATCCTCACGCAGTTGTAATCACAGGGAAGGCCTGGCAGCGCTGTGAATGTCCCAGCAGCTGCGCAGATGTTATTTCTGAACTGCACTGCCCATCCAAGTGAGTAGTTGAGCTGTATGAGCCTGTCCTCCTCAGCAAATAGTCTTCAAAGCCAAGTTCTAACAGGTGACAGCACAAATGAGAGGAAAGAAAATCTTCCACTTAATACAGAGCAGAAAGACACTTTATAGTTTTACAGTGACAATAACCGACAAGTACAAGCCAGCCTGGAACACCTGGAAAATAATACCCAGAAACATGTGATGAGCAAAGAAACTAAACATGTGCATGCCCCAGCTATGCCCATCTAAAGACAGAGCTCTCTTTCTGTACACACACACAAATACTAGAAGCTGCTAACATCGTATATTCATGTGTGCACAGAGGTGTGAATGTTACACCTCACTTTAAGAGCTTTCTCCATAGTTCAAATGGTTTCTGGCCTCTCACAAGCCAGACCACGGGCTTTCCTGGTTTGGATTGACTTAGGTACTGCAACCCAGAAGTTTCTTCTAGAAATCTCATTCAACAGCCCCTGATACACTTAAACATGGATTTCTGTAATCCACTGTGAATCCATGTGTATTTGCTTTCACAGCTCTACAATAAGTGGTTCCATGATTTTTTACTTTGCATTAAATGAAGAAGTACTTTCTTTGCTTTAAACATTGTACTGTCTTGTTCTCCAGTTCAAGTCACCATTCCTGGTTTTAGAGGTAACCATAATTTACACAGATACACAATCCTTTCAAAGACCAGTTATTCTGTTCAGAGTCCCTTTATTTTACCCACACATGAAAGCCACTCCATCTCTTTCATCCCAGATACACCACCCTTCTTTTCTACTTCAGTTTTGTGAGGTGGTGGAATCAGAAAAATGTGTTGCATTCCAAAAGTGAATCTATGTCTGTGTAAATGATTCAAAAAGAAACAGAACGCAACTTGTGATCAAGTTACATAATATTTTCTGTATTTAAATTTTGACTACCAAGCACCTCAGATTTCACAGAAATTACCAATTCACAGAATTACCAATAAGTCAAAATCTCTCTGTGTGTACAGCTCATCATTATGTGGGCATTGATGCATTATTATTTTTCTACCATGCTACATTTAGCCCAAGGTTCTAAAATCAATGACTCAGTATTGTGAGGTTTACATTATAAGAATTCTTGTAATTCAGTTAATGACAGTGAGGCCACTGCTTGTCTTAAACAACCCTTTCCTTCTTACAATTGCTCTGGAATAAGGAAATGGTTCATCATGGCATACAACAACTACCCTTCCACAGCCATCTTCTCTACAGGTCCACAGAGGAACCTTTAAAGTCTAGCAAAGCAGTGTTTTACATGACAACATCAATTCTAACAATACTCAGCTGGCCAAAAAGAAAATCATTCCAGTCAATCACAGCATGAAAAAATAAAATCCTACATTCCCTGAGCTCTCTTTTAACCAAACTATACCAATAATCTTTAATTAATATTCTCAAGCCTTTAAACACTGTATAATTTAACAAGAGCAGTGAATTTTCAACAGTTTGATCTAATTGTTGTTAATAATACACCAAAAAAAAAAAAAAAGAGGATATATAATAATATAATGGCAGCAAACATTTACAAAGGCTAATTTTGGGGGGGTTTTTTTACTGTGCAGAATATTCTTTCTCCCAATTGAAAATCAAAGTAATTCCTAATAACTTACTGATTCCAGAGCTATTTCTACTGAAACCTGTTGGTTTTAACCCTTGTGATGTGATTCCAAGGGATGGCAGGCAGCCCTTTTTAACACCAACTCTTCTCATAAGTAATGATGCACAAAATTTTGCATTTATCATATGGCAATTCACACACTCTCAAACATCCCCAAAAGATCACACAAAATTATATTGCAATGCATTCCAAGCTTCACAGGGAGACTGCCATTTAAGCAGTAGTTTTATTTTTGGGGTTGCTATAGGATCGACTGCTCATGGCAGCGCAGCTCTTGAGTCAGTACCCAACTCCTGGGTGGGGCAAATTGCCAGCAGAGCCAAGATGGGCTCCTCAAGTGTCCAAGCCACCTCGTCCCAGAGCAGTTTTCCTGTCAGTATGAATGGAAGCAGCATCAAGCCAAGGCTCTGTCATGCAAAATTAAGAAATATGAGCTGGCTGCATATAAGCACAAGGGTACTGAAAACAGTGTGGATGCAGAGCCATAAAGTCTAATTAAAGCCTTAAGTGCTTGAAGTCTGTTTTACTTTACTAGAATTATTTCATTCCCTTAAAATTGTCTGCATTTTTTATTCTTATAGCATTTAATTATAGTTTAAATATTTCTCCAAGCCAAGAAAACTGCCACTTGCATGTTGAAAATGTTGAAGTGAGATGCTCTCAGCATTTGAAATCTGTTTCTTAAAGCTTTTTCTAGAGAAAAAAAAAAAAAAAAAAAAAAAAAAAAAAAGGATCGAATCAGCCCTTTCCCACACAATTCCGGTTTTGACAAATTGGCATTTCTAGATGAAGTATGTTCTTCTAAAACATCCTGTTCAATTCTATTTAAATGCATAAAAAATGTGAGCAGTGAGATTATATGATGAAGTGTATTTTAGGTGGGTCTCAAATCATGAAATATTGAACATGGCTACAGGAGCCTTGTTCACTCACTCCAAGGAAACAATCCTGACCAAATTTTTTTCTGGATTTGTGAGGGGATATCAGTCAGAGAAAGTACCTGTGCTGCAAACCAAATAATTTTCATGTCATTATTTCTCCCACAGAGATGTTCAGAATATCCAACTCCTATTCCAAGTAAAAGAGGGCTAAAATAGTGTTTTAAACTGGATACTGTAAGGCTCAGTGCTGCCCACATAGAGCCATTTCAGGATGGTATACTCATTTTTTACAGATAATTTAGATCTTAAAATAGCACAACTGGCATTACATTGGTTATTGCACCTTAATATTTTGGATGTGAATTCTTTCCCCAACATCCAGTACTGGAGACTGCTATAAACTAATCATATCCACAAGGCTTCACTGGAAAAGTGGACACTGAATAGGCTGAAATTTTAAGCCACAATAATTCCTATTTTTTTTAGAAATGCATAATATAAAACATAATTCAGTTTTGTAAATCTTCATAATTTTTTACCCTTCATTTAGTTCAATAATCATGTTATGAATTCATTTGTTTTACGAATTCCCTGAATTTTTAATCATATTATTTGACAGAAGCATAAAATACTGTAGCAGCCCCCTGTACATTGATGAAAAGATCTAAAAATAAGTAAAATAAAGAGATGAGAAATGCAGAACTTAAAATGTACAATTAAAACATTAATTTAAATCCTTAATAATGTAGGTAACCTATTATGTGACTAAAACAATAGGAGATGGATAAAAATACTCACAAAAAAATATTAAAACAACTAAGATTCCCAACCATGTCTCAGTTAATGGACACTTAACAGCCTTCAATACAGTTGTTACAGCAATCAATTATTTTTTAAAAGTCTGGTAAAAGCTAAACTGTAGCAGCAGCTGCCTAGAGACAAGTTTTCAACGGTTTGAAACCTGAAGTAAAAATTTTCTTAGGATTTTTTTTTTTCAATTAGAAGAAAATCAATCAACAGGAAGAATTCAAGCCCCATGCTGTAGCTGCAGTAGTATAGCAGGCTGTAATCAAGGAATAAATATCCAAAGACTGAAGACACAACCCCCTCAATTTAATACGAGGAAAAAGCTTCAGAGCACCTCTTCCCCTCTCTGTCTGTACACACCAGACCTCAGGCCGCCTGTTGGACACCAAATCAACACTCGTTCAAACATAGCCATGAGTCCAGCTGAAGCCAACCCAGGAAATTCATCTCCTCTCTCCAAAGGACTGCCCAGAACAAAGCAGAACCAGCAAGAGTCAAAAGGGTAAAGACAATAGATAGGAACTCTGGGCATGGGAAATTCATAGAACGTTGCTGCAATAAAACTAAATAAACCACTTCTTGGCTGCTTCTAGACAGCTTCTGGACACAGCCCACTACTGATCCTACCTGTTCTCTCAAAATACTCGTCTCCTATTTTTCTGAATTTAGGCAATAGGAAGAAGTCCCAGAACTTCTACATGCCCAAAAGATGTTACTGATTTGCAATTGCAAGCAATTGATAAACCATGTGTTGCAGAGGTCACAGCAATAAGCAGAAATAAGGAGTAAATGACACACAGCACTGGCCCCTGGTTTCAAGGATGAACTCACAGGAGGGGTCAGATACAAACATATTTCTCATATTTGCTCTTCTTTGCTGTTGATTTTAGTGTAGATAATTAATTTTTTCATCAAATTACTCAAGCAGTGGTGCCTGTGTGAGTGGTCAGGGAAGTTGCATGACATCATTTCAATCCACTTTTTACAGCACTTATTTGTTTTGTTGGATTTTTTCTCTGCTGTATGTGTGATTAAGATTCAGACTGTGGTGGTAAAACTACTCATATTTATGACTGAGGTCAGGCTAAGAAGTTGTCTTTACTGAAAGAAGATTCCCTTCAACTAAAAGCTAATGGTCTGCGGTTGTTTCCAACTCCTTCCTAAGCTAATACCAGACTAGGCTCCACCAAGAGCCACCCCTCTATATTGTCCATATTATTTACTGTCCATAATATTTACTGCAACATTTACTGGGTTTATTTTCCATATTATTTACTGTATTAGCTTGATTCCCTAAACAGTGGCAGTTAAGGGGATACTTAAGCATTCTACCCGCCCAAGGGATGGACACATGGCTTTGTTGACATTGAACTTGCTATCTTTCTCCAACACAGTTTATAGGCTGGGTCTGTAATCTCTTGGCAGAGAACAGGGCACCAGGGGGGACATGCTGTCCCTCTGTTCTCTCCTGGTTAACAAAGTTCTGTCTGACCTGTCCTAAATTGTACTTGCTTTATTAAACAGTTGGAGTCCAAAGAGTCTCCAACAAGACGTAATCACTGTTTAGGAATGGTAATGCCTGCAATGTTGAAATTCATATATAAATTATTTATATCACAACTGATTGGGAATTTCACTAGATAAACTAGCATGATTATTATTCTGTTTGCTCTAAATTTTTTTGTGAATTATGTACCTCTGAGGACAGAGTGCTTGTACTTGGGAGAGAGATCACTGAACCAGGGTAATCTTTACTTGACATGTCAAGAGACTGCAAGGAGTTTACATCAATTCTTCAATGATATAGAAGTGTATATCTGAATGAGGACAGGTGTTCTAAATTTCCATTAAAAAGGATTTTGTAAAGTGCTTACAGGCCAGGATGAATAAATGTACATTGCAGTCTATGAGAAAGTCAGAGGAGAAAAATAGGCTATAAAATATAACAATGAAAACAATTACATTCACAGATTCAAATATTTGTCTTCATGTCCAATTTACTGATTTTATGAGTTTCTGTATACCTGTAAAAGAAGTTTGACCTTGTTCTAGCCCTCACATTATAGTAGCTTGTGTTTGATCAATCATCCTTTTCATATGAATAATTTAGTTCTAGTAATAGCACATTACTCAGAAAAATATAACCACAGGGGTGTCTTCTGCACTGAAATATCACAATAACTAATGTTCCAAAAGCAAGCTTATTTTTACCTGTTATATTTTTCAAAATTAGCAAAAGATTACAATATATCTAAATTCAGATTTCTTTCTCAAAATCATTTTCAAAGTGCAAAAATATCTAATTTTTAAGGATTTTTTTTAAAAGTACTTAGATGTATAATTACTCCTGGCAGAGTAGAAATGAAAAGCTGGGTGAATCAGCAATATTCTAGTTTGCTGGTCAGCTAGAAAATAATAAAACACAAAACCAATTTATTTTAGATCAACTTGATTCAAACAGCACTTGACACAGAATAAAACATTAAGTTACTTCCCATTAAATTCTTTCAACATTTAATTAAAGGTGGAGAACAAAATACATAAAAACCAAGAATCAAAATACTTAGGAGACTTCTATCATTAAAAGGAAAATCAATATAGTAATCTTTTAAGATTCTTTAAAGCATAAACCACTGCAGTTTTCTTACTTTTCTCCCACCCTTTCTTAAATACTGCTAAAGATCAGCAAACAGCACATTTCAGTGGGTATTGCCTGAATTTCTTCTTCATTCACCCACTTGTCTGCCTTCCAAAGGAGCCACCTCATCAATTGCTTCAGAACCATCGTCCTGTCATTCAGCAAACGACTCAGGCCTTCCTTCAGCCATTCTGTACTAAAATCTTCAAACATGCCCAGAGGATGCATTTCTGGCTCAGAATACATCAAACATCCTGCCCTTTACAGATTTGGTCTAATGGCATCCAAGACCATTTAGCATCACACTGAACAGGAGCAGAGACATCTATCTATCCTATATCCATTTATCTTGTAGCCACAGGAACAGCAGTGGGATTTAAAGCTACCCTTAGTGCCCTTAAAGGAGTGGTCAGAGCCATGTGCTGAGCTCCCCAACAGCAGACAGCAAGGTGGAGAATGAATACAAATAAATGTTTCAAGATAAAAAAGTAAATGAAACAAACGGTACCACAGTAAATACACAGACCCCCTGCAGTGCTTCATCCAGCCTTTGCAAGGGACAGTAGACTTTAAATGAGTTGTCATATCTAATTGGCACAGCCTGCAGATAGTGCAGGGAAAACACTTCTAAATATATTCATCATTGATTGTATTGGGAAAAAAAATAAGCAGTCCAGTAAATTACAACTTTTATACATGGGTTTATTCTTCCATTAAAAACGCCCAGTGTTCTTAATGTGTTTCTAACTGCATTACTAATGTATTCCAACTGCCTCACACACAAAATCAGCAAAGTATTCCTTTGGCCTCTGACTCTAGAAACACCAGGACTGAGCTGTTTGGGGACCAGAGCAGCAAACACCAACCCCACAGACTCTCAAAGACAACTCCTCAGCTCCACATACATTCAACCTGTTCCTTCATGTCTCCTGCTCCTCACCTTCCCTGCCTGCTTTTCCATAGCAGCCCTCCAGCCACCTGAGCTGGCCAGCCAGGTCTCTGTTACTCCAGGGATGGTTGTGTGCAGGCACACTTAATGGGCATCCCTCTGTTTTGTCATTCCTGAGGTTTGCCCTGTCACCACATCCTTTCAGTCCTGTCCATCACTGTCTCACTTTGGGGCTCAGCCTCTTCTCCCAGGCACCCAGCAATAGGACAAGAGGTCATAGTCTTGAGCTGTAACAGGGGAGATTTAGGTTGGACATTAGGAAGAATTTCTTCACAGAAAGGGTGATTAGACATTGGAAGGGGCTGCCCAGGGAGGTGGTGGAGTCACCGCCCCTGAAGGTGTTTAAGGAAGGACTGGATGTGTCAGTCAGTGCCGTGGTCTGGTAGACAAGGTGGTGTTTGGTCACAGGTGGGACTTGATGATCTCAGAGCTCTTTTCCAGCCGAATTGATTCTGTGATTCCCTGTGGCCTGGAACCTCCCTCACAGCACTCCCACGTTCCAGTCTCTCCTCAGCAGGCTGGCACCCACCTGGCAAAGAAGCCCTTGTCCCCACTTTTTCCAGGTGGATCCCATCAGGAGGAGAACCCTCCAGGGCTCCTGCCCAGACCCCTCCAGCCCTGCCATTGACACTCATGAGGACAAGCAGTGGGGAACAGCCCCAGGCCAGGCAAGCAGCCCCTCCCCAGCACCCTGGGCCTGCAATAAGCACCTCCACACTCATGGGAGCAGTGGGGGCCCTGGGGGGACTCTCCCCCACCAGCCCTCCCTGCACAGAGGGGGCTGGGACTCTGCACACAGGCTTCACCCCTCAGCAGCTCCTGGAGCACTGAGCCCATTCTGCAGCTGCTGGGGAAGGAGCTGCCTTCCACAAGAGCCAGGCACTGCCTTCCAGAGTTTCCATGAATAAATATCTTGTCAGTCCCTCTTTCCCCTCTGCCACCTCCCGGCTCCTCACCGAGCACAGCTCCCCACACCAGGCTCTGCCTGTGCTCCCCATCCTCAACACCCATCTGATAGATCAAGGTGCCTGTCCCTGGTAGGGCTGGACAACTCCCAGGGAAATGCAGGGGAAGGCCCTTCTCATTCCCATTATCTCAGCAGTGCCATGCTAGACTCAGAAAAGCCCTTGACTTTGGCAGGAGGTGGGTACTGAAGGCCTTGCAAGATCAGCCTCTTTTTACTACAAAATATTTTTGAAGAGCTCATGACATCTCCAAGTTCTCATTTGCAGAGGCATTTTCAGCACATCAGCATCACTGCACGGCTGCACACAGGAGCCCTCCCCAGCCCAGGACAGATCTTTGTCACCAGCTGAAAAAGCCAACAACGGTCCAGAGATTTTTATTGATACAAATCCTCTTCCGAGGTAATTTGTCTGGATCAAACTTCACCATGTCAATTTGTAAACCTAATTAACTGTGGTCTCAATAAAAGCCAAGATTACGAACATAATGATTAATTAGATCCTTTTAAGTAATGCAATGATTGAATTAGCTAAATAAAAATAGTGGAGAAACTGGCAAGCTAACACTCCACTGATGGATGGAGGTTTGTCCCACAAAAGCAAATGCAAGAAGCATTATGAATTAGCACAGTAGAAATAACTACAACATTAATCATTGGAAGCACATAAGTTATACACAGCTCCTTTGCGTATAAAGGCTTAGTGATTGCAATGTCTTATCCCAGAAAAAGGGAGGCTTTAGCCTGTCCATGTGATGTCAGAATGTAAGAATTAAACTTTAAATTTCAGACAAGGAGTCAGGACCTACTAGCCTATATTTCTGAGATGAGCTATTACATAGATGAAGATAATTCACTTTTTCTCCCCCTCGTGTTTATGTGGGAGTAGCAGACTTTTAATTAACCAGCATTGCACATCAATACCAATTTATACTGTAATTTTTTTAAGCTGTTCTGATATCGAGTTATTTTTATCTGAATCCTGAATTATTATTTATTTGTGCATTCTTATAGCATGTTAATATATGATCACACACACAAAACAGCAATTCCAAACATTCTGTTCACCATCAGTAACTCTGGGAATCACACAAACTCTGACCATTACAGCAGAAGCTCTAACAAGCCCTTCCTTTCAAGAGTTTAGAGCACCAATGCAGATTTCAGTGAACTCATATCTGACACCAATTTCTCCCCCATTCCTTTTTAAAATTTTTTAAAAATTTATTCTATCCTCTTCCTGGAAAGCATTTAAAAAACATTGTTATGCAGTTATTAGAAGGGTCTCCATTCCTTGATCAGAATTTCACAGGTGCATTAGGACTCCAGTTTAAAAAAGTCAGGAGGAATCTTCTAAATGTTAAATACTTTGGAGTATTTAATCAAGCCATTGTGTAGCTTAACATTTATAAACCACACTACAGTGGCAAATTGGGAGAACAGTTCTTTAGGTCTGCAAGTAATTGGTAGTAACCAAATGGATTTAGAACCAGTCTGTTTCTGCAAAGACCTTGCAGGCATCATTGTTCGTTTGTCCCTCTTTTCCCTTCCACCCTCTCTTTTCTCAGCTTGGGTACTCTGGACTAAGAGCCTTTTTGATATAGGTACAATTAAACAAAGTTTTGACTCCTAGCAAAATAAGACTTCAGGCTAGCTTAAGTGTTCTTAACAGCAAGGATAATACAAATCAGAAAATAAAAATGACCAATTACTTTCTACAAGCAGGTAAGGCAAGTAATCTCCTTCTTTATCTCCTTATTTTCTACCACCACTCCTTGGACTAAAAAGGTTTAGAGGATGGATATTTCTCATGAGGTTGATCTGCAGTGGCATTGAAGGAAGATGTAGCACGTGTTTTTGTTCTAACTCAACCACAGCATCACATGAGTGACAGTGGGATGAATCTGGTTCCAGATGTTGGGGCTACTCATTGTCACAAGCATTGTTCTTTTTACTAACCAGTACTGAAATTTACTGCCACTATTGTTATAGCATAACTGTGTCAAACAAGCTTAGTTCTGCTTAATTGTTTCCCATGTACATTTAATTCTGGGATGGCTGTTATAACAGCTAATAAGTTTTGAGATGGAGTTTCACAGGTAGAGCCTAAAATTTTCATGGTTGAAAATGCATGAAACAGACTGACCAAAAAAATGCCCAAGAACCTCACAAATCTTTAAATATTTAAAATTGCAGAGCTTTCTAGGAACAAAAAGAAAATAAAACTCTGCACACTACCTATTTTCTTTTATTCTCACAACAAAAACAGAACTGCAGCTGAGGAGCTGACTAATGAGTCACAATTAAATGGAGGCTGCCAGACTCGATTAATGTATCAGTTTAGTACAGATATCATTCTGTCAAACTGAAGGAAGAACTGGTTTTTTTCAGGTCTCAGGAGTTTATTGCTTCTTGCTTGTGAAAAAAGCATACTGCATTCCAGCTTTTCCAACTCCTATTGCCACTGTCTAATAAACCAAAAACCTAAAACATGCAGTCTATTAGGCCTACATTCATTAAAAAATACGTTAGCCAAAAATTGGCATAATAAAACACTGACACATCTGTCCAAAGTTATCTCAATGTCCTTTAAGGTCTAATTAGCAGGGGTTGTGTCTGTTCTGATGTGGTGGATTTTTTGTTGGTTTGTTTTTAAAGCAACTGTGGTAAATAAATTAAGATTTGTGTAAAGTATCAGACTGGCTCTTACAGATGAGCATCTAAGTAGATTTTATGAAATTTAATAGGCATTGGGCTAACAGTTGAATGCCTTTAACACCAGCCATAGGGTTTTTTCCTCCTCCACCCTAGGTTTGAACTTGCAGTGAGACAAGGAGCCACTATGCAGACAGAGCAAGAGCCCTGGAACCTTCTCCTCTGAAGGAACCAAGCTCCAGCACAGCACTGTGGAACGGGGTCAAAACCATGACTGTGCCTGTATGAGGCACTGGGAGCTGGAAGAGGCCACAACAGTAGTTGTTACAGGGCTTTCCTTCATTCAAAGGCACAGCACAGGACTGATTTCCAATAAGCAATTTTCAGACCAGTCATCCAGGCAGAAGCCCTGTTCTTTGGCAAACAAAGGAAAGTTCCTCCAGTACGTTGAAGTCCACCTGTTATTTCCAGCCACAAAATACACTGCTCCATTTTCACACATCACTTGAAAACCTACAGTAGACTGAGCACACTTTTCTCCTGAAATGTGGGGATGGATATCCCTGCCTTTCCTAACCTCTTTTTTGTTACAACAAACATTTTACAGAAGCTCAAGAATACCCCATCTAAAGAAAGGAGGAACTGCCAAACAATCAAGTCCTAGAACATTAAGAAGACAAACCTGTACTCATAACTCACCCCATCAAGCATTTGATTCCACACTCAGTCAGTTTTGTGTCACGGACAAGAGAAAAATAAAGAGGAGAGCATTAGCTTCTCTCCCAGAAAACAGTGTGACAGGACTTTAAAGAAGTAGCAAAGCCAGCTGTTGCCAATATTATTTATTAACTTCCCTTAAAGTGTAGTTGAATCCCCCTTAAGGCAGACACACACCTGTAATCAATTGGTAATTTAGCCACTTAGCAGTACAATTTCAGTAAACTTAGCACAGCCCCCACTCCTGAAGTGCAACAACTGGTGCTAAAAACTTCAAACGAAAACTCCCTCACAAAAACGATTAAAAGGTTTTGTTCTCTTTTTTTCTCTTTAAACTTTGTTTTGTTTTTTTGTTTCTTTTTGACTGGAGAAGAAATAAGGACTGTAGCTAACAGCATTATTGTGTTTACCCCCTGTGGCAAAGAAGACACCAGCATTCCAGTGCCACTCACCCTGTGGCTTTCCCTTGCCATTCCTCCCAGCCATACAGACACACAGCTTTCTGCTTGCCTTGGAAATAAGTATTGTAACTCTCCGGAAATAAGTATTGTGTCTCCCAGCTAATGCTCAGGCTCCAAAGCTCACAGCCAATTAACCAGCCTTTGGTGGTTCTTGGAGTATGTTCCTTCTGCCAACATTTGAACCAAATCCATTAAAATCAGCTCTAGCTTAGCACAGATGTTTTCCTGTTTGTTTTCTGCAGGCACAAGGGGCCAATGAACCTCGCTGCCTGTGTGCAAGAGCCTTTTCCAGACAGGAGCTGGCCTCTCGATGTGAACATGAGTTTCCCATGGGAGCAGACATGAATTGCAATGGTGAAATGCATTTGTGCTCATTATTGAAAGAAAATCTGGGGCAAAAACCCACCAAAACTTATGAATAAAAATATTTGAAGAACTCTTTGAAATCATTCTACATTGCTAGTTTATAGTTATTAAATATTAGGTACTTTCAGTACACCGTCCTCAAACATATTAGCCCTAGGGAATCTATTATCTTAATACCTAGAATACTCCTTATTTCTCGTTAGGAAACAGATAAGCAATTCAGAACATTCACATGTCACGGCTGGGAAAATATTTTTACATTAATTATTTAAATTTTATGGCATTATCTGCAACATTTTCTGCTTTGCTACAACAACAGAATTAAAGGACAAAGGAAAAACTATTCTTTCCAGTAGAATTTCATTCCAGACCACATTTTAAGACTCAAATGTTATGCTCTCATGAAAGGATAATAAAAATCTTTAATAACCCTATGGAAATACACCCAGAAGGAATGAAACCTAGAAGACATGAATAGGTCATCTAAAGGAATTTCTTCATTATTGAAACTAGAGAAATGTTGACAGCTGCAAGTATAGTGACAATACACATTATCCAGTGATGGATTCACAAAAATGCTTGGGCTACCCAGGGAACCAGGGCCAGAAGCTGGGGCTAAGCAGACTCAGGATTGGCCTTCTAATTTTCTAATACTTTCTTTAGCAAGTTAAACTTGCAATCTTAGCTGAGTGGCCTCAAATGTACCCTGATCTCACTGGCCTTGCACCTGGGGCTAGCAGATTCTTTTTAGAAGCTTTAGTTTCTAAATCCTTCCTAAACTGCACAAAATTTGCAAAAAAACCCCAGGTGCTAAGTTGTGTGTTGCTCAGATAATATGGGAACACCGATAAAAAAATACCTGTGCATATTTAATGTCATTTTTTTTTACCCTCCTCTGAGAGCACAACACAGAGAGTTTCACTGCTTTTCCCTTTTAATTTGAAAAAGAAAAAAGAAACAACACAAAAACACTTAGAAAATGAGAAAGTAAAACCTCTTTTTCCCTGATAAAAGAATGTCTCAGCATTTGCTACCAGTAAAAGATTCATCTAAGACCCTGCACACCGTCCCCACACACAATATATGACCATACAAGTGGGCACACACAAAAGCACTGTGGAAATGACTGGAAATGTGAACAGGACCTGCTGTGTCTACTCATGAGCAGTGATTCAGTGTCTTATTTTTACATAATGACTATAACCAAAATCAAGGAGCTTTCCAATTTTCTTCTGGTCTTCTATAATCATTCATAAAACCAGAAGGCAACACCGTCAGTAGCCAAACCCACTGCATGGGCTCCACATGCTGAAGCCTTTTTCAGGCTCACAGAAATGCAGCAAATAGTGAAAAGATACACTATCTGAATAACACTAAGTCATTTAAGCAAGATACACAGCTGGAAATGAAGAAACATATATTTCAAATTGAGAGTCCATTTAACTTAGTCTCCTGCCTTCAGCAGTGACCACAACAGACCTCAATGCACTTGCAGCTTCAAAATCCTTCACAGTGTCTGGTATTTATTTTAATAAAGCCATGACATTTTAGACAGTTTATAAGAATTCAGTTTTCTGGGCCTGACCACAAAAAGGGGGATGCTTTATAAAACACAAATGTGCAGCAGTTGGCAGCACATCCATCAGTGTCACTCATGTTCACTCTCTCTCGGACCTTGGTGAGTGTATAAGAGCCCAGCACAAACAGCTCAGGTGCAGCTCAGGAGTGGATCAGGGCTGCTCTGCTCCTGCTGCAGGCCTCAGCAGGTGCTGCTGCCAAAGAAACCCACTCCATTTAATTTGCAAGAAACAAGGATTATCTATGAGAAATTTCTCTTCCTAGAATAAAAGAAATTTATTATATGGATGGAGCCCAAACCCAGTAGGACCTTGCTATCCAGGTCCTCCATCACAGTCCAATGCACCATGGAGTAATCATTAACAATTCCTGTTTGCAGTGTTTTTCTACATAAAAATTTTATTTCTTGCCAGCAAACATACAAGACATCAATCTAGAAACTTATTCAGAGAAAGTTTAAATTTTAAGCAATACCTGTTTTATTCCTGAGTCTTCTGTTGGGAAACTGTGACAGATATAAGTAATTTTTGGCCCATAATGAATTCCAAATTAAGTTTATAGTGGGAAATTATTTTTCCTGGCAGATATTTGTAACAGAGATTCCAACAGCTTGCTAGTTAATATGTAATTTTAGAAGCATTCATATTTAAACAGTAGCACTACTAATTTTGAATGTACATAGCAACAAATATCAGTAAAATGATTGACTACCGCAAGGAAGTGAATGGTGCAGCATTAAGAACAGGTGCACTGCTTTGAAAATGTTCTCATAGTATAACAAAAAAGTTTCAACTAAAAAGAGTGGGCAGGTTTTGAAGTGCAGATCCCTATTTCCTTTCACTAGTTTTTCAGCTTTGTCCTGCCACATGTGCCAAAGTCCAGACAAAGCCTGTCTGATCCATAATCGTTTACATTCACATTTGGCCAGGTGCCAAATAAAAATCAAATTATTATGTTAATCAGATGTTCAACTGGCATTTAGAATGATCAGTGTTGTACCATCATATATTTCAGTTTTATCCAGAAATTAGTTCCATTTTTTTCAGTGACAGACTGGAAATACTTCAAAGTAATTTCTTCTAAAACATACAGAATGGCATAAAATCAAACACATATCAGCTGGTTTACAACAGGCTCAATGCCAAGCCTTACTGACAGGTATGAAATGGGCACTTGTCTCTTTCAGCCAGAAGGTTTTTAGAAGACCCACACATGCAGAGGTTCCTTGGAGGTGTCAGGCATGTAGAAGTCAAGAGTTTGAGACTTTTAGAGGTATAAAGATCAATGAACTGTAATGCAGAGCTTTCCTTCCCTTCACCCATTGACTCTAAAAATTCCTTAACATTTCTGGAAGAAGGAAAGTCAATCGGAGTGCAACAGCAGGTGCTGTTTACACATAATAATAATAAAATATATTTCCCTTAAAGACTTTCTCTTCCTCCTTCCTCCCAACATCTTGATAGGCAAATATGAATAAAATCAAGTTTGGAAAAAAAAAAAAAAATTAGACACTAAAAGCCTAGTAAAGTGATTTAGCAATTTAGCACAGCCAATCTGTCCGTATTATTATGAGAAAGTAACCAGAAACAGTCAGTTTCCCCCTAATCTTCCCTGATTCCTAAGGTTTTCCTACATGGCCACATCAAAGAGAATTAACACTTAAATACATTTGTATGATACTATTAATTCCCACACAATTCACATCATCTTTTGATCACGATTGTTTTGAGGATTATAGACAACATGGCATATATGAAATTTTTCAGACCCTCAACATTGTACTGTGTAATTGTTTGCTCACTCAATTGCCATGAAAAAATCATGTCAGCTGGAAATAGCACTGATAAAAATATCTTAAATCTGATTTAATAAAAAGACACTCTTCCACTACAGTAAGACTGGAACATTAATAAATAATTCCAGTGATAACACTACTGAAATAAATTCTGTGGGCTTCTTCTGGCACATGGCAAGCTGTTAGATTACAGTGAACCATCTATAGACACTACAACTTCCACTATTCTAACCAGCTATGGAGAAACTTCTCTGTATTTTTATGCTGTTGGTCTTCACCATATCTTTAGAATATGATTCATTGTATGGTTTTGTGTACAGGTGAAGCACTGCAGCCTAGTGACAGCATAGGACCAGAACTTAAATGATGGTCTCATTTCTGCTCTTTGATGCATTTGCTAGGTGATCTTAAGAAAACAATTTGCAACCATTTGCAACAAGCGGGACTCTCATGCTACCTCTGTTTTAAATGTCTTTGAGTTGAGATGGACTGGCTAAGAAGGGTGCAAAGATCGTCATTGTGAGGGACACGTGGCTTCAGCAATGGGCAGATTTTGTAGTGCCAGGACAAAGTGTGACCTGGCTGGAGGCAGACTGGGAATAGAGAGCCTCTGTTGTCCTGTGCTGTAACTATGCTTGCAGGGTCCCCACAGAAAAATCTAAGCAAGAATAAGGTGCTCTTCCAATTTATAAATGTACAGTTATTCTACTCTGCCCACACACATTCTCATATTCTGCGAGCACAGGGAAAATGTCCTGAAGAAGTTTTGGCTTCTGAGTGTACACTCTCCTGCACGCAGACCTTTCAGATCCAGGGCCTTGGAAGGCTCATGCTCCAAGCGCTTGCTCTGCAGCCCTGCCCTGGCTGCAGACACCACCAGCCAGGCCTGTAAAAGATTGCCTGTCACAGGCTAATCCTCATTCACCACGGGAGATGGGCAACACCTCTCCCTCAATGCCTCCTTCTCTGCAGAGCACAGCCACAGTCACTGTGGGGTACTCCCTTATCCCAGTGCAAAATCCCCGTGCAGCAAACCTGGGCATCTCAGTGCACCTCCTCAGCAAGGGGGGTCCCGGGTGCAGGAGAGCCAGCCTGAGACACGACACGAACACTGATACGATTTGAGCATCGTGCTCCAGCTTTACTGTTTACCTTCACCAAGTTATACTTTTTCAAAGTTCACGCCTCTTTCCCATGAGAAAGCCTCTAAGCAGCGGGGGAGCTGACCAGTGTATACCTTTTCCCAAGGCTGGTCAAGGCTGCCGGCTAGCAGGTGCCTTGCAAGCCTATTTTCAGCCTGAGGCCTGTCAGGGGTACTTCTTCAACAGCCCTGGGATGCCCAAGCTCTCCTGGGGTATCTCATGCCCCTGTTCCACAAGGAATTCCTCTACACACCTCAGCCTCACAGGTGTCATTTCACACCTCAGCAGAAAGCACACGGACAAACACAGTCACAGCTTCACTCTCGCCTGCACCAGTAACACCCGGCAGCTCCACCAGTCAATGTTTGCCAGGGGAGGGCGAGCAGCCAGCACATGGCCCAGCTTGGGGCCCTGCTCTGAGTCAGGGGCAGGGCATCATCAGGAGTGGCTTCATTTGCTGTGGTAAGCATTTGGCACCACTGGAGAATGACAAACAATTGTATAAAAAGTGGCAACAAGAAATCCCATCAGAACACATCAAGCAATGCTGATGTGCAGCTCTCAAAGGGCTGGAGCACATGCATCCCACACCAAGGGGGACACCCAACCTGTCACCTCCCAGCACCACAGGCAGACAATTCCCTGGCTCTGCAGCCTGACACCACCTGCTGAAGTTCTCCAGAGGCAGAATGGATGCACTGCTGTTAAATGACAAATTACGGAACAGACATATTTAAGATTCTCCTTTAATTTTTCCTCTGAAAATACATAATAAACCAGCAAAGGTTTAAGATTTGGTGATTAGCACCTGAATGATAACAAGTCATTATTTTTGTACCAAACAAGAATAGAGTATCATGGGTAATTTATAGTGGGTAATTAAGGTAATGAATACTTGAGAGTCTATCAAATAAATAGTCCCTAAAAAATCATTTAATAGGGACATGATTATAGACAGTACTAAAGAGGACTGAAACAGAAACAACATACCTGTTTTAGACACATATTTAGAAAAGGCATGAATCTCATCACTTAAACTGTCATCTAAGTTCATCTTTAATTAAGGCCTGTTTTTCTAAGTTCTTCTACATGGGCATGAAAGTAACTGGTAAAATTATACCAATATTACCACCTGTGTGAACACATTTTAGATGCTTTTTTGTTTGGCCTGTCTTGCACCAAATGATATCATTGGAGGAAGAACAGGCTTCTCTAGTGTTTCACCCACAGACAGGCGAGTAGGTGGAGTGTTCCCATCACAAGAGTGAGGCTAATTTTCTATCTTCATTGAAGCTTAAATTCCACCTTTCAGTACAGCAACAGCAAAAGAGTGCAAGCACGGACTAATGTTGGCAATACGAGGCCTCAACAGGATTATAAAACAGGTAAAGGCTATTTAAAAAGTGTGTCCTGCCACAGAGCTGTTGTGTGTTGTAGCTAGCACTGAACCAACACACTTGTTTCCTGTGTCCTCCATCTCAGCAGGAGTTACTTACTCAGCACTCTGTAATCCTCTAACACCCAGCACAGGCACTGACTCATCCCTCTCGGTGCCTTGGACTCCAAAATGAAGCTGCAACAGTGGTGAGCTCTTCTGCCCAGCTCAGCAAGCCCAAACATTATTGCTTTTTGTAGTGCTCTTCAGCCAACTGATGATTATTTCTTAGCACATCTTGAAAAGAGGGTCACTCTTCCTCAACATGGAATGAAGGGAAAACACAGCTGCAGGGGATTAAAAAGCCAACTGCAAGACCAGGACCCATCCTTGCACCTGGGTCAAGGAGAGGCAAGTCCCCAAGTCGCTATGGCCACATTACCAAGCTCAGAAAGATAAAAATAATCAGTAACGTGGGCTTTGCAAAGATGCAGGATGTCCCCTGTGGTAGGAATGTATTTGAAAGTTTGAAGGTGATAACAGCTGAAGGTGGCAAGTTGTTCCAGCTAATCTATTCCTCCTGCTAAATCATAAAGTTGAAAAGGACAGACTACACTGAAACCTCCCTAATGAAAAGCTAAATGCTCATAGTATGACCTGCTTCACCAGGAGAGTCATTATGTCCTGATTACTGAGAAAGCATTAATTGTGTTGGTTTTCACAGGCAAGATGAAACTTTAATATGTAATGAAGTGTGTACCAAACATCAGAAGAAAACACTAAGGAGCAGAACAGCGCCTTGCACGTGTGAATGCTTGACCTCCTGAGGAACTGACTCCTTTGGAGAAGTTGCCCCATGCTAGAAACAGCCTGGGGGAAAGGGGCTTACATTATTTGGAAGCCAATCTTTGGATTAATTGCAGTTTTATGCAGTCTGGTTTCACTTCTTCACTTACCTTCGTGCCTCAGTTTTATATAACTTCTCAGTTTGATGTCCAGCCTGGAGTTTGGTTGTGACTGATGGTTTGGAAGGTCTCATACATGGAATTCCATCTCTGCTTTATTAAAATCCTCAGTTTGATGGGAAAATATTCACTAAGCCTCTAAGAATGTAATCCTGTTTTTTTTATTCCAAGTGTTGATTGATCAGAAAATTGGTGCTCCTCACAAAATTTTTCCCTGCATTTGCACACTCCTCTGGTTTTAAAGGTCTGATTTAAAATTTTGCTTGCCTGTTTGAAAGCATAATGAAGTCTATAATTATCTATTTTCTTCCAGGCAGTTCGCAAGTGTTGATGGATCCTCACTATTACTTTCCTTAGAAATACAAGAGAAAATCCTTCTGCTATCTTAGAAAAATACCTTCTTCTTTCCTCATATAAGCACAAGCTATAATACTCAAAATAATTTATTTCTGTGGAAAAAAATAACATGCTAGGAAAATAATTTAATAAGCTAAACAATTAATCATTACCACAACCCTCCCCAGTATTCTTTTCCAGCTGCTAATTAATATATTGCCAAACATACTTCAATTCGTTTCTGGAAAAAGTCCTGAAGGCTCCACTATTTGCAGTCAGCAGCAGACATATCCTTCAAATATTCATCTCAATACAACAAGTAGAAATGTGATTTCTGGTCTCTCCATCTCCTTGCTGTTCACTACACTGGGCAGCACTGTGAGTTTGATTCCCAAAACTTTCTGGTCAGGTACTGAAATCCTCAGGTCAAATCAAAGACAAAGCTGTCAAACATAAGTTATCATAAGGAAAAAAAAAATATTATATTTTCTTTTCTTCTTTAAGAGAAAGCATAAGGTAGCCTAAAGTAAGAAATACTCCTATAATTTGGTGTTATGCTGTATGTAAAGTGACCTGTAATTGTAATTTTGACAAAACTATGTTATAAAATGAACCCCACATGAAAGCTCTGCTTAGGTTAAATATCTGTAATCCAATAGGACCAAGAAGAAATTAGCAGTTTGCGTTTTGCAAAGAAAGGATTCATATGACATATATTTCAACAACATCATCATGAATTGTCCTAGCATTAAATTTTAGCTGTTTTTCCAGGAAAGTGTGGAAAGTGTTCCTTAGTTAAACAGCAGATTTTTTTTCTTTCTTTGTTTAATAACAAATAAATTAGGAGGAAGCTTTTGTTTTCCATCAGCTTGACTATTATGTCACTGTTTTGCTGGAAATAAGAGCAGTTGGCATTTTCTTCATGCCAATATATGCGTGTGTGAGTTGAATTGTCTCTGAGCTACAAGCAAGAACAAGATAGTCCTTGTGCCAGAAAGCAATTAATGATTGCTCTGCAGCCAGGTTATTCGCGGGGTGGGAGCCCCTATCACAGAGCCATGTGGCAGCTGCAGCTTCTGCACGATGGAAAATCATCTCTGGGTAACTGCTTAGTCCCTTTAAGGAGAAGAGACCTGCCCTCTTGGAAATAAACCACCTAATTTTATTTAAAAGAACCATCTTCTAGCCATATGGAAAAAAAAAAATCATCAAAATAAAAGGTGTGATCAAAAGACTGTAAACGGATTATTTGATTTTCCTAATGTTCTAAAGGATTTAACAGCTAAGAAAACTTACCATTTTCATACAAATTACTTTTTTGGCAGCTTTCTCTGTCTATTAGAGACTCCAACACTTTCTGTGAATTTAGATTTACAAGATCAGCACAGACCTAAATTTTCCTAGAAGAGCAAAACCTATTGAGGAACCGGAGAAAACCATTGCAAGCACCCAAATGTGCAACCATCATCTCCTGCCTCTTCAGCAATGTCACTCAGTTACATAAACATGCCATGCACACTGAATTCCACATCACCAGTGCCACTTGAAGCAAGCCATAACATTTCCCAGCCAAATATATACACGACTCCAATATGCATGCACATATAACTCCAGTACACAGCTAATGAGATGCAATTATTCACAGCTGATAAGACTCTTGTTCTAAAACCCTCTACATGAAAGCAAGAAAAATTTGAGTTGCAGAGAGACTTTTCCCTTTCATCAGTACTGTCAATTATAATTCCAACATTATGTAAGAAACAGGAGAAATCAGCTCTGATCTGGCTAAAGGTTAATAAATGCAGCAGTTCAGGGAACTAGAGCAGAAGAATACTAATGGCTCCTGCACCTGGAACGCAGCTTCCCTCTTCATCCTAATTAACTTCTCCCCCATCAGAGCATTTACGATGCATTTGTGCCCAAAGCATTTATGAAATAATGCAGGTCTTTGGCTTCAATAAGTCAAGTATAAGTCAAACAGAGGAAAGAGGGTGTTAACAAAAGACTGACCCTGTTATCATTACTTATTTGGCATAAAATAATATTGACAGCTCTTCTGCTTTTCCATCGCTATTAAAAAAAACCCAACATACAACCACAAGTATTTGTCTCTGGATTAACTCATAAATACATTTGCTAATTTTCCTATGTCAATATTTTCAGGTTTTTCTGTAAGTACTCTAACTTCTTGTCGTGCACCAACAGGTAACAAAAGATCTGCAGCAATGCTGCATTTCTTGTGAAACCGTATTTTCAACAAAACATGCAAAAAACCCAAACTCAATCAAAATTCTATGGCAAGAGATTTCCTGGCATTGCAGTGGTCAGGAATACACACTGTACATTAAAGGTCTGATGGGAAAGGCAAGGGAGAGAGCCGAGGAGTGATGAGCTGCTCATCTCTCACAGTGCCATCAGCCCGTGCAACAAATTACATGCACGACATGCAGGGGATGCAGCACAGCTCTTTTTACCTGTCAGAGTGTCCTCCCTGGGATCACCAGTGTCACGGAGCTGATTGTGACATTTTGTCAGCCATCTGCTTTTTGTCAGGTTAGTACCTCCTCAGAGAGTGGCAAAGTAAACTCATCAGACAAGTTCAGACATTTCTCTCATGAAATCTTCCACATTATTTCTTCATTCTTATTTTGGGTCTTTAGTTCTACAAATATTGACTCCCTGGAGCAAATCCAGCTCTTCTGGCTGACCACTGGCTCTGGGACACACAGTTTCCATCACCAGCTGGATATTTAGTGATTCTAGTGATGTGTGGAATATATTCAGGGGGAGAAACACTAGTGGCATAACCAAAAGTGGTTAAGGTTATAAACAGCAGATAAAATGAAGTGTCAGAGGGAAAGAGTCTTTAAACTGCTTGTCTCACAGCACTGTCAAAATGTGTGAGATGGTGCCCTTCAAACCAGACAACTCTGGGAGGCAGAAGCCCTCCCTCCCTGCTTGTTGGGGCTGCCCCACACCAGGCAGTGACCTGACCAAGGTGGGGCTGTGGCTCAGGCATCACCTTCCAGCCTTTCAAGGCCCCCCTAAAATGCCTGCACTAGCGGTAGGATCTTTATTGTCTTGGTCTACTTTCTTTTTCCAGGACAGGGAATCCGTTCATACAGCAGTGGGAGGGGGATTTTTTTGTAGATACTGCCAGAAGGAAATCATACAGAGCAAATCTGCAGCAGCAGCTCATGCAGCTGCCAGCATCCCCCAGCTGCTCTCAGACCAAAGTCCTTCTCCTCAGGACTGAGGAGCTGCCTCCTCCTGTGAAGATGTTCCTGCCAGCACAGGAAGCTGACTCCAGAGGCAGAGGTACACAAAAAGCAGAATTCGGTGAATTCCAGGCATATTTACTCTCTCTAAGGCTATGGCAGGAGGTCTGAAAGTGGGGCAGTAAATATTCCCTGGCTAAGGGAAATGCAGACCTTCACCCGGTTCCTAGATCTGGACATGGATCTCCTGAGCAAACAAATATTTACCTCTCTAGTAATTGTTTATATATATCTGCAACGGGAAAGCAAACAGCTGTGGGTAGGGGTTACTCAGGAGGAACTTCTGACTGTTGTGAGGTCATACTAAATATTCTTGCCCTGCAAATGGTAGTGTTAAACCTCTGGAAAGGTTTTTGTGGTTAACATGTGAGATATAAAGCTTTAACTCTCTATACCTGGGACGTTTGGCCAAAGGGTTGCAAGCCTGTGGCCAGTGCTATGTAGAACCAATCTTTACCAGTAGCTGAGATCAGAGCCCAGACCAATGACACACCATCTGGAGCACGCAGAGGTGTTTCAAACATGCACTAAAAATATTTCCTTCACTTCTTGATTGAAAAAACCCAAACACCTCCTGCCTATATTTACCTGATAATGTCAGCTCATGACCTGGCCCATCCAGCAGCTGTCTCTGTACCCGAGGTCCTCAGTTGTTATTTCTTTGTACCTACTTCCAGGCACATGGTGAGATAAAATCACACACAAAAGTTTACTCCTTGCTGTGAAATTAGTCACTGCTATCCTCGGCACAGATTCTTCCCTGCATTATAATGTTTAATACAAAGGAAAGATTAATTAAATTTTGTGGAACTGTGGCTTAGGTATCTCACTAGGGACTTGTTTGCTTCTTTTTATTTAAACTTTCCTTAGTTTTCATTAAGCTACATTACAGCTTCTAGCCACTTCCCCTTCTTGCACTCAGCATATCAACTTAGATGCTTCAAGGACTGCAAACAATGCAATGTAATTTGCCCAAGAAATACTCAATCCCTCCAGGAGCAACTTTTTCCATGGCATACCTCCTGCCAAAGGAAACCAGAAGCCCTGTGAGCTCTGAGGAGGAGGGCCAGGCTGTGAAATTCCACTGGGAGGCACATATTCAGTCTGCAGTCAGTACAACATGCATCCCTCGGAGTGAGAAATCCCACCTCTCCCATTGTGGGAAGTGGTGAAAATTACACATACCACGACTTGCATGTTTTAGAAGCCACAAACCCTGTAGACACTTTTTCATGCAGCTGGATGCAGTCAGCAGCAGTTGGGCTCTGTATAACACCACAGTGTCTTTTCAGGCTGAGAAAAACTGGGCACCTAGTGCTCACAGCTGTGCCTCCCCCGTGGCCACCTGAGGGTGGCACCCATCACCCTGACCAAAACCCTCCCTTGCCTCACCCACTGCTGGGGCTGCTCTGGCACACACCCCTGTACTGCTGACCAGTGACCTCAGCAATTCTAACTGACTGGGATAAGAAACATCTGAGGAAAAGTTTAATGTAAAGAAATACTTCCTTTTTAGCCTGAGTACAGCCCATCTGGTTCACGCCAGAGTGCTTCTGCACACAGACAGGTCAAACAGAAAATCGCTTCAGTCAAACATGCCAGAAATACAACTGTTCAGTCATGAGCATGACAGACCCACTATATTGCTCTTACAAACTTGATGAATGTCTCGTAGCCCTTTGGGCTTTTACCACAGCTTGAGATCTCGATGGCAGATGCATTTTCCATCCAACAGCCCAGAAGACAGGCCACAGCCCCAGACATGGCCCTTTGCACAAGCAGCTCTCCACCTTGCAAGTGCAGGGCAAAAAATGGCAGGGAAAAGTCTAGTTAAAAGAAATAAATAGTTTTATTTAGTTTTTGTTTCCTTTGTGAAGCCCTTTACCCTCATACCCAGTTCTCTGATGGCCTGCACAAGTGTTTGTGCCAGAAGAGCAGGAGCTGAACTTCCCTGGATCAGAAAGGAGCCTCTTATCCTGCTGCTGCTCTTCATCAGGGTCACCCAACCCCCAGGCTCCAAGCAAACATTGTCTACCCTACTTTCTCCACTTTCTTTGAATTCTGTCCTCCCAGTTTCATCCATCTTCTGTTTTGGACACAATAACCTATGACAGGAGTATGTGACTCCTTCCCTTATAGGATAGTTCATCCACCTCTTTCCCTGCACTCAGGCCAGCCTCCCCAAGTAGGCCCTGGGAGTTCTTACCATGGCCAACTGGACAACTCCAAAGATGTGTCTTGAGTCCCAGCACTGCCTGAAAGTTTTCAGCTGGGAAGGCCTGGATGGCAGGCAAATGTTGGAAAAAAGGATCATAATGAGTGATTTGGTTTAGCAGGAATTTCTATCAACCTGAATTTTGGTGGATGAATTTATGTTATCTAACATAACTGAGCAGATGGTTTTCAGGATGAGAAATCCATCAAGTCTACCTGGTGATATGTAGGGAACACAGATGAATGAGAGAGAGAAATATTATTTAGAAGAGCAAGAAAAGGAGTGTGCAATACTAGAGAACAACAGAGCATTTCCTGAATGGGGTGTTAATGCAGAATTGTTACAAAAAAATCATTAAAAGCTGGTAAAAAAGACAGGTTGCACAAGACTGATGTTATCAGGTTCAATTTCATTTTAGTCCCACTGAATCAGAGTTATTATAACAGCCACTCGATAGTCTCAGTAGTTTTTCCCGCCTGAATGTTTATTATCAAGCTTTTCAGGTTAAGGCAGCTGATGTTAAAGTACAAGGTTATGAGCACATTTGTCATAGGTTATAAAAACTGCATTTGCCAAGCCTCAAGTTGCCACGTTGCAAGGGAAGGAAATTAGAGAGTGGAAATCCATTTGCAGCTGCACTTTATTCCAAAAGAAGTCATGTGGGAAAATACAAGGATTTTAAAACGTCTAGTACATGGTACACTCAATAGATAAGACATCCACACTGGGGAGGACTGATTTTCAAAGTTTCTCAGGCTGACACAGAAGTGAGAGGAGTCGGCAGCATCCTCGGTACCTGCCTGTGCAGTACACGCGCTTCTGCTTCTTGTAACACTGCACACACCAGCTGAACACAAAATCTGACAAGGCCTTTCAAACCCACCACTTACTACCTACCCTGGCACGGTCTGAACTGAAAGTTCTTGTTCCCCGTGCAACCTGTCCTATTTTTTTTTTAACAAGATCTGAATTTAGTGTTAGAAGAAAGAATGCAGTTCATTGTTCACAGCTCAGCTGATTTATTTCTGCACCAGCACCTGCGTAGACTGTTTCTCTCATAGGTATGAAAGGACTTAACATCAAGGATGGTTGAACAGAAACCGATTTTTCTGATGCTCAACTGCAACTAGGACAGCCTGCTGCCACCAGGACAGTCACAGGTGAGGGTTGTGTCCCCTTCACAGGGCTGAAATTCAGTGTCAGGTCATCTGTGCACAAACCCCAAGGGGGGGTCCTACACTCGCACCTGCTAGTTTTCACCAGGTCTTCATTTCATTAGTTCTTGTTGGAGGTTTAACACAACAGAAAAATGTATTTGAAAATGGGTGCAAATAGGGCCATGACATACCTGAAGACAATGCTGTCAGAGTCCAGTACATACACACAGCTCCTGAAAACATATGCTGCTGTCTCTGTCTGTCAGGATACACCACAGTGCTTATTTCCAGAAAGAGGGGAGGTATCACAGGAGAAAAAGCACTGGGAAAAATGAAAAAAAATTAAAAAAAAAAAAAATAGGAAGAAAAAAATAAGTGTAATTAATTATAGATCTTGTTCCTTAAAAAAATCCCAAAACACCACACTCAATTTTATTAAGGGCTCATATTCTTGCTGACTATGAAATTTGATATATATCTTTTTCTTCCCCTCTGTACCTCTGAGGATATCAGAGTGCCATGTGTTGAACAACTTACTCAGCCTCATTGTGTTTTACTTGAAATTCTCTTTCACGGAACTGGAAAGGCTGAAGAGAGTTTCCAAAATTAGTTAGGCTCTACTATGCCAGTTTCATTAATGTAATAAAACTTCAAAGCAGCGAATTTATTCCATCTGTAGCAATTAAAATGTAAATAAATACAAGAAGTAAAATAAATCAACCAAATATTTGGGGGCATTATATCACTTTTGGGAAGTGTAACACTTAGACCAGTGCATCAGGGAATGGAAAACTGGCTTGCTCACACGCAGGAGATTCATTTGAATCAGATGGCAGCACTCTTGAATTTAATGGCACATAGCAGGACAGCACTGCACCTCCCAGTGCTCAGACCATAAATTAAAATTTGCTGTCCTCAATATTCTGCAGCATCACTTATTCAAAATATAACACTTTTATTCAGCAGTTGGAAGCATTTATCAGCCTAAGGAGGGATTTCTTCTGCTAGTTATATGGGCTGAATACTATTTTCCTGATTTAATGGAGAAATTTGAGTGGGGCACTGCTATACTTGGTGCAGCTGCCATGTGGCTGTTCCATCCCATGCCAACACTGTCACTCTCTCACTCTGCCTCTTTCTGCACTGGCAAACAAGGCTCAATTGGAAATACAGATTCTTGCTCATGGTTTCAGTACTCCTGAAGCAGAGTTTCTGCTGGGGATTTTTCTTCCTTTGAAACAGACTTTTGATACTTTATTTTCTGCCAGTGGATGGACACTTGTGCCAATATACTGAGTTACCCAGCGACACTCTGCCTCCTGTTCCTCCCTCTCCCCTGCCAGTTTAACAAAGAGCTCCATGGAAAGATGTGGTGGAGTTTGGGCACACACTGTGCAGGGAAGGCAATTAAAAAACATCACAATATTAAAATAGGACTGTCACCGTCTTACATCCACCAAGAGATCTTTAGTTTGATTGGTGGACCATTAAAATGCAGGCCCTTAATGAAGATGCAGCTCCGGCGCAAAGATCATTTTTGGAATATGAATCAACTCTTCTGATTAAATCTCCAAAACCATTATTACACAACTTCTCTTTTTATAACCTATCTCATTAAAAAAATATTTTGAACCCTCCTGTAATAGTTCAAATTCTTTCATTAAGTCCTCTTTTTCTGTCATTTTTCTCATGTTGAAGTTCTTGAGGGGAAACAAAGCTGCTTTCTCCAGAAGGCTTTTCCTTTGTGCCCCTTGTAAGGAGGACAGAATAATAACATTCAGGACAGCTGCTCTGCACTGTACACTACCAACCAGCCAGCAAAAACAGTGAAAAATGAAGCCAAAAAAGGAAACACTTTCATATTTATGACTCCCCAAGGGGATTTCAATGAGTTCACAGGGGTCATACAAACAGCAAATGTCACAAGTGTGTCCACTGAAAATATCATGTGGAAAAGTCTTTAAAAATATGACCTAACAGCATAACTTATATAAGGTTAAAAGAAAAAGAAGTTTCTGTGTAAGCTTAGGACAAAGCATCCCACAAAGGTCAAAAAACCCAGCATTTTCCTTGTGTGGTTATTAATTTCATGTCCACAGCTTTAAAAGCAGTACTCTGTGTGCTCACACTGTCTCTACAATAGGAAGAGCAACATGGTGTCAGTCCTGTCAAGAATTTACAGTTTGCCTTGCAGGTAACTGTGGAATAAGACCATTTTGGAGGCTCACCTTCATTGTTATACTTCATTGTAAATATTGGTGGCTCAGTGACATTCTCTGCTTGTTTATATGTCCCTGTAATTTAGGTTTCTGCTGACAAAGGGACAGATACGTAGACTTCAGTATAGGAGGAAAAATTAGTAATTTAGTATTTTTAACTATTTTATCACTACAAAGCCAGTGGGTCTGTGCCAAAACTTTAGCGTCTGCTCCATATGGGATAATGGCAAGGGACACTAACTCCAACAAAGGCCGTATTTACAAACTGAAGAGGCTGGAGGGAAACCAAGATCCCATGACATGGTAATGCCAGGCCAGCATTAGAAACCAGCCCGAGGTTCCCAGTCCAGTGATCTGTTTTGATCCCAGCCAAGAATGAAGCAGGACTTTCACAGAATCCTATTCCAAGCAGGCCCAAGGTTTTCCATCTGCCCCAGGACACAGCAGTCACACAACACTGGCTGTCCTTGGTGCACGGTGCTATCAGGGCTGTTTGGCACACACTGGCAGGGTTTCTCTGGCCTTAATGACCACTGAGCCATGCATCCCCCTAAAAATGATTCATATTATTGCTGCTAAAATCAGCAAATAAGGGTCAGTATTCAGAGCACTGCAGTCATACCAGAGAGGATTTGAGGATTTGTTTGTTTAAAATATGCACACACATGCACGACTGTGCACATGAAAACACAAGGCACCAAAACAACAGCAGCCCTGACTAAATAACAGCCACATTCCCAGTCTGCTCAAGCCCTGCAGTGCCTGGTGAAAACTAAGAACCCAGGACCAAGTTTTCCCCAGGTTCCACCAGCACAATGAAGCCAGAGGGAACACTTTGCAATTAGGAGGATGGTAATTGGTCTTTGTGCACATCAGCACAGCTGTTTGTGCACGGGCTGCCGAGCCACAGCCACTGCTGGCACACGGGGGTGAGAGACCGCAGTTCGCTGGGGTTCATTCGTACTTAATCCATCATGGGCTGCCTATGTGTAAATAACTACATCTCAACTTTCCATCTCAAATCACGGGCTTTTGTTGTTCCAGCATTGAGGCTTTACAGTCACAGAATTGTTATGGTTGGAAAAAGCCTCCAAGATCATCGAGTCCAGCTGTCAAACCAATGTGAAGCTGTAGCCCACAGACAGCAAGAGGGTACAAGCACCACACTGCAGATAACCTCACATCCTACTTTCCTTCCCAACCTCAGGAAGAAGAAAGGTTTCCACAGAAATAGGCAGAACCAGCTGGGGAATACACTGATGTGAGCAATGAGCTGGCAACTCTGGTTCTTATACACTCCAATCTACCCACCCACTGCTCTGAGAAATATGTAAAATACCATGATTAAATAGGGCTATTTTCACTATTGCCTCAATTTCTCTCTATAAAACTTGTTCTGCTACCTGCATCCAGCTCCCCAAAGAAATAAATGTGTGATTTATTTAGATTGCAGCATGAAAGAATTGAAGATACATGCCATTTTCTCAAGGTATCAATATTTAATACCTTTCTCGATCACCTAAATTGTGGGTTTTTCATTCTCTGACTTCAAAGCATTTCACAGTCCAACCCAGTACATCACATTACATAATTGACCTTTTTTAAATGCTAAACATTATTTCAGAAAGTCCCCAGAACACAGGATGCAATACCACAACATGTAGGCATTCAGGCATCCCTTGCAATGCACAGCTCGTAGCCTTAGCCCTGCTCTGTAAATGTCCTGTCATTTCTCTACTATTCCAAGCCCAAAAAATTTGAAGGACATCTAAAATGGCCTGTCAGACTCAAATATTTAGGAAAAAAAAGTATGTTAGTGTTTAGAAATGTCAGAAAAATAAACACATTCAAGGAGAAATAGTTCATTCAACATATCCAAATGTTTTGAGTGCAAACCCAACATCTGAAAAACAAGGTTATGGATGCCATTATGCTCTGAGTACTGAAATCATCTCCTTGCAGAGTGGCAGTTGAGAAATAAACAAAATGTTAGTATTTACAAAGACAGGAATAGAAAGGAACATGGAGATTACAATGCTTGTAACACATGGAAATGTGCTGACCATGCAGGGCTGGCTCAAGGTGCAGCTCACACTTCTACGATCTCACAGGGACAGAAGAAAAGAAAACTGCTAGGAATAGATGGAGGGAATGGGAAATAAGCAGGAAGGTGATAAGATCACAGCTGTTTAGTTCAGAGAAGTAAAAATATAATTAGGGTCACGTTGGCTGCTCCCATTTGCTGAGATAATAGTGCATCCATGGAAAAGAACAGCAGTGGGTTTAAAGGTGAGGAAAAGAGGACCTGAATATCTTTTCAGCATTTTAACATAAAGTAAAAATCTAAATGGACTAACAATTTGAGATTTGATATTTCATTAAAAATAAATTATTTTCTTGGTTGTTCAAGAGCTACTGCCAGAAGTTCTTGCTGGTGAGAGGCATATTCAAAGAGATTTGCACCATGTTTTTGCAGGATACTTAGAGTTGTCTAGTCCTATTTGAAAGTTTCTCCCATAGCAAAAACCCTCAGCATCATCCCCACCCCTATTTTTAAACATAAGCTCTTCACACACATTTACGCATAAAATAAAAAGGGTAACAGGAATTAACATGCACTGCAGCTTTCAAAGCCCATATTGGGAAACACTCACTGTGGCCAAATCAATGCAACAGCAGTTTTGTTCTTAGAGGAAAATCAGCTATTCTAGTCATCCTCACTCCTACTACTTTTATCTTCTCCAAGGTATACAAATGGTTCTTCTTTTGTAACTGCAGAAAAGGGACTTAGAGGCATTTCAGCTATCAGGAGAATTATGCAATTGGCCACATTTCTTTTGCTGGGAAAGAGGAGGGTAAAGTCAGGATTGTGCTATTGTGATACCACTGAAGAAGCTTTTTCTTAAGTTGGCAAACCTCTCAACTCATAAAACTACACCATCTCAGGAACTGGGAGTAAAACCTGGCCAAGGTCTCTGCTTTTCCTTGAGCATAGAGAAATGCCTGTTACGGTTCCTATTCAATTTGCTTTTCCCCATGCAGGATGGAAGGAGACAGCTGCTCATATCCAAGCCTCTGAAATGCCAAACAGCTTCAGTCCCCAAAGCAATTAGTGGAACTACACAATTCTATAACAAGAGGGCCTGAGACTTTCAAACCTGGTTAATATTGTATTTTGTGTCTCTGGAGTTTTGTGTTCAGATTTTCTGCTTTTTGTATCTTCTGTAGCTCTTTGCAGACAGTGTAAATGTTATGCAGTCTTGGACTATTAAAGGGTTCAATGATCTCATGAGGTGGGTCACATCTAACTAGCAGGCTGAAGTCTACTCTAAAAACACCGTGTGCTTTTGCAGTGCAAAGAGTTTTTTAAGGATTATTGCTATTAAATTACACCTGGAGCTGCATGGAGACCCCTGGAAAATGTCTTTGACCTTGCAGTAACCTTGCCTAAACAATGCTAATCGTGATTATATTCTGTATTACCATCCCCTGTTGTCTACTGCAAAGCTGAGAAACCTCAGTGAATTAAAATCATTACGGCCATAGATTAGGAACAATCATTGTTTACATTATAAACACACATTATTTTTAAAAAGATTTGAGCATATTGATTTGAACAGAATGCAGTCAATATCTGCAATGATCATCCTGTGTAAGCTAACTAGTAGCAACGAAATAAATAATCAATAAACTCTACACACACAACTCCACCCTCCCTCCTGCCTGAATGCTTTTTTGGGAACATCTAGAGAGAAAATACAGAAATCAATGCAGAGACCCTTGTTCAGCTTGTGAAACTTCCCTTCTTCAGTGGAAAACAGGACCACAGTGCTGCACATGGGGAGGTGCCTGCTGGAGCAGGAGAAGCACAGCATGACAGAGGATCACATGGTAGATCAATAATGCGATTTGTGGAAGCCATGGTTTGGTTTTTGTACTGCAACAAATCTGAAAGGGGAAGCTAATGTTGTTTGCAAATTGCTGGAAGAAGCAAAGAAACAAGCAGCTAGAATGATCAGTGGGAAAACTCACAACAAGTATATAGACATGAGCAGACTTCAGCAGCTGGCCTTAGAACAGGTGTTTTTGTATCCAAATTACAGGGAGAAACTTGTGCTGGTACCGGGTGCATGGCTCAGTTCACTGGGAACCCTGCTGGCAGTGCCATGCACAATATGCCACACTTAAAAAGCTTCCATTTCCCAGTCAGCACTTAAACTTTATCTTTTTTAGCAAGCAAAGTCTTAGAAGACTGGTAGTTGCCATAGACACATTAGCAAAGACTCAAAAGAACGATCTGGGGGAATATGACTCTCTTGAAACCAGATCCCAAAGGGAATCAAAGCTGAGCCTGAGCTGACTCAGACACACAGAGAGAGAATCAGCTCTGCTGGCAGGTAGAGCTGGGAGAAGCAGCCCTGTTGCCAACACCAACCTGGATACAAACACCATTATCACATAAAAACAAAGATTCAAGCTCAGATAAAGATTCAGTAAGGTAGGCACACCTCATGTTGTTTCATGAAATGGAGCTGTTTAGATACAAATAGGGTGAGGTCCCTTTAAAAGAATCTTCTAGCAGAAGACCATAAGCCCAGCAGGTTTTTCCTCATTAGAAACCTCATTAAGGACTGAAGTCCAATTTTATATCTCTCATATTATCTGTGCAGACGTGTTCATCTTGGCAACAAATAGATGGGACTGTTCTGCTCTGAGACATCCATGAGCAACCCTTCACCTCCATCATTATTTTTACATTCCATACAAAGCCCCTTTATCAAAAGAATACTTTGGATTTTTATAATAACTTTCATCCCACTGCCTCAAGGAACATTATTCTAATTGCCAAGGGTTTGTTTAAGCCCATTTTGTGGATTCAAAGATTTTCATTAGCTGATCAGACATCATGGAAAATGGGGTCCTATGGAACCGCTTCAGAGCACAGTGTGAACCTCACTTCTTTAGCTCCCATGGCCAGGCAAATGGTCAAACCTTAGAAATAATTTTAAATGCTCCACTAAAACCTCTATTTTGCTTTACATTTTGATTAACCAGGACATTGGACAAGTTTGTGGGCACCAAAAGTCATAGAAGATGTGAGACATTGGTCTGTTTTCTCATCCCTGGGTTTCCTCTCCCCCATCCTCACCTGACCGAGCTCTGAGCGTGCTGCCACACCAGGAGCGCTCCACAGCTCCAGATCTCCAGCTCTTCTCAGGGGTAGCATCATTCCTGGCAGGACACCTCCTTCTCAGGCTGGATGCTGCCTCCACAAGGGCCCAAAGAGCTCCCACCTTTCTGCAGCCAAGGTCACCTCCTCCTGCAGCCCCCCCGTGCTTCGTGCATCCGACGCAGCTGGGAACACGGGAGGACGGTGCCACAGGTGAAGGACCCATCCTTCACCGAGCTCCTCCTGCTCCCTCTGCTGATGGAGCACCTTTCAAAGCATCATTCTCACAACAAAGGAATTTTGCATAAGTTAATTGTCTCGATCCTCTTTATGAATTAAATTAAATTGGGATCACCAAGCACATACTGTCAGCTTTAGCTTCAGGCATCTTCACCTTTAGATAATTTCTAACAGCAAAGGATGTCTCAAAACATGGGGCTGTTAACACCCTTCAAATCACATCAATGGCATAGGAAAAAACAAATGTAAACCTTCTTCATAGGTGATGCTTCATCTTGTCCCATTTAACAAGGAAGACAGACAAGAATGATACCATTGTTCCTTTTCATATTAATTGGCAGAAATTATCTTTATTAGAAAAATGAATTTTTCATATATTTACAATTTTTACATCATGTTATACTTGGCACATGTGTTCTTCCAAATAGTTATATACATTTCAGTACACACAGACATTCAAGTCCCCCATTCCCTTAATGTTTTTCTACATATTTAACAAAAAATGAACACAATACAATTTGTAAGACAACCATAATAATTATATATTTCTCTATCATAAAAAGTTTGAAGCAAACATTTTTTTTTTAAGATATGTTTCAAAATATTTATACAGTATTAGCACTCAGTCATGCACTGGGTTAGAATATGGTCAGGGTGAACTGCAGTGAGACAGTATGTGAACACAGGAGAGAAGTGTGTGATCCCAGTTCCTCCACGCTGCACTGGGTGCTCTGGGGCAGCTCCAGCCACCCCAGAATCTCAGAGGAAGGGACAGAAGGTGCAGGGGGAGCTGGGTGTTCACGTGTCTGCGCCACACAGCAGCCAAAACTGCGTGTGTTAAAACTCATTTCACTTTGCTAAACCTAGCTAATAAAACAGGCAGTAATTGGAATGTCAAAACTAGATTTTAAAGATTCTCTTTTTCCCCAAACCCATTCTTTTGAAGAATCCATTAGACTGTGAATTTTATAATGAAATTCTGAATTCTCTAAAAATTAATTATTTTATGGTTGATTCCATTTCAACAATATTCTTTTATTTCTACTCTAACATCCTGATTTATTTCCCCAGGTGTTAAGAGCTCTTCAAATCTCTACTATTCTTTGCTAGTAACTGGATGTTTATGGCTTACTCTTTGGTTTGAAGTATGAGACTTTCGAGAGTGTTACAGCAAATTGCACTAGTAAATAACAGAAGTGATAGGCTTTTTATTTTACTGTGTATGGAACCTAATGGTTCCAATATTTCTGGTAAAATTTTATTTTTGACATGCAAATTTCTCCTAGTGCAATATAGGTTAGTGTTCCATGTAATCAGTACAAACTATTACACCTGGAGTTCTTTTCCCCCATCAAAAAAAGAATATTCTTCCAACTGTACTAGTAACTAATTTTCTTTGTGAGCAAAATAGTAAGTTAATATTGTGAATTCTCATTTTCTTGGTTGCATTTCATTTTTCATAGTTCAACTGCAAGTAACTTCTAATCAAACTCAAAACAACAATACATTACTTGAAACTGTTAATAAATGATTGTAGAATCTTTTTCACAACACTGGATTTCTGTCTTGCCCCTCATTCTCCACAACAACTTTATACATATACATATTTATATATAGCTTATATATATACATATGTATATGTACAAAAACTGATCAGGACAACATATTAAACTGATACTATTCAAGTAAACAGGTAAAAAAATGTTTTTCAAAGTGTAATTTGAGATTTTAAAATATTTCTGGTGGGTTTTGTTTAGCAGCACAGAAATATTAGTATTTCATCTAAGCCCACAAATATACTTAAACAGGATGAAAGGAAGCACAAAATGCCCTTCAGGTTTAGTGTGAATTTGAATCTGATGAATTAAAATCAACATGATTAACAGGTGAAGTGCTTCTGAGATCCTGAAATGTATGGATGCAGATTTTGCATAAAAATTAAGTAATGAGTTAAGAATCAGGTAGGAGTTTGCCTGACACATTAATGAATTCTGTTTGTGCCTCCTGGTTTCAGTAGGGAAGGCACGAGATCCACTGTGCATGTGGGTGTGAGGTGTGAAGACAGAGAGATCAGGCTGTTCTTCATTGGTGCAAAATGTATGTTCTGAAATGAGGAAGACTATTTCAAAATATTATACCTGATATCAAGTATAAACTGCAAACAGCTCTTACTGAAATTGCACTGGTTTCCTTCCTAGCTGCACACAATTTTACATGATGCAATTTCCAAACCTTTGCAACATGAGGTTTGGCTGGGGATTTTTAAAATCTGAGCGTGAACTGCACTAAGGATCTGCTCCCCCATCACTCCCTCACACATCCCTGTTTAAGTCAAAAGATGTTTTGTCCACATTTGGAATCCAAACTTAGACCAGGTAATAATAAGCTAAGCAAAAATCTTCTTCTTGCAGATGAAGAACTTGAAACCAAGTTCTGCTCCAAAACACGCTTGCAGTGAGTAGTAGACAAAATCTGACCCTACAGAATTTAGTGTTTCTTGGTTACGGTGGAAAAATTCATAATTATCCAACACTCCCTTTCAGAAAAAGTTCAGGAATTCCACCAAATTATTCCAAGGTACTTTTTTTTTGTTATAAGTTTTAGTTAGAGCAGCATAGATTTAGAAAAGAAGCCTAATACCACACTCATCCCTCGATGGAAACCTCCACATCACCAGTACTAGTATGGAGGGAATTGATTGTGCCTTACCCACCACTGCTGAATCCTGCCTGACATGCAAAACCCATTTTGGAACCTGCCCAGTCTGCATGGGAGAACACATGGGCAGCCACTGGTGCACACGCCAGCTGCTCCTCCTGGGAATTTTGTTCTGGAGGTATCCTTCCTCAGCGGCCTTAAGTAACAAGTTTAAGGACCAGATGTGGATCACATGAGCTGCCACTGAGTTTAAGGTCAGTCACCACGCCAACAATCTCTGGCCAAGATTTTTCAAACCAGCATGAAAAGCCATCCTTTCCCTACAACTTTGTCATTACAGCAAGCATCAATTCCAGCTCTTTTGGACAGGAACTCTCTGACATGTTTTCATGCATCCTAGCACAAAGCAATCCTGACCCAAACAAGTCCTTTAGCCCCTTCTAGAACAGGTATCAAACACTACAATAAATGCTGCTAGAAGATTTCTAGATGTGGGAGGTTTGGAAAGGAGAGAAGAAAACCACTTAAAATAAAGCACTGCTGCAATGTGTCCCACAGCCTGGGGAGATTACTCACGCATGACTGGGTTGGAAGGTGTATGCACGCACGCCTGTGTATACTGTATATATATTTAGGTTAACAAGTTTAAACTATTAATAAACAGCATCTTATGGTATTTGGTAATTAAAATATCAGGCTTGTGTCATTCAAAATAGTGCAACCTACATAGCAATATACAGGAAAATTACACACATTCTTCCTATTCCATTAATATGCTTGTGCATATCAAGATAACAGGATACCCTTTTCCATAAGATTAACCATTTGCATATTTAATTGTATTCTTTGGCCCATTTTCCCGTGAAACCTCGTATGAAAACGTAAAGACTTTGGCTTTAAAAGAAAAAGAAAACTCCCGCTTTTTCAGTTACTTTCAGAAACTTAAGAAGAATTCAAATTACTTTAGTTAAAAATTATCATCTCCTCCAGAAACTGCAGACCCCTGTCACAGACACCCCCACTAGTGTGGCTAACTGTGAACCTCCAATTTCTTTTTATTTTCACTTTTGAAGATCATTTACACTTCTATTGTAGCACAGCACATCCTCCAAAAGTGTTCTGGACTCCTCTAATCTTGTCCCAGCTGGGAACAAGGAAGGTCCCTGTCCCCAGGAGCACGGAAAGGCAGAGCAGCCTCATCAGGGCCTTCCACTGCATCACTACGGGTCCAGGTTCAGGGTTTGCAATGTGAAACAGAAGCCAAAATACATTCCCAAAAGGTTTTTGCCATTAAACACCATTATTAAACAAGCTCAGGAAAAAAAATTATCAGACAAAAGAATGCTGTAGTAATGATGTAACACAAACCTCTTCAAAGCGGTTATTCTTATGTACTGCAATGCATAGAACAAACTTTAAAATGTAATCTCATAACGCATTTGCTGAGAAAAACATATCATTTCTTCTAATAGTACCAGAAGTGCAAAACAAGACATTCTCCATTAAAATTTCATGTCACTGTAAATATTACCATTTTCCCACATTAAAGCTTAGTACCATTTCTGAAAAGTGAGGAAACTTTCATCAATTCCCAAGCAAAGTATCATCTCACTTGGAACTTTACAGTGCACTGCATAAGTATCACAATATTTATTGGTATTTATTTTCACAGTTTTCTAACGTGCACAGAAATATAATTTTTGAAATATATTAGTGAAAACAAATACTAATACAAAAGGGAAAGGACAAAACATCTAGGAGTATAACTGCTTATCACCACTACTTTTTAAGAGTTGGAGAGTCGAAACCATCTCTCTTTTAAATATGTAATACTATATTTAGTGTGGTTATCTATTAATAAAGGTATTGCATGACAATGTTACAGCATGGCTATATTCTCTACTAATTTAGCCTTGTTTTCAATACAGGTAAAGAATTAAGCAAAAGGAGTAAAAATTGTCATTTAAGCGCAAAACAACAAAAACCTGGTAAACAGTGAGGTAACTTATTTTTACTTATATTATTTCTGGTTCTTAAATTATAGATATGACAAAATCATCACAAAATCAGCAGTGGATTCTTACAGCTGTTAGAATGGCAGAAATTTAAAAAAAAAAAAACAGTTTCAATCATGGCAGATACATTCTGCAGTATGGAACAAAAAAGCTCACGATCCCACGAGGAGAACCAAGTGCATCTTCACTGCATTGCAGGGTGATGCACACCTGTATTCCTGGCTTCCAAAGTTGCAGGACTTTGGAAGAGCACATATTTTCAGAGCGCATACTCTGTACACAGGTCGAGAGAAGCAGGGGGAAAAAAAAGTTAAAGCTTGAGTGAGGGAAATAAATGAAGAGCTTATTTACAGAGAGTGCAGTAACCCTCCCCAGCAGAGCAGGGAGAAGCAGGGCAGGATTGCAGCTCCCCTTGAGTCAGGCAAAGACACAAGAGAGCACAAGCAGCCACCTCCCCTCTGACAGACACTGCTGTGACACGGGAATGGGGGTGAGCATGGGAGCGGCTCCACAGAGACAGCTGAGGAACTCGACAGGAGTTTTGCACCATGTACAGCATGTGCACATCAGACAGAGACTCTGCATGATCAGAAAGATGTAAGAGACAGGACAGTCGTGAGGCTACTCCCATTTAACCACAGCTTCACAGGTGACTCCAGCCAGAGCACATTGAGCCTTTCCTCTATCACACCATGTCCCTGTCTGTACTTATATCCATATCACAAAGAAATACACAGCTGTGATTAAACTGAGCTCCCTTAAACGCTGACATGTTGCTAAGACATTTAAATAAGACAGTACAGGTGAATTTGAGCAGGGAAATGGCTCATACCATAAGCCACACTTTGAAAGGCCTTTATGTTCTTTCAGAAGTTCCTTCAGCACTGCTAAGTTTGGAAGGCTCAGCTCTCAATAGGAAGGAAGTTTAGATTAACAAAAAAGAAAAAATCATTGCTAAGAAAATAATTTAAGTCTATCACTGGAACACTGGAAAACTGTTTTTTGTTGCAAACCAGTCTGCCCTACACAGGAAAGGTATCTGCTTTAAAACGACTTTTGAGTTAAGATAGGACTAGAGCTGGAAAAGTTTAGCAAGGGAATGTATGACATTCATCTTGAAAGAAGCACACGATGTGATGATTAACACTTGACACAATCTAGCCAAGCCACAGGATAGTTATTCTTTTATATTAACTAGGAGAGATTTTTTTCATAGAAGTTCTGTTTTCACTAGGTTTTATATATCAACATCTTAAATGCAATGTAAAATAACAAAAAAAATACACCTCTTGAATTCTTCCTAAATCCAGGCAGATTCTCAGACCCTTCGATTCGAGACACAATTCCTGTTCTACATTGATAAACCCAGCAAGGGAGGGAACAGTATCAAAATCTTCCCCATCTCTAAGGTGCATATGCTACACTGCATAAATATGAAAACAGCAAGTTAGTCCACAAGGAATAGATTCTGACACTTCTCTCCCATGCTGGGTAGTCACATGGTATAAAGCAAATTATTATCCCAACTATGCAGGGGGTACTGCAAACCCCACAAAAAAACCTATTTGCATGAGCACAGGAACCTGTAACACCTCCAAGGCTGAAATTGGTACTCACTTGAAGATTTACCTGGCAGATTTTGGAGGCTGGGGATAAACAGACCACTGCTTTTCTAAGTCCACCTAACTGAGATATCTGAGTTAGGAGCCTATACTTTCTAAAAAGTCAACAGAGAGAGGTAATATCTTTCTGGACACATCCCCCACATAACTGCTCCCAACCCCTCAGTCCCTGCACTTCCATCCAGAGGGAGCTTGCTTTCTCTTGCTTTCTCTCTCTCTCTCCCCACTGGTAACAAAAGAGCTTAGCCTTCCAGCACAGAAACACAAAGCTACACACACAGCTCTAGCTTTTGCTTCCTTTAAAACTGTATAAAAAGATTTGCTTTCATCAGGAAAAATAAACCACATCTGATTTCCCTTGTGAGCCTTATTTCACCTCTTAAGTGTTCCTGAAAGACCATAAAGAGACATGTATTTATGAGATGCTGCCAAAACACGGTGACCTGGTGGTGATTTCATTTTTGTTTGTCCAGAGCACTCTTTCTCCTAACCAAGCTTCTTAGATAGCAGAGTAATGAATTCTGAGCAAAAGCTGCAAATACATTAAATTAAATTTTCCAGAAATGCAAGATCTCTTAATTTTCCTTAATTTTATCTTATATATTAAAATATCTTATTTCCATGCTTTTAAATTAGTGGGTGGCTACACTGTTCTAAGAAACACAAGCAGAACACAAAATCTATTTGAGAGAAAAAAAGGGAAATTTACTGTGGTGAAAAGGGAAAGACAAAAACATGAAGAAATTCTACAATATCTTTAAAAGAGAAAAAAAGCAAGAGGCAGGTATGTCTATGTAGCTGTTTTTACCTCCATGTACCTACTGCATTCCTCAGCAATTCAATATCCTGCCTCCATAAAAGGTGTCGTCCAGGAGCAGTGTAACACTACAGGACATGCTACCAAGAATGGCCCATATCATTTACAGCCTGATTCAGTTCCAGCTGGAGTCACAGGAAATCTTGGTGATAGGAATGACCAACAAACTGCTAGAGCTGCAATCAGGAAAATGTAACAAGTCACCAGCACCATCCAGAAAGGTACAGAAAGGATGGCCACTTATGCAGGAAGATTCTTTTCTCCTCTTCAAGTATAGCAGCAGCTAGAGTGAGAGAGAGGGAAATACAGAAAGTCTTGATCTCAGTTTAATTGAAAGTCAGTGCAAATATATCAACAAAGCTCAGGCAAAATTCAGAATTCCACGCGCTCTACGGCTGAGCCTCACAAGCTGTGGCTTGTGGCTCTGTTGAAGATTTTTCTTCAACTTCTCAGCTGCTTCTTCTTTACACGAGCACATCTGCAACCAGCTACTGCCTACAGCCCTGCCTCAGCTCTCCTTCCCTTTTATCGACTTGGATTTATGCCAACATCAAAACAACAAATGCATGCAGACTCTTACTCCCTCTACTTTCAGTATCTGGTGGGGTTTTTTCCTCCTTTATGGAAGCATCTTATATTTCCATGTGAACAACTGCTGTGCAACATTATCAAGTCTTCCCTCTGTCTCTTTATTTTGGTTGAGGGCAGGTGGTTGTATTGAATATTGCAGATAATAATACTAAATCTCTACAGTCACCAGAAATCTGCTCAAATCAGAAAAAGCAAACACTGCAATATCACTGCAATTTCACAATTTCACTGTAGCTAATTTGCTTGTACATTTCACAGAAAGATCAATCCACCTGGGTTGAGGATGTTTACAACTGAATCTCAGGAGAGAAAATGTAAATGGGAATTTTTCTTTCCCACAACTTCACGTACAGTACTTGTATATATATTGAATTATGTGTGTCTGGTTAGATAGAGATGATGATACAAAAGACTTGGAGCGATCGACAAATACTTTGAGAGCTTTATGATGATGTGAAAGACAAGAGCCACCACTGAGTTTTATGATTTACTTGGTAAAATGCTCAGCAACTTCCATGGCAGGATTTGGCATGACATCAGCAAATCATATCTGCTGAAACACACCAGATAGTTCAAAACACTTCAGATTTTAGTTAATATACTATGACTTGGATTGGATATTAAAATGTGCCTGAAATATTTTTTATTACACTCATTACAACATTACACCTTCAGTGCATTTGCCCTCCTGTAGACTTAAGAGCAAAGCATACTTGTGTCTTTGGGAAAAGGTTTGGGTTCATGACAAGTAGTGTTCATCCCACAGACATCCTAACCCTGCTTAGCTCACACAACTATTCCTAAGAAATCTGCATCTCTGTAAGGGGAGGTAAGGAACTTCTGTTTATAAAAACTCCCTCCAGTGAGGAACCAGAAAGCTTTCCATATGAATCAGGGCCAATAATTATGACCAAATGTTGAATAAAGAATACCCAAAACATATTTTTACCTGAACTGCATAGAGATACCCATAGATATGCTTTCTGATCATACTTATAATAAAGTATACTGAGATTTTTGGAAACTGGAAAGAGCCTCAGAAGCCCAAATCTCATTACATTTCATTCCTTAAAAAATGTCATCCTTCACCATCACAAGATGGTGAAGATACAAATACATTTGCAAATACCAAGAACTCATTCTGGACTTCGATAGCTAAAGTCAGTTTAAATCTGTTTAATAAAAAAAAAGCTGTAAACAAAATTCAAGAAGCTTTATTTTGACTATCCCTACACATCATTTATATTATCTCCTGTTTGCAACTCTGCAGTATTCTGTTCTAAATTAAACACCTTGCATACTGCACCTCTGGCATGCAGATGCTTCAATTACAGCTGACAGGCACGATTCTGCTGAGAAGAGTTTCAGTTTAGAGAAAAGTTAGGGTAATATTCACATTTTCCAATTCACAGTGGTAATGGTTTCACTGTTCTTCAGTGAAATGGAGGGAATAATGCTTGAACAATCTAAATTTCCTCTACACAAAAATCCTAAAGCAGTTCTCAGAGTAGCAGGAAAATGGGAGAGCACCACCTCAGGAATACTTTCAGTAGTTAAATGTATTAGCAATTATATTTACTTCTTTAGTTGAAAAGCTGTACACTCTTCTCCTGAAAGGCTTCCTCTCTTCCCTTTCACGCTCCCTTATGGTTAAAATCTAGTGGGTTTTTTTCTTCCAGATGTGTGTGTACAGGGGTGTGTAGCAGACATTTTATTTGTGAAATAATCTGATTGACATTTATAGAAGGAAAAGTCATATAACAATGCATCCCTGCTATGTGAATACCTTTGTATACCAGTAAGTGATAATAAAGATACTGTTTCTTAGTTATGTGTGCATATATTCAGTTTATATAACAGACTTGATTTGAGAGGTTAGAAAAATGGTCTGATGTTCAACAAATATGCACAATATTGTGGAAGGAAGAAGTCCTTCTAAAGGTGTTAATCCTTCTCTGTGTATGCAAATAAATGGTACCACGCTCCTCACTGATCACACTGAACTTATGGCTGTCGGTGTTTGATACTGTATTAACAGCTTTAATACTATTAATATACAATTAATTAGTTGTCACTAATACACTATGAACAAAGAACTACAGTGGGTTGGGATTTGGTTTGGGAAGTGAAAGAATAAAAGAAATACTATACAGCCCTGAGTAATCACCAGTAAGGGGCAAATGCAAACTTACGTACACATTAGGCCTCAAGGTTACTAATAAAGTCCACAGCTCCATAGTAAGTGCCATATAGTGATATCTAAAAATATATACTCTGGATTAGGCAGCTGTGAAATTTCTGACAAGATTACTGCAAACTTTTTAATGAACTTACTTTGTAATGGTAAGTGCATGTGCAATATAAGAAAAGCATTTGTACATGAACATTAACCAATATCCTTGGGGCTTCCTTTTGGTACACAGCAGTTCACATGTTTGGGGTTACTGCCTTCCTATCTACTGTCTGTCACTCTAGAAGGAACATACTAATTTTGTGCTAACACACTGTATTTTACTTATTAAGGTCCTGGGGTTTGGGGTTTTTTAAAATTATTATTTGGCTTTGAAAATTATTATGAAGCTAAAATATGTTTTTGGAAGTCTTAGCTTTCTGTTCTCTTTCAGAGTCTTACTTTTGAATCTGTGCAAATGCATCCCTATTTCTTGTTGTCGGTGTCATACTACATGAATACCATATTGCTTATCCAGTACTAGAAAATCATTAAACATTTCTAAGGACAAAAGTACATTGAATGATACTTAGCAACATAAGTTAGAATAACCCAAATAGTAAAATAATTAGGTACAAAACAGCATAGTTGCCAACATATATTGGGGCTATTTCAGTACAACTTGCCATTTATATATAAAGCATACATAAATGGCTATTTTTTATCCTTTTCAACAAGACATGTTTTAAAAGGATAGTTCAGAGCATACCAGTTTACCTATTCATGTACAAAAGTACATTGGGAAAGGGAGAGGTTTATGTATCATTTACCAGAGCAGGATACTGTTAAAGGAAAAATTCTCCCTCTAAGATGGTGGCAACTATTCTTTCCCTATAGATAAAGTGTTCATGGAAAATTTAAACATCTGATTCAATGCTAGGCCTTTTCTTATACACACGTGTATTGCTACAGGAATTTAAAACCCTTGGAGTTGAGTACAAGCTATTCCTATTTGCAACGTAAGGCAAAACATGCTCTGAAATGTACATGTCATTATGGATCCGACCATCCCTGGAAGAGTATGATGCTGTAGACTGTATGGACGACCTGAAATAATTATCATTTCTTCCTCTTGTTGGCAATGAATGTTTATAAAGATCAGCTGGACTTCGCCTAAGAGATAAATGCTGGTCATCACGATAGGAGTGCAGGAAGGGGTTATCATCCGAGTGAACAGCATACAGGGACTTGCTCCGCTTACTGTCCTCCAGAGCATGAGTTAAAAGTGAGGCCTTGTTGCTCAACAGTTTGCTTGAGGGAACACTAAACATGCTTGCATATGGACTACTTTGAAGAAATTTCTCTCTTTCTTTCAAGCTTATACTACGAGAAGGTCTTCCAATATCAATTTCCCTGGACTTATCAGCGATATTATCAAAAGAGTGTTGCCTGCTAATCCTCAGTTTATTCTTTCTATGATATTGCAGAGCACTACTTTGTGACCAAGTACGCTCATATATTTCTTCAGGAAGTGATAAGTTCGTTGTATCCTGCAGCATCTGATCTTCCTCAATATCATAGAGGTTCCCCATCCGCAAGCATGCATCGCATTTATAGGGAGATCTGGTCGTGTAGTGTCCTGCGTAAGTGGGCATGTTGGAGAGACAGCTCCTGCAGTGGGTGGAATTCTGCCTGTACCTATCGTTCATGTCACCTAGGGAAGTATTTTTTTCTTTGAGAGTGTAGTGCTTTGCATAAAGTTTATACTGGTCATTATTTGGAAGACTGTCTTCGTTATGTGATGGAGTCCTGTTAGCTTGTTCAGCTTTCCTGAAGCTGTCACTGTGATCTTGGTAAACATCAGGAAACTCTACAGTTTCTGGAAGGACAATGTTTTCGATGTACTGAGGTGTGTCCAAGCGGAATCCTGGCTCCTTGTCAGCATCAATTGTGTAGATTTTATCCCGTGGAGAGCCCTGTTTGGTTTTCAGATATGTCAGTTCCACTTCACTACAGTCTTTTGGGTATTTTGATGCTACTGTCCTTTTTTTAAAATTGTCCTTGGTTTTGTGGTGCTTGTTGTTGGTTTCAGCTTCCATGTGGCAAGTAGCTCTGCTTGATGTCTCTGATACATCTGAATGGACAATCTCTTCAGGAAGGTATCTTTGGCTTTTCAATGAAAGCTGCCTGTTTTCCTCTGACTCGTTTTCTCTCTGGGGACCTTGGCCCTGACGTACAGATTCTTGACGCAAAGATTCAACAGATTTCCTCCAAAGCTGCCTGGGTCTGGAGTTCACTTTTGCTTCTGTTGTTACTGCAACCTCTACTGTATTTGGATTGGATTCATTCAGTGTGAGAGGATGCTGCCCTTGGAAAACATAGTTGTTCAGATTGTCCTTGTGTCGATTGCCAGGAAGTGTCTGCAGTTCACTTATGTTGTCACCAAAAAAGTTGTCCTTTGTCTGAAAGGATCTGTTATCAGCAAATATCAAGTTTCCCTTATCCATGACCATGTCCATAATCAAAGAACCCCTCTGAATAAAGTCAGCTGTTCTTTTGGGGGAGTCAATTCTTGAAGGATTGATATTCGTCATGTTTTTCGCTGTTCGCAGCAGTTTTAACATGTTGGTTTGTGAATTGGTCAAAGAAAAGTCAGGAGACTTCTTTTTCTCCTCAATGTGTACTCCATGAATGCAACTGTAAATACCCTGCAATATGAGTAATGTAAAACAAATTAAATCACTAGGTATAACAAATTAAAAATTCCATTTTACTTTTACTAGCAATAAAGAACAATTAAACATTTTTATCCAATTACTGGAAAGATTAAAAGTACATCTCCATCTTTTTATAATTTCCTTGCACTGAAATGGAGGAACATTTTCTACTATATCTGTTGGAATTACAAAGGAGAAAAATTGCCAGTGTTTCACAAACCATTGGTCTGTCTTGGCCTCCCCAGTTTATTCCAGATACAAGATTAGAAGGTACCCCAAAGAGTTCCCTAATCTCAGCACAAAATGAAACTAACCTTCAGTAATAGATACTCCCTTATTTTAAACCAGTGATTAAGTTTCCCCTCTAAATAAGCCTGTAGTGGGACTATTTTATTGGAGGTTAAGTTCACTTGTACTGAAATGAAAAGGCTTCTAGTCATCATATTTTAGCTTTTCTGATCCCTATCCCAGTATATATGAAAAAAGCCCAGCTCTTTCTAAAGTTGAATGTGAGTTAATTTTGAGCAAAAGGCTGAAGCCCATTTTCTCACTCCAACCTCTTCGGTCACTCCTGTGAGCCCAGTTGACATTTCCAACCCTGTGAACTAGCAATTCTCAGACATTTACCTATGACATAAGTACTCTTTCTCCTGCATTGCTTAGGAGAATTTCATATAAAAAAAGACCAGAAATACAAAGTTCAAATATAAAATGTGTAGGTTAAGGTGCATATGGTTCCCAGACAATCCCCAACAGAGTAGTGCAGACTATTTTTAATGCAGTTCCAAAATGGTCCAATCTACTCAACAGGGTAATTGCAGCACTCTTTAAAGCAATTAGCCATTTTAGCATCATTTTCAGTTCTCCTAGGCTATATAAAAAATCCAGAGAAATCACTTACCTAATGAAAGTTCTATCTGTTTTAAAAATATATAAAGAAAAAACCCAACTAATTTGTCAAAAATATAAGAATAAGCCCACTTTTCCCTTTTTTGTTACAAGTATCAGTTTCCTGGATATGTAAATCCCCTTTGGGTCTGGTAAAGTTATCATTAAAACTTGCCTTAGTACCCAACCAATACAAGACATATATCACCAATATCACATAAATGATACTTGTGTTTGACCTTTTCTCATAGAGTCTATTCAAGTTTGCTATCAAGAAAAGCTTATAAAAATACTCCATTGTATTTTTATAACTTACAATTCTCTTGCTTAAGAAATGCACAAGGGCTAATGTCTCTTATCAAATTAGGTTTTTGGGTTTTTTTTTATTTTTTATGTGGAAATTAATACATTTCCTGCATCTGAGCTCTACCATTTCTTCATTGAAATTGTCCCTTAATGTACTTGCTTTCAGCATTTGATTCCTGATTATCCTTGCATTTGATAATTCATACCCTAAATAGTCCAATGGATAAAGACTTCCCAAGGAGTGCAAGCGCATCCTAAGCCCATTGACTACCCCAGAGCATCACACTGATGCTCTACCATGTATTTTAAATGTCCAGGTGGGAATAAAAGGAAGGATAATGTTTTGGGGAGGCAGTGTTTATTCTGCCTGTTGCCTAAAGGGGAAAAAATGAAAGTAGTACTGACCCTGCTGATTGAGAACAGCAATCCTGGCCTATCCGAGCAGACTCCAGTGAAGCAGAATCTAAGTTTCCAGTAAAACAAGTGCTCCCAGACAAAGGTTATTAAGCTGAGTGCCATGGCTGCTGCAAGCATATAAAACACTCCTGCCATGTTGTCGATGTCCAGTTGGCTGCTCATGACTTCATTCTTCTCGTTGTGACAAATACCAGTCAGCCACAGGGTTTCTAACTCTTCCATTTCCCCTAGGGAGAGCAAGGAGTCAAACCAGTTAAAACGCAAAAATCACTGCTCACAGTATTCGAAATTCTTTGCAAGTTTAAAAATACAGCACCATTTAATGCTTCATTCGTGGAGCACTGCAGACTTATCTAGCCAGGAGTTGCAAATATAGCAGATTTCAACTCACAGCACCCTAGTTTCAGATGTCCTCAGATTTCATAAATTACGTGGGAAGCTGGATGCTCTAGAAAGCAGGATCTGTGGCTTAGATAGAACTTTCTTCTGCTTGCTGTAACTATTAGCACTTGTTACAGAGAGTGGAATGAGTTTAGTAAAGAGCTGGGACAGGCTGTAGTGATCACCAGACCCTTTCATGCCCCCTCCCCTCCCCTGCCCTACACTTGCTCCTCTCTGATCCACTCCAACCCCTCCCTTTGGCCCTTCCCTTTAACATCACAAGATAAACTTCACAAATTCTTGCCATTCTTTTAGAGTGTGTCATAAGAAGTTTGCTCTTTCCCATCTGATCTGTGATGACCTTATTTCTTCTTTTCAAGTAAGTTGCAATGATGTAGCTGAACCTCTTCTGACACATCTGGTCTCTGCATTCATCTCTGGTATCTATTCCCTTTTCCTGCTGCCATTCCTGTCTCCTGGGCAGCAGCAGAAACACAAACAACCTCATCACATGCCTGAAATGGAACATTCCTAGTTCTAGCTGTGCCACATCCTTACTGTCATTAAAACACTTCATTTACTTAAAGCTAATGAAGCAAATCTGCTCCCTCCCTCCCTCTCTTGTGTATTCTTAACTTTGAATCCATGTTTCACTGATGAGATCTGGCCTCAGATAAAGGACACTGTCACCTAGCAGTGGTTGCTACCGCCAGCATGGACAGAGGTGGGCAAGAAACTGCCACTGTTCCTGCCAAAATTCTTTTTATTATTTTGCATAATTTACTAATTCTAAAATATTTAGTGTTGTTCTTAGTGAAGCACTGCATGGGCATACAGGCCTTTTTACTCTCTCAGGATATAGTCAGCTGAGTAATCATATTATAATTTTTAATGTCATAAACTTCATTGTTTCTGGAAAATACAGCAGGCAATGCAGAGGGCCAAAAAGGACAGTATAGCTGTCTTGGTGTGTTTTCCAATTTAAGATATGGCTTCAGTCTGGGGGAAGAATGGTACAAATCCCTAATCCTTAGCCAGTGATTAGGGAATATATTTTCAGTATTATAATTCATACGTCACTGGAAAAAAGAACAGAAAAAAATGGCTAGAAGCTATATTGACATTTCAGCTACCTTCAAGCTAGACTAGAAGATCAATGACCTGCTGTGCAAAAGCATTTTGCAGGATAGAGTGCCAGGGCACCAGGAAAACTGCAGCCCACAGATAATTTGGATGTGAGTTCCAACTAGAAATGGAACACAAGACTGTGATGGAGAAATTGCTTCTCAGAGAATGTGAATGAAAAACTGAAGTAGAAAGGACAAGTTCTGATACACTTTAGCAAAGGCATTTCACAAATTTGGGAGAGGGATTATTCAGTCTCTAGCTAATTCCCAGTTTAATTTTGTGCTTGAAGCATGAATTGAACCTCTGCATCTGCAAAAGGCAATGTGTCTTCTCCCAAATTACAGTGCTCAATCTTCAAAATACCTAAGAGCACCCCAAAGAAGAAAGTCAAACCTACTGAATCTTTAAATATCTTCTAATCCAGGACATTGGGACAATAAATTATTAATTGTAACAGTATAGATATTGCACACATAGATAATTGGGGTTCATTATTGCATTTCCATATCTTAGAACATTTGGATTTCTTTTGTTCTGTTAAACCTCAGTGGACTGTTTCCCTTTCCTTTCTTTCAAGTCCTCCCCAAGGTCTATGAATAAAACTCACAGAGGCTATAGAAGAGAAAAGAACCCAAGTCCAAAGAGAGACCAATATTTATGGTCTGTGCACTAGTAGCTGAAGCTCTGCCAATCAGACCTCATTACTTCCCACAGGAAAATTCACATGTCCCATGACTGTCAGGCATCAATTTGATTTGACTGCTGTGCCCTTTCACTATTCATAACAAAATTCACAAAGGAATTTAAACCTCTTTTTTATTACTGTTTCCTCCGTGTTCCTTTCCCTTTGGCATGTACATCTAAAGTAACTATTGATAATCCAGCAACCTTTCCAAAAACATCCCTACAGAAATGAACTAAGCTTGTTTTGAGTCAAGATAAATGACAGTGCCCTAGCAAGTAAAGAAGAACAAAGTATCCCAGAGCCTTGCAGATCCTGCTGTTGCAATATCCCTTCCATAATATGACAATGACAGCAATCACTGTTAATTAATGCCCGAAAGAAATCCACATTTTTATAGATAGCAAAGCACTGTGAATCATTGGATTGCCATATTTATGGAGTGATCTTATCTGGGAATGGACATATTAGGCTGATAATTCTGGTACCTCCATATAAAGCAGTTGCCATTTCCAGTATATATCTTTATACATGTGCATATATATTTATATGTGTGTGTGTGTGTGTGTGTACACACAGAAACACAGACAAAGCAGTCAATAATTTAAACATAATAACACTTCAGCATAGCTGACCCTATAAAACTGCAAAAATGCCCAATCTTCTTATTGCTTTTCCTGCCCATTGCACTTTAAACCAGATATTCACAGAAGCCATAACATTTTTATTACAAAATCCTCAGGCATGAGAAACTTTTTTATCTGTGGTGTCAATTCATTCCTTATTAAAATCTGCCACTTCCAAATTTGGCCTGGAGTTTGAATTCAAAACATTGAACTTTGAGGCTAGCTAAATTTGGTTCAGAAAATAAATTAATTTAAAATAACTAAGTCAGTTTGGAGGAATGCTGTCTTTCAAATCCTTTTTGGTGGTCTGACTTGTAAGCTGAATGTGTAGGGTGATGACACCTATGGCAATATATCACACTTGGCAATTGAAAGGCCAGCAATTTGTGATTACCAGGCACTGGAGAGTTCAGTCATCCCTGAGTGTGCATAATATTAATTAGCAAGTGGGAGCTCCAAATATTACATAAAACAGACCTTGGAAATCTAAGTCAGCAACCTCAATATACATAAATGCCAGGCCTCACTGAACTGAGTGTTAATGGAGTTCAAGCCTGCATCTAATAGGGGGTCTCAAGTTACTCATAAATATTAATCAGACTTATTTTAAGGCTTTTTGTTTTCTCTTCAGGCACTTACTAAAGGAATGTAATGCCACAATAATTTCCTACCTTCATGCATGTGTGGACTAGATTAACATGTAAATGGACAGTTGCAGATCTCAGCAAGAAAGAACATCATGACGCTGGCACAAAACCAGAAAATGAAGAGTTGCAATGTATTTGACAAAAAAAAAATATACAGTGTTTGTTTTCTGTTTAACACATCCACAATCTATTTAACCTGAAAAACTCACAAATGACTACATGATTCCTACGTTAAGAGATTTTTAAAAAATTCTATAGCACTGTATCATAAAAGATCTGCTTCGTTTATACTGTAAGAATGACCATAAGCAAGTACTTTAAAAATCCATAGTTCAAGCAGCATTGAGTCTCTGCAGTATTCATTCAAAATACACTCCAATGAATTGCAACATTCCAGCTCTCTCACTTGTAATTCAACACTATTTACAATGGGTTTAGGTTACAGCACAAACAGTGCTCTGATCCCTTTGTGCTCCTCCTGGGTTTGTTCCTGTGGCTATGGAGCTCTCTGCTCTGGCTGCTATTTGCACAGAAACGTGCCAGTTGGCCCTTTGGCCTGAATATCCCACAAGGGCCTTTCTTTCTACATTTTAGTGTAAACTCCTCTAGCCTCTTTCACACGTTATCATCCTGGGAAGGACTGATAAACCATCCACTGTGTCCCCTGAACAATTTTGTCACAATAAAAATTTCATTATCCAGACACAGAAACGATACAGTCTATAGGATAAATTACATGCTTTTCCTCATCAGGGCCTTAGCAGACTCCTCTCCGTGGTGCCCAGTTGACAGGCACACTGCTTTTTTGCAGCCTGTGTCACTGCCTCTTGAGATGTGTCAGTTCTCTGGGATTATTTTAGGAGGGGTTACTGGTCTCCCCAGATTCCTTTTGTTTCCATGGCACACAGGCTCCTGCAACCACCTGAGCACTGGGACCCCCAGTGCCAGGTCCACCTGCACCAAACTGCCAGGCCCTTCAGCAGCTGTACCAGCAACTGCAGCTGCATGGGCAGTCACCCACCCCTGACTCCAAAAAACATTACCTTGCAGCTCTCATCAGTGAGAGTTGTCTGGAAAAATTAGTTCTCCTGTATATTGTGCTGTTTCAGGCATTGCGACCATCCCCGCTACGTGCAGTCTGCACATCCTGCAGGAGCGTGCCTGGGCCAAACAAGGCAAAGATGCCCTGTCCCAGTGGGGAAAGCAGAGCTGCAGCCCAACACCCTCGTTGCTGCGCAGGTTAAGTACAGCAGACCTCTGGTGTCAGCACTTCCTTGGGACTTGCATAAGGCAGAGGCCAGGAGCAGGTCACTGGCAGGAGATCACAGCGCATGTATCAGAGCAGAAGGTGCCAAAGGAGCTGGCTGCTGGTGACAGCGTCAGGGGCGGTGGCTCTTGTGCAAAGCGCTAACCTGAGGTTCAGCCTGAGCAGTCAGCACAGCAAACTGGCACGTACCGAGTAAAGCTGATGAACAGGAGGGTTAAATATATACACTCACACCAGTCAGATGGAGAGCATCAGCTTCAAAAGACTCTGGTGGCCCTAACAGAATCATCTGCTTATTCAGGCTGGACAAAAGGTAGTTTTCAAATTTAGGGACAGACTATTCCATGCTTGCCTGGTGAGCACTCCCCATAAGTGACAGAGGAGGAGGGTAGCACCCCACCACTTGGGGACCCTAAAATAAAAGGGTGTTCCCTGAATAGCGGGGTCAGCAGCCAAATGGATTGATGTGCATTTGGTTCAATAAACTCATCAGTTCCAATCTGACCCAGTTATATGATCCATACAGAATGTTTCAGAGAAGAGATTATATAAAAGCACAGCAACTTATCGAATTCAGCCTGGATCCCCCAAAACAATCTCTCTTATTCTTATTTTCTGAGTTATTTCCCCCTGTGAAAATAGCAAGAGGAACACAGATGACTGACAGCAATAAACTTACTGTGAGCTAATGACTTCACTCTGCATGTCCCCATTAGTTAAGGATGAATTAACAGAACTGCTAAGCACGACTTTCAATATTACAATCCCTCTAACTCTTGTTCAGCTACACAAACGCCCTCCACTTATACACTCACACTCTTCAGTCACATTTGTTCCACCCACTGCTTAAGGAGGACACTAAATATATAAACAGAAAATCACTGTGATTGTGGGTGTATTCTGCCTGAGCAGCACACACTGAAAATATGTCCTTATAATCACATACGTATTTCCTTCTTGGGCTTTAACAGCCCGTGTGAGTCACACTGCTACACTTCCTTATAATCTAGACAGCGATTTGGAAGGCTTATGCTAAAATATGAAAAAAATAGCAAAGAGCTTTCCCCTTCCAGATGTAAGGGGGCAAATCTCATTTCCACAGTTACCTATTACCCCTAAGGAGTGGGAAGCTATTATTCACCCAGGAAAACAATTCTTAGTGTACTAAGCTGTCTTAAAAGCACATAAAGATTAACCAGAACTGAAAGTTATTAGGAAGGGATAACAGACTCTGTGGAAACTCAAACCAGAACTAGTTTTCTTCTTTATGTCTCTGAGTCTCTAATTGCTTTAAAGTTTGCAGCTTTAAGGGTTAAGGGCTTAATACAGCTACACCATCTGCCCTCTTTTCCTGGAGATCTCTTCCCACACTGTCTTTTGAACTGAGCTTTTAATCTGCAGGTAGTGCAATACATTACAAATACCTCAGACAAGTAGATGTGTAACCTGGCCAGCCAGCTGGTATACTCCACCCCTTCCCAAAATTACCAAGGATTTTCTGTTCCCTGTATCCAACTGTTTCTGTTGCCATGAGTGTTTTATTGCTCTATTCTGCTGCATCCCTCCTAGCTAAAGGCTCCTTGCTGCCTTTCTCTCCATCCCATCCATGCACACTCTGAACCCCTCTTACGCTCTTAATTCCAAAGTAGCTTTGTAATTTGTAGTTCAATAATCTCATCTTCTCACAATTAAAATTAAAAAAAAAAAAAAGAAGAAGAAGAAAAAGGAGAGATGGGAGAAAGACTGAAAGAAAAAGAGAGAAAGAGAAAGCTAAATTCTCCTCGCTTTCTATGCACCTGTGGTTCTACACCAAATCCCAAAGACATGATGCTATGGGTTTCAGAAACAATGCCTCCCAAATGATTTTGCAGGATATATTTGGAAAAAGTACCACTCTTTAAATGGCACGTGCAGCCCAAGCCAGAGAAGTATCAGCAACACTTGGGCCTGCAGACAGCTGGCCTAAAGTTCCTGCTATGGGAGGCTGGAGGAACACAGCTGCCTTCCCAAACGATGTGTACAGACCTGCTGAACCCACAGGCTGGGCCTGAGCCTTCACCCCACTGTGCTGGCAGAGCTGTGTGCACACACAGTGACAGCTGCAAGGTAACACGCTGGGGCTGGGGATGTCAGCCTGCCCAGCTGCTCCTACAGAGGTTCAGAAAATAAATCAAAGCACGGATCATGCGATTCCTCAGCGCACCGCATTTCTGTTCTGACACATTCCTGTGGCCGTGGGCGGAAGATCCAAACAAAATGATGGTGCTGTTTCTTAGCAGCCGTATCATTTTAGTTGCTTCTCAACTCCTGGGTGCTTCTATTTCTCAACAGAAGACTGAGAAATTGTTGTCTGTGTCTCAGTAGAAATATTTTTACTTCTCTGTTAAAAAACAATGGAAGTTTCATCTTGTGATCACAGCAAGACAAAAAAAAGCAGCACAACCTCCACTGGGCTTTAGAGAATCATCCCAATGATCAACTACCTTAAACCAAGCTGCAGATGCTAATCATCAGCTCAAAGCTTTTGCAGATAATGAGATGTGCTGTACAGACAGTAAGATGAACAAAACCAGAAATTCACTAGCAATGCACTTCACTCATATCCGTTATACAAGAAAAAGCAACTCTCAACTCTTTCTGTTAAAGAGATTCAGTGTTCCAAAGCAATTAACCTTATACTAACAAATGTATACTCATCTCAACTTCCCATGAGCGGGGCTATGTATGTGAACTTGCACAGAATAAGGGATGAAACCTTTAGAGCACAATTGCACTTCTGAGACAATTAAGTAGGTATTCTTTAAACTCCTCAGCAACTCATTCCCATCCTTCTTTCCTCTGTCTCTTTTCTTCTTCGTTAGAATAACAAATTTGGCATCTTGTGGCCTGCTTCCTTACACTGAGACTTCAGAGCTGCTCTCACTGTGGGATTGATAATTGCTGGTGTAATTGGTCCACCCAGCAGAACTATCCTCAGGATGGGAACACTATACACACAGAAACATATATAAACCACCCAGTTAAAGCTTGAAGTTATCCCTAAGGCAAGACTACATCCCTCTGTATTTATTTGATTTTTTTTTCCAGTGCCAACAAGATTAAAAAGAGGGTTCAAAGTCATTGGCTTTAATGCAGAAACAGCATCATGCTTTGAGAAGTATGAAAAGGTTCCCCCTGCATGAACAAGCAATTAATTCTTCAGTTCGATGTTTTACATGTGCAAGGAAGAGGGAAGAAGTTCCTATCCACTGCACAAAAAATTCATTTCAATGTGTAAGTGAACTGGCTTAGATAGGAGAATGATATAGAAGCAGCAAGGAAAAATCGAATGAGAAAAACCAAAGGAGAAAGACATATGCAGAGGAAATTGGAAGCTCTAAAATACATTTCAAAAGGCCATTTCAGTACTGGGTAAATGTAAAATAGAGATGAGATCATGGCTTTTTGTATGTGCAATCAGATATACTTTTAAATAAATTACTTGGTGCTATCCAAGTATATAGTATAATCCAAAAAGATGATTTCTCTTATTAACATAATATTCACATAAAGAAATTGTGTTTGTTGAACTCATTAGAATGTTTTTTTCTTATAGTTATGAAACTCATTAGGTTTACAATCATTCATTGAAATTATTCCAGACTCTGATGAATGCCCTATTACATGTACTGGAGAATAATTCAATCCTACTTGGGGTTCTGCTGTTTTACAGGCTTAGTCTTTGGGAATAATATATCCTGCAGAAGCTATACATGTGAAAGAAGATTTCTGCCTTCATTTGTGTTTGCCTATTTACTTAAACAACCTCATTCAGGCTCCACTGAGGCTTTCCCAGGAGTACCATCTTAAGATGAAACTTTCCCCCAACCATACTTGCTTTTAGTCTAGAGAACTTCAAAGAGATTTTTAGTGATATAGCAAAGTGATGTTGGTCTGAACTCTGGGTTCATCCCTTCTAGTTCACCAAAACAGAGTTATGTAAGTTCACAGCTAAAAAGATTATCCATCGAACTACTGAAGTTAGACATGGATTACAAAATCAGGTCATGCTAGTTCCGGGCAATTACTCCTTACATTTAATTTCTTGGTGTTTAGTTCCAGTTCACCTGCAATGTACTTTGTAACTCAGTAGAAGAAATTTCATTATTAGGGCTTTTCTGTTGATTTTTTTTTTTCTGTTTTTTTTTCTCACATTTGGGGGAAATGCAATGGTAGTTGGGGTTTTTTTTCCTGAAAATGGTCATCTAGACCTGTGACACAATAAAGTGAGACAAGGTATCAAACAGTTCTGGGACTAAAGGAAACATACCTACAACAATTTCTACACATCATATATGTCCAATTACAAAACTCTTTACAAGTTTACGGATCCTTTACAAGAGAAAAGTAATGTTTTAGCATTCATGGGTTGTTCAGAGTAACTTCCAATGGAACTGGAAAAATGCCATAAATGTATTCACAATTCCCATGGTTTGTGCATTTAAAATTTTTGCTTATCATCTAGGCAAGATGAGTGAGGGAGGAGACATTTCATAATAAGGTTTCATTCACCTGGGTGTTTGCTATATCTATTGCTGTTCTGTAAGTTTTAATACTAAGTTTTGTAGACAATCCATTTGTATTATTTTCAGCTACTAAAAATGGGTTGAAGATATAAGCATTTGTATGCCGTGTAAGTCCACAGGTCAAAGTGTAAACACAGGGTAAGATTTTTCACACTTTCCTTCCACCCTCTTGGTTTTGTCCCTGATATTCAGAGATGAGGTGAAGCATAAAAATGCAGCACCTTCAGTATTTTGATGAGCTTTTTCTTAAATAGCTTCAAGTGCTTTCCCTACTATTCCATTTATTTACTTTCTCTGTGATTTAATTTTTTGTGTTGGATGAGAAGTATCAAAAATGATGAAAGAGTAAGCATGAAGGAAATGCAAAGTGAAAGGAATGAAAACCCAAGTGATGCTCTGGCAACATCTAGAGGGGTTAGCCCACACTGACAAAGACAACTCAGATCCTCCTTTGGGCTACAGAAGCTTTTTCTTCTTTAGTATGGGACCAATAATTCAACTTCTCTGATCCAAATTCCCCATCTAAAAATGGCTCAGAATTATAGCACCTAATAATTCTTTAATAGTATTACACAAACAGAAAATAATATTCTATTCCCAAACAGAAATATAAAGCCAATTTTTTAGCCAGTTAGTTGCAACTTTTTGACAAAAGAATATGTGAACACTTGAAAGGCAGCCACTGCAGGTCATCTATTCACTCCTTCACCCAAGTAAGTGAGGTTTCTTCCACAAGCCTCTCTAAATCCAATAGATGGATATGATGACAATATTATTTCCATATATACACCAGACAAAATGCATCAGTCATGATGATTACACCTCTTCCAGTTGTTTAGTATTATAATAGGAATAAAATCCATGTGCTGGAAGACCAATACACTCATTGACTGCTCCATGAAAATGAATGTCCTGGCTTTTATGGAACAGGAGGCTTCTATGCTAAGTCCTGCTCTGTGCCATTCCTATCATACTGAAATTCACCATTCTTACCCTCAATAGCTTGTTACTGGTGACATTAAGCTCATATTTATTTTCTGATAAAGCTCCCCCTTTCACTGATAAAGAAATGTCAACACACACATCTATGTAAAAAAAACAAAACAAAGATTATGTAATACACACCATATTCCAATCTGATAGAGGATTTAGTCAGTCACACCACAGAAAACTTTTAATTAGCATATTTCTATTTGCTCGTGCATGTGAAACACGAAGCTTTCTACAATCAAAAAGGAGTTCAAACCCTGTGTGGAGAATGAGTCATCATTGCTGTTTTCAAATATATCAAAGATGTGCAGCAAGTTTCCTCCTGCAGGGCAAAAGTGCCAAGAGGACCTAAAGTTCTTCTATTTTGTGTTAGAATGAAAAATATTTGTTTGAAGTACAATGAAACAAGTCACCCTAATTCAATTTCATAAGCATTCTTTTACCAGAAGTTTAAATGAATCCATCCTAGATTAGGGATCACTCACATCAGTTCAGAACTGAGCTAAAGACTTTTTAATAGCAAAATAGTCATGCTGAAAGATAACTCATCTACCAAGGAATTGCTCAGAGACAAAAATAAAGAAAATAAATAAATGCATAAATGGTCTCTAACACTGAGGCCAGCTTTACTTTGTGATGTATATGAAAACACTTTCTGAAAATAGATGCCGATGCCCTTGGCGGTGAGGTGAGTTAGAATCGAGTGGAAGAGAACTCCTGTCTCAGCATCAAGAAGTAATTTTACTCATTTGTTTTACCTTTCTCTATTTTAAAGACTTGAAGAGAACAGCACTAACAGGCTCCTGGCTACTAAAACTGAATGAACAGTGCATACATAGGAGGAAGAAAAGAAAGCAAAAAAGCTCAGTCCCTACCATCTCCCACAAATTGAAGAAGGGCAAGATCAATTTGTCTCTTCCAAGGTGATCCTTTCTGGAGAGCTATTCCATAGCCAGTAGTGGCAAAGATGTACCCGCTCCCTATTGTGACAAGTTTGCATCCTTCATCTCTTCCAGCCTTGTAATTCAGCACTGCTGCATCATAGATGAAAGCATCCAACTTCCTGAAATAAAAGAAAACATTTTACAAACCAAATCATTAGGGACAGCTGTTGTCAGACATCTTTTGTCCTTGATGTTAGGACCCTGTTGAATATCATATGGATTCTTTGATATCATTAATTACATATCCTGCTCTGTTGTATCTAAAATTAACAAAAGGCATCTATTTTAGTGAGGGGAAAGTAGGACACATAGTTTTGCATTTCTATTTTAGGGGATGCTGTTAAAAAATACTGAGCAGGAGAAACCAATCTACAAAATGTCTTGCCCTGATATCTTTGTATTTTGGCTCTCAAAATGGATAATAAATACCTTGGGATGCAAAATGGTCTCCAAAACCAACAGAAATTACAACAGAGAACTTACAATTGAAATAACAATAAACAATTAGTTTATTTAAAATACTGAATGAGATTGAAATGTTCACCAGGTTTTACATACACGCTCTTGTTTTACTTCTCTTTCCAAAAATAAGCAGTGAAGGTGGCGGTTAAGTCCTTGATAAGACAAGGGAAAATACTGGAGCATATCTCATAGAGCTACCTAAATCCTACTTAAATATGATCAAAAATATTTCTTTACAGTTCACAATTCCAAACATACTATTTGTGTCTCTAGTGCACAGCAGGAAGAAAGGAACTTGTGAAAAAGTTTAAACCTTTTAACCCATCTACCTAAAAATGTAAGAATGGGATAATCCCATTCTCTAAAGAATACAGGGAACAGAACAGGAGTGGAAAACAAATCCAGTAAAGAAATGAAAAGAAGCAATGTCCTCCAGGGATACCTTCTCAGAAGCACTGCAAAGCAAGAGTTAGAAGGCAGGTGCACAGAGGTTTCACAAATGAAGGCAGTGAAAATGCACATACAAGAAGAGGCCATTTGGAAGGACAATCACTTGACAGCAGCAGATCCCAGTCAAAGAACAGGCATTCTTATTATTGGGGCCTCAGCTCCAACCTCACCTCAGTGACACACTAAACCAAAGCCAGTAACACACCCCCCTTCCCAACATCTTTGTGCATCCCGTAGGAAGTCGGAGGAGCAGGAAGAACACAGCCACACAACTGGCTTCACTGGATGGTGGAGGGGAGTCTCCACCCTGCCATTCCCAGAAGCTGCAGCCCCAGGCACTGCCAGCTCTGCCTGCTGAGCCTCTGGAGAGCCACGGTGCATCACTGTGCAGCACTGCTGAAAGGATCTGATGGGCTGCAGCTGACGCAGCCTGGCACAACACTGCCCACCAACAGTTGGGGCCTGTCTTCATGGAAAGGCAGCTGTAAAAAGAAATGTACTGTGGCACAAACAGGTACAAGAGCATCAACTTCAATTACATTATATCAGGATGCACCAGTTGTGAATTCTGTTGCTATGAAGTTCTGGAGTCACACTTGCTACTAAGCTTAAATCAGTTTATGTTGATAAAGCTTTTCATTTATACCCACAGAATGGAGCAAGACTTAGGCATACCACATTTTGACTGCTGACAGAAGAAAAGCCCCAAAAAAAGCTTTCACGAACATCACAATTCAAAGTTTATTCATAAATAATCAATCAACAGAACCCTAACTTTTTCAGAACTCTAAATCAGACACCAAAAATGTGGCACTAAAGAACATGCTTGTCTATCTCACATTAAACCAAGAGGAATACCAGGAGAGAATGAAGTTGCTGGATTTCATCTGCTGTCATGAAAAACTGAAGTTCCTGTCAGTGATTAATGTTCTTTATTGCTTTCCTTCAAGGATATTTATCCCAAAAGTCACCATTTAAGTCATCTAATTGAAATTCAGTGGAGTAGTTAATTCAGAATAGAGGTGGCTCAACCATTAAAAGAAATAGTTGGGCCATCAGTTCTTTTGCTTTTCCACTCTTCCCTAAAACTCAGCTGGTGCAACCTTCAGTTTAGAAGTCAGATTAGCTCCACCAATGCTCAAAATCTGGTTCCCTCTTCCTTTAAATGGATAATTTGATATGCAGAAAATCATTAAACATCTGGTAGGTGATGCCACAAATTCAATCCATAAATAAAACATGGATGGCTATCTGGCACTGGGGGTAACTAAATTGGAATTAGCCAAGAGGGTGCCCGAGCCTGCAGCCCTCAACATAAGTTCAGTTTTCTAAATGATGGGCTTTGATTCAGAACTTCAGAGACAATCTTTGCTTGCGTAGAGAGCAAAAACAAAAATCTACATCCTTTGGGTAGGCTCACAGTGGAAAAAAACCTACAAACCTGCTTGCTGTACACCCAGGATATTGTAGCTTTTCGGTTCTACAGCAGACAATTACCTAAATCAATACAGCCCACCCAACCTCACACTTTGAGACATCTGCAGTTATCTGTGGGAAGGAAGGACTCTTCCCCTCTCAGAGGATGCTCATGGCTCAGGGTTTGGGAGGTGTTGCTCCTCTCTGTGGGTACAGACACTGCTGCAACCAGACAACTTAAAACACACTCTGGAATTTGTAATCTGTTTATTCTGGGATTTACAGTTTTGCAATGAAGCACATAAAACACATGCTGTAAAACACAGAGAAAATATAAAGACAGCTATTCTTCTGTCAAAACAGCCTCAGTCAGAAATACAAAGGAAAGAAAAGGATCTCTTTGCTAAAAACTCCAGGGCAAAAGCCTTGTGCTACCTCAAAAATTACACTCTTCACATGCAGTTTGCCTCCTTAGTTACTGAGCAGTGCAGTAAAACCTTGGGACAGAAAGACAAAGCACAGTCACAGTTTCACTCACTCGCTGTGGAAGCTCCTCCCCAGTTTTCCAGGAGTCTGCCATCAGTGCAGTGCTTACACATGAAACGGCTCCTGAGGATGCAGAAGGCTTTACTTTTGAGGACTTTTCCTATACTACTTCTATAAGGTCACAACAAATCCCATGACACAAATCAATTTAAAAACATGAGGCACTTTCCTGACAGATGCTGAGAGCTGAAGGTTCTGCTATCAGTCGCTGCCCAATGTCTTAACTGTAAATCAAAAATTGATTGCCCTAAAAAACTCTTGGTATCCACAAATACAAACTTATATTCAGAATATGTTTTCTGCATTTCCAACATAACTCTTACAACCTCTCAAGTCTTAATCATCTCTTCATCGTGTGCTGATTACAGAAGCCCTGTTCCTGCAAAGCTCCAGAACATGCTGTACCCCTGCAGCGTGGGCAGGGAGAAACAAGCCCCAACTGAAGCTCTCAGATTTTAGGGCACCCAACTCTTCCATCACTGGGAGGTGAATTTCTGGCATTCCAAATTTTTAAGAACTTTCAGATAACTATAAACATTTCTCAATTAGTGTTTCCAAAAATGGAGACAGCAAAATCTGGCCAAGTCCAAAAATGTGACCCTTTCTGAGTTGTTTGCAAAGCTGGCAGCAAGATCAGCCCTGGAGGAAGACAAGGCAGGGATGTGTGCAGGCCAGAAGGCTGCTGGGAACACAGAGGACTTTCCATCCTGCCATGACTGACTGGGGAAAGCCACAGCTGCTGTTTCGCTGGGCTCTGATGGAAGAGCCAGGCTGCATGCATGGCAGGGACTGCTGGACACGGAAGCCCATCCTTGTCTTGTCATTCTCCAGGCAGGACTGCTAAGCCTGGACCTCCAGCTCTTCCTCTTCTTTCTACAGAGAGACTGGCAAGCCCCAGGTTTTGATTTCTGTGGCAGCAAAACTGCAGTGTGCTGCACAGCTGAGCTATTGAGGTTACACACTCAGTGCAGAACAGCTCCACACGCCGAGCACAGACCACGCACCCAGAGAGGCTCAGAGCCTCCTGCAGCCTTAGTCACGTACAAATGAACAATTCACTTGTCAGCTCAGTGCAGCCACTCAGCAAGTGAAAAGCTTTGTCACATTGTGGAGGTTTAAATAAACTGGTAAGAAATATTAGAGAGCTGAGAGAGAACTATCAAAGCTGGAATGCAAGAGAAGGTTCAGAACTGCCATGAACTGGTCAAACAGGCCAGGCACCTCCAGCCAACACAGGGGAGCAGGACTACAGTGCTGTGACTCATCTGAGCAACGGGCAGCTCTGCAAACTTCCTCAGAACTACTTCAATAATCCTGGCTAGAAGGAAAAAATAAACATTTTGGAATATTTATATAACACTGACTACAAAGGCAAATGTCCTTCATCACAGAGCAAGCACCAACAGGAAAGGGGGTGGGGAGAACTTTATCTCACAGCTTCAGAGAACATCAGGTGTTATGAAATCATGAACTGGAATATTCCTAGATAAACCCAAAACAGCATTACTGAATGTAATAATTTGAGGTGGGAGATATGTGAAAAATAAATGTGGACAGTCCCATAACCAAACATTTATGATTCATCAAGAGGGATAAGAGTTGAAAAATCAGAATAGCTATTGCAAAAACCCATTCTCAAGCATTGCTGCACACATGCAAAATTGCCTGTGTAGAGAAAATTTAAGTTAGAGAAAAGGGTAGAGAAAAGCAATTTCAGAAAAGCTGAAAACGCTTCCCTGTAATTTTCCCCATCTTTATTATTGGCACAACTTTTCATAAAATTCCTATGATGAAAACTGAAAAGGAGGACTAGGAAAGTTCTCCTTTATTAGTCACGTCTCCCTCAACAACAGAAGTATAACTCAGTTGAAAAATGTTCCTTTGCTTCCTTAACCAACTACATGTTCCTTCAACAATTTTGTTCTCTTGAGGGAATGAGAAGTAAAAATTTAAAAGGCCAATCTGCTCAGTAGTTCTGGAGCCACAATGATATTAGGCAAAAAAATAATGGCATCCACTTAAGGCTGGAGTAAATTTAAGCATATATTTTTAGAGATCATCAATAGCATTGCTGGGGTCAGCAAGTGCAAAAATACTGTCTGTAAGATCTGATGGTTTAACATTACAAACTTCCATTTCATCCCTTCTCTCTCCACAGAAGAGATAAAAGAAAGTATGTCAAGAGTGAACAATGAGGGACACAGCATCATTTGTGTCTCTCTGTGTCCTGGGAATCCAGTGCTGAAAGGTCACTGTGGAGTGACACAGCAATCAAAGGGAAAGACGCTGCTCTGAAGATGAGGCTTCCATGAAAGTGCTCTGAAGTGACGCTTTGATACTGCTGGAGCAAAAGCAGATATTTAACCTTTAGCATGAAGGACTGTTGATTTCTTTTACCCAGTTTTGACTAAAATGCATTTCAGCTTATCTGATGCACTCCATCACCAGCGGTGACTTTATCTTTCAGTACATATTCAAATGGCTCCTCGCAGAACTGAAGTTCACACACACTGAATGGATTTCTTGACATCTTGATATTGCCAATTCATTAGGGGAAAATTCAACAACCACCCCCTCCAACAACACAGGTCAGCAAAGTATAACCCAGTTAAATGATGAGCTCATGAGCAGGGAACAAGCTTTCAACTTTTCTCCCAGCTCAAACTATCCTCACTTCAATCTTCACACAGGAAATGCAGACAGAAAATTTGAAAGAGCAGTTTCTGACAGACATTAACACCACCACGAGGGATTGTGGAGGCTTCACCTCACCTATCAGGGCAATCCCAGCTGCCAGAAAATCCACTGTGAACCTCACTAGGCTGCGGTTACCTGCATGGGCACATTCCCTTCCTCACTCATGGGAGCTCCCATCCACCACCCCTCTGCCCACACACCTTCCCAGTCCCAGTAACATTTCCCTTAGCAACAAAATAATGGAAAATTTAGTGTGCCCTTATGATTAATTTATACAATGGAAGATTGTCCCACTTCACATCTTAGAAGCCAAGCCAAGAAGTTTTTGCAACACATCAGTTTATCAAACACAAAATCTGAAGAGCCGAGTTGGGGGAATATATTTTTAGATTAAAGGTTTTGTCCCAGTTACAATAGCATAATGAAGGATAAATTCAGCACGGCTCACCAAGTACCTGATCTCAACCCCAAATCAAATGAAGACTAAAACTCAGAATAGCTTCTCAAAAGAGGGGCTAGATGGCACACAGCTACTTCCACCTGTTCATTTTATTTCCAGCCTATTTGTGATATTTAGAGATATTAGATAGATAACAGCATTAGCTAAAAAATGATAAAGCAGACAAAGGAAGTAACCTTAAAAAAAAAAGAAAAAAAACCCCAACTCCAGAAGAGCATTCAGGTACTGAGTAAAGGAATTTGAAATAAATTAATTCTTTTTTTCCTAGAGGCAAGTTTCTATGCATCAGGTGAACAGGAGACACAGGGTTGTTTGTTTGTCTTTCTTTAAAAACAAATTGCGAAAGAAGCAAAGGATTTCTCTTATGACCATGAAGAAATTCCTGAAAATGTAAGAATTATGAGAATATGAGAATAACTGCCTTTCTTGAAAGGACAGAAAGTTATGGGGAAACAGGAATCAGGCATCAGAAAAACTGATGCCAGAAAATCCTGCCATGAGTGGAATTGCCATAGGGAGACTTAAAGTCTGTACTGGCAGCTTGTAGCACTGAACTCTGCTCACTTCAGCAGTAAAAGCAGGAAAGCTAGCCACACATTTCTTTTAAGATACTAGATTTCAGAATTGATACTGAAGAGATCATTCTGAAAAATGTTCCTAGATGGAACAGCAAATTTAAATGTTTTCACATCTCTGCAGTCCTTCAGCACAGACAGCAGTTTCCCAGTTGCAAACCAGCTTTCCAGTTCTTAGCTTGTGTGACTACAGCTGAAACACCCATTGGAAATCATTCCCCTCACAGCTCAATGCCAAAATGAACATTAGAGTGAACACCGAAACAAACATTAGATTAAAGCACCACAGAAAGCATCATAATGTAAATTGAAATTAAGTTACCCCAGCCATCTGATGCCAAATTAAATGAAGTTATTGATTGCAGAAGTTGTCTGAACTTGGTCAGCCAGGACAGAAAATCCTGAATGGGACAAACTGTTTAGCAGAGATGTTTTTTACAGAAGGTCAGGAAGGAAACCGTTATCGAGGTTTTAGCTCCTTCAGACAGTTTTAAGGAAAGTGTATTTGTATTTGTACAATAATTTAGTGCTTACTGTCAAGATTGATAGTGATAAGTAGACACTCTGGAGCACAGCAAACATCTGACTCTCCCAGGTAGTTTGGGATCTTTTGTCCATGCTCTTTGACTTAGATGTTTCCCCCTGCGTACATATGATGAGAGTACCCATATATGGACAGTAAATCCTCACTGGATTAGATTTGGGACCTAATTATGACAATAATTCTTTCTGAGCTTACTTTGGTATTCACAACATCTGATCTCCATAATATAACCACGTAAGTTTAACTCCACAAATGCAATATTCCATCAATCACTACTGAACTTTACAAAGGCCTGGCGCCAAACAGGGAAAAGACAGAGTGAGAGACAGAGAGAGAGAGGAGAGGGCAAAGAGAGACCAACCCATGATCACTTTTCCTTAACAAAAATAAAATCCTATGCGGCCAACAGTTGTGATTATTTCAACTTGTCAAGACCACAGCACAACAGTTTCCAAAGGTTTTTTACATTTCTATTTCCACTCCAGCTACGAGGCAGAAGTGTGCAGGCATAGAAGGTGATACTCCATGTATGACTTACTGCAAAAGCTGCTTGAACTCATCAGTGCCTCGGACATGGGCCAGCTCGGCCTCAGGTTTCATTTGGCTGAGAAAAGTAAAGTTCAGTTCAGCTTTTTTCTAAGGAGTTCCCATGGTCCTGTCTCAGAGCTTTATTTATTTTTTATTTTGGTTTTTAGACCAGCTGCAGAAATGGATTCTTCTAAGCGTCAGCGTTCAAAAACGTCCCAAAGTTATATCCAGAAAAATGGTCAAACAGGTGCCTTTGTATGGAAATAGTGCAACCCAGGAGGTAGATAAATCAGTTCTCTAGGCTATTTCATACTCCTGACCATTAGTTATAAGTAACATTGGCAGTGAATTAACTGAAATCTTAATTTCTCACCTTACATCACACATTCATGTTTTGCATTCATCACCCCCTTAAAGGAAGGATCACCTGGCACAATTATTTGCCCTTTCAGGGCCTGAAAAAAATCCTTTCAATTACTGTCATATATATCTGATGAAAATAGTTATTTTTTTAAACATTTCTCCTTATTGAAACAACATTTAGAGATATAAATTGGATTCATCAGTGCTTGCCTTGAGAGAAAAAAAAGGCTAATTCCTATCTTAGATTATAAACTTTGTAATAACAACACGTGCAGACACAAGAAAATATTTTCCAATGACAAGTGAGTACACAAGTTCAGGTTTATTACTTTAAACTGGTGTATAAGTTTTGAGTAGCCCCAAAGAAGAGTTCTGCACTTTGAAAACATTTTGAAAGAGGTGAACATCACTCCTTCTTCATTAAGATCAGGACATACTTCAACTACAGGCTGCTGTTTCAGTGACACCTTAAAAACATGATTAGAGCAAAGATCACCCATCTAAAAATTGGCTATTTCAGTTGCTGCATTTGGTATTTTAAATTCTGTTTTTGAAGCTTTGGAGAAGCAAAAACTCAAGCAGAGCCAGAATAGGGAACTTTGACAAGCAGTCCATGTGAAAGCAGGAAAACATCATGTTTCAGACTTATAGCTGGATATAAAATGATTTGATGCATTATTTTAAAATTCAGTTGCATAAAGCTAAAGCTGTCTCCAGTACAGTTTCTCTCGTCATGTATCATAACAGGTATCCTGGAGGGTTGCAAGCAATCAATTATTATGACTACAGATATCTCATGCTGCCTACAGGCCTTCTCCTTTCTCCCTCAAACACTCCTCAGAATCAACCATCCCTGGTAAATTCTTAAACATTTAGTTAAAGAATTGCTCTATGTACTGTACCATTAAAAGTCTAAGAAAAGTGTGTATTCCCTATTACAAATACTGCAAGGTCTTGCCAACCAGAAACAGTAAAAAATATATTGAGCCACTAGTTTAAAAGTTTAACATTTTATTGTGTGCTGGATATTTCTGTGAGTTCTGGTTGTAAGCTGCTATTGTATCCCCATGAGAACAATGAAAAATTTGTGCTTTTAATGAAAAATAAAAATATATCATTTTTCTTTCAAACAGACATCTTCTCTCACAGCTTGCCCTTCTCTTCTGAGGTGAAAAGGCATGAACCACAGAATGAACAAAAACTAGGAAGTTTTTCCTTTGGTGAAAATTTTGATGACAATTTTTCTGTAAAAATAAAATTAAAATATTGAAATTGGTTTTGCATTGAAGCGGAGAGATGTCAGCTGGCTGCCTAAAAGACACATTGGGCTTGATTTTAACTTTAGGCATATCACTACTTTAACTGGCAGACCTAATTAACAGTAGGACCTGCTGGGCACAATCCCAACCATGCTCCAGCTGACAGAAACAGGGATGTTTGCCTCCTGGTTATGCCTGTGCCACCCTGCAGAAGCTGCCAATTCAGCCTCTGACCTGGTTGTATTTGTCCAACAAATAACAGAGTGTGTGAAGCTGTGAATTGGATAATTTATAATCACTGTGAGAACAACAAAAATCCCATTCAGGCCAATAAACGCACAGACAGGGTTAAAAGGTCATTGGGGCCTTCTGGGGTCTTCTCCTGCACTCTCCCTGCTTAGTGCCTTAAGATTCTATAAAACATGTTAATAATCATGTTGTTTTCACAGGGGAGAGTGGGCTTGCAGGGAGGAAAAACTCCTCGTGCCATCTGCACTCTCAGTTCGATGCTTCCAGGTGTTTCTGCTGGCATTATACTTGTCATTAAAGGATGCTGAGGAAAGAACCATCATGTGTCCCCACCAAAGTGACAGCTCAGGACAGCCTGCAGGCTGAGAGCAGCTCCTCAGGGGCAGCTCATAAACCGTGGGGATACAACCCCTCACATCTGATAACCCAGCACACCTGAGGCCGTGCCTGCTGAGGCTCTGGCAGTGCAGACCTGCTGCCACCACAGCAGCCTTTCCAAGCAGCTCCATAATTCCATCAGCGTGTCCAAGAGGACTCGGGAATAAGGTACTCAACTCGATGTCTATCAACATAAGCACTGCTGTCTTTAACAGGAAGGCAGATGAAGTCCCAAGTAAACTTTAGCATCAAATCCCTGAGCACACAGTCACAGCTGTGGCTGGCAATAAAAGCTGTAAAGCACTCCTGACAGCCAGGGGATCTGCAGCTGTACATGGGGCTGCTTGCCTGGAGAACACCAGGGATTCGTACCCGCAGCTCCCTTGAAAGGAAGTGACGGGCAACAGGCAAGCAAACATTTCCCATTTTATCCCTACAGTAAAAAGAGCCTCTCCCAATTAAATTTTCTCATTTCAACCATTAGCAGTTAAATCCCAGACTATATTCCACTGTAGATGTGCTGGGGCAAAGGTGAGAATATGAAATGCATTTCCAGTTTATTGCCACTGCAATTTCTCCTCTTGACAGTTTTAAAGCCGCAAATAGAAACACTGCAACTCAAGAGCTGTGAGCTCATACAACCCACACCAGAGAACTGCAACTGGAAGCCTGCTTTGCCTGCAAAAAGATGGTATTCTTTAACTATAATCTCTTCAGGAAAAATACAGCCAGGCAAACAGAAGGAAGCAAACCCAAAGAGCTCCTGCAAACATAACACAATAATTAACAACTTCCTATTTGGGAACTTATTTTCTCTTCAAGGAGCAAAATCAATAGGATCTGTCTCCCTGGTACAGAGAGTTCTAGAAATGTAGATCAATTAAATGCAGCATGGACAGAAATGCTTGCGATGCATTTTGAAGGCTGCATTTGATCAATAAACATCTAAAGAGTTCAGAGGAGCCTCCACGGCTCTGGCAGAGCTGGATGTTCCCACCAAGAACACATTAGCTAATGCCTTACAGACTCTGCTCTCCTGAGTAATGCTCAGGGCAACAACTGCCATCTCTGTTCTCATTAGGGAACAAAAACCTACAGAAGCCCTGAGCTGCTTGGTCCTACCTAAGGACCAGTCCCAAGCTCTGCACGTAGCACAGCACACATGGACCACCTGATCCCTTAAATGCATGAAATTTAGTGAAAAACACAAGTACACTTTTTGACAAGCTTGTAAGATCATGATTGCTTTCAGCAGTGAACTGCATTGAAGGAGGGACAATATTTTGCCATTTTGAAAACTATTGAGTAGTACTTCAATAACAAGGTCTTGCTTTTTAACAGGCCTGGTTGCAAACTGAGACATTTAATTAATAAAGTTCTGCTGCTGTTCAAATGGTGTTTCAGCAGCTTCCTGAGAAATATATCTGTGAATCTCAGAAATAAGACCCTAGTGACAAGAGATGGATAATACTGAGTCTTTACAGACTTTTTTTTTTTAGATCTTTTCAGAAACAAAGGTTGATTTCTTATCAAAGAGGAAAAACCAATAAAGCTGATAACTTTGCCTTCAGCCCTGATGTTAACAAGCTTTCATGAATAAGCTGTACTGAACCCCCTATGGGGATTCACCTGAGGGAGTAGGTATAATGTCAATGTCAGACTAACACAAAAATCTCATATCCACTTTGATTTGCAGCATCTCCCAGCTGATGATCTCAAACATTTTTGATGCTAATTGAACAAGATAGGTCCAAGCCTATTGCCCATGCAGTGAAGTTTCTTCTTCTAATTAACAAAAAACAAAGGCAGATGCTTTCCTTGTATGATAAATTTTTGAAACATTACCAGCTTCACCTCTCAAAGATGAAACCAGAAAGGGGCTGGGTATGTTTTCAAGGCTTCCCAGACACAGATGTGAGCACACTCACCTCTGCATGTACAGCAATACTGCAACACAAGGTTTATCTAACCCTTACAGTTGACCAGAAAATAAAGGCAGGAATACCCCATTTATTTTATACATATTTCTATCCATACTTCTCCCACCCCAGGCTTTTTCTGGCCACATTAGCAAGTGGACTGAGGCAGCTCATTTTCTACTTCTTGAAAGAAAGAAAGAAAGAAAAAAAAAAAAACACAAAAAAAACCCACAACAGTTTGGTTTTAAATTTGTTTTCAGAAATCTGTGCATCTGGAATTTTATGTTTGTCTTCCTCCCTGCTTTCTCATTCCAGTTAAACTCAATAACATTTCCATTAAACACAATGGTCTCAAAGATCAAGATATTCCCAATACATCTCAAGATGCTAATGCTAATTAAAGTTGATCAAAAGACTTTGTTTGAGATACAGCAAAATCAGACTGAACTGTGACAAGATGCTACTTTATCATTTCATTCTATTTAGATCACAAGGGCCACATGTGTGGCATTATTCAGTCATTAAGCATTGCTTCATTGCTCGTATTTTTTGCTCCACCTTAAAATTAGAATCAAACACTATACAAAAGTAATTAAAAGGGACTAAACCTCATGTCCTCAATTAAGCAAAAGTAGTTTTCAAATTGAGATTGGAAATACAGGTTATACAAACACTCTCCAGGGATAACACAGTTAATATTTATTTTAACTCACAGCAGCAGTTATCAACCAAACATTCCTTCCAAGTCCTTCTCAGTCTATAGATGACTAAAATTATCAGATAGTTCATTTTCAAAAAGCTGTGGAAAAGTAGCAAGCCTTACCATGCATAAAGAAAGTTGCTTCTTGTATCCCCAAGGATGAGAATGAAAAAGAAGAAAAGATAAAAGTACAGGAATAGTTTTGGAAAGAGATAAAGATGAAAAGAGACAAATTAGCTGTAATAAGGTGAACAAAACACACACACAAGAGGAAAATAGAAATTATGTATGTTTCTGGAAGCAGAAGCAGTTTGAGGAATAAGAGATGAGTCATCCTCAAAAGAGCCACAGAAACATAGACTCCATGGGACCAGATGCACTAAATATCATGGAATCAAGTGAATCAGGGAGGGAAGGAAAACTTCATCAAGTCTAGTTAAAGATTAAAGGATACATTTTACATGGAAGAGAGAAAGAATTTAGTCAATGAATTCATGAGGGGGAGAGGAAGAAGAAACAGTTCTGTATGCTGAAGAACAGAAAATTTGGCAGAAAAAATGAAAAATTGTTTTTGAAGAATTTGAGTCTGAAAGCAGCTGACACCCTGCTGTTCAATCCTCCTGCAGGTGCCACCAGACAAAATTCCAAGGAGCACAGCTGTAGGTAGCAGTTACTTGTATTGACCCAGAAGCTTATTTGTACCATCTGCTACAGAAATATCAGTCAAGGGGAGCAAGGTAGACACCTGGGGGTGTCCACACAGAGAGATCACTTAGGAAAGAAACTTCAGCAGGGGAAAAGAAATCTGTAAAAAATGGATCGTTTATGCTGTCAAAAGGAGTAAAGCTTTTGAGGAGGATCATCAGCTTGCCCAGGAGCAGCCAGCCTGAATTTTAGCGAACATCCTGAACAACCCTGCAGTCAGGTTGCCCCCCCCATTTTCACACTTAAGTATCTGACAAGTGGCCTGATTTTCAAGCTAACAGCAGTTTTTCAGGGCTTTCAGTAGCACAAATAGTTCGTGAAAAGTACAAGCAGTATACATCCCCTAAATAAACTGTCCATCCAATAGAACAGGCCCTACAATGCCTGAAATTAGGACAAGTCCTTCTTCAAAAATTCCCAGCAGGAATGGTAGGCTTCAGCTGTCTATCTCTAATGCAAAATGCAGCTGTCACCCACAAAATGTAACTTGCACAGGCTTGGTCAGAGCGGGAGCTCCAGTTTGGAAGCCTCTGGGTAAGGCTGATCTCACACAATCTGTCCTGGGATGGGGCAAACCAGGCCTGGGAAGTTCCAGCTGAGAATCCCTGGAGAAATGAGGGCAGAGAGAGTCCAGACAGCAGACATGAGAGAGAAGAGAAGGAAACAGCTGGAAGGATAACTTTTTAAAGAAGGGAATCTTCACTCTAAGGAAAGACTTTGGGATTTCAAAGTGTTTTGCTTAAGTAATACATTACATTCCCATACAGGTTTGGGAGAAGGATAAGCAGTTCCCCAAAAAGGACCAAAAGTAACAGGGTATTTTAGTATAGGAAGAAACGTGTCCTGTGTTCACCCTAAATAATAGCAGGAGAGATGTTCCTTGAAACAGCCCCTGGAGTACATACACTTAAATCCACTAAGGTAATTTCTCCCTTCAAAACAAAACATAAAAAGCCTATATTGATAAATTATTATTATTGTATTATTAACAAATATAATCATGTTACTATCAAGCCTAAGTGTTTAGAAAATATTACTAGAGTTAGCACATTCCTGTCACCCAGATGAATAATGGTATGAGCAATGAGTCACTTTCATACCTTTGGAGGATTAAGAATGAAAATTTCTCTTTGCCCAAGCAGGCAGAATGGGCTGCTTCAGAGAGAAAAGGATGGATGGCACTCAAGTCTAAGTCTGAGATCTTAAGAACGAAGGACAATACTATTTGCCAGAATATTTACCAAGATTGTCAGAAGCAGGATTAGGCAGCACTGCAAAGGTAACAAGAGACTGTACTGTCTTCAAATTTAAGAAACATTAATTCTGCCCTTTGAAACTATTTCTCATAGGACATTGAAGCTACATTGTAATTTTAAAATAACCATAGAAACCACAGTCAATCATTTTCCTTTTTGATAACTGTAGAGTGCAGTTGGGAAAAGAAAAAAAAAGAGCAATGTACCACACGTCAGCCTGACATCAGTCCACTCAGTATCACAGTAAGCACAGATCAATAGTTCTCTGTTTCTGAAAGCTTTACAGCATTCTTTAAAAACCATGGGAAAAAGCTCACCCAGTTTTCAAGCTGACCAAGGCATCTTCGACTCCTTTCTGGTTAAACTTGGTCATGTAAAGGTGCATATCAGGGTAGTTGTTTCGGATATTCCTCTCAGTGCTTCCATTTGGGACAGTTCCAAACCGAAAAGGAGGTGAATAATCATGTGGCCTTTGAAACTAGAGAGAAAGTGGAAAAGCAAAGTGTTTCAGGCATTCAAAATGTGACGAAGGGCAATTTCAGATTGAAAAAGACAGAAGCTGTGTAAGTTGCCTCAAATTCCTTCTAGGCAAATGCTGTGGGTTAATTCAGGTCTATTATACCAAAAACTGTCTTCACACTGACTGAATGTAATCTACATCCAAGTTAAACCAACTCCATTTTGCCACTCAAATGTGACTCTCTCCCATGCTTTGCACTATGGCAAGACAGCAGAAACTGGAGCAGATCCTCATCTGCCAGCATCTCTCTAGGGAACCCAAACACACTGGTAAATTGAAACCAAAGGAAAAGAGTATTTTGTTGATAGTCACTTCCCACTTCCACCTCAGTTGGGACATTGTGATTCCCCATCAGGAAGATGGGAAAAGGATCATCCACAGTACTCCACAGAGAGCCCAATTCCCTAGTCCTGGAGGGTACCAGGGATGGCAGGAAGCACTTCCAGGGAGAGACACAGTGAGGGAGTTTCCTTCCTCCACCACGACTGGAGGGGAATAAAAGCTCTTGCAGCTCCCACAAGGGCTCAGCAAGTACATAGCTCAACATGAGAAGGGCTTCTGGAGTTCCCACACCTATAATCCTAGTCCCTGTTCATCCCTACCATTTAAAACTACAAACCATTTCCTTGAGGGCATATAGGTTTATTCTACAATTTTACCCTCACTATTGCATCAGCACAGATGAACCAGCCAGGGGATATCTGCAAAGGAATGGCAATAGCTCAGGGCACATTCGGGTTTCAGACTTGGCAATCCTTCAAATAATGTCACATAAACTTTTTGCTAACAGACCTGAAGATTTTCTATGTGCCTTTTCAATACCTTCCTTTAAAACCCAAGGGACACTTTAGGATTAAAATGTCTCTTTAAGAAACAAATGCAAAAGGGCACTCACATTAGAGGAACTATTGGCTAATGAGGAAATTGAATTGAGCATTGATAAAAGCAGTCACCCATAAATTCCACAGTAAAATGCACTCTGTTTTTACTGCTGAAGTTAGAAGAGCAATCTATATATCCTGCGCTGCAAGAGATGACTAATATTTATACAGCTGCTGATTCCTTTGGGGTTCCATAGGAAATTTCTTTTTAACATTTGGTCTCAGAGCATCAAGAATTCCCAAGATCCAGTGCCAGTTTGCAAACAGAATACAAATGGGTTTATACAAAAACTGGGAGTATTTTCAATTCCATCAAACCTTGACTGTGAAATTACTGCTGCAACACCATTTTCTTGTTACAGAACTACAATTAAATGCTCCATTTTAATTAAGCATATTTTGACAAAGCATAAAGGAATGAACTCTATTTTTCTCTATTTGTTTAGCTAACAGATGTCTTACTTTCCTCATTTTCCCTTTTCACAGCTTTACTGTTTAAATTATAACTTTGCTACTACTTTTACACATAGTAATTGACCCATGCACCAAAATTACACTGTACACTGCTCATGGTTCTCAGTCTAATTTGCTATCTCCCTTTCTGAGTTTATTATGCAGCACTGAAACAAACCCTGCTTTTAAATATATGTCCAGAGATTCTACTGATATAAATGTAGCTTGCTATCAACTTTATTTAAATCTACAGATAATGTATCTCTGATGTATTGAGATGGCTTCTAGTATCTCCTAAATTTGCCAGTCAATAGAACCGGAAAAAATAATTAAAGAAACACTGTAGATTTCAGGACCTGTAAGACTTGATGCTCCTTATATCACTGGAATTAATTTTTTGGAAATTCAGCTGTGGTGAGCATTCTGCAAGCTCAGTTCCTAGTATGGCAGGTGAACTGAGGGAATGGCAGGGGAACTGGGAGAACAGGGACAGTATGATGGAGTATTCTGGTAATTTCAAAATGGAGTTTGGTTTTAAATAGTCTCACTTTTCAAGAACGTTCATATGAATCTAGGATGTTGGGAGGCATTTCCTCTCATAGGAATAGTAGAAATTAACACATCTGTTCAAATTTAACATTCATGGAAGACAAAAATATTTTCGCAGAAGAGAGGGATGAATAAAAAGCCCAAGTTCATTCAAAAGTCAGAGAGTTAAAAAGCAGATGAATAGTTCCATATCCCATCTACAGACTGGAATTTTTGGCACCAACCAACAAATTTTAATACCCACAAGGAGATTATCTTTTGAAACCATCATCTGCTACTACTGCCTGCTCACAGACTACTTGTAAAGAAGAAAGAAAGGTTTAAATCTTTTTGCTAACACTGCACTCATATCTGAGGTGAATAAAGTTTTCATCAATTATATTAAACTTATATTCTGTGAACTGCCATGTCCTGGAGAAGTACACAGGACAGTCACTGTCTGTGACTGCAGCAAAGATCTACATGGCAGACAAGAGACAAGGAAAAAAAAAAGATCAAGGCCCTACATGCATTCATTTTCCCTGAAGTCCCATGATGAGAAACAAAATATGTCATGTCTGCTAGGAAACCATTTTCTTCCTAGACATTTCATGAAATGCTAATCTTTTAAATCATGGACAAAATTCTTGAATTGAATGTACAAGCCCCTTGTTTGAGCCATAGTTGTGGACAGATCTACTGTTGTTCTGAAGAGTAACCAATTCGTTCTTGTCTCCCCCTGCTCTACCACCTGACAGAGCTGTAGCACATGGCAACAGAACTCCAGTCTTCTGCTTTTATTTTATTTTTTCTATATGCCTCAATAAAACTGGGAATTCCATTAAGTCAGCAAAGTGCTCTTTCAGAAACATTAAATATTGACTTCATTTAAAGATTTACTTGCTTGCCTAAAAAGGCTGGTGTTGAGAGCAGCTGTTTGTTATTGTTCTGGAGTTTCTTAAGGAACCGTGGGAAACATTACAAATATAGTAGAAAACAGTAAATAATCTCCTGCTGATAGCAGGAATTACAACTCGTTTGAAGTGACAGAAGAACACCCATATTTGAACACTTTCCTTTCTTCTTTTACCAGATGGGAACCTGACATTCTGACTTCTGATCCTACAAAGATACAGCTATCAGTCCTTCATCATTCCAAGGCTGTTGTTATAATCATCAGTTACTGCAATGCAGCAGTAGCTGTGCCTGCCCACCCTCAGGAAGCACGGGAAGGGTTTGATATTGGACAGTGGTGAGAGGGGCTGGGGTCAGAGGCTCTCCCTCGCTGCCTACCAGCCACGCTGCCTTTAGCTCTCTGCTGCTCTGCTGTCACACAGACACGTCACAGTCACGGCACAACCTGTGCCATCCTAGGGCACAGGAACAGGAAGCCAAGGCTACAAGAATACTGTGAATCTTGCAAAAATAAGGAACCTGTAAGTGGTATCATTAAGGTTTCCTGTTAAGGTTGATGAGAAGCTCTTGGACCATGTGTACGTGAGGTAATTCTTAAGTGTGGCAGAATCCCAGCAGATTAACACTTTGCAAGACAATTCTGTGCACTGCTACCTACCCTCCTTTAGCAAATATTTCTCTCTTTCATTGCATGAAATAGGCACAAATGGTCTCAAAAGTAACAAAGGCCAACAATGTCGGCTTTGCTGGATACTTTGGACTCATTTTCTGTACCTTTTTATGAAGACAAAGCTTTTAAACACCTATTACATATACAAGAATGTCAAAATATAATTTTCCTCTCATTTGCTGAATCATTTGAGTTTATGAACACCCACCCTTCCTAACTCCAGTACATGCTGTGCCATGTATTTCTGGCTGACACTCCAAGGACATGGCATTCAGAAATTCATTAGCAACATTTCAAAGGACAAGGAAACTATAAAGAGGTCTTAAAGCACCAAGGGGTAAATAACACATTATCATCATGTGTCAGCAAACCTGGTGAACCAGCTCATACAGTGCAACAGATTTCCTGAATGGGACAATATTGAATGCTGAGGGTCAGGGATGGCTGCTCAGAGAGAGCAGTCAATCACATGTGGAAACCCCAGTATCTCTAACTGGGAATACTTTACTGCATTGGCAGTACAGCACTGACAGAAGAGCTTGACTCTTCAGATGTGGCAGTGGAAAAAGTGGGAGAGAAGAAGAACAAACTGATTTACCAGCCCAGAAGTGGGTTTTGGGTTTTTTAAATTTTTTTAAAATAAATTAGTGAACTTTTAGGTATTAGTTATTCAAAATTGATTACACCCACATTTTTGGCCCTTGCCTGCAACTGCTTTGCTTCCTGCAAGGGTCAGAGTTCTCTACTGAACAGTAAAATCCTGTAAATTCCTGATCTGTTCTCCTATTAACAGCATTGTAGCAACATGGCAAAGAGAGGAGAAAAATAATTGAACATCAGTCAGATTACATTCCCATAAATTGTCCCCAGTTATTTGATTTTTTAAAATCCAAGAAACCTCAGTATTGTGGAGGAGGCAAAACCTATGTATGACAATAAGAATATTCTGAAATAGTCCATTGCTTTTCTGGACTTCTAACTTGTTTAATTTAATCAGAAAAGGCATGGCTCCCCTGACTTATCTCCATGTGCTACAGGCAAAGTTTGAAGAACTGAAAAATAGAAACAAAGGTGGCAGATCAAATAAATGATCAGCAGACCACACAAGAACAGATGGTATTTTCTGATTCAAGTATTTTTCTATTTTTATTTTGCTTTTTGTGGAAATAAAAGCCTACTTAGCAGTCAGAATAGAAAAATGACAAAACTAAGGAAGTTATTAACCAAAAGCTACAGAATGAGTGCTGACATTTCCCAGCCCCATGGCAAAGAGCCAGCAAGGAGGGGAAGGTGAGGGTGCACTGTCAGACCTGAGCCCCACTGCTGTCCCAGGTGCAAGGCAAATCCTGCCAAAACCCAGAGGCCCTGGAAAATGCTCTGTTCTTTCTCACAAACGGGAGAAAGATGTTTCTCAAATCTCCTTTCATTTATCCCCAAGAGAGAATGCCATTTATCTGTCTCTTCTAAGAATATTATCTTAAAATACAGGTATATTTAACAATCTTCATGCTCTTTCAAAGGTTGTGTGACACAATTTAATGAAAACAAAACTATTATCATTTTTTGTTTCTTTTTATCTTTCCTCTAGCCATGCTTGCTTTGATATACCAGACAATCAATCAAAGGCTGGTCATAAAAAGCAGTTAAAACAAAAAAACAGACAAGACTGAGATGTTGCCTTTTTGGTTTGGTTTTCTTTTTTTTTTTTTTTTAATAATGATTTCCTTTATTTTCTGTCCTTTGAAAAAACCCCTTGTTGTCCCCTGGGCTATACTGCATTTAAATATTTCTTCTGAATGTCAATATTTAGTTTCATTTTCAAACAACCGGGCATAGACTTGACAAAAGCATACCCTTCAAGTATCTTGTGCATATCCATCACAATAATTTTGCAAATGGACTTTTTTTCTATTAATATATTACTAATATCCAACACAATTTTTCAAGCTTTTTATATTGGTAAGGCATTCTTTTTAGCCAAACAGTAATTGATTTCTATCACAAAATAAAGGTAATTTTCAGTTAATGCAGCCACTTTGGAACAGGCAACTCAGAGATTTTGAAAACAGACTCATATTTTATGCTTTGGGTCTTAGGTTTGTTAGTAAAGGTTTGCACTTGCACTCAGAAGGAAATCATCCAGTTTTAGCTCATTATCTTGCTCACAGTTTTTAACATGAAGCACAAATTTCTAGAAGGATTATGGAGAATGGACACTGACCTCTTTTGAGCTGAAGACCTACCTTTTTATCACTCAGTCCAGTCACTTGGTCAACAAATTCCTCTTGAATCATAAAGGCAGCTAAGTTGGCAGTATAACTGGCCAGGAAAATGACAGCAAAGAAAGCCCAGACCGACACCATGATTTTACTCGTCGTCCCCTTGGGGTTTTGCACAGGCACAGAGTTGTTGAAGACCAAGCCCCACAGTAACCACACTGCCTTTCCAATGGTAAAGGATGGTCCATGGGGATCTGCAATTGCAAAGAGCAGTTAGTTTAGCTGCAGTTAAATTAAACCTTGCCAGTATACCCTGCAGGGACAACCCATGAGTCCCAGAGACATGGTTAGAAAGTATTTCAGTACATATTCACTGTACTCCCAACGTAATCACAGGATTTAGCATAGGTACCCTCCATTGCAATGACAACAATTTCCACATTTTTAAAACATAATTCAACATTTTTCTAAGTAGCATATAGTTCAAAATTTTTGAAATGAAAATGGAAAGGATAGGTTTGGAGGAGAAGCAGACTGGTATGTCTCCTGCAGGAAGAAATGTGCCACAGTACTGCCCTGTCAGTCTGACATGTGAAATGGAAAACTGGAGGTTTAAGTCTTAATGACTCAATTCTAGTACTTTTCTTACCCAAATTATTTTTATCATCTCCAGTCTTCCAACATTATGCTTTTTGAACATTATGTAAGCATATTTAAGATCAAAGTGTGTGAATGTGTCACCTACTTTTAAGCACCTTTGTACTCAGAGAATGAATCAGAAAGACAGCACAAAGGAGCTACCTGTATAGACATGGAATTTAGAGCAAGCCAGACTCTGGCTGCCTCACATGTTCAGAGTCAGTTCTGTGGCTCCAAATGTGTTGACATTACAGGAAAAATTCTGTACCAGCTAATCCATTCTGTAATTTCTGTTATTTCTATTTTCAGTCATCTTTTAATTCATCCCAAGATGGAAGTGGCCAGCACGCTGCCCCCAGGCTCACACAGGGCCAGAACTGGATTAGCAATGTCATTATCCACTCCAAAGGCCTCATTTGTAAAGCCCTGTGAGAATCAAGGGCAGTTTATTCTCACCCAGCTCTAGGTAAGTGCAATGCAATCACACATTGCTCATCATCCAGACTCCCTGTACCCTCAATGGAGAGAAACAGGCCTCCCCTGACTGTGACTCATTTGGCCTACTTATAATTATCCCTTTTTCAGTTTAAGTGCAATTTAGTCAATAAGCTCTGATGCAGAATCTGTAACTTTACCTCCTCCCCTGCCCTGCCCCTTTATCCAAGGGGATGCACATTACAAATATAGATTTGCCTATTAATTTAACTATAATTTATTTTAATAATAATTCAATGATTCTTAAAATAATAAAACCCTAAGTGGGTATACTTAGTGCATGTTCTCATTTCAGTAGAAATACTCTCTAGTACAGTGTGAATATTTACAATGCAGTCAAGCTCTACATCTTAGATTATGCTCCTATTCTGCAGCAGCACTAGGAAAAAAAGAGTGCAGTAAAATAAACACAATGGAGCTGACTTTTGGTTTATGAAACTGCCTTCCAGACATATTTAGGACTCAGCTGATACCAGGATAATATGTATTTTTCTGAGCAACAGTGTTACAGAAATTATATGCCAAGGGAGCAATCTAAAGTTCTGTTTATGCCACTGGAGATTGTATTACCACAGAGCTTCATCCTGCAAAAGATGCCTAGGGAAATGAGAAAAGACAAATAATTTTCTTATTTAAAAATTATTCCAGGTTTGAAATTGATGGCAGCTGGATTTGTGATGAGTCTTTAGAGCTAAATTGGGATGGTCTAGTGCCATAACATGTCTTTGTAGCTGTAAGTACATTAAATAAACAATTCAGGGACATGAGGTGGGACAGAAAAGAACAGCCAAGTCCCTGAATCCCCAGTGTCTATATTCACCTTTGATTTCCCCTCTTTTAACACAGTGTTGACTTCAGAGAGAGGTTGCACATTTACTATCTTATTAAAATGATAACATCATCTGAACATTACAATAATCCACTTTTTCAGGGAGAAAGCCAGCCATTACCTAGAAGAAATCATTTGCTTTTAATAGTGCCCAGGACTGTGTTCACCAAGCTGGAAGATCTCTTGTTATAAAACAAGGCAAGAATGATTCAGAAATTTTTAAAAAGGCTGCACACTCAAATGTTAAGAAATGGGAGGATGAGGGCATAGTGAGACATGGAATCCTCACCCTTGAGTCAAAGTGCAGCTTTCACTGAGAAAGAGTTAATAAAGAGCTTGCCTGTTTTGAAAATGAAGTTTCTATAACCAAGGATGCTACACAGAAAGGAACAATGCCCTTCTGCCAGGAGCCTCATTTCAAGGCTAAGAGTTCATCTGACTTTTTACAGGAACTATACAAAGCTACCAAACCACTACACTGCTATTTTTCAAATTGTCCACCAGACCACAGGATTTGAGGTAACTTTCTCTGAACTGGACAGGAATTCATAATAGTCAGGAGCAGAACATATTTCACTGCTTTTTTAAGCTGACACTTTACAGCTGATGCCAGGTACTAACCAAACACTGCCTGAATAAAACTCTCTGATACCACTTACCCTTCCCTATGTCTTTATTCCATTGAATTGGAATTATAAACATGAACATATATGCCTTTGAGAAATCATACTTTAAATGAAGAACATAAACATTTTCATAAGAAATTTCACTGTTTTATTCTTACGTGATGTTTATTTGAAAAGATGGAGGGGCAGGGATGGGAAACACATGATTTTTCTACAGCCATGGGGTTGTGTAAAATGAAAATCTTACCTCTCCCTTGTGCTAAGTTCCTGTTGTATCCCACAGGACTAAAGTACTCAAATATAAAGACAGCCATGGCGGACACGATGAGAAGCATCACAAACATCATCACCCAGACTGAAGCACTAAAAGGCTCTGCAGCAAAACAGACAGGAGAAACAGAAATACAGTTCATTAAACCAGTCACAGCACAAGAATTCTAATGTCCTCGCCTAGGCAAGCCCAGCAGCTTCCTCCACGTTACCTTTTTCCAACAAAAATGCAAGCAAATAACTAAGGAGCAATATATAATGAACTGCTGTTAGTATATATAGACAAAACCCATAAAGTCAAAAGCTTAAATGTAAGTTGCAATTCAAAACAAAAGGCTGCACACTTTTCTTTGACACTGAGTGGCACATAATTGGTTGACTCGCTGCTTATTCAGTCCACAATCAGGCTGCTGTGCCTATTCATCCTCTGCTATATAAATTTATCAACAGAATGGTCCAACCACTATGACTGCATTTCTGCAAAGCAAAAGCAATTAAGCATATGTTTAATACATTTGGTAATTCAGTGAAGCAGACGTCTTGTTTTCTATCCAACAAAAAGTGTCAGAGGAGGAAAGATAAATACTTGCATTCAAACTAAATGCTTTTGTTTCAGGATTCTTTTCTCTCTATGTTTACTTTCATCTACCTGCAATGAAGATGATGTATTTATCAATTGTAAACACATCCTTTTGAATGTCTCATTCTCATCTGGGAGCAAATTACTGAAATCAAAAGGGTTTATGGAAAATTGAATGTCAGTTTGAAAGACAGAAGAACCATAATTAAGTAAAAGAAGTAGGTTGGAGAATAAAACTAAAATCAGTTTCAAATACCAGACTAAGCACCAACATATATCAATATCAAATATCATCTTCCCCAACCACAGATTCTCTGTCATTTCAGGAGTCCCTGTGGTAGCTGCCATGGTACAAGGATATCTCTAAGATTAGCATGGCAAAGTAACATCTCCTAATCAGGCCAACTTATTTGGGGCACTTTACAGCATAACTTGTGCAAATAAAGCAAGTGTGAGCGAGCTCTGAAGTGTGAGAAAACAAATCTTAGTATACTATTTCTAATTGGGACAGAATCAAGACACACTTGGAACTACAAAAACTTAGTGTGTTCAAATGCCTTGCCTGTTTTTAAAAGCCCAAGAAGTTCCTCTCTTGTAGCTTTTTCATTCGTTGAATTTAAGATTAAAGTCACTGAAATTTCTTCCCTCGTTGCAGGAAAGGACTGAGTGAGAGCTGAGGTGTGCTAAGCCCAACAGCCCAATCTGAGCCTTCCCCAAACTCAGATGGTTCACCCAGAACAGAATGAAATGTAATAATTTGTGCCCAAGCATAGAAAACTCATGACATCTTTTGTCTTTGCTATGATTTCTTCAGAAATTTGGAACTAAGACAAGACCAAATAAAAAATATCCCCACTGGTGATTTTGGATGGTAACTAAAAAGGCAAAGCAGGGACATTTTAAACCAAACTGCTTTCCTCCTGCAAAGGGGCAGTATTTTTTCAATTAATTATTTTATTTTTAAGACAGGGTAGGAAGTTCTTTCAAGTACTATAATTATTTTTTTGGGAGAGAATGAAAAGTTAGGAAAATACCAGAATTTGTAAAAGGTGGAGAAAGATCTATGTAGATGCAGCCAGGGAAAGGACATTTTGTAGCCAAATACAGTCTAAAAAATATTTTCTGAATTCAGTTATTAACTGGATTAAATTGGAATTCATGTAGAACTACCATAAAATTTTGACAGCATTCTCACAGAAGAAAGCAAGGCTGATAAAACCCTTATCAAAAGCAACAGTGTAGAAACACCAATGGTAATTTGTGAAAATCGAAATAAGGCAGAGGGCAAAACAAGCCAATGTACAAAAGTGAGCTATAAACAGGAGTTTAAGCAGAATTCTCTTTAATAATTTAAGGAGTCTGGTAATGAGGTGGAGAATTAATGGAAGCAATAGGAAAACAAAAAGCTATTTGGAATAGCAAGCAGTAAGATTGAACAAGTACAAAATCAACTGAATAACAAAGTCGATCTTCCTGTCATATCAGAGATCCAATTACACGTTCAGCTCTGTGCTTTGATTCTCAAAGGACAGAAAGGGAACTTCCCTCAGGCAAGCAGCAGGTTTTAAAGCAATTTTCAGCAAAGCTATAATATGGCAGAAAAATACTAATATATGACTTGTCAGTGTACATTTCAAATGACTGACAACAGAGAATATCAAGCAAGGAAAAAGATGTCTTTGAGTCTTACCTCCCACCACCAAAACCAATACTTAAGGAATACATTAAATAAAGAGAGCCATAGATTTTCTATTCCATCAATGCCGCCAGAAAAGAAAACTGACCTCACCTATGAACTCTCCCTTTGAAAAATATAGAAATGGAGATCTGAGGTTTCCCTTTTTTATTTGGTAGTTTAAATGAAGTTGAACCAAAATTCCACAGAATCATTAAAAAATATATTTGTAGATCTAGTATATATGATTTCTAGTACAATGTGAAAATGTTTTAATGTGGATAAAATTCACATTTGAAGGAGGCACATCAGAATCAGAACACAGCAGATAACGAGGAAGAGGCTGTCACAGCCCATCAGTTACTCAGATCTATTGGACACAACAACTGACTGGAAGAATCTAGTCACGAAAAATCCTGTACGTGTCCACATTCATAGAAACAATTCACAAACACAGATATTTCAGGAACGCTAATCAAGTGCTATTCTTTAAAAATTATATTGTATTTGACAGATTTTTTAAAAACCTTCTAAAGGAATTACATAAGACGACTCTATTCTCAGACATTCATTTAATTGAAACAAAATCAGTCTGTGAATAAATTCAGTTATCTGCCTGATAGTATTTTGCAAGGCAAAACATTTTACTACTACGCACACCTCATCAAAATACACAGTCAATTCCAGCAAACTGGCAGCTTCATGTACGCCTGAAAAAAACAGCATACTTCTGAGAGCACAGACTTGATTTATTGGTGCAGTAAATCAGATTTCTTCAAAAGTAAAGCTATTTTAGAGAGCTTTATGAGAATGGGTTATTTTTGTTTCTTTTGTATTATATGCACCTCCAAATAAACCAATAACATTAAATTCATTTTAGAAATGTAGTAACTCTGTTGCTTGTGAAAAATGCAAAAGCAGCTTCTCTTTTGACGGTGGCTGTAAACAGGTTTTAAGAAATAAGTAAAAAATCAGCTGCACTTGCCCTTTAGAAAATACCCCAATACTTATTTCCAATGGTCATTTCAACATGCTGCAACTGCAATTTAAAAAATGAGCTTTACAACTCAATGACTCAAAGAAATGAAAAGATACTCTCTGAGTATTTTCATTACAAGTACAGTTTCTTGCAATTTCACTTTAAAGTCTTTCATTCATATCAAACACCAACAAAATCTGCTTAGATACCACCACTTTTGGGAAATTATTTGATTACTCACTGTGTTATATTTACTTGCATCATCTCTGTAATGTGCTTTTATGCAACAGATATGAGAAATAAGCTCTGTGTTTTAATGATGATTCTTGCGTAAGAAAATTCAATTATTTGCCTGCTTGTATCTGATACTACACCACTAATCTGCTCTTCAATGTCTATGAGCAACTTCAGGGGGAGTGAAGAACTTCCACTTAGCAATTTAGAAGTGGCCTCACTGTTGACCCAATGGACTTAAACTTTCTAAACTGTGCCCTAAGATATCTGGAATATACTGATTTTTTATTTTTCCACTTAATCATTTTAGTGTCACTATTCCTGTACAAGCTATCTTTAAAAATAGTGGACTCAAATACATTAGGAAGAACATAACAGCATTCTAGGCACTTTTGAACCACCTCATGGCTCATTCTCTTTTCAACTTCAGTAAGTTCAGGCCCAATTGTGAAGGAGACTATAAATACTAAAAGAGGAGAGGGAAGTAACAAAAGGAAAAATGCACAACTGAAACAAGAACCATGCAAGGAAAGAAGCCCAGAGTCTTTGTTGCTATATCCCACCTCCTCTCTGCTCAGCCTTTCATTTCTTTGCCGTACCTCCACTGTTCAGCTGCATCAATGGAGAAAATACTCAGCTCACCAGAACAGCAGTGTGGTGTTCAGAAGCCAGAAGTAACTGTTATCAAACTAGCCTTAAATTACCTCTAAAGATAAGGAAGTTGCTCTTCAACTCTACCAGGGTTTTTTCAATTGTTTTGTGAATATTAAAAAGATTTTAAACAAGTTATGATGGGCTAAACAAGCATAAATTAGTTTGTAGGGAAGCAGGGTTGAGGATGTAATTTTCCTAACTGAAGATTTTAGGGGATTCTTTTTCACATTGAAATCACTATCATTGATTTTCACTTTCAGCATTCGAAAACAACAGCACTGTCTCCATTTGCTAATGATCCTATTAATCAGCACATCAACACAGCACAAACTTCCTAATGTAAAATTCAAAACTTAGCAGAAATGTGTTCATGTACTACATATCTTAACAAACAGTTAAATCTACCAAACTCTACAGAAATGCAATTAAGTTAATTGGATAGGCTGGAGACTCGTACCTAAAAAAGCAGATGGTGAAACTGTGCCGTTGCTCCGTGACACCATGACACTGATCCCAGTCTCAACGAATGGCACCGAAAAGTCAACGACTTCCGAGCGCTCCTCATTGATGGTGAGAGAGCCCACAGCCATCACTGCCCGGTGATACACCACCTGATCCACAGGGAGAACACACCACCAATGTCACTCAGCAGAGATACCTCATTCCTCCAAAAGAGCTCAGCCAGACATCGCTGAGTTCTTACTTAAGAGCTCTTTTATCTAGAAGAGAACTTACTTCACCAATCATTCCATTCCACACGTTATTGACTTTTTTGCCGTGCTTCCCATTTGTCACCAAGTACAGGTCATATGTGAACTTGACAGTTTTAGACAACTTCTTCAAGATATCAATGCAGAATCCCTTGCAGCACTTCTTAACATTAGTTCCCTCATTAGTTTTGTTGCTGTCAACAGAAAAGACACATAAATGTTCCTGCTGGGAGAAAGAGAGGCAGCACAACAGCAAGATCCAGCACACTGTGAATCAACCTTTTGCCATACTTGTGAGTGACCATGTTTTTCTGAATCAAGGGAAAAATAACGCACAGGATGCTTTTATAGTTACATGGTGTTTGCAGCTCCTGCTAATCACAACAGAATTGCTTGGTGAGACACAGAGAAAACGTTACCCCACATGACATCCTGCTACTCCAGGATCCAGCCCAACGCACTGCACTGCTCCATGCAGCCTGCTCTTACTAATCTCTCTCTTAGGATTAGATTAAACTTTTATTACTTTTACTCTCAAGACATCAGACTACATGCCATTTAGTAATTAAAGAACATGTAAGCTATAAAAAGGCACAGCAGTCCACCGTGCTGGAAATGGATGCACCTTCTTAAACTGTACCTTTCCCTGCACTTGGAGGTGGATTTCAGGCCGCCTTTAAGTGCAAGGATGCAAGTTTTCTCTTATCTTTTTTTCTGAAATGTTCATTTTGTGACCTCTAGAACCTTTCAGTATAAGCATCTTCAGAAGGCAAGGCAATATCTTAGAGCCTTTGGAAGAATTAAAAATTAAAATAAAACTAGTTTAGAACTTCACTAAATACAGTTATGTAAAAAAATAGATTTCTCTGGACTTCAGGAAGCATGTACACAACCATTTAGCAGTCTCTGGATATCTTCAGAAACGTGCATCATATTCCCTAACACCTGCTCAGTAAAAATCCTGTTATATTCAGCTCATAAATACACAGATCAAAGCATAGAGAAGGTGAAACACCACTGACAGTGGTGTGAAACTGACAGTGCAGTGAAAACTTTTCCACTGATTTCTAATAACTGCTCCAAAGTTATGGAGCCCTGAAAGAAGGGGACTTTTCTCTTGATGGTAAGTCACAGTGGTCTTTTATGCTGGAGTGGTTTTTCTATAGCAAATTTCAGCATAAACTTACATTTTCATTAGGAGGCATTTTCAAATTGTTACAGACTAATGAAGGCAGGCGTATCTCAACATAACTGGAAACAATTCAAAGAGGACTCATTAAAATAGTTCCATTTCGGAACGCAATCTTCTTCCATGTGACTGAAAAGGGCTAATTCTCCTTGACTTTGAATTTCTGTAAATTCACTATCTTGTTAATAATTCAATGTGACTTACACGTGTATAACCAGAACCTTTCAACTTTTTAAAAAGGAGGATATGCAAAGAGCATACCATGTGGGAAAAGAAAGGAAGGGAAGGAAGGGAAGGAAGGGAAGGAAGGAAATTAATGAGAAAATAGAGGACTATATTTTGCAGTCAGGATAAAAAGGGAATGCTGTGTATTTACTCACTTAAGTTTGACAAATTTCCGGCATGGCACGGTGTTTTTTTGACAGCTTTCCATCAGAGGATCCACATCCTCAACAATGACAAAGGGAGCCTCCTCCAGGGTGACAATGCTCAGGTGGTTGTCGTCGGGGTCGCTGTCTGCGAAGGAGCTGTACCTTGGCCACACTGAGTACTTCAGGCTCAGGGAGTTGTTCTCCCACTTCCCCACCTGAAAGGCCAAGATCCACAGGCTGCTGAGAGCTGCTTGCTGGAGTTTGACAAAGGGGATCTGATATTAAACGTGCTGGGACACAGGTACAGGGAATTACATGGCCAGGAGAGTTGTTTTGGGGTTTTGTTGTTAAAATTACTTTAAAATTCATTAGTAATATCATGAAATGAGAAAATGCACAGAGGTAAAGACAAGGTAACATTATTTTAATAGGTAACTGTTTTATACAGACTGGATGTCATCAGTTAACACAGTCTATCACCTGGTACTGAAATTTGACATTCAGCATTTCTATTTGAGCCAAAACAGCAACCAGATACTCTATTTGTAACCAGGACCCATTAGAAGAAATAAAAAATTACTTGAAAAAGAAAAAACAAAAAAACTCAACCAACCAACACCCATCAACCCCAAACAAAAACCCTAATTCACACTCACATCTGACCAATAACCAAAATACCGTAATGTCATTTCTGTATCTTCCCAAAGAGAAGACTCTTCTGTCCTTATATATTGAAAAGCCATTGTGAAAGCCTTTACCCAGGGTTCCATCAGAGCCAGACCAAACCACATTTTTAGTAAGAATTTTTATTAGAAATAGTTCTCATTAGAAATAACTATTTTATCCTGCTTTAGTAATGCCAACTGTCGGGTAGGTTTAAGAAAGCAAACCCCAGTGCACATGAAAATTGCCAGCTCATTTACTATTATAAAATATCCCTTCTAAATTAACCCACATTTCCTTCCATTTCCAGATCACCAGAAGGAGGTTTATGACTTAAACATTTTTGAGTCTAGTGTTTTCCTCCTCAGATTGTTTAACTACTTTCTATCCACAAATCTAATTACATGTTTTATCTGATGACAGATAATATAAATGAGCTAGTAATCCACATAATTTATAACCTAATGCATTTTAATAATTCTTGAGTTGCTTAAGCTAAACAAATGACAACATAATCATAAGACTATTAAAATATTTCTTTAGCAAGGAAAATGGTGGGAATTAACAGTACAATAAGAGACTCAGGTCCTTAAAAAAATTTAAAAATTGTCACCTATGTTCTGTCTTCTAACAACTTGAAAGTTAATCACAAAAATTCCCAAAGAACATGATTTATATCCATTTCTATTTAGGGAAGCCTATAAGCACATGACCTTTGCAGTTTCCTTTCCATCCTGTCTATAAGATGTTTCACTGAACTTTAATGTAGGAGGCAGAAATGGCAAATCTCTACTCACTTAAATTAGGAAATTCAAAATATCTCAAGGGGAGTAGAATTCTCACTCAAATCAATGGAAATTGTATGTATGATTACTCTTTATGTACATTTCTAGCACGAAATTCAAGCAAAACACGGTGGACAAAGCCTTTAGGAGAAAAGCTAGTTCAGACACAGGGAAACAATCTATTGTTTCTATAAATAACCCGGTTTAATTGTCAAGGTATGGTGCGTAGTGGCAGTAACAGCAGTGTGTGCTGGTTTACGTGAGCTTACACAGTGTCGTCAGAGCCCCGAGTACAACACGGGACTGGCCATCTGCAATGGGAGGATTCCAGCCAGCCCAGGACCTCAGACAAACAGCAACTGTGCCAAGGAATACGATGGATTTCAGAAGTGGAAAATGTGCCCGACCGTCTGCCTGTTCCAAGCATCAGAAGGAAATGTGATGGCATTTGTGCGGTCAGGACTGGAGCAGTGACAGCCCTGCCTTCCCAAACCGCTCGGTGCAGGATGCTGGGAGGAGGCAGATCCTGGTCCCGAGGCACATCCCTCTGCCAGCCACCCTCTGATCCCCAAGCACATCTCTCTGCCAGCCACCCCCTGATCCCGAGGCACATCCCACTGCCAGCCACCCCCTGGTCCCCAAGCACATCTCTCTGCCAGCCACCCCCGGCATCTGTGTTCCTGTCACAGGGACCAACAAGAACTATCCCAATGAGGTCGCCTGGCCCTGCCAAAAGCACAGCGACTGCTTTGGTGGTGTTAACAGAAGAACCCTGATATTCTTCCTACTTCAGTGGGAGTAACTCCATTTTACTGTTCTGAGGAGAATATAACCAGACACATTTTTAAACACCTGGATCTGGGGAAATAATTTCTTTTGAGAGTTGCATCTATAAAACTGCTGTGTTGAAGTAATAAACACAGAAGTATGCATTTGTAAACCATTTTTTTAAAAAGAAAAGTCAAGCTGAGGGTAATACTAAGCTAAAAATGCAGATATGCTCCATTACAGAACTGTCCAAAAGTGCATGCAGATACATTTATTGTACTGTATAGAAATGCCACAAAATAGAGACTTATGAAAAATTTCTGTCATTCCTAGTTATACTGATGATAATAATATGGCCTTGATCCCAGAGAAATACAGAAGGTGGCCCTCACTTGAAAAAAGGGCAATAGAAATGTTTTTGGGACAGATTGGGTCCCAAACCATAGAAATCCTCATTTATTGCCAAAAGAATGGAAATTACATTAAAAATACAGTTTCAATAGTGAATCAAACCATTGATTCACTATGGTAGCTGCAAAACTCATCTTCAAGTACAGACATGCAAGGGTGCATATAACCATTGTATTTCTTTTGAACTTGCACATTTTTTCCTATTTTCTCCCACTTCACACACAGTCTGAAATATTCTCTTTGGTTTAATCTTTACAAGATGCAGGAAGGAAAGGGGGAAATAGCTGAGAGCATGGAAGAGTTTGTTTGAAGTCAGACTGAATTAGCGGTCACAGGGTGCTCATCTCATCTCATCCACCATTGCCTAAAGCACCTTACATCTGACTCTGGCACATGTGTTTTGACCACCTCATCCAAGCCTCGTTATCTTTGGAAGATTGTGGCCAAGGAGAGTGATAATGAAGAATTTGGTGTGTTTCTGTGTGGCAGCCAAAGGCACACAGACACCTGCACAGTTACACATTGCTGTACCTCAGAGTCCCCCTCCCGCTGCATCCTAAAGCAGTCTCTGAACAATGTAAGGATGATTGGCACAATCCTGTTCACACACCCTCACGGAGGCCATCGAACCAGAGAAAAAGAGCAAGGCCAGATCCTGAGCAGAGCTTCCTTGTGTGCCAATGTTGGCACGGAAAGAGAGTCTGTCACACTGGCATATCTCACCAAAAACAAACAAATACCTCGGTCCTGTCACCCTCCTCCCAGCAGATGGGAACTGCACACAGTACACACTCATCATCCCTTTGTAAGAAAAAATGTTACATGACAACAGGGATAGTAAATGCACTCCCAGGAGTACCCAGCCAAACCTTTGAAAAGAGGAAGATTTTCAGGGATGTTCCTTTTACATTAAACTCACATACATTGCAAAACATACTTTTTGGGCTGTCCCAGTTAAGAAAATAGTGCTGAGCAAATACAAAATCTAACCCATCTTGCTTTATTGAAAAAATATTTACTACTATTTTTTCATTACACTTTTCCACTTAAGAGCTACTATGGAAGATTTAAATCAATAACTAAAAAGCTAAAATAGAGTTTATCAGGTTAGCAATAACAGCTGCAGAACAAAGCACAAGATCAAAACCCTTCCTCCAGACACAGCATCTGCTGTACACCTGCTGCTGCAAACCTTTGTGTCACTTTATGCCTCTGAAGGTCTGTATTTCACAATGGCACTCTAAATTTAAATGACAAAATATTCCATGTCTTATTTATAAGTGTTTTACAGTCCTGAATGGTTTGAAGACCTCCATTTAAAGACTTTGAAGTTTTCAAAATTTGCCGCAAAATCTCATATGGGGAATGCAAATGTCCTCCTCTTCCCTCATGGCTGCTGCTGACACCATTAGGAAGGCACCAGTCCTGTGACCAGCAGGGCTCCAAGGAAAACACAGGACCCAGAGAGATTATAAACAAGAGGAAAAAGAAAAGCTACCACCTCCTGCAGCCTCATTTTTCAATACGGAATTATTAATTAGCACTCACCAAATCCTCAGTGGCTGGTACAGTTTTGGTTCTGGGCAACATCCCAGACAACTGTGAAGCCCCAGAGTTCAGACTCATGCCAGAGGAGCCATTTTATGAGTTGATTATGTCATGAGAAAGGATGAGAGCCAAACAAATTGACAGCTCCTTCCTCCACCTCCCAGTGGGAGAAGACTTTCTGTCACCTCTGCACTCAGTGAGGACCGTACAGCGTTCCAGGAATGCCCAGACAGACATAACTTTACCTCCACAGAGGAAGAGCTGCCCTGAAAGTCTTCCTGTTCTCTAATACATAGGTGTAAAGAACAGGGGCAAAGCACGCCACCTCGGCTTTCCATGGGAGTTGTGATTCCCTTACATCAGCAAAGAGGTGGGATCCATCCTCCTTGGATGATTTAAGAGATGCTGCATAATAATTGGTACAACTCAAACAATTCAGCACAGTAAAGGTCAAAGGAAAGGCCTTTAGGCTAGGCAAAAGCTCACTGATACAGAAACAATATGCAATTTTCAGCCGACACTAAGTGTCAGGATAGGCATATTTACAGGAAGACTAAATACACAAAACAACAAGGACAGAATACAGGGAATGACAGCCCAACAGATGTTAAAGAGCACACTGCTGCTTCTGCTACGGGCAAAAAGAATATATCACATTACAACACAGAGCTACTGACAAAAGATATCCCAGCAAATAGATGATTAGCTCAGGCAATTTCATCTATTCTAGTTAAAATATCTGCATTTCCTCACAAGTGTTAGGGAATGTCTACCACGAGACACGAGGATCCCTCAGCTGTCACGACCCTTGCTCAAATCAATTGAGATTTCACAAGAAATTACCCTGGAGCACCTCACTGATTTTTTTATCCCCACAGTACTCTGACAAAAAGCTGTCAGAAATCTGCCCAAGCGCTGGGTCTCTCAGCTCCTGCCCAGTGAAGTCAGCTCCACTGTCAGATCCAGAAGCTGTCTTTTCTGGGCTATGTGACGGTGGAGGTTGGTAGCCAGATGGAGCTCTCTGTGAAGACCTTGGTTCATTTATTCCAGGCAGGAATCATGCACCCTCTGTCCACTCGTTCCTACTCAGATACAAATGTGTACAACCCCACACAGAGCTTGTGAATCTGGCATATGCTATTTAATCAGAGCAAAATCAAGTTCTGCATTAAATCCTGCATTAGTAGAAAGTTAAAGATGACAAGCTCTATTTAGAATAAACCTGGATGTAACTAATAGTTCTTGCAGTGGTGTTTAATTAGCAATGGTGTTTAATTAGCAATTGTGCCACATAGCAGACAAATTCACCCAGAATACAGACCACCATGATAATTTTATCTGTATCTACCTGGGAACACCAATAAAAATTGTTTTTACCCTGGAACTCATCTTTAGACACTCATCTTTAAATACAGTCCTCCCCACCTTAAAATATGTGATATGCACTGCTAATTAAACTGCCTACTTTTGCCAGTGCTAATCAGATTCTAGTATATGATTTTAATATTGGATTGATTTGGGTTATTTCCACATTTAAAAATATATTAATTAAAAAAAAAAAAAGCCAGACTAGCAGTGTGTGAAGTTGGCAGCTCAGTGAAGTTGATGGGCCAGGTGAGACATCCAGGTCCCACCTCTCTGAGATAGCATTAACAGGGGAGCTGCACCTGGGGCTGCTGAACCTCTGAAGGTTGTTGAGCACTAGCAAAGTGATCCTGCAGCACCTTTGGTGATATTTGGGCAACACTGTTAACTCTGGTAAATTTATCAAGTTTCACCTTAACAAGCACATTAAGCTTGTCTTCTTAAAAATCTCTTGCCTGAGAACAGCACCCCCTTTGCCTGTCAAGATCAGCAGCAAGAATATGAATGTTGGTGTCAGAAGTTTGAGTAGCTGCTTCAGGATCTGTCAAAATATCTTGCTGGATGCCTGCGAAACATGCCCAAAAAGTGATTTTCAGTCTTCAAACTATTATCGTCCAAACAGCTTTTTTCAGCATCTGATATGGGACAACCCATTTACATGTGAAGTTATCACCTCAAAGTTTCAATACTGAGTCACTTGTAAAGAAAAAAGAGCCTGTTTTCCGAGGGGTGAGATATATGTTCTCCAGCTATGGTTAATGGCTTTTCTGTAACCTCAAGCTTTATAAATTCTGAAACCAAGGAAGAAATTTTTTTAGTAAAAGCAGATTAAAACCAAAGAAAAATTGTTTTCATGATAAAGCTTGAATTTTCAGGTCAATACCAGGTAAAAAAATCTTCACCTAAACCACAATTACTCTTTCTACATAAACAATAAAGTAGCTACTTGTAATATGTACATTAGTTACATTATGAGGATTAACAGGCTGTTGCATTGTCATTTTTTCACATGAGTAAGTCATTTAATTAGATACTAAGACTTGATTTTTTTCCATATAGGACTGAGGATATTTAATAAGATTTCAATCAAACTATTTTGTGATACTCCCTGCTCCACTGTAAGAGAAAGGAGAAGCACATGCCTGTCTGGAAACTCAGAGCAGCAAATGTTAGATCTCAGATGAGTAACTCTGACAGTTTTAAAATTGAGCAAAACAGCTCAAGGAGAAAGGAACAAGAAGAAAGAAATTGCCTAAGAGATATGGGGTAAAACGTGCAACTTGGAGAGAACACTGAGACAACAATGAGAGCTGTTCAAATAGACCATGTGGAAGGGAAGGGCCTTCTCAATCTCTAAATCAGTGGAGCTGAAGTGCAGTGACACTGTGCTGAAAAGATGTGGGGTGTGCCCAGACAGCCAAGAGCTATGTCCAGCTTGCCAGGATAATTGATTAGTCAGTCTACTTGTCCTCATCCACAGAGGCAGGGATCAGCCTGTGGTCAGAAGAATAAGTCTGGTGGTGACATAGCGTTCTTGGCCGCCTTTCACTTCTCCCCTCTGACATAATTCCGAATTAAACCTGGCCCCCTTCCCACAGCCCAGCGCTGGAGCAGCAGCCAGCAGAGCTGCCCAGGCTGCCCTGCCCATGCACCTCACCTGGCCTGCCACCAGCAGGGCTCCAGAGCAGGGGCCACACACAATCACACATCCATTTGTGTTCTTCCTCCTAGAAGCCCCTCAAACCTGACTATGAGCAGGAAGGGATTTACAGCTGGAAAACTGCGCAGACAAACTAAGGATCAGCCTCCAGAGAGCCCCTCAGCCCAGCACTGCAGGAGGGGTGGGCACTGCTGCCGTACAACACCCATGGGCAGGCACCACACAACCTGCCCCAAATCCTCATTCTCTGACGGAGGAGTCACTTGAAGGTTAAAGCAGGCTCAAGTTATTTCTTGGAAATAATGTTGGTTCATATATCCAGTATTTCTTTGCTGCTGTTAGATCATTTTTCAAAAACATCAAACCCATCTCCCTCTGTCCTTTGAAGGGTCCCGTTAGAGAAGTTTAAAGGTACAAAATGTATGAAATTATTTTAACATAAGCATTGTTGGCTGCCTCTTTGAGCATTTTCTTCCTTTGGCATTTCATACCAACAATATTCCCCAAGCAGTATAACATTTTTTCTAGAACATTATATATGATATGCAGACTGTTGAAGAATTTTAAAATAGGGTAAGAAATTTTCATAACAGTCAGTAAGCAAATGATTCCTCCAAAGATTCAGATTGACACATTTGGAGAGGATTAAATTTATCCAGAGAATTAAATTTGCATCAAATGAACATAAAGAAATACACAGCATAATCTAGGACTACTCTCTGTTTTTGCATGACTAGCATATTTACTGAGATGTCCTTCAGTAATTCAGATTTTGTCATTATTATTCATCATGAAGAGTTGTGTAGCCCTATAAACTGGAGTTTTAAGTTGATTTAATGGGTTTTTAGAACTAGAACAAAAAATTCATAAATTTCAGCAGCAATTTAGATAATGCTGAATCATGTTTCATGAATTTAAAATAAAAGTGGTGGATGATCTAGATGTATGTTTTCCTACAGACTTATATTACAAACGGTTTCTTAAAACAATTTTTTAAAACATAGGGCACAGCCTGCAAAACTCAGAGCCAAAACAATCACAGGCTGAGACTGGAGTTTAAAGAAAAGATGCTTGTGATAAACTTTTTCATTTATTACTTACATATCTGGTTAACCTTGATGTTAAGACATTTTTCCCTCTAGTCTATATAGAAGTGTGTGGAGATTACTTGTCTACCTGGACTAGTCAAGATTCTGAATTTTTGACAGGATTATCCCCCAATTCAACAGGAACTTCACAGGTGTTTTTAAAAAAATTGTACTTTTACTACAAAATATGTCAAAAAATACAAAATCAAGCAAATAAAAGGACTGGAATTTTCAAGATATAACAATTCATCCAAATTCAAGTAGCTGAGGATCAAGCTTTTGGACCTTTTTCACTTATCCATTTTATTTTACTAAATTGTAAGAAGAACTGGAAATGCAGGGTGCGTTTCACAGAAATCTGAAATCCACGTGGCTTTTCTTCACTGCTCTGTTGCTTTCCCTGTTAAAACTCATCAGACACACTCAGGATCGTGTAAAATTATCTTTTCTGCAGTGCTGTGACAAAGCTGCTAGAGCAGAATCACTGACATGTGTGACATTCATCCCTCTCCTCGTCCCTCAGCACCTCCCACGCCCGGAGCAGCGCTCACCTTCTCCCATTCCCGCTCGTTGTTCAGCACTATCACCACCAGCCTCGGGTGTGCCTGGTAACCATCTGCTGTGAAGGACAAATCTCTACCTTCCCAAGTCACATTCATCATAAACCTGGAAGGCAAGGAAGAAAAGTTCATTGAAAAATTAATGGGCTGTCCAGCAGTTAATGAGCAGCAAGTTCAGTCACCAGAACCACTGATTAAATCCATGCACCAAACCCTGCCAGTGCTGTCGAAAGCCTGTGCTTGCAGCATGGGGAGTCCAGGCATTTCAAGGCAGCTCATAGCTCAAGACAAAGCAAAACATTGTTTATGTATGAATTATAATGCAGACATCATTTTTAACAGCTTCCATATTATATATGAATAATCTCTCCCCTCCATGAATAACCTTTCTGGCACTTTGCACAACCTCACCAGCTTTTCAGGAGCATTTTAAGCAAACCTACATCACCTCTGTATGTAACTCTGTACTACTGCATCACTGAGTAATACTCAGAGCAAAGTGCATGCAGTCTGTCTTCCCCTGTTCCGACCTCCAAGAGCCCAGCCAGCTCTTCCCAGAACTGTACCTACACACAGTGTTGTGACACAAGGATAAATTCCACTAATGCCAAAAGCAGACATGAAAGCATTGAAAGTGTTGGTAAATATTTCAGATCAGTAATTTCAAAAGAAAAAGGATTTATGTTTTATTCTTTTGCATTTAGCTTAAATTTCAATGGTTTTCAAAAGATGTATAAATTAATTAGCATTTTGAATAGGAAAAAAAATAGAGAGACACAGATTAAAATGTACGAGAAGGAGAACTTGCAAAATTTTGTTGGAAAAAATCAAAGCTCCACACTGTTAGCATAAGCCTGACAAAGCTATCCCACAAGTAAGAGGTAAAACTGCAATTCAAAATCTTGGGAAGAAGATAATATGCCCCCAGCCCATGTCTGCAGTCTGAAGTTATTCACACTGAATTGCACTGAATTCTCAGTGTATTTAATTGAAAGAAATGCAGCCCAAGACTGATGCACACAGAAGTGCAGATGTCCATCCTACAGAAAGATGTGTTCTGAAGGGCAGAAATTTACTGTTCTTCATATATTACCTGTAGTGTTTTACCCACAAGAAACTCATACTGTCCTACGTGTTTGTATGGGGTTGAAGGAGTTGTTTTCGTTGGCTTTTTTAGCTGTAGTAGTAGCATGATCTCCTGGGCAATGTGACATAGACAAAATTCCTCAGCTCCAGATTCAGAGGAGGCTTTGTATTGACATAGCTGCTTGAAAATACCAGTAGCAGAAGCACACTAAATAAACATATATAGACCCAGAAAAAATACTGGCATTGGTTAATAATTAAATGTGCACTACCCTGAACAGCCATATTAACATCATTCAGCACCAGTTTGACAGCAATTTGTAAACTCACCCATCATAACTCATGGTTCATGACAGACTTTCAGTGTGAAAATTTTCCCCTTGACAGAACTTTGCTGTTCAGTTGAACTAATTTCCCATATATTCCTTTTTTCATCCAACAGCGAAAGATCTTGCTTGGGAACAAAAGGCTTGTTTGGCACCTTGAGAGGCAGCAAACTGCCAAATAGGATTTACTTGCACACACATGTAAGGAACCAGCACAACATTCACTCAGTGCTGGAAACCACTGCGACCCAGGGGATGAAATGCCTGGGAAGTGACCAAAAGGGGAAATCAAGGATGTCCTGTGAAAACAGGCAGTACTTGTACTGGCACTTCTGCACCCTCTCCCAATTCACACCCATGAGATAACAGCCCTCACAATGAACACATCACCTGACAGGGCCATGCAGAAACCACCTCACTTCACTAAAGCTGAAAGCCAAGCATTGTGTCCCCTCCTAACAGCTGGACCCCAAACACACTCCCTGCACTGTATCAGGCTGTTGTTCTCACTTCAGTTTTTAACTACACAGAAAATGGTGATTGGACTGGAGTTGAACTCTTCTTTAACGGAGTTTGGTAGGATCACCACCCCCGATTTCAAACACTACTCATCATATTTTGGGATTAATATGCAAATGTCCTAGCCTGGAAGCTAGTCAAGGGCCATCACAAGATGCAGTAGTGATGCTCAAATGTTCCGAAAAAAACAATATCAACCGCAACTCTAAAGTGAAAAATTGAACTCAGTGTATATTTTTAAATCATGTGAATTTAACAGCCACTAAGTAAAGAAACACATTTTGCAAGTTGGTTTTTTTTTTAAATGTCCCTAATCTGAAAAAAATTCTCTTAAAATTGTATTCTCTGATCCAGATAGAAAGGTATCCATGAGTGACGCTCTCTGACCTACCCCAGATTCTCACACTGCAGCAATAAAAAAGAACTTCAAAGAGATTCTTGTTTTCCCAAGCACATTCTTCTGAACAAAATTCATCAGCTGCCCGTGTTCTTCAGAAATCAATGCCTACAACCTACACTCGCTTTTGAATTGTCATTTTTCTTCTGCAAAGGACAGAAGTCCTGCTCTGCTTTTACTGGCCACGATCCCAAACTATTTGTCCTACTAAAAATAACCAAGTGCTTTTCTGGTCCTGGTTAGGTAGAAGGCTGTGAAGAATTTATATTATGTTATTCTTACAGAGTTTTACATTTATCCAAGGTTAATTCTGTGCAAGAGGTCTTTGGCTTCTGAATTGGATAAAATATATTTCTGAAGTAGCTTTGGAAATGCATATTGCTGTTCTTAACTAAATGAGGTGTTTAGTTATGTGAACTCGTTACTTTGAAGGGGCAATTAACAACACACCTTGGATTTGTAGTTAATCTGTTTTCATTCCTCATTAATGCTTCAGCCTTTGCAAAGACATGATAGCACAAGGCCTTGTGATGGTATTATGATGCTGAAGTCTTAATTAACTTCTGCAAACTGAAATTTGAAAGATTCCCCAGGTGATACATACACCAAAATGGCTTTTTTTTTTTTTGACAGAAGTTAAGCTATTCTCACAGTGAATCCAAAACAGGTTTTTTATCATGCAAAGAACCAAATCTTAACTATGTGTTTAAAAACAGTTGAAACATTTATACAATTCTTTTTTCCTCATCACCTTCCCCAACAAAACTGAAAAGTGTTGAAACACCACAGTAGAACACTTTTGCTGTCATATTTACAGCAAGCCTTTGAAACACCCAAGTTATGAACTTTTTTCAAGGTTTCCAACTTTATAAGACTCAGAAAGATCAAGTAGTTCACACAGAGCTTTAGATTAATGCCAAAACTGCAATATTTATCCCTGTCAAACTTCTAAGTTTATCCAGAAAGAGAGAACATATTGAAAAAGCTGGGTTCTCTTACCCTGTAACTACAGTATCACAACTTCATTGACTAATTCCATTAACAAATGCGTGAGGACTTTACCAAAGGGATGAGAGCTCAGTTTTCAGAACTCCATTTGGATATAATATTGCTGACACAGAGGCACCTTTTTGGCCAGCTGCTCACAGGAGACATGGACTTCCTTGTCCATGAGGTGTTTATTAAGGATTTCTTACCCTGTGTGAAAACAGTTGAAATCCTAGAGCAGAATCTTTGAGGTTTTCTACTTCTATGCTGTACAAAGCAAACGAGTTTGCAGGCTATGGCATTTCTTTTGAGGTTTACCATATATATATGTCTATGCAAAATAGACATACACAAGTGTTCTCCTAACAGATCCAAGGACTTGAGAGCACAAACAGGAAAACTTTGTGGATTCTGTGCGGGGTATTATTTTAAGGAAAAAACCACAACATTATGTAAATTATTAAGGTCACTTTGTTTCAAACACAGATCAACCGTAGCCCTGGTCTCAAAAACTTCTCAGGGTGATGTGAGAAAGCCAACAAGGACGGAATGGAAGCACAGCAGAGCAATCCCATGACACAGAAGCAGCTGTGATGCCACCTGTGGAACCTCATGAGCAATGGTGCTCAGGAAGTCCCCAGCCAGCCACACCCTCCACATGCTCTCTCCGGGATGCCAGGGAGAAGCATCCTCACAAAAATTCGTGTCCTCAGCATGGGCACCCTCCTGCCCACCCACCTGTGTCCCCCAAGACCCTCCAGGACCGGTCCGTTTCAGGAACACAATCAGCACTGCAATAACAGGCTGGTTTATCATTAGTGTGAAATTCACCTAGAATGCAGCTCCCAAACACACCAACAGCTGGGGAAAATAGAATGGGCAAGGCAGAGGCATTAATGAAAATGTGTCACTTCTAAGCTACCTCCTAAGGAGACAACTTAGTCCCTAGACCTGTAAAACAAACCACAGGGCCTGAGAGCTGCCAGGGTGCAGAAAGACCAGGGGACTACTCTCTGCCATGAGTTCAGATCTACATTTTCTGCCCTCAGATGAGATAATCAAACTTGATAAACTCCCCAGGTGCCATCACCAGGGACTATCATTTTTTATTTAGTGTCTTCTTCACTGTGGGGCAGTGTTTCAAATCTCTGACAACTGCAGGCAATGAAGAGAAGCAGCAGAGACTTTGGGAAACACATGTTGCATAAGAGAAACTCTCCCTCTTCTCTCTCAAAGAAGGAATTTCCAAACTGAGATTTAAAGCAAATGAAATGCCTCAAAACCAACATGTTATCTGGTGATATTTCTCTTTCCTGCAAATAGTGTAAGCCCAACCATTTTAATAACCTAGACAGCCAGCCTATCTGGGCTTGGCATTCACTCAGCCTCATACCTAAAAAAGCAGGAGTGTATCCAAATTCCGTCTTTTCTTCTCTTGTTGAGGCTCTGAACTGCTGAACTTCCTTACTATGAGTCAACCACGACATTTGAATGACACTTATCAGTACAAACCCCAAGATACATTATTTACCATTAAGAAACAGACTTCCCCTGTAAAATTAAATCAAAAAATGCTTAATGTAGAATATATAATGCGTGGTCTGAAGTACATCTAGAAATAGGTCTGCAGTAGAACCCTATTAAACAAGGTACTGATGCACTTTTTTAAAGTCAATTCTGTATCTTAGGTTATGTAGGATTCTTTTTCTAAATTCAAATCCTTTGCAGTGGTGCAGTCTCTTCTTGCTCTTTGTGCATCCTCCTCCCCTTCCCAGCCCCTGCTCCTCCACAAGGGTATGTTGCTTTGGAGCTGTGTCTCCCTAGGCCTTGAGCCAGCATGGATGAGTAAAACTTTGGGAGTGATCTGCTCAGTGACTGTGCAAAAGGAGCGGCGTGCCAGCTTCTGGGACCTCCTGCCAGCTGCTCCTTAAAGCATTCACTGCCACTGGGTCTGCAAAAGTCATCTTGCCCCAGTTCTGCCAGATAAACAACAAAAACTCTTGGGGAGCCCTTCTGAAAGAGGCGAAGAGGGAGGGAACAAAGCTAGAAAGGGCTCAACTCCCTGGGATGTGCCAAAGATGAGTGTAACTAAACACCAGAATGTTTAGCAAGTTAATGCTATTATTAACACCAACATTTCAAAAAAAGCCCTAATTTGATTACATCTCACTGCACCACCTCAGAAGCGTCCCAAACTCTTTCCCATGATATGTGCCTGGCTTCCTGCAAGGGAATGGTGCCTGCAGCAGCTCCATCTCCAAGCATGTTCATTTATATGTTGATTTTTGAGCCCTGCTTTCAGCCCTGAAGGCAGGCTTTGCTCAACTGCCAGAGGCTATGCTTGTTCTCTTGTTTTAAATTATTTTAATTATCGCAATAACAAGGTAATGTTCTAATCCAGTAACTGTTTGGTACTTTCTGCTTCCTAAACTGACCTAACCTGGCAGAAAACTCTAATACAGATTCTCAATTATTTCTTGAATCGCTTTGTCAGTAAACCAGCACCATGTTGGGGTCTCTTGGGCAGAGAGAGATTATACATATAATTATACACCTCCAATCATCCAATAAAGAAGATGATACCTATTGTTCCCGAGTCTTCTGACTTAAATGAACGAATCCTCTATAAATTGGCTGCTGATCTGTATGCAGGAAAAGATTAAACAGATTTGATGGATTATTCATCAAACCATTGTGTCCCTTTAATCCCAGATTTTGCTCAAAGGAGGCAAATTTATCTGTCATGCTAAAAGCTGCAATCAAAATATTGAACTTATGAATTACTATCAGGACTAGGGAGAGAGCAAACCCTCACCCTCTGAAGAATGTGCTGTGCTCAAGGATAACAGCACCACAACAGCAAGGACAACTAAGCTTTTGTCCCTGGCTCTTTGGACTCCCCATTGCTCCTGCTCCCTGGTTCAGTGATGACAAATAAAGGAAATCATGCTTGGGAAAGGCAGGATATTTTCTGGACCTACACCTTCACTGCTGAAGGATGGTCTCTAAATCCTGCCTATTGCTTGGCTGTATTTCGGAACAGAATCTCACTAAACGGCAGCACCACACGGCAAACACTGACTACCTATGGACAGACACACCTTTTGGCTTTTTGGGATAACGGCAACAGCTTTACCATCCTCATCCATCCCTGCAAGGATCGGCGTGGTTGGAAATGTTGCAGTGAAATGTATCTCCCAGGGTCAGGACTTCTACAAACACCCTGAGTACTCTTGTAAACAAAGCAGCACCATTTCAATGCACAAAGCAGCAGCATTCTCCACGATGACTGGCAGGGTTATTGTGTTTTGCTGTTTGTTTGCTCCCACGTTTTCTTTTATTCAGAGAGAACAAGAGTTCGTTCAGCTGACTTGGCATTAATGAGGTGCTAATTTTATTTATCCTACTGTGCCAGTATTTCACACAATAGTGATTTTCTGCCTTGGGAGATCTGGGTCTCACACAGATAGGAAAAGATGATCTGAATCAATACAGATACAAATATACATATATATCTGTGGTTTTAATGCATTGAAAATGAACCCCGTATTTTATTACAAATCCTTTATTCATAGGGAGAAACTGGCTTTCCCATGTGTATCAGAAACGAACATTGATCAGATCATTCCAAAAACTAAAGCAAACCTGATTTTCTTCTGGGTCTAGAAAGCCAATAAAAGCATTTTAGAACTGCAGTGACAGGGAAAGATAAATTGTGTGCTTCAAAACAAATATATCTTCAAACCAATTTAATACTCAAAGGATTTGAGAAAGAGGGAGGAGGAGCTTTTACTTCATGGCTTGCTTTCTTTACAGAGAATTTCTTCACAAATGGAGATAAAATTGCTATCTAGATGTGGGAAGTCGCACATAAAGCATTACTAGCTTCCATTTACAAGCAAATTAGCTATTATGGCATAGCCTCAGAATACTATACTGGGTTTAAAGCTGAATTAGACTGTCATTACGATAGATGGAGCCTAAAAATCCTGGGGTTTTTCTCTATTTTGAGCTTTTTTTTTGCTCAGGCATCCCCTTACACAGCCTCTTCCCTGATTTCCACTGAGTTCTCTGCTTCTGAGCTTGCAAGCAGTGTCCTCTTGTTCAACCCTACTTCTCCAGTCCTGATTTCCAGCTGGACATGGGGGCAGAGTACAGTAGGTCCCAAGTCCATAACCTGATAACTTTAGTCCTTTCTGGAACATGCTCCAAAACCCTTTGTTCAGGTTAGTTTCTTAAAACAACACATTTACATTGACCTTGTAGTTTAGATTACAAACTTGCACTATCTGGGACCTGAAACTGTGAAGATACCACTTCACAATAAAACCCTGATTCAGGCATTGATTTGTCATGTGAAGTAGAAAGCTACAATTTAGTGCTGAGGATGAGAAAGTACAATGAATTTATGAAATTCACCTTGGCAGGGAGAGACTGGTCAGCTTCCTGAGATTACTTAGTACTGGTAAATGCTTGTATATACTTACCTTTCCAGCAGATTATATGTGACAAGAGCAGTCTTGGGGAGTTATTACATAAGAAAGACTATTTAAAGTTTATTCATTTTAGTATAATTCTGACATTTCTAAACTAAAAATAGCCTGCTTCTTGTTCTTGTGGTGTTGGAGAAGCTCAAAGAATCTCCAGTACAGAAAATGTATTTTTACTTCATAGCTCAGTGTTTCTTTCACATCAGGAAGTGACTTTTTTAGCCACAGTGCACTATAGCTTCACCTAGTAATAATTCCTGGGTGCATCATGCACTGCACACTGCAGAATCTCCTGGTGAAGTCTAATCTCACTGCCCTTAGCACTCATGAGCCCTGTTCTTGTACTCATGCAGATTTAATGAGAAAATAAAGATTGTTGAAAGAAATACAGCTTATGCTGAGTATTGAATACTTAATTCAAGTCTACACGAGTGTATTAGCCAAACAATAGGGTGGGAGCCTTTTTCCAAACAGGTTCAAGTTTTTGTGCCTCTTCCAAGAGTATTTTAAACCCCAACAGTTATGACAGAATCCAACTTAACTTTCACAGAAACTGGAGTTCAATTATTAATAGTGGACTCCTTTGTTTGTAGGTCAGCTCCTACAGGTAAGGCACAGAGTTTGGTTAACAGGATGCTTTCACTGCTCCCTGGCATTGTCAGCACATGCATTAAGAACCAGCACAGGGATGCCACGCTGGGTGCAGGTAGGACAGTCCTCCCAGCAGTGCCTCCCAGCTGCTCTGCCCTGACACCAGGGACACACCAGGGCTTTCCCAGAGCCCTGCTGGGCCACACAGCCACTCCCAGGGGCCAAATGGGGCAGCAGGAAAAGAACTGTGGTTTTTCTGCAATGTCTCTGGGGAATTTGTAGTTTTAGAGGCAGAGGCTCAAAAATAGGAAAGGGGAAAAGGGAGCACAAAAAAACTGCAAGTGTCATACAAAAGGCAAGTTCTCGCTAAGGAAATGTTAAAATCCATTTACGTGGTAGCATTTGGCTTTTAAGAAAGCTCCTGAAGAATGCTGTGTGCAAAGATGCTGTTTTCATGGAAAACAACTGTTCCAGGACATCGTGTGGTAATCAACTCCTAATCTAAATATGCAAATACATCTCAAGATTAAAACTGTTCTAAAATCTCGTATCTGAAATCAGCACCAACTTTCCTTCCTGTGCCAATTCTATCCTGCTTTTCTGTAGAAAGCACTTCATCTGCACTATTTGGTCAGAACAAATGCCATAAATACTGCTTGGTAGCTTCCATATTGTCAAGAGCTATTAAAAAATATGTCAGATACCCTACTTCCTCTCACAGACCAGATAAAGAAATATATTACCGTGCAACATTTTGGATAGAAGTAATCAGGGTATCATGTCTAAAAGGGATAATTAAAAGGAAAATAATAAAAAAAGAATCCTGATTTAAACCTTGGCAGTTCCCATCTGAGAAACTGTTTAGAGAAACATCTCTATCAGCCTGGATTAATGCCGATTAATTTTTACAGTTATTCTATTGGAGGTGAGAAAAAATATACCTTTACAAGTAGAGGGGACAGATTTCAGATCTTATGTGATAAAAGCTGCCTAACTATTCTAATACTTCTATAATACCCAGGGACAGCTCTTTAATACTGCACATCGCTTGTCTTCTAAAATATTACCAGGTTCCTGCTGATGCAAGTGATACAGGCACAGCCTCCAGAGCATTGTGGCAATTTTACCTCATCGTTAAAGTACACAACAATCCAATTTTGTTAACTCAGCTTCACACCCTCTAAGACCAATTCCTGGCATCTTCTGCATTAGATTCAGAGCAGTATTTATTCTCCACAGCACACATCATCTCCAGGAGCACAACTACCACTGCAGCAAGTCCTCTTGCACATTCTCCCTGAACATCTGAAAACCATTGCTTAAAAAGAGCACAATAGGATTAGCAAAAAACAATATTCTCCTTCAAAAAAACATACAGTGGCAGTGGAACAGAAAACTGCCAAGGCTACATAGGTAAAAACAACCCAAAGCAATCATCCTTACTTGTGCAAGGTTTGAGAGGGCCGGTCATTTTTCTCCAGTTGTCCATAGCAGCTCGTTCTTGCTTCAGGAATGAAGGAGTACTTTTCCAGCATGGCTGACGCAGCAGTGGCAATAACCCCAAGGCCGTCCCGTACCCGAGCTTCTAAACTGTAGTCCCACTCATCATAAGCTGCTGAAATGAGTCCTGAAGGAAACTCCTTGGGAGTGATTTCTGTGTTACCACTAACCAGGCTGGGAACTATCCAAAAGAAATCATAGCCAGTAAGGCCCAGGGACCGAGCCTCATCCAGGATGTAGACAGCTTCATCCTTGGAACAATACAGCAGGATGACGGACGAATGGATTTTCTTCAGCTGAATTTGGGTCTTGGCATCTCCAAAGGCAGTATCGAGTATGATGACATTCTGCATGTCCCAGCCCACAAAACTGTTTTCCACAGTGGTCTTAATGACATTGATGAAATCTCGATATCCAGGGAAAGTGGTGGTCACCAGAGAGAACACGTGCCAGTCGTAATCCTGCATGATCTTCAGCATGATAATGGCTTCTTGCTGGATGGAAGCCCCAAACTGGAAGAACGTGGACATGACATCCTAGAATACCAAACACAGCAAAAGATTAGTAATTTGGTACAACTCTAAAGGGAAGAGAATCTCTAATTCTGCTTTCTTTGTTCTGGCAGAGCTACCAAACTTCTATTGCATTCCAGTAACTCGCTGTGATTTATCATTTTCCAATCATCAGTAAGCAATGTTGAGCATAGGTATTACAGCTAATTAAAATATTTGCCAAAAAGTAACAAACCAATATTTACATAGGAAATTTCCAAGTGCTTGATCACTTGAAGACAACAACTCAGATCAGTAGCTACTGAGGAAACTCCCTAAGGACAGCCACCCACAGTTGAACAACTCTCCAGCAGGAAGTTTTACATTCCTGTAAATGTAGGAATGCAAGCCAACAAACTCACACCAATTTGTAGCTACAGTGGAAATAAAGTGCAATGCTCATGCTGTATACATGCTGAAGGAGCTCTGTACTTCCAGACATAATGTCTGAGGGAACTTCATTTCCAAGGTTCACTAGACTCGGAGGAAGCTTTCAGACTATGCCAAAGTAGATTTTCTGTCCCCAGGGACTGAGTTCACTACTGGTCCTGCTCCATTCAGAGCACATGGCCCATTAATGCCTGATGGAGAATTAACAGGATGGGACTCCAAGGACAACCAGCAATCTGTCAGCATCCTCATTAAAGGACTTAAATGGAAGTAACTTCAAACAATGGCCCCGGAGTCTCTAACTGCTCTGTAATGTTGCCCAGCACAGATTGGTTTCTAATATTTGTCATATGATTTACGGAATTAATAACATTTTATACAGCATAAGGGCAGGTGCTGCTTATTTTAACATTATTAGAAATAGGCAGCACAGTTAATTTTGTTGGCACTAAATTTCCAAACACTTTCAGTGGTCTATTTTTATTAAGTTGCTGTAAGATCTAAATTTATTTTTGAATTTTACATTCTGCATTTACATACAATAATTAGAGTGCCAAAATGATACATGGGAAGCTGTATAATTCTTCCTTTTTATTTTACTTCAGTATTTATTCTTGACCAGTAGAGGCAACTTATCTGCATCATTTTCAGAAACAGAAAGCATGAACTCCTGGTGAAACAAAAGCTTATGATTTAAAAATAAGATAGGAATCATTCAAGATTTCTTATGCAGGCTTCTGATGGAAGACACATACGGTGCCTTTAATTTAAAGAGTTTTATGATCATGGTCACAAACTGCTATCCTATTTTACACCTGCAGGGAACAGAAACAGATTAATTGATTTGGGTTTCATGGCAGGGTGGTGTTAAACATACAAATATTAGTGAGAATGATAACTCAGCTCTGCAAGCTCTGCAAATCTATTCCAGGAAAACAGTCTGCACTTTTTTTAATAGAAGATGAGGAGTGTTATTACTTTCCAAGTGTTAAGAAGCTGACACCAGGATTTTATATAGCTTGACAGCAATAAAAGTCTTACAACTTGTGTCATACCCTGAAGACTGATACTGAAGGTATAAAATACACACTGCTGGTGGTAATGAAATCATCTGCCATGGCTTCTTTGGTACCGCAAAGATGAGATTCTGAATGCCAGAGACAGATTTGAGATGTTGTGGGTTAATTACACGTTATAAAACATGTTTTGAAGAGGAACTGAAGAAGGAATATTTGATTGCTGAATTCTTCCAGGAGCTATTTCCTGGTGACCCTGTACCTGGATACATAAAAACAAGCAAACAAGATTTTCATATGGGGATATTCACAGCTAAAGGAACCCAGCACACAGAACAGCTGCTCAGAGTCAGCATTTAATGTTTTAATTACTGATTTACAATTACACAGCAAAGTAGATATCTAGAGACAGTGCCACAAATCCAGCTTTGCTGCAGCTTCCTAACTGAGCATAAAAAACATTGTAATGCAAAGGCAATCGCTTCAGTTTTCTTCTCCAACTCTTATCTTGGTTTCCATTTCTGATTATGCTAAATTACAGTAGAAAGTAAAATAATTTACAGTAGATTAATTAGACTCTATCCATATCCTTTCAACTCTCCCCCATTTCTACGTATGTTTTATGACTACTACGGCAGTGGAATAATTCTTTCAAACAATACATACACCTTGGTCCTTTGTGCATGACAAGGAACTTCTCCAATGAGGCAACTCAAGTATTTGAGGACAGAAAACAATCACGTGGACATTTTCGAGTGTGACCTTTCTAACTAGTAAATACAGATTTTTAACCTAGAGCAGTCCTTGGCATCTTCCCTGGCAATTAAGAACAGTCTTGAGCACAATGCTCTGTGTCACCATTGCAGCAGGCTGACAACAAGAGAGAAGTAATAAAAATAAATCCTTTCCTTTTCTAAACATTATGTTAGAAAAACAGTTTATGAAAGGAGTTTTGATTAGACATTTTTGTAAAGGTCACACCCATATTACAAGAACCTGTTTCCTATAATTGTGAATGTGAAGTCTAGTCAAAATCCTGATCAATGGTGATTTCGGCAATCATGATCAATTTGTGATTAAAATGCTGGAAAAGCCTGCAATTATACAGTGCAAAGTTTGTGTTCAGGAAAAATGGAGGCATAAATATCACAAGTGATATTCTCATCTGAAGAAATCCCATGTAACTGCACTGACTTCACTGGATGCTTTTATAGAGCTGAAGACCTGATGTATTTACAATGCATCTGAAACAGACGGAAGATTACAAGCAAACTGAAGCTTAGGAACTTCAGCAGATACTTAAATGACTATAAGGAGAATATTCAAGGACATATCCATTAAACTAGGGGGGGAAGGGAGAAGTTTAGTGAAGAAATAGCAAATAAATAAAACTGTAAGAGATTCAACTATTGAATTCTTAAACATCTACACAGCTTTTCATTTTGGGGGGGTTTAAGCTTCACATTCTTTTCAAAAAGCATTATTATTCCTCTGCTTTATACAGACTTAAATTCCATATGTGTAACAAAATAGTAAGTTCCAATTTTCTATATTCAAATGCAAACTAGAGTGATGTTTGTGAAAAATCAAAATTATTCTGTTATTTTCATTTAACTGTCATCTTCTCATGTATTGAGACATCCATCTAAATCATTGCTGAAGTAGGAATACAGATGTAATATCAGAGGTGCTTTAAATGCACACCAGAAATTTTTTTTTTCCATTCCTCAATGTCCCCAACTATTGAGATTACTGGTGGAGGTTGTAAGGAAGTGGTACATTTTATCCAGGGCAAGAAAGATTTTACAGAGGAATTTCTCAGATAAATCTCAAAGCGTGACAATCCCAAGATGCTACACTCAATATGAGTAAAAATTTAGTAGGAAGAAGTAGTTTTCTCTCTCAACTTCTTAGGTAGATCCCACCACAATCATGGGAACAAAAACCAGCAATGAAAAGAGAAGGTAAAGAGCAAATGAAAACTTTTTGTTTCTGTCTTGCACATGAGTGTGCAGTTTACAGCTAAACATCTCCCCATATGTTTCACACCAGAAGGAAATAATCTTTCAATTGCTTCTTGCTTAATGTTATTCCTGAATTTTGCATGTGACATAAAGTTCTGTCGTGCAGGAGAAGGGCACTTCAACGTTCCCACGCTTGTGCACAAAGCAGCGCAGCTCTCCCTGCTGCTGTCATTTATAGATTAACATATTAGAGCAAGTTGCTTTTTAATTAGTGTACCAAGTCTATAAACCTGTCACTGTTGTCAGAATTGCATGTTTCACTTCCCCAGTTCCAGCAAATTACAGGAATGTTTCTCTGGAAACCTCATCCTCAGCTATTTTCAAGACATCTTGGTTTCTCAGCTCTGGCTTTTCCATGAGCTCAGCAGGGGCCACTCCCAGCTGCTGTAACAGCTGAGGTAAGTCCTGGCAGTACTTTGTGCCTACCAGGGAAAAGGCTGCAGGAGTTGGTCAGTTAAGGAAAGAAATATTTACTATCTAAACTAGCATAGCTTTTGTCAAATGAAAATTAAACGCTAAACCAGAACAAAACTGGGGTCAACACAGGACCAAATCAATTTTCCACTCCTCAGACACAGCAAGGGACAGTCCCTTCACTAGTAAGACCATATTATGACAGGAAGCAAAAACCAATATGAAAGAGTTTAAAAAGAAATCCAGAGGATGAGTTTATTCAGCTAGCAACAAGATTATTATGACAGGACTATAAGTAGGACTTTAAAGTTATCTTAATTGCTTCATTCTTACTCTCTTTCACAAAGATCAGCAAAAATAATTTTTCTCTGATTTTACACCACTGTAAATTAGACATTCCATTCTCATAAAGATTTAAGACACATGGTACCAGGTCTCCATACACAGTGCAAGCTGGTCCCTATTTAATGCAGTATAGTAGTTATTCACTATTTTTATAAAGACTGGGAAAAATGAAAGCCAGAGGTTAGTCATGAATTCAACTGAATAATTTAGCATCACATCAAAAATATACTGAGCAAAATTATTTGTGCTGATCTCAAATGTAGGTAGAAAAGTGCAACTTGCAGGTTGTTAACTTGGTACCATTTTTCTTGGATTACTTGAAGTGGTGCATTGATCCTCTGGTAAACACGAAGTGAGTTGCATTTCTCTACCTTGAATATCCAGGCCCCAGCCACAGGGTTTTTCTTTGCAGAAGGGCACACACCCATGCCAAACTTTCAGTAAATGCAAGCACTGAAGTGGAAGAGCTGAAAGAAAAACCTTTACTCCAAGACACCCTGCATATTTTTGAATTCTTAAGTTATTAAATTCCGCCTCTATTCATTAAGAGATAGAACACGCAATTCCCAACACAAACAGCTCACTGAGGTGCCCAGGGAGAAAACTCCTCCATTATCACCATGGGAGCAATTTGGGGGAGATTATACAAAATTCTGTGCTTTCATACAAAGTACAGCAACATGTGAGGGTGGAAATAATTTACTCATTCTTACAAAACACAGAAAATACCTGCCTCCCAAGGACCTGTCACCACTCTGGCCCCACACATGGTGAAACCAGAGCCAGAAAAAGGGTGGAAATTTCCTTACTCCATAATTTAACTGGTGCAAATGCACAGCCACAAAATGTATAAGGGTCAACTAAAAGGACAACCCAAGACCTTACTTTTTATTTTAAAAGTTTGCTCTAGGAGAGGAACATCGAAGTTAGAAAAGGGCAGTAGAAAGCAAGGGAGTACATTATGGCTTTCCAATGTCTGACATGTCCCCTTTTATTATTTCAAGGAATAAATAGCAGAGAAACATGATTTCAAAAGGTTAGCACTGGCTTAATCAAGCATGTTCTTTCCCATTTCCAGAGGGAGTCTGCAGGAATTCATTTCGCAAAGACTTCTGTATTTTCAGGTCATGGCTTCATCCTAAGAATTTTGCTAGGTAACAAGTTTTGTGGGGTTTTTCCTTTTTAATATATCCATTTAGTGTTGTAATACCTATTTGGCTTATCTAGGCCTGTTACAATAGCTGAAGTTTGTCACGATTTTTTTTTTTGTACCAGAATAGCAAACAAACAAAGACAAAGGAATGAGAATAGAGTTTCTAGAGATTGTTGCAGAGTCATCTGGGTTTGATCCTTTACATTTTCGAATAGTAGAGTGTCATGTCTAATGAAAGTAACTCAATATGCCATTACAGTGAAATAATCTAATTATGGAAGATTACTAGTCTTGCACAAAGTTCATGAGCCATTCCTGGGCTGGACCTCACTCACCATCTGGGTTTTCAACACATCTGGGTTTTCTTTCACAGACTGTTCAAACACTGGAAATTGTGGTGTCTCAGTGTGAGTTCCTGATGAACCAGGACAGACAAGTGAAAAATGCTTTCAAAGGCTGAAGTGAGCCAACAAGCCTGTGACCAGGCAATAAAACCCTGGAAAGATTCACGTGAATCAGCAGGGATTTTTGGGGTGGTCATTTGATGGAAAGTTTATTAAAAAGATGCCTCCTTTCTAGATAGACTTTAGTCTCCACAGGTACAGAAATGTTTTACACCATGAATATTTCAATGAGGAAGGGCAAAATTGTGGGTCTACAAAAAAGGTAGCATGGAGCTGCTGTGCTATTTGGGTACATAACAGCTATTGTGCAGCTTTTGGGGTCAAAACAAACCCCAAGATAAGAGTAGGGTACTGATGCCTGCAAAGAACATAAGGGAGAATAACAAGTATTTTCAAAAAAAATATATTTGTTTTGTATGTTCAAATATTTCTTGAATATAAATCCTTGACTCTTTAACCCGTGGTGGGTCATGTGGTTCTGTACATCAGTGTAATCAGCATTATCTTAAAATATTTTACCTTTATGGGATTTGTATGCAAGTTTCACTTCCTGTCAGTATTTCACTCAGAAAATAAATATTGAAAAATGTGTTTCACCTAATATATTGGGCAGCAAGGAGGACGGATTTTAGCTGAGTATCATTGTTTTTATGCCACTTGCCATGACTGCAGATAAATACTTTGCCATTTTTTAAATCCAGATTTTTTTCATGGTTTGTATAAGCAGTGTCCTTCTGCTTTATTCATGTAATTAGTCATCACTAAACTGATGTAAGTAAATAGTCTCTTGAAGAGCCGAAGAAGACCTCATTTTCCATAGGAAAATGACTTTAAATGAGCCACGGAGCACATCTTTCACCTCAAGGAACACCTGAGTTCACATGGAGAGCTCTTGAGTCTGTCCTTTCACTGAAACCTCTTTGAGCAGTTGTTATGAATGATGGGAGAGCAATTAGGAAAATTAATGACTTTCCAAAGACAGGGAAAGCAATTGCTGTGAAGTTACTCCAATAATACTGGTGAAAGTAACTGGCTTTCTGCTGTGTGGGAACATTCAGCTGCCAACAATTCACATTTGAGACACCAAAACAAAGTTTTGGTGACAGCATTAGAAAAAAAAAATGGGGTCCTGTTCCAGCTCTCTCCATGGCAACATGAGGAAGTTTAGAACACAGTGACAGTGACTTGTTCTGTAGAGGTCACCTCCTTGGCTGAGAAAAAGAACCAGTGAAATGATGCAATCCAACCCCAAACCATGATTTTACTGCAAAACAATCAAAATGCACTTGTTGCAAGGAGGAAAGCCTAGGTGCATTTTTTGAAACAAAAAAAAAAAGCCACCAAACATTTTTCAGGCTCATAGAAGGCTGTTCACCAGGTATCAGAAATAAAAGGCATTAAGAGAGCATCATCAAGCCTGCAAATTAGCCCAGTGAAAGGCCAAGACTCAGGAAATCCAGCAGGGACACACACAGACATTTTAAGAAAGGAAAAGTCTAGGTAACTTTCCTCTCCTAGTACTGGTAGCTCCTTTTAACTCACATAAGTCATCCCTTGAAATAAAATACCACAAAGATATAGGATGTATGAAGGATAACACTCAAATAAGGCAGATGGATCTCTGGAAAATAGATAAAAATCTTTGTATATAGACTGTCCATCCTCACTATCTCTCATATTCCGCCGGGCCTTTATTTACTGATGTTCCCTTGTTTCATATCAGTATTGAGACACTCTGCTTTTTACTACCCAGACAACACACTGGGCTATGGGGAATACCTCACCTTCCTCAAGTTGCACTCTGTGGCTGTGGAGAATTATCTATCAAATCAGTTAGTTCATTTACTTTGAATCTCATCTGCTCCCATAAGACCATCATGGATGAGCTTCTCTTGATTCATGGGCAATTTGGGGAACTTCAACGGATATAAAAGCAAAGCATTTAGGTTACAGTGAGTTATATTATTTCTTGGAGCAGACAGCAAGGTCTAATTATAAATCTTGAAAACAATCCTGCTGCCAATGGCTATGCTTCCTGAAATCAACCCTGTACATGGAGTTTAACCAGTTTCAAAATGAATCCCAGATAGCCAGGTTTTGGTACAGTCAGATGGATCTCTGACACAAAGAGGGATTATAAAATTTCCAGGCAACTCCAAAAAGAAACAAATGAAAGAACAGTGCTTTATCTTTCTCTTTAAATGAGAAATGAAGCTTGCCAGTACATATTTTTTAGATTTTCAGTAAATAAAATTTTATTGTAATAGTTAAGACTTGCATACTTTACTGCCCCAAAGGATTATATCATTAGTCTTTAAAAAGCACAGTGGTCACATTTTGTCTGATTAACAGCTTTTTACAGCACCAGCCTAATTCATTTTCTTTTCAGAATCAGTCACCCATATTGACTTCACTCTACCTTGGCCGTAAGTTTAAACAAGCACACAAATTACTGTGAGCCATCCACAGAACATGCTAGAATCCAAATTGACATCATCTTGGGTATCTGCTAAATTAAAATATGTAGTGGTAATATTTTAGCTAAGTAAAATTGGATGTGTTTGTATTACTATTGCTGTGCAATCAAAAAGTGTAAGTTGTTTGAACAGCTTATGGAAGCTTTCAAGAATCGATGCTACGCAATAATTCCTCCCTGGAACAAATGTTCATTACAGCTATTTGGTATGCAACACACTAAACATTTTGCATAATTATATCACTTTACAGTGTCATTTTCATATGTATTGTATACCCCAACCTAGAGGAAAAGTTGCTTAGAACAAGGATTTGAGGCAGTTGAGGATAAGTATGATTCTCTGCTCGAATCTCTTATCTAGTACAAATACTGCACAAGAAAATCCTGCAATATCAAACCACTTACAGCTCACACACCAACAGAAGTTACGACAATTTACAGCTTTTGCCATTAGCAGCTTTAAAAACAACACCATCCAATCTTATTAATCCGGTAAACAGAATCAAAACCTTACCTACCCACAATAACATTTAAATAATACTATGGCCAAGAATTCAGCATTAAATCCAAAATCAGTAACAATTTATGATTTAATAGCAGCTGAATTCAGCCAAATAGGCTGTTTACTTACAGTGTGTATTGCATGTGTGCATAAATATCATACACTATATAGAAAGATAAGCATCATTGAATACCAATAAAAATGCCTTAAGACATCATCTCCTTATCTGAAAACATTTGGTCTCAACTGAATGCTAAAACACTTCTCACTTGTGTTGAGGATGAGAAGCCAGAAAACCATTAACTAAGTCATTTCCATATATCTCCACTTAACAAGTAAAAATGAAGGTAACAAACAACCTCCTCCTCCACCCCCTTTCACCAAATGGTGAGTATAAAACATTAGGCAAATAAAAGAAATATAAAGCCAATTTAATTTTCTACCATGTGCTTGTAACTAGGTGCTTTTCCTTGATGAGCCAGAAATCTTGGACCAGCACCTCTGTGAACTTGCTTCAGCAGCACTGGACCAAAGAGAGAAACCCAACAGCCAGAGACAAGCTGGGGAGGGCAAACAGACAGATGGGAAGGGAAATTTTTAAGAGGAAGGTTGAGCAGAGCTCAAGGGAGCCATTCCAAGTAGCTTTCCATGGCAACAGAGATTTGTAGGATAAATTTAAGTATCAGAGGAAGAAAAGAGTTTGAAGACTCTTGATCTCCTCAAGAAGACAGGCATTTTGGTTCCCCAGGTAGTTTGGGTGCTAAACAAGAAAAGGTGCAAACCTGACTCACCTGCCTTGGGAAGGCAAAGTGACAAAACCCTTGTAACTCACCCAAAGCACATACACTGCTTTAAAACACTCCATGCTCAGTATGCTCCTCTGCTCTAAGGTACAATCAGCAGATCTGAAGAAGGGACTGTACTCAAGGGAAATTCCATTTATGCTTATCCTTTACATTCTCCTCTTTAGGCACCATCTTTGGCCTCTGGGCAAAGCTACAGCTGCTCTTGTGTTATGCTAATAGATATTACAGGGTTTCTCAGTGTGAGGGATCAGCCTATCAATCTAGAAACTCATATCTTTTTCCACTGTACATTTCAGAGCAGCAGGTCAGAAGCAAGTTCACTTACAAAATTTCTGATACGTGATCTAAATCCGTACTTACATATCACCCTAGCTCAAGAGGAGAGGGTGACTAACTGCTTATCCTAGAATTAATCCTACTGATAAGAAGGTAGCACAAAATACACCAACAATGAACAGTATTTCACTGGTACTCACTGTGGAGCCTTTGAATAATCACAAAACAAACCATAATTGTGTTAAAGCAGCAAGGGCTGCAAGGGCTCCAGTGCTCAGAGCTACTGCATCCATACCAGAAGGGACATAGGAAGGACTGTGGAATTCAGCTGCAGGCAGATACAACAGCTTCCCCCATCACTGTGCATTCCAGATAAGGACATACGCATTCACCGCATCCTGTGATGGAGGGTGAGGTAACTGAAATGTGCAGACAAAAAAACCTAATGCACCTACTTTTTCTGACTCTACCCACACTGTCCCACACATTTGACTTAAATCCACATTTCCTTTTTGGCATTCTGTTTAAGGATGCACCAATTTATTTAGTTGCAAGAGTTATCACACATCAAGAGATTTGACAAGCATTATTCCCATAAGCAAATAATACTCCAGGCAAAAAAGCTTTACCAACATATATTCAAATTACTGAGACTTTACAAGGGCAGTAAAACTATTTCTTCTGTGAAATAGCTTAGCTTGTTACTTTTCCTTAGTTACGCAGAGGCAAAATATCTTTAAGCATGGCTCTGATTTACAGTAAATATCAGAGGGAAAACAACATCAAGAAAGAAAATGTTCAAAATACTATTTGTCTCCTTACAAGGCATAGTAATTCTTTCTAGAAATTAGTATGGATTTAACAGTCACACCACACACAGTAAATGCTGCAGTGCTACAGCAAACTGAGTATCTTATTTCCAGCTATAAAAAAAAATGCTTGTACGAAGTGAAGAGGACTGATGACATCTTCCTTAACCTGCACAGTATCTTTGAAGAGAGAAACCTCATAATCCTTGTACTGAACACAAATAAGTAACAAAAATTATTATATGGGTTGATGGTTTTAAGGCCAGAAACTTTTATTACTTGCATTTGACAACACAAAGCATGCAGCATTGTCCTAGATAAGTACAACACCAAACAAATCAATGACTTCCATAGATTCCTATGAGAATATGAAATTATACTTCTGAGTTTTTCTAACCTTGGTATGAAACAAAAAAGATTTGTAGCTAACCTTGGTATATGCTACAACAGTTAGATTTTTTCAAATATCCATAATGCAACTAAATTGCAAATGCCATCACATCTAAGTTCAGTGTGAGCTCAGGGTGCTCAGAAGTCATCAGGGGTGGGTTTGCTTATGCAGAAAGGAGCATCTGTACAGGTGTCACAGTTCATCTATGCCCATTTCATTTCTGCTACTCTGTGTGTCCTCAGGAAAGAGTTTCATGCTCAGTTAACTGAAATAGTTTCTCTACAAACACAAAGTGGGAGTTCTTGTTCATTTTCATTAACAGAACAAAGGGATTTAGATGCCAATCCTTCGGGTTCCTTTGAAAAAAAACCCTTTTGTGTAGGATGACTAACAAACAAAACACCTGTTCTTACAAGTTGTTAAATGCTTTCAGTTCCACACATAAAAGATGAGTACTTGTTACATTTCAGGGACCTTATGTAACAAAGCTTGTTAAGAAAGTTGCAGTTGCAGTTTAGATTTCAGCGTGACAGGCACAAGGGAATGTGCTTCCCCTGAACTGTATCTTGATGTGCCTCTGCGTCCCCCGGTGCCATACACTAGAACAGTACTGTTAAGTTTACAAAGTACGAAGACTGCTCTTCTTTTACAGGTCCTTTAGAAATAACCTATGGACCTTCTGGCAACCAAAATCCAGTCTGAAAATTACTGACTTGAAAGCAACATCCCAGCCATTTCCATGCGATACCTGATGTTCACAGCAGGTGTATTATTTCACTATTGTTAAACGTCATTAAGTAATTTAGGATTGATCTTCACAACGACTTACTGTGATGTACTACCAGAAAGGAAAAGATAAAAGCCATGACCTGATTCCTTGCAATATATTGCAATATATTCCACAAGAACTCCTTAAATACAAGTGAAATGGAGAAGAACAGATGAACACTTCACTGCACAGCTCTCACCAGGCAGTTCTGACCCTCCTCACAATGACTCATAATTCTCTGTATATAAGCAATGCAATTTCAAGTTTGTCAGATAATAATACTTCATGTTACATTAACAGATAATTTAAAAAAAAAATAATTAAGCTGTCCCAAATCTCCACCTTTTCTGCAAGGAAGACGGTCTTCTGGAGCAAGCAGGGATTGTCCTGTGTTCAGGGGCAGATACAGCTCATTTTAGAGAGAAAAGTGTTGATTTTTCAAATCCCTACTAAATAAGGCAGTCTTTCTGCACAGTATGTATTGAAAATTGGGAAAGAAAAGACAACTGAGATGTAACATCTTTGCCATATTGCTTGACATGCTCCATTCCACAGAAAGTTGAATTGTTCGCCCACGTGAAGCTCTTCAGGAGATGGATACCTGGATAATCCCATGAGACCTGTGACTCCTCCTGATGGATAGACATTTGCTGCTACATGGCAACAGTCTGTCAGTCCATTAGAAACCTCAGAGAAAGAAGCAAAAACACGCTCATGTAGAGGAAAGCTCCGTTCTGATCCTGCCTCACCAGGGGAGTAAATTGGGTTGCTAAAGATCAGATCAGGAGCAGGGTACTCAGAACAAAAGCATCTCTATAAACCATGCACAGAACAAATGACCGTGTTTATGTTACCAAACACGTGCTGCAGGGAGTGGGCCAACATCCCACAGCAGGGATCTTCTCTACTCAGCCTGCCTGGCACAGACTGCAAAATCACTGGCAAGGAACTCAGAATCCCTGAGCTACTCAAAGGATCTTGGATAACAAGAGTGGAGGCGAGGAGCAAAATTCCACCCACTGAAAAGGGAACAGCTCCCCATTAAAGGCCTGGACAAGAAAGGGCAGATGTTAGAAAGCACCACAAGACAGGAGGAGTCAGGCGAGCTCCCACTGACACCCTACCAGGTGTCCCACGAGTTAAAATTTCATCTGGAACTCTGCTTCTAAAAGCCATTTCTGGTGACAGCTCAGCTATTTCCAACACATCTTATACCAGTTCTGCTGTCCAGAGCTGGTACAGAGCCAGAGACAAACATTCAGCATGCTGGAAATAGATGAACAGTGCAAAACAAACTCGCTCACAGTTATCAGCAAATCTTTCCTTTCACGATTTGTGGATTATAATTAGTAAAAATATGGACAACCACTGGTTCCCAATAAAAATATTAAACATGAAAGTATTATCCAATTCTAAAGGAAACACTTTCATTTGAAAACACAAACAGGAAGTCCTATCGTTTGAATTTGTGCCCTCTTTCAGAAAATATAGAAAAGCACAGAGCAGAAGTAATGCAATGTGACAGGTGACTGGACACAAATCACAAACAGTTAAGGAATGCCATTTACAAAAGCCCATTTCTTCAAGTTAATCACCCTTCTTATTAAACAAATACTAAGAATAACATGATTTAAAATAAAATTAGGGAGAGCCAATAAAAGTTTCAGTCACTCATTACAGCAATAATTGTCCATTACTCTCCATAACGTAGCTTAGCCAGCACTAATGTCTCTCACTTCAGACTGCATTTGCAAAGTCACTGTATCATAAAAAGGGATTTTCACAAAAACTACATTTCAACAGCTCTCAGTTTCCAAGATGTAACAGGTTTTCTTTGTAATAAGGAGTGAGCCTTAGAGTGAGACAGAATAATGTATATCCTTGTAAATCTTTCCTCCTGGAAAATTTACTCATCCCCAACAATAGGTAGAAGAGTTTAGCAGAAATCATGACACAATGCCACACCTTATGAAATGTCTTAAACACATCCATACAGAAATAGTTTCTAATCTCTTTAAAGTGATCATAAGTCTGGTCTAAGTGCTTTTATTACTACATATGGATGATAATGTGTTCATGCCCATAATACAGCATATAACTTTAAAATACAGGATATAACTTGACTTAAATTATCTTAGTGTCCCAATGGATAACACAATCTGATTGTGGAATAAAAATTAAAGCTGAAGAAATGGTAAATTCTATTGACATCTGATAAAAAATTCAAGCCTGTAAGATAAACTATGTTCTACATACTAAATTCTACACTGTATGTGTAGAATTATGTACCCCAAAAGACTTCTGCAGAGTTTCATCCCCCTCCAGAAGATTAAGAAGCACATTTTCCTTGTAATTTTTGCCCGACCAATCTCATTAAGGACTTACATTTATTATTATACAGTCACTCCATAGAAACAAGACATACTAACATTTTCTTGCTCTCTATGAAAACATCAAACAGCTTGTGGTGATCAGTTATAATACCCCATTTGTTTTTTCTAAGAAAAATTGTTATTTCTTACAACCTCACCTAAACCCCTGAGAAAGCACAGATTTTATGAAGTATTCATGAGCAAAATTCAACACAAAGCACAGAATTAGGTATAAATAAACATAACATAATTAAAGTAAAATACAGATGCTTGGGGCTATAGCAGAAATTAGCATATATGGAAAAGTATTGCCTCTTCATAAAGAAGGCTCAAATTATTACTTGAAAATGAGACTACCAAATCAAAATGAGCACTCAGCTGAGCAATGATATTTGTACATACCTTGGTGCCTTTGGAAATTAAATGGATGCATAAGGGATATTCTCATCAACTTGTTTGTATAGATTGCAATACAACAAGGAGAAGAATTTGAGAAGACAATGCTAAAAATGCTGTAGTTTTTTCAGCACACAAGCAGAAGAGATAGAAGAGATAGAAATTAGGCCTGACTGCTAACACCACCATCTGGGAATTTGAGAGAGATTTGTCATCTCTTCAGTTTCTTTCAGAAAATTGCTAAATGCACACACAGGTATATTATGAAGCTCATGCCTTTGTATGAATGAATATGAGGTAATTTCCCAAAGCATTTAAACATTTCCACAGTTTCTTAACATGTTAGACCTCTTCTCACCCTCAGCAAGTAGTAGCTTCAACTCCTACGATGAATTCCTGCCCAAATCAGAAAAAACAAATAAATTAATTATTTCATCTTTGGTTTTCCTGCCCAGCATAAAGAAAGATATGACATTATCTTTCCATATTTTGAACAGGCAGTCCAAGTAATGCTGCTACACTAGAAAACAACACAGCTCTCTGACCATCCCTTGGTATTTCTCACTTGGCTGTGCAGACCAGCGTCAAAAGCACCTTGTTGTTTTGTTTTTTCTTTTGGATTTTGTTGTTTTGTTGGGAGTTTTTTTAATATGACTTTACAGAAAAATATGAAAGCCTGGACATTTAAAACTAAATACTAATGATGCAACCAATTAATCAGGGCAATCAACTGAACATGCTAAAACTACATCACGGGAATAAGCCAAAAGAATAACAGATGTAATTTCCATCAAAACAGATGAAAAAGTGCATACACTTTCCAAACATAAGGTCATGACAGTTCATTATGCATGATTAGCACACTTCCCTCTGGCATAACAGCACACTCACCAGAACCCAGGTAATTTGAGTGTTCCAAGTGACACCAGCTGACTGGAGTTACAGGATTAAAAGTAAGGACTGCAGCTACAAGAACCTCAGGAAAAATCTGTTCTTCAACCAAGTTCTACATTCCAGAAGGTTATAAAGCTGTTCAGTTCCCTGCAGATACTTTATCTTTTCCAAGGGACATCATTATACATTCCTACGTTCCATCCAACATTCAGAGGTCAAGTAAAAAAAAACTAGTTTAGAACAAATCTTTGGACTCTGTTTGTTACATAATATACCTACTGCATATAAAAAAAGTGAACAATCCCCATTGATACCCCAAAATACCAACATGTTTATATACACACAGCAATAACATATTCCTCCTGTCACACTCACTCCATACATAGTGATGATTTTAAGAGGTGATTAATAATTTGAAGAAACTATGAAACCATTGCAGAAACAAAGACATTTACTACTTTAGTCATTAAAAGCTGAAGTATCAGACTTTATTTTAATCAAGTTTTATACTGCCAGAACTATTCCAGTTATTTTCGAGAAGTGATTTCTAGTCCAGTTATGACCAGAAGAACATTACGTATAATTTACCCATCAGTCAAATTAAGCACTGGAACAGCAACACTAATCTGTATGAAAGTTTTGAAGACTTGTATAGAAGGTAATGAGGGATAAAGCATTTCAGTGCTTGTTTTGTTCAGAACCCAGGTCATGTTCTGAGCTCTGTGTGTATTCCCTCTCCAACCCAGGTCACAATTCCTCTTCACATCCCAATTCCCTTTCTGCAGGCCTCCTGCCTTCCAAGTTTCTCTCCAGATTACACCTCAGACTTGCCAAGGCAACTTAATGTTAATGAAGGTGGACTGGCTGAAATTTTCTTCAGGCTACAATTCTTCCACAGCGCTTTCATGCTTGTCTTTCATGTCAGTAATAGTCTGTGTACCCACAGAAATTTAACTTAGCTTTACTACACTTGCACACAGGCAGACTAATGAAATACTACAGAAAGGAGTAGCAAATTTCCTAAGACATCATGCAGATCAAGCATAGAGAGACTGCAGGGATGTTCTTCCCTTTAGACTTCATCAATCTCCAGAATAATATTTCAAGCAGTTTTTCAGAAGCAAAATCCCAAAACAGTAAAGGCCTGATCCAAAATCCCAAATGATTCTACAGCTGGTCAGCATCCACAGCTGTAAAACCTGCACTTGTAATGAAAGGAAAGCAAATACCCAACTTACTATCTGTGACAAATTACCTAAGATTTCCCAGAACATTTTAACCTAAACAACTTCTTTATTTCTGGATCTATGAAGGATCCCAGTAGAGTCATTATCGTGTTAGGAGTATGTTTCTCCAAAACACAGAGGTCTTTTTCTTATGATCAGTATATCACATCCATCACCATTAACAGTCTCAGAGGAGTTTAACTATTCAAACCTGGCTCAGGAAAAAATTGATACAAAAATCCAGGTACTGTCATCAGGAGGTGGTGAGGGAGCAGGTGGGGAGTACTGGAGTTTAATGACAGGATTATACCTGAACTGGCATATGGTCCTAACAACTTCCAAACATAACCCAATCACATTCTAGGGTTTCTTGAATAGCAAATAGCATATTATGGTTCACTTATGAAATGAAATTACATATAAACTTTCTTCTTTTTTTCAGTTTTCTACCAACCTTGTAAATTGGTAAGCAAAAAACCAAAATCCACAAAACTTAACACTTTCTCTTCATCTATGCAGATCTGGCATGCCTTGTTTTCCATACATGATAAACCTCAGATTAGAAAATTCTGACAGTCCAAATTTAAATTTAAAGCCTTGCAGTACCTGAGTGCTTAGCTGCTTGATACCCAGGAACAGAAAACATTCGTTTTTGCTAAAAGAAAGCAAGTATCCATTTCCTTCTAACAAAAAGGGCACAAGCCTCTTTCCTAAGACCTTAAAAAGGGTGAATCCTTAATTTCCAGATCTATAAATGACTCCTTTAAAAATCTCCTGGCATAATGTATTCTTGGATGAAGAGCCTTGATGTTTTGTGGAAGGCATTTTCTTCTGTCATTAAAAGGCTGTGACAGAAATCACTTTTGGGCTTTTTACAAATAATTAAGAGAAAATTAAATTACTCCTATTTTAAATGAGTTGTTTTAATTAGAAGTGGAAGAGAGACATAGCTCCTAAGTGACCCATAGTGCATTTGAGTCTAACAAAAATGTCATCTTCAGCAAGAAAAGCCTGTTTGTGGGTGTTGAACCCCATGTGTGCTGAGCCACACTGATGATTTCTGTAGTGCTCACAGCTAATTTACAGGCTTTCCATAAACACAGCATTATAGTGTTTCAGTGATTCCTAAACATAGAGGAGTTTATCCCAACACGTCTGTCTATAATTATCCTGTTGAAGGAAAGCAAAGCAGACAGAGTAATCACATCTTAGAAAAGTGATTCCTGGGAAATCACCATATAAACCTTTCCTGTTTCTGTCCTCTCTTTGAAATGTTTCCAATTTTTGCTACTTAACACATTTTTAAAAACCTCTCCTCATGAGAATAGAGTTTAAAACCATTTGAGTTTTTGGCTTATTGCATAGGAGAAGGTTTAGCTAAGGACATCCACCTTAGGAACAGTTTGAATGAGAACCCACACCACAAAAGAAATTTTGTGATTGCTTTTGCTTGACCAAAACCTGCTGCATACTGTTATCTGTTCCTTGTAGGTTAAGATAAAATGCCTGACTGGAATTACTAATTTTTTTGCAAACAGGAAACCTTCATTTTTAGATTAGAAGAGCAGCACTGATTAGATGGCAGTGATTACAAAGTGGCTCAGCCAGAGATGCAGTGCTTGTCACACACCCATGGAGAACTCTCTCCTCTCAGAATTTACTGTGCCAGCCTGTCCAGATGAGCCCACTACCGGGTGAGCCATGCTGTCTAGTGGATCAAGGAAAAGACAAAACAGGTTCACAATTAAAGCTGAGAAAGTCCTGTATCACTCCTAGCACTCCTCATTAACCAGGTGTTTAAATTCAGAATGCACGTGTCTGAGCTGCACAAGGCAGTGCTTGGACTGCAGAGCAGGTGCCAGAGGGAGCACAAAGCACACCAGGACTGCAGCTGCTGCCCAGCCTGGCTCCTTCAGAGACAGCCCCTTCCTGCTCCTCACCACAGGGCTCTGGGCAGCAGCAGCTCAGCATAACTCTAGTGAAGACAATTCAGGGAACTGCAACCCAGTTTTTTATTTCTTTTTTTTTTAATTATTGTTTATTATTTTTAACTTTAAAAGAAACATGTTGGCAGATCTAAATCATAGACTGCAAAACCTGACTCAGTTTTTTACAGGAACTAAATAGGAGTTAGCAAGATTTCAACTCCAAGTCTTATTTAAATTCAAGAAAAAATTCTCAGCAAATTCAGCATCAGCCAGATTTATCAGTAAGGTACCAAGGAAAATGTATACTATTTTAATGAATGTGTACTATTAAAATTTATTTATTAATATTTATTTTATATACTATATTATTTAGCATTTTAGTATAGTACTAAAATAGTAAAGATAGTGCTCTGTTTATTATTAAATTACGACTAATAATATTACCAATTAGCATGATTTACTTCCTTTGCTATGCACTGAGTTTTAACTTCAGCGTTACTGTATCATCACACCTTTGATTTGGCTGTCCAATAATTCAATATAACACTTCAGGCTGACAAGTCAAGCCAAAAGAAACTCATGCTCAATGCTTAAGGAGTCACCAGGTCTGCAGGCAGGATAGAAGGGAATTCTTGCAAAGAAAAGTTTGCAATTCTGCTCCCATGCTGGCATGCTACTCTTTGGTCATTGCCCTCTTTAGTTCCCTGCTGCTTTCTATTGTAGTGGAGAAGATACAAGCATAAAAAATTCCTAAAGTTTCAGGGTTTGCTGGTCAGTTTTGTCTTTGGGGGGTTTTTCTCAATTATTCATGTATTCATAAATGGTTATCCAAGTAAATAAGGAAATGTTGCCACTTAGCAAAGTCCATTCAACACAAAAGCAGGATTTTCAGAATGTGCCTGTCACTTCAAAACTGTGACCAAACTACTCTCTCCATTTAACATTCAAGATTCTTTACATCATCTCGAAAAATGGAGTAGAAACACAAGCACACAAAAACAAATAGCTTACATCAAACTTTCATTATGAGAACATGTATTGATGTTTCTTTATTCAAACCCAGTTTGAATGGGGAAAAGCTGTTCCATAAAACCCTCAATTTCTCTGTTAGGGTCTCAATGAGGGTACTCAACCATGGACTTTTCTAACTGTCCACCAGAGAAATTGCCTACTGCAAAACATATATTCTGTATTTACATACAGAATCCTTCTTTGTATACGTTGCACTCTTTGTGAAAAACATCTAATGACAGATGATGTGGTAAGTATCCTTTTATAGCTTTAGACCCTTCATTGGTAGTCCTAATGAAAAGTGCCTCTGCAAACATTTTTTATGACCACACTAATTAATTTGTCAAGGTCTGTAAAACAGTCTAAAAATTGATCTCTCAGATTTTCAGAAGACACCTACATATTTATCTGTGCATTTGCAAAATGCTACATCAATGCTGAACAGTGCAAGAATTTAATATGATATTAGTTGAACCTAGCATTGCTTCAATCAATAAATAAAATTAGAATAATTTACTCTCCCATGACTAAATGCTGAATTTAGCAGTTTTTCCAGATACACAGCCAGATGAGACCAGAGAACTAATTTCATTAAGAGTTCTTTATGCTGTGCTCTTCTAAAACTGAATCTAACTTTTCCCATTGGCCCCACTTGGTTGTGATGGCCCTTGAATGAATCCTGTTATCTTAGGATGCACAAGACTTCAAATTGCCATCAGCAAGCATCACCAGGATCAGCTGCATTTGAATGAGGCCAAAGGAAAGAATTTCTGTGCCACCATTTTAAGCATGGAAAGCTTTCCTCTAAAATAAGATGTTGGCTGTCACTTGGCACAGCAGGGAGACAAAACTGTCAAAGAAACCATCTATCCTTATCTATCTCCTTTGATACTCTGTGCTTAGCACTGCTAAAGGCTTTAAATTCTTTCTCCTTAGGGGGGGAAAAATAAGTCTCTTACAAGAATAAAACATTATTTGGTTTAATTCATTCAACAGGAGAGAAGATCCTCTGAAAGCTGAATGATGTCCCCAAGGCCACATGACTGCAGGACTAAAATGTCCTATGGGTCTAAGGCTCACTTCTTGAAGATATTTAGGTAGATGCCCAGTCCAGTTAAGTTCAAAGAGTTATCAGAGCCCAAATTCCTTTGGGATCCAGGCATTAGTATATTCCTAACACATCCCGTACTTTCAAGAAGGGCTCTGTGTTTAATTGCTGTTGGTATTGCTCTAAAAGAACTATCACAGTTATCCAACATCAGCTACATGTACACTTTCAACAGAGCCAACAAAAACAGGAACTGCCAGAGTTTGTATATCCTATGGATTACACTGCAGCAGCCAGGGAATTAAGGTACAAAGGCCACAGATCACAGGCAAATCCCACAGCTGGCTGCTTTTGAGCGGAGAGAGCACTTCTGAAAGTTGCCAAATGACAACTGCAGAGCCTTGATGTCCTTAAAAACTTCAGAAGAGGGGTGGGCATAAGCAAATCCACGATCTGTAGACTGCTTTGGAAATCCCCCCTATTCTTTACTGTCACCCTCTGATTAAGTGCAGCTTCACAGACCATGACAACCCTAGAAGTGCCAAGCAAAGCCGCATGTTGTCATTTATCTACTGAACACACACTAGATGCTTGACATGATTAATTATAGGTGTTTTCATACTGCCCCCAGGAGTTTTCAAACCAGTTTTAAATTTGACAGTCAGCTACAAGTTATGGAAGCACAAGCTGAGAATTACAGAATCCATAAGATGACACAATTAATCAGTATATAGAGAGGGCAAACATTGCTGTATTGTGCAGGTATCACCAAAGAGGGGATCATCCCAGTTCACCATTGCCAACTTGGGTGAAAGTCAGACCAGTTGCAAGGAGGGAGGGATGTAAATAAGGACAGACCACTGAGGTACCAACACCTCCTACCTCCACCAAGGAAACTGAAATGATACTCTTTTGATGTCAAGACTGAATTCATATTCCATCCTTCACTATTAAAACAAGCAGGAAATAGCATTTCTTGTTCTTATGGGAACACAGTCAGCATAAGAGCTATTCACAGGGAGAAATGGTTCAGCAGAAGGTTGGATTTAAGCCAGAGGCAGGTCATAGTCTCTTCCCAGCAGTCAACAAAGCTCTTACCGAACAAAAGCTGGAGCCATGGCTATACTGGGCAAATCACAACCATTTCCTTGTGCCACAGGGCTGAAGAGTGAGAGAGAAGAAACCCAGCACTCCCTGTATTGTGCGTGGAGTCCCAGTGACTCCTTTGATTTAATTGTAATCTTTTTAAACACTGGAAACACATCTTTGTATTTGCAAGAACTATCTTGATCAGCAGTCTTAATGTGAATCCTCACAGAAGAACCTTTCTAACCAGAACAAAAGCCTCCTGGTATGAAAGGCAGGATTCTTTCTGGACACAACTCTCTTCTAATATTGTTAGAAACACTTTGAAGCCCAGGATTGCTTCATGCAAGCTCCTTCTAAAGGAGAATTAGTAGTTGCCAAGCAACTTTCAAAAGATTACCATAAAAATTGTATAGAAAAATAATCACTAACATATACAAAAAGCACAGGAGTTTGTGGGGGAGTAGAAGAGTTAAAAAAAAAAAAAAAAAGCAGAGAGAGAAGAGAGACCAGGAACATTAAGTTTTCAAACTTACTTTAAGCATTTTTCTGTCACTACATGCAATTTTGTAAGCAAAGCACAGTTCCACACCCATCTAAACATTTGGACATTTTGCCAACAAAGAGAAATCTCAGGCTTCTGAACCTTAATAGCAGTTCATGCTTTTGGAAAATAGTTGCTGAGTCTCCTCAGCTACCACTGCCATAGATTGGTATTGTAAACACATGCTGAGGTACCTCTCTCACAATCCATCCCTTTAATCAGTCCTTAACACCTGTATTTATAGCCTCATCCTTCTTCCCGCTGCCCTGTGCTGACCAAACCCTAGGGAAGGCCTAGAATAAACCTCAAAAATTCAGAAATGGCTAACTCAATAATTACAACAACTTTTTATGGTTTCTACACCCTCCTTGGGAGGCAGAGAAAATATACATTATAAACTAAATGGCCAGGACAACAAAGTAGACATTTAAATTATAACCTTGCCAGCCAGGTAAAACAATTCCTCTGGAAGCAATATAAACAACTTGAAGCTTTTATTATCCCATCCCAATTCCCTGAAGCCTTAAAGAGACAAGACATACCAAAGAGTGTACCATCCATGTGTCCTTTTTCTTGGATTTTCTGATTCTTTTTGCTAAGCCCATTTCAAAATAAGAGTCCATGACACACAAAACTAAAATATTTTCTATTACAGTAACCAAGGTGTATTTCCTCACTTCTACTTTTCACCATTAAAAGTACCACATGGTTGAGGGAAAAATGATTTTGAACCTGCCACTTAAGGGCTCCTACCCTAAGCAGAGGGTGATACATGTCTGAAAAGTCAGATGCAAGACTGCCCGAGAGCTGCACAGCAGAAATTACCTGAGCAACCTTCAGTCACCCCATCTCTGCTTAACTTTTATTAGTGATGAAATTCAACAGGTTCTGAGGCTATATGGCTACGTTAATACAGATAATCGGTATTTTCACAAGCAGGCACAACAGAAGGTTAATATTTGATACTTAGAGGAGGACCAAATGTTAAAGTCTCAGACTTTCATGTCCTCGAGGCCACAGCTGCTACCAGGCTGCAGCTTGTACAACAATGAGGAGATTCTGCTCCCTCAGCAGAAATCAGAGAACTTAAATCAGCACAGATCCATACAGTTCCAAATCTTCATTCTTTTCCCTGGCAAGAGCTGAAGAAACCAGGCAGAGCATTCTCAGCTACCCTAGGCCTAAAAGGCTGTGCTAGCTGCCAACACTTCTTGAGCAGTTTCTTCGAAACTTGCCAGGAAAGAAGGAAACAGTGTGATGCATCTGATTTACTGTCATGCAGGGTACAAATGTTTGCTGCACAAGGTATAAAATTCACCTCTATTCATATATATTTCAAGATATTAAATTCAACTATCTTCATTGAAATAAACTGTGCGTAGCGTAATTGTGATTATAAACTTAAATAGACTATCTTGCAGTGAAACAAACAGTTGATATAGCAAGTTTCACAAAATCAATCTGCCCAATATCTGTCTTTCCAACAGTTGGATGCTTAGAGCAGAGGTGTTTATCCTGCTCATTATGCTAAACCTTCAGTGAACAATTTAGCCTTGACATTCTGGTCTAAGCAAGAAGGAAAAATATCACAACACTGAGATCACTGCAGTCAGAGCTATGGATAGACTGCAGGGACTCACATGTTTACAGGGAAGTACAGCCCTGGTAACTATCTAGATGGAGAAAATAGAAGAAAACTTGGTAAAAACGCTAAAGCCATGTAAGGTTGCAAAGCACCCAGTCCTGAGTCAGCATTGCTTTGAGCAGAAGATCAGACACCAAACATCCAGAGGCCATTTGGAAGCCGAGATTTACTTTGATTGTCCAATCTACGTATTCATTGACTATATCCAAGGACTAAGGAGCCCTTTGTGACTAACACCACTTTGTTATATTTTGATGCTTATATCCAAATGTCTTAAGCCATCACAGTACTCTGCTTCAAAATATTACAATACTATTTTGACACCTGGAACAGTTTTACTTCTACATCATTGAAGAAGGTTCAGTTGTGCTGACACAGACCTGTTCAGAGGATGGCAGCAAGAAAAATGAGTCCATGATGAACTTCAAAAATGCATCCCAAGCAGTCATTCTGTTACTTCAGCATTTCTAATTATTTTTACAAAGGGAGCATACATCAACAAGAAGTGGTGCATCATCCATAACTCCTAATCATTGAGCTAGTTTGTCAACTTAGATTTGTGGAAGCCTTTTCAGAACATGGGAGTTTCAATTAAAATTATAGCTGTGTGCAAACTCTCTGCAAAAACTTCCTGTCACTGAGGTGCCACACAAGCCTCCACAACTCAGAAGGTTGGTGCACAGTTCCCAGTGATACAGCAATCATCTGCAGTGCCAACACACAATGAAGCCCCAAATATGATAAGTCCCTATAGCCTAAAACTATCTTTTTTGGCTGAAAAATAATGGATTTCTTCATGCAGTTTTTACAGCTATGTGCCTCCACAGCGTCCAAAGCTCTTCATTCTTCCAACCTTGGTCACAATTAGTTTTGAGGCATGCTCAGGAGAATTACTTAAGAAGCCTAGAAATTATAATAAAAATGACTACTGAACTCCCCAGGAAGGCAATGAAATGCATAAATACCTCCTAATCATTGTGTGATATTGAGCTCACTGTACTCTACTCATCAACAGATGATATAAATGGCTTAACACCCATCTGAAAACCACTGGAAGGAAAAATACAACTGTACCTAAAGTGTCATAAGACAAAAAAACCCCAAACCCAATGCCTTAGTTGAGAATGCAAAATGAATCAAAATACCTTAGACCTGCAAAGATAGACCTTAACTGTTGCATATGTTGTATCAATATCAAACAGTCATGCCCAAAAAGAATTACTTTCCTTAAAATATTCATACACAGAGGCAGAGAAACACAGTCAGAATCAAAGCAGTGAAAAATCTGATGCACTTGAGATCCTCTCTCAGAGGATTTTATGCACACGAGTTGTACATGAGTGAACAGTGTTTCAGTGACAGGTCCTTAAACTCAGCGTCACCCCATCCAGCTCAGAAGATTAAACCACTCAGTCCAGTGAACCTTGGCGGCCAAAAGGGTGGCCAAAGGCTGTTCCTTGGACTGATGTCAACCTAAAATCTGTGCTTGAAAACAGAAGTCTCCAACAGCTGCTTTTACACTCTTTTCAGTGAGGAGCAGAGCAGTTGTGGACACCAGAAATGAGCCTGGCTAATTTGAAGTCTAAGCAGGTGGTTTTGGACTACAGGAGACTGTCTCTGGTAAAAAGCTACAAGTGAGCAAAGCTTTAAGCACGTTGAGGAGAGTCAATGGTAGAAAAAGAAGGCAGGAAACCAGTATTTTTTTAAACCAAATAGACTGTGGACTGGATCAAATGCACAGTAAATTTGATTTATGATGTATCTATCAACCTACTACAAAAAACTGAACATAGCATTCAGACGTCAGCTCCCTCAGGATTGCTGGATCTTACTAGGCACAGTAAAGGGAAAATTATCATTAGTAATGTAGCATTATTTTTAATTGACTCAAAAAGCCAGCTGTCAAAGTGTTTTCAGTCTGCCAAATGCAGCTTAGGTGTGTGGTAGGACACCTAAGGACTTAATATGTTTCTTACAAAGAAAATAGCCGCACTAGAAAATGAGTGAAAACTTAATCAAATAGATGAGGAAGTGAGGGAATGCCTTCAGCATATTCTGACAAATTAAGAACTGCATTCTTAAGAGTATTACACTGTGTCTATGATCAATTCCTGTATTATATATATATTAAAAAACAAACGAACAAACCAAAATAACAAAAAAAAAAAATCCAACTCCATGCCTGTACCATACTCCATACAAAGGTGCTCAAACCACAAACTGGTTATTGGTTCTGTAAAATCTTAGCTGTGAAACTTAGATTGGTTGAGGAACTGGGGAGAGGGTCAAAATCCACCAACACACACAAAGATCTAAAATAAAACTGTTTTCTGCACACAGAATGTTGGAACTGGCAGTACCCCTGTGACATCAGTGGGTTTTGGCATTGCAGCATTTTATAAATATTTACTTTTGTGAGCATAACATTTTCCAAGAAATTTTCTCAAAACAATGGGGTGGATCATCCTCACAGTTCTCATCCCAAAATCATCCACTCTTCCTGTTGAAGAAGTGAATGGATTCCTTGACAGTTGTATCCTCATCCAACACTCACCAATTCTCCCAAGCAAGTTAAGGCAGAGATCTGAAATGCTCTGGAAGGGAAGATGTTGTGCTTTCAGTTTGATCATGAAACAAGTTTATGTCCTGCACAGGAAATACCTATATGGGTATTTCCCACAGTTGTTGTCTTCTGAAATTCATTCACATTCTGGAAAGAGGCCATATATCATATAGACTTGGCAAGACTGCTTTAAAAGCCAGATCAGTTCCTTGCTCTGGTTCACGGCACAGCCGTACAAACGTGCTGGCACAACAGATGTCTGGGGGAAGGTGAGGAAACAGGCATGCTTCATGTTGTATTGCTATCAAAAACAACTTACCATGAAGCCACAGCCTCTATAAAACAACATACAAATAAACCCAAGATGAAGTCATTTGAAAAATTCCCAACACCTTACAGACAAAAAAAAAAAATTTCTCTAATATCTTCCACTGTAAAGTCTATTGTCCAAGTATAGCAAGCTTGCAATTAAGAATATTTCCTATTGTAGCTTAAATCAAAAGAATCTACACTAAAAAAATATAAGCGGGGGGGAGGATCCAAATGTTATTACAGTCAGGAGGATAAGCACTGCCCTAGGCATCATACCAAAAAATTTGACAGGACTGCACATAAGAAGTGATCTGAATACAAATCCATTATATAACACTGATATTAAACAGGGTTTCTTTTAGTCGAGACTGGACCAAAGAACATCCTGGTTTTGTTTTGTAAAGGCATTTCTAAAGCCCAGAAAAGGCCACTGCTACTTAACAGGCTTTCTCCAGCAGACATGGTCCTTCCTTGAATTTATTCCTACTGGAACTACATTAGAAGTTTGGAAGGAGACAAACCTAGACTCTCACATTTTCTGTGAAGGTGTATCCATCTCAGCCTATCCACAATATTCATAAATTCTTCCAATAATTAATCTGACTTAAAGACCTGCTTGTCTTCTGTAAATTTAAACTCAAATACATTTCATCTAAACTCTTTGTTACTCAGCTGGAGAGAAGGCCCTATTGTCCACTTAATTACATACTGTGGTCAAGACAGTGTCTGACTTTATCATGGCAAATAAAATATCTTAATTTCTTGTTGAAGCAATGTCTCTAATTTTTGTAAGTCTCCTTGTGGGAGAGAAAGGTGTTGGCTGGTGTCCACATGCCCAACAGATTTCTTTATGACTCTCACCAGGACTGGACATTCAGTTCCTAGAGCAGTTCACCTGATTATTTTTCAAAATAAAAGGAAGAATTTCTGCGTAATTCTACCATTTCTCATTGTGTGCATGTTCCAAGTTTCAGATAGAAGAGTGCCCCTAAAATATTACAATTTTACTCATAACTATTTTGATTTTACTGAGATTTATTTACATAGGTGATGCATCTTTATCAGTCTTCTTCTGTTCAATTACTCAAAATATAGGGCTAACATATAATCATCTCAAATACAAGTTTCTGTGGATAAAAGCCATTGAAAGCATCCATCTTCCTGCTGTCAACATGCCCAGTTCACAGGGTGTAAGAGCACCTCAGGGAATGGTTTGGCTGCTGTGGATTTTTCCAGCATCAAAACACATGGCTGACATAGTCCACTCCCTCAAAAGTATTTACATAGAATTGTAAATAGACTGTTAATCACCTATGGCTTAAATCTGCTTATTACTGATACAGACTGCTGACTAGAAGAGAGAAAAGACATTCTGGAGGAGAACAAAGAAACACACCCACTTCCCCAGCCTGCCTACAGGGACGTGCTAAATGAAAGAAAATATCTACAGAGCCATCAGCTCAAGCAGAAGGTTTAGTACAAATCACTTGTTTTTCAACCCAAAATTTAGAGTGTTGTACTTCTATTTTCATTTTTTGAATGCTTAAATGCCCAAAAGCAGAAATGAAATGCAGGTGAACCTCTTGGAAGCAAAGTCCACCATGTGATCTCCTTTATCCATAGGCAACTGATTGCAGCCAACACATGCACTGGTCATAAGAAAAACTAAGAAGGAAGTTCACTTACAGATGTAATTTATACACACTAAAAAAATCCTCATTACTAGGGTTTTACCTCCTACATAAACTATTTCACTACTTAAAAATAATCCTGTATTCATGGGAATATGGCACAGGCTTTTGGACTGGCAAATAGCAGGAAGCTTCCATTGCCCTGCTTTGCTTCAGGTGCTAGTTAGATTTAATTGGACCTTTGATAGATTCAGACAGTGAAAGCATTTTTTAAGTTATCAAACTTTATGCTCTTATTTAATTATTCTGCATGCTCAAGCATAAAATGCATTATTTACATAAAATGCATTTTATTCCCTATTGATAATTTCCTCACTGTGTTGACTGACTACAGCTTTATACCATGAAAGCTTCAGGGTTTAACTTCTTATCTATTTTATGCAAAAATAGATGTAAATAACATCGGGCCACTATGAGAATAAACATCTCTTGAAAACCATGTGTTTGATGCCTAATGATAGAAGACCTAAAATATTCTGTACCTTCTTAACTGTAATTACTACAGCAATTGCAAGAGTAAATCAAAATCAGCTACAGAAGGCAGAAGGAATAAACACGGAGTCTTTTCATGGAAGACCTTATTAAGGAAGAAAGGATGAGGTATTTGGGTTTTTTTCTACCTTCAACTACTGCCATTCACTGTTCCCCAAAGAAAAAGCAAAACTTTTTTCCCCCAATAAAGAAAATAGACCAAACACCCTAATCCCAATGAATAATTTTGGTGCACAGTTCTTGTACAGTGCCTGTAAGCCAAATTCTGCTAATTACACATTTTTTTTTGTCTCCAGAAAGATAAGAATTAATGCACAAAAATAAGAAAAAAAAACTTGGTTACATGCTGTAATAAAAGGTATCTGAATGTCTTACTGTAATTAAAAAGTCTTGGAGACACTGAAATGAATCTATTGTGGCAAGTCTCCAGTATACAACGATCAGAGACTCACTTTGAAACTCCTTAATATATAAAGGAAGAATAATGGGACTGAAAGAGAAATTACATCCAAACTCATTCAAGCATTAAATGGGAAAAAAACAAAACAAAACAACAAAAAACCACAAAAACAAATAACCAAAAAAGCCATTCCTTTTACCCAACTAATATATCATTAACAAGTTCTCAAAAAAATTCCCCAGCATCCTGAAGAGACTCATGCTCTGGCTGCAGACAGATGAAAACCAGACAGTATTTCTTACGCAAATTATCAGAAGGAGCCTTTTATGTTCCAATCCTATCTCCTGCTTCCCTGCTGTGCCCCCTCTGTGCCACTCTCAGCCTTGTCTATCCTCATGACTGCAGCGATGGAGAGCTGAGCACTTTCAGCCTCCCCAGGCCAGGTCCAGACAGGACCCACCAGCTCCTGGTCTCCAGGCTCCACAGAGATGTTTGATACTCAGCAGCAGGAAACATGCAGGGCCATGCCTGAGCGAAAAGGGGAGGTTAAAACACATTCCCTCCTTTGCCACTCAGTATCTTCAGTTAGCAAATACTGCTCACTTCATTTGAATTTGATAGGACTATCTCTGGGCATTCACTATCTTCATTTATTGTTTGTCTCTCCCTACCAGCAAATGCCAACTTAGTTAATACTGAGAACCTGAAAAATCTCTGCAACACCTGTCATGCTGGAGCCTTCCCCAGCTTTGCCTGAGAAGGAGAGCCTGATGTGACTTGATATTATACAAATCTCACTTTCTACTCTGCTACTAAAACTGTCATGCGGTTAGAGGGCTGTCCAGCCAACAAAGATCTCCTGAAAAGGGTAGTTCCCTGAGCAGCCACATTTTCTTACCATTCTGTGCACCAGGCTGGATGGCTCCTTACAGCAGCCACCATCAGACCTGCCAAGAGAAGTCAGCATTCCCTGCTGCACAGGCTTCCCTTTTAATAAAGCCCCAAGGCTGAGAGCCCATCTTCAACACAGCCATACAACACATTTAGCTGTTACCACACCACTAAGTTTCAGAGTCCCTGTGCTTTATCTACAGACTCCAAAATGTTCAAGAGTAATGCCCTTTAGCCTGCCTTCCTGACTTCCTGATCCTTTTCTGATGAGGTCTCCACCTAGAAATGCATCAGTTCTCAGTACCACAACCATCCAGCAGTCAAGGCAGCTGCCAGGCCAACAGTACCCAGGCTGGAGCTCAGGGAGAAGTTTTGACTGTGCCCTCATCAACTGGAGTGTTCCATTTTCTCAAAACCAAAGAGACCACGAAATTTTATAAAATTTAGCTCTTACAAAACAGGAACAAACATCCTATTTGGACATTCTCAGAAACATGGGGGAAAGAGTTCAAATGAAAAGTGTCACCACAACAAGCAATGATTACAGCTGCTTTTTCTCCAGGATTCCTGCAATTCAAAAATTTTAATCAGCAGCATCAATGATTGTGTACACTATACTCTTAAATCGAAGAAGAGTAGGGTGTATTTCTGTAAGATTTTAGAGTGGGGTTTTTTTAATTAGTAACATTTTTTTTTATTGAAAGGAGGGAATGCCAAAATAATTGTTTTATTGTAGTCACGGTTATCAGTATGGTCATGTAAAATGCCAGTTCTCATTTTCACCAGGCAATTCTGTGACAGGTCTAAACTAAGGGACATGCCAAGCCAAACAAAAATACCCACTGAGCAAAACACAGACCAAATTACTTTGTCAGTGCTACCAAACCATTCCTGAGCATTTAGCAAAGCTTTTTAAGAAAAAAGGCACCTTAGGATCAATGACTTTTCATTCCAAATTCATGAGCTCTATTAATCTATCAAGTATATGTTTTTATTGGTTCTTGCACAGCTCCCTTGAGGGACAGACATTTTAAAGCTAATTAAATAGAAACCACTACATTCATTGTACTCTGTGCTCAGCTGAGGATGCTGCTTCCACTTAGTCACTGAGCCTCTCCATTAATGTGTTACCAAACTGTTTCAAATTACATGTAAATATACAAACTGATATGAATTAACAAATCAGCTGGGACTCCTTGATTTTATACATCCATCTATTAAAAATACAACAGTACTGATTTGGCTGATGACCACAAAGAGCTTTCCAATATTTAAACCATATTTCCTCTGACATGTACAGCTTTCTATAATACATAAGGTCATTCCAGAGCTGACATGTCACACTAGGTTTCTGCTCTATGTGCAAGTCTATCTGAACTCCCAAGCAAAACTCCTGTGCCATTTCAGAAGGTTGAGCACATAGCACTGCAAAACAGTTCCCCAGGAAGATGAATCAAATGGGAACTACTGAAGCTGCCTTGTTAATAGTACCTGTATGAAAGCATAAAAAACACATCTCACATACTAAAGATATGGAACAGCTATTGGCCGTTACATACAGAGAACGTAAAAATATGTACTTATTAAATTACAGATGAGGATAGGGGAAACTTTCATTTTTAATAGACACAGCTGGAATTCAAGTTTCTTTTTTCACTGAAGCAATGTATGTCAATGTATCAGCCCAGATTCAGAGAGCAGGCTCACATGGTATGATATTACTTTCCTAGCTTCATTCTAGGTGATCATATGTGAATGAGCAAGGGCTCTCTGGAGTAATCTTATGATTTTGTTTAGGCCAAACAACAGCACTTTAAAATTGACAGAACAGCCATTAAGCACTTGGTAGTTTATTTGCCTTAAAACCCTGCACCATATAAAGATTTAATATTCAAGCACTTGACATTCCTTCAGTAGGTAACAACATCATCAACTCCAGGATACCCACCATCTCCATAAGAAGGAATATATGCAAAGCACACATAGCAATTAAAGCTGTATTGAACTCACATAGCTAAAAGTACAGGAAATGTGGAATGAAAACATCATTAATTCAGCTTCTTTGCAAGCAGAGTTTCACATTCATTTTTTTCTTGATTAGACACATAGGTAAACACATTAGTGTTTTGTGAACAATTTCACTGAGAACTTCCACTTAGATTATAAACAATGGATCATTTTGCTGTAGATCACAGGGCTTCACAAGCAAAATACCCAAGGAGGAGAAATCTTGCCCTTCTGAAATCAGCCCTCACATAAACAGATTAAGTCCCTCTAGGCAGTCTACTGCTTCCAGAAACTCACTGGCTCACTCAAAGGAAAGCCACAGTTCCCTTAGCACATATTATAGGTGAGACAAAAGTGCTAAACAGCTTACCAAGCAGCATCAGGCTAATTAACATCATATCAGCTCTAATTGGAAGCGATTCAACAGTGTCAGTTCTGTAGTAGGAGTCTTTTCAGGACTCACTGATGTGAAAGGCGAATAGTGACACCAAGAAGTGTTTTGTTTTCCAGCCCTGTAGAGCAACTGTTCACTGGAGAGTGGTCTGGAGTCACCAGCAAAAGATAATCCAGCCACTGTGTCACTGTTTCCTTCCCACTGCTGTATTCAAACATGCTTTTGCAAGCACACCAAACTACATGGGCTGGCTAAATCACCTCTGTGGTGCTGGGAGGGTCCAGAATAAGAACAAGATCAAAACCTCATCTCCTTCAGACCTCAGAGGTCCTCTGTTCTTTCCAAGTTACTCCATGCAATCTGCAAAGTAAGACACATATCAACTCAACTGTCCATTTCCAACCAAGTAATACCCACCAAAAGTTTAATTCTTTTAATGAAGATACAATTAACACATTTTTCAGGTCTTGCAAACCCTGACCTACTTATTTGCACTTTTATGAGTAACGAGAACTTCACCAATTTGACAAACTAATTAAAGAGTCTTAGTCTTGAGTGTGGCTATCAAGGATATAGCCAAAGTAAGTGAAATAAAATGAGACCTCCTAAACCAAATGAGCTTCAGCAGCCTCTGTGACAACCCATAAGGGACATTACTGCTGTCCAACTAAACAGAAGGAGATTATGAAAACTAACAACTAAAAATATTCACCATGATCAACTTACTCTATCACATTAAATTATCCTTTCCTTATAAGATGTAATTTTTAGAGGATTTGTTCTAAAGGACACATGAAAGACTGAGACCTTCGTAGAAACCTATACGAAATCCTTCAACTTACTGTGCTGTGGCAAAAGCATAGCAATGCCTGCCCTCCTAAATTAGCTGATCAAGTGGAGAAGTGCTGATTTCAGGGGTTTTTTTCCCCACAGATGCCAACAAGTAGTGTTCAGGATATAAAACAGCTTAAACCCAAGCCAGCATCTAAACTCAAGTCAGTGTGTTATGGCATGTACTTAAAAGTGAAGGTATCCTACATCTCATCACTGCAGTCATGCTTAATGTGTGACAAAAATTGTTCCAGAAGAGAAGGTTCAGAAGCACTACTGGAAGCCTGAGCTATTTTACAAAAGAATTTCTTGCAAAAGAAAAATAGTGCAACACTATAAAAATGAGCTCCAAGGACACATTTCACATTGAAGTAGAGTCTATTATCTGGATACAACATTTTCATGCATCATTTTATATTAAGGAAAGCTGTGTAGTCTGAGAAATGGCCGTGTCTAACTCCTTCTGGCATAAAAGTCCTCCTTTGTGCCGTGACAAAGAGTGATATTACCACAGATGAAAATTTAGCTTCTCTCCTACCAATTTCCCTATCAAGTGTAAAAATCCATAGTTTTCCAATTTTTTTTCAGAGACAGCAAGAAACAGATGGACAAAACCTTTGCTTCTGTCATGGTGTTCACATGCCCTGTCACTGCCTAGTCTGCCACTGGGGCTTCAGCAGCCCTTCTGTGTCACACTCAACCAAGGAAAATGTGTCACACTGAGTGACATGCCTTTGAAGAGCCCCAATTTCCTTTCTTCTCCATGTCAAAGGAGCTTTAAATATCTGCATTTACTGTCTTGTTCCTCACTTGATAGCTATTTTAAGCCATATTTCAAGATCAACCAGTGACTCAAAAGACTTGAGTATTGAGCTGAAAATCTAGATCCAAATTCTAATGGTTTGTCACTCAGAGCAATGCCTCCTGACCTTGGTGTCCACTGCAGTTCATTGAATCACTGGGAGGGTAAAACATCTAAAGTTACAAGCTTGATGTAACACATGGTCAGAGTAGAAAGATTAGAAAGAAATATGAAAAAGAGAGAATGCAAGTCCATCTCAGGAGAGACAAACTGTGGCACTGTGAAAGCCAGGCTGCCCCATGGAACACATTCACATGTAATTCACAGCCTCTGCACCTTCCTCACACCACAGAGCACAAGCACCACCACAGTGAAAAGCTCTTCATTTTTATGCAGAACACTGATCCAGCACTGAGGAAACAAAGGCAGAAAGCTGTCAGCGCCTAAAGAAAGCAGTACTAATCACGCTCATGTAATTTGCTATTTTAGGAAATCCCATGCTAATTGATTAAAGTAATTAGCTGTGCTAATATTAGCAGGTTCTTTTACCTTAAAATCATGCAAGGTGTGTAGAAGGAGCAACACTTAATTTAAGAGGGCCCATTACCTTACTTAAAATACTTCAGCCACGCTATAAAAACTGTCTTAGAAAAAGGCAATCACAAGCTCATTGGATAAAACATAAAACATTTTTGTTGATGACCAACTAAACCCGAACTTCCCACTGGAAAATTCTGGAGATCTCAATGTGCTTCCAAGCACCTAATCCCTTGGGCTGAGCAGCTCTCACTAGGAGACTCAAGGTGCAAAACAATGGTCCCAGAGGTACTATTATCTCCAAAGTTTTAGAAAAGGGCCTTGCAGGTCAGACTTCAGGAGAATACACAAGGCTGGATGAGAAAACGTGGCCTGTTAATGCCTCCTCTGTACCTGGTCAATATACCAGGATGCAGAGTAAGTGATGCTACTTCATTTTTAAGCTGACAAATCCAGATCCCAATTTATGTTCCAAAATTTACTTGAACTAAAATGGAACGTCAGAAGAAAAGGCCAGGAGTGTGAATTTCTGCATCAGCATATATGGAACCACCTAAAAAGACCTTTGCTCTCCAAGTCAGGAAGGCTTATGCTAACTAAAATGAACACCAAAGACCAGCAAAAACCAGGGCCTATTACAATTAATAAAACATTTCAGACTTCAGCATGTAAAAATTAAAAGTTAACATGACAATAGACAACTGAAGTTCATTTATTTTTAGATTGTGCATTTATGTCACTTCAACTGTGCATAAAAGGTTCTTCCCTAATTCATATGGCTTTTTAGTAGTTTGCATAATGCAGAAACTAACAGCAGAAACTAAGCAGAGTCTATAATATGACTTCATTGCAGTTGATAGAAATGGAACAGCAAATGAAGTATCCATCCAATATCTGCTCTGAACTGGAAGATATTATGACTTACCAAATCATGTTAAATCTAATTTGCAAAAAAAAAAAAAAAAAAAAAAAAGTCACTCTAAGTTAAATCTTTCCTCAAAATTACTGTCAGAAAGCCCATGTAGGCATCAAAGCAGTACTAGGATGAACCCCGAGTCCTGTTTTATTATTTAATACAAGTTCATTAACACCTTTTGTAGTAGTGATTTCTACATATCTGAAGAGGCTTTTCATTTTTAATCTGTACATCAGCACTGCTCAGTCCATTCAGTGGTTCTGGGGCACAGCAGCTGCTATTCTATTGATTTTACCTTCATATCTTTATTTTGTCTCATTGATTGAAAAGCCATCAAAACAAGTTTATGCTTAATTAAAGCAAATAGCTAGGCTGTCTTACTTGTAAATGGAGTTATAAGCAGACTGTTCAGCATGTTAACATCCTAGCAAGCCAAGAACATTCCTACTTCATTCTCAGGGAATCACATGCTCTAAGCATATTCATCAGTGATTAAAGAATTAAAGCTTACATGGCAATAACAATTAATACTTCTCAATTTTCTGACAATCTCTTGACTCTTCTGTCTAGAATTTCAAAGCAATTTACTGATACACACAAATTAATTCTCAGTACCCTGCAAGGTCAGAAGTATCTTTGTTTTCCAGGGGGTAAAAGCAATGTATTCAGCAACATGCAGTCGTTCAAACTGACCCAAAGTCCAGACTGCAGACCCAGAGAACTGACAGCAATTAACTTCCAGCTGCAGTCTAGGATTTGCATACTGTCCACAATTCTGGGTATCAGGACGTATGTGTCTTAACTCTGACACCAAAACTCAGAAATGACCAAGGAAAACAATCTAATTACAAAAGCACACACAGCCAAGTGACAATTTTTTGATCATAAAACACTGAGCACTTCCCTACCTCCAACTTCATTAAGTGTTATTTCATTAGCATTCTCACTCTGGTACTTCAGAGCAAGTATAATTGCCAATGCACAATAACTAAGATTCTCCCTTGAAAATAGAATTGTGTGACTAGAAGGAGATGCAAAATTGGAAGCTTGAAACTAGAAAAAAAAAATTATCTTCATCTTTTCATCATCTGTATTTTTTCCAACACACACCTAAGGGTGCAACTTTTTGTAGTTATAAGCATCGAAAAGAACAGAAGCAGCTATAGTTTTTGATGACCCCACCAAGTTTAGAAATAATACTAAGAAAATAGCACTTCTCAGGTGACTCAAAAACATCAAACCATTATTCCCTATCCTACAGGCAGAAATGGATGACACCATGCAAGAACATAACTGTTTCTTACAGAGGACAGGAAAACTGACTGAATTCAGTCTGCAGTGAAGCTGTTCATCATTGCCTCCACTAAATGCTGGATGCCCCACTGACAATACAGCCAAGCAGAGTCCTGAGTATGGATTTCAAGAGGAATGAAAAGGTTAATAGTACTTCTATAAAGACGACATCTCAGAGTGTCAACCTCCAGTGTCACAGACCTTTTAAGTAAATACCTACTTAATCAGTCAACATAATTTAAGCTGTAACTTCATTTAAAACCTGACTTTCCTAATGCTCTTGACAGAGTCCTGTGGCTGCTTCATGAAGGACCAGCACAGACAGAAGCCAAGGTTCAGGGCAGACAAACAAGAAGTGAGAAAACTAAAATTACTGCAAGGACCTATAGTTTCAAAGTACATTATCTGAGGCTTCTGAGTTAATATTCTACATTACTAAGTAAGAATTCTCTTTTCCTAATAAAGCTTATTTGATCCCTAGCAAGAAAAATATTCTAATCAAGGTAGGGGAACAGCATCTTGAAGGTCCAGGCTTTTATAATGAGTTTCACTGTTGCTTACCAAAAAGTAGGATGTGTGAATGCCAGAAGACACCAGGTATAAAGTAATTCATCAGAACACAGAGCAGTAGTGATGCCTGTGTTCATGTAGTATCTAGAGCATTTAGGGAATGAGGCTTACATTTAAGGAATTTAAGCCACAAAATATTATATATCTAACCAAATAAGAGAACTGATAACTGATCTAGAGTTAATACCTGCTTCCAGCCTCACAAATAAAACTTAACAAGTACAGGTTGAAAAAAATGTGTCCCACTAAAAGAAAAAGTGTAAATTATCAAAAAACATCTATGTACACTCATAAAGCCTGGAACTGAGCCCTAAGTCACTGGACTATGAAGCAACCTCAATTTATTATGAAAGTAAAATATCCAGAGCTACTTCTATATTTGTGTACAGAAGCAAAGAACACACCCACAGTTGCTCTTCACTGGAGAGCAGAGGGAAGTCAGGCCTATCAATGCTGCCATCTACAGAGCACTGCTCCAGAGCTAAAGGACTTGCACTTTTTGTAAGATTAAGACCTTGAGATTTTGCATAATAAACTGCTTGGAAATCAAACATACGCCACCTCAGTTCCTATTTGCAGCAGTTTCAAACAGAGTTATAGTCTATGGGAGGGGGCAGGGGGAATAGCCAGGAGATAACAATGATTTCCAAACGATTTCAGAGACAGGCACATCTGCTCACACTGCTGTGGCTAATGTCACCTGCAGTAGTAATGCACCATTCCTTTCAGCAGTTTATAGGGAATGTAAAAATCAAGAAAGAACAGTGAAAGATTTGCACGTAAACAGCTGAAATAAGACTAAATAGGTCTTCCATGTACTCAAAATTATTTTCACCTTTCTTTTGTTTCTCCACAAAAGTAAATAAAGATACTATTAAAATAAATAATTCATTGTGATAAATGCATAACATCTTAAAATTTAACATTTTGTATTTCATCTCCCACTATAACTGCTTGATGTCATAATTATCAACTTTAGAAGGTAAAAGGAAATCTCTACATAGAAAAACCTAAGTGAAGAGTATGACAAAAAATAACACAAATACGAATGAAAGTAGATTAAATGACCTCTACAGCAACATTTTGTCTTGCTCTACAACAGAGGCAATAACCTATATAATCTGAAAGCATATTTTGAATTACATTTGCTACAAAATCAGGCAGCTTGCTGTGATATAGATAAATCTCACTCTTGAAAGCACAGTTATGGAGAAAACTTTGCTTTGTCTTGTCTTGGGTCAGCTCTACTGTAAACAGCAGGTTTCACAGTGTAAGACCATGTTTCAGCCCCAAATACACTAAATCCCAACTGGCATGTTCTCTTCTGTAATCACAAAATGCACTCCATTTAGGAAATGAAGTCTTAATTGTTCATGCATTTCCAGTGCTAAACCCTTAACTAAGTACACAGTGCCAGGGTAGCTCCACAGCCCCAGAAATGTTGTTTGTTCTGGCAGAGAGAGCTGGCCCTGCTCCAACACCTCGCCAGTCCGTTACAGAAATGGTAACCGAATGCAGAAAGGGCTCATTTTCTTCTGTCTGAAATTCCTGATAATGTGTATTTGGCTATTCAAGCTGGGCACATCGCCAGAGCAGGTTGCAAACCAGGAAAGAAAATGAAGCCTTTGCAACAAAACATTTTTGAATGCTGCTGGGAGAGCACAGCCACAAGAGCTTGGTGCTGCCAGAGCTTTTTCCATAGCTCCTGAATCCCCACCTGCACTCCTGGCTCTGTCCTCTCCACCAACAGCTACACCTGTGCAAGGATCCCATCAAAAAAAGGGCCCTGCCTTTTCCAGTTCTTCAGCCTGCTCACAGACCTTCCCAGAACAACCACGTCTGCAGTGCCACCATGAGGGATTCTCATGTTCAAGATGTAATGTGGTCATCGTAACGCTTGGTCACAGGATCATACAGGATCTGCCAAAAATTTCATCTGAGTTCTGGGCACCAAGCCCACTCCTCACCCAATACTGGATTTTTTTAATAGCAGCAAGTTCATATTTCCGTGCTGACTGGCATCTTAAGCAGACAATGAGCTGATAGCTAATAGTGAGCATCACTTACAAACGTACCTATAGGTTTAACTGCCTGCATAGCAATGTCCCTGGTTTTCCACACCAATCCATTCCATGAGGGAAGTCAGCAAGGTGCTGCAGGGAGCACATGTACCTCAGAAGCTAAAAGAGCTCATGGAAATGCTGGCAGAGCACCTAAAATGCACAGTCTACGTGAACCCAGAAGGCAGGCAGTGGTTTTACAGGCACACACTTGCCCTCTCAGTGTCCAGCATTTCCAGAAAACGACAATCAAAAGTAGAACCTGACAACAAAACAAGTGACATTAACAGCTATATCATTTCAAAGCTCATGCTCAGTAATTCACAAATTTCAGCCACTGGGCAGCAATATTCCAGTCACTTTTGTACAGCAATGAGACCTTGGCATAGGTCGGGGACCTGAGGTACTCTCACACACCAAAATATAATGCTGCTGTCACACATGTTGAGCCACTGGACATTGATATCTGCCTGCTGTTTCCAGCAAAAATAAAACTTACAACATCTATCAGGTGAATTTTTCTACCACTTGGCTGCAGCACCACATTCCTGTGTGAAAGGTGCTTCTGCACAGCATGGTGCAGGTAAATAAACACCACCCCAGCTGGCATACAGGGGTGTATCTACTTTACCACAGCACTGACCAAGCACTGAACAGATTTTAACACTTTGCCCATTTTTTACAGAAAACATGAAGGAAGAAATACAAGATAAAGTCCCTTTCAACCTCCATTTCTAGCCCATGACCTGCATTCCTGCTGTACCGTGAGATGGATGTGACAGCACAAGCCACAGTGGAGGACAGAAAATGTTCTCCCTTGAGCACACACCAGGCACCATGTGGGAAACATGTCAGCAAGCTCAAACGAGAAAATATGCATTTGCTTTAATTTTATCTATGAAGTTTTGTACAAATCTCAGTTTGGGGAGAAGCTGCTTCTATTCTAGCTTCATATGAATTTCAAATACTTAGCTTTATTTTTAAGACGACAGTTATCTACAAGCCAAAGATTTAGGCAGCCTATCTTGAGCCTGAAAATACAAAATCTGTTGAAAGCAGAATTGGCTAGGCCAGCTCTGAAATTACCAGCACAGATACACTTTAATTAGAAGGTTTTCACCAGCAAGTTCTTGTAGACAGCAAGTACCTGTCTAAAAAATTATGTAAGAAGAAAAGCTGCCAAAACATTTCAACAGACATACAGACATGACATGGATCAAAGAGGCAGGTGTTTGAAAAAGGTATGGCTGCTAATTCTTTATCCAAACATTACACATACAACAGACATTGCTAGAGGAAATCTCTCAATAAAAATTGACCCCACCTTTGTTGCTGGCCTTCACTCAACTGTTCCTTGTGTTTTTACTTACTTGCTTCCCTACACAAATGTTAAAAATGAGAACGTCTAATGAAAGCCATTGGGGAATCATATTATGTAATCAGCTCGATGAGAAGCTACATTTCCCTTTTCCTATCTTCTCCAACTACAATGGAACAACAAAATGATAGCTCTAACTATATAAACCACTGTAAGAGTGAGCCAGCCATTCTTATACTCATTTGTTGAATTTTACTGCAAAGGATGCCCTTTGGCACTTCGTCCCTCAGAGCAAACACCAGCTCCTTCACACAAGTACCTGTGCAATCTTTCTTAACCTTTAAAAGGCTTAGAGCACAGGAATTTAAATAGTTACCAACAGCATTACAACACAAAGTGAAATCATTTTGCTCCATCTGTATATCAGACTATAATTGTGAAGGAAGCTGTAAAAGCAGATCTTTTTGCTGGAAGTCTGGAGCAAAACCACCAGTTATGGATATCTATGTCTAACTGAATGCTATTTCTGATCCACTTCCCAAGCATTAGTTGTATTTCCAATTAATTTTTGGGTGCACTCATCAATGCAGGGTACAGGAATAGAAGACACTACAAAATGCAATTAAAATTATTAAACCTTTCCAAAATCTCTGGCCTATACGGAATATAAATAACATCAAATAGCCCATGACACCTCAAGAAGGTAGCAAAAACTTGCATCTAATTCTTTTTGAAAATAAATTTAACTGTTCATTTTTTCAGGAGACTACGTATCAGCACCAATTAATGAATGAATTCTCTGACATTGCTGAACTACCATCTGCCTGCAGAGATAAAGTCTGCACAGAAATGGCTAATGCACCAATGCAAAATGAGGTGAGCATCCAGCATCACGAGGCGCTCCATTCCCTCGGCACGCATGGGATGCCAGGTGCAGAGCAGCCTCTGGAGCTCCCTGGGTAACATCGAGACTGTTTTAGTGGGAAGCTGGCTACTTACTGCCATTTGAGGCTGACTGTGTGACAGTCAGTGTGACATCCAGTGTAAAACTCCTAGAATTGCTCAGTCATAACCAACTATCTGCAGCAACACTGCTGCATGATGATGGACTTTCACTTTGATACTCGCTGAAGTATTTGATACTCTTTGGAGCTGGATGTATCTCAGTTCTGCTCCTCACTGTGGGATCACTGCCCACCACTTCAGTAAGGCCAAATACTTCCCACTCTTTTGCAAGCTCCCCCAGGGTCCCACAACATTGGCACACAAACAGGGACTGTCTGTAGGATCACTGCCCACACGGAAAGCACAGTGAGCAAACAGCCTTTGCATCCCTGAGATCTATCAAACACTTGCCTCACACTGATCCCACCACCAGCACTCACTGAACAAGCACTCCTCCAAGTCACTGTCACATTCACATTGCCCACTTCCCCAAAGAATATAAAAATACACTTGCTAGAATCCAGCCAAATTTCAACAAATCATTTTCCTGGTAGATGATATCAATGCCTTTTATTTAAATAGATGCAGTATAAATAGGCTTTCTAATGAGAAAATAGTTTGAGGGGGTTTATGTGATACACTGACAAAGAAATGATTACTTGATCTAGTCTGCAACTCCTTAAATGTTAGCTAGAATTAATTTCAAGAAATAAAGGAAATATCAAATCACTTATAAAGTGACCCCTGTAAGGTGTTAGAGCTAACAAGCTCAGACTGGTGACCAGTCCTTCCCTCTTTTCATTTGCCAGAGCAAAGAAGCTCAATAATCTTAATTGTATGTACTTACATCTTTGTGCTATAATAAAAATGCATTCGATTTCAAGCAGAATACATATGCCTTGGCAAGTTCAGCAACAAATCACAGTTTGCATCTAGAGTAATTTTAAAGTATTTTAGCATGAAGCTGCAGAAGACTTAGAGACTTTGGACTTTGGGACATGCCTTGCCTGTGCCTCTCGGGTGTCTTTACTTCCACAAGGTTGCACTTCATTGCACAGTTGACTGAGCAAAGGCTTGTGAAGTTGTCCCTTGGGTGTTCCCTCATCTCCAATCATGCTTGTCTTACCATTTCTTTTTTTCTGAGATAAGCATGTTCTCTATCTTTCTGTCATAAGGAGAAAGAAAAGCCTCCCCCCCTCAAAAAAAAAAAAAAGAAAAACTTTACACACAACTTTCAAGGTTACTACAACTGCTATAAAATTAATAGCTGTGGGTATTCTTCCCAACAATGGCTTACAAAATAAAAAATCACCTCACTTTTAAGTGTTGACTTTTAAGAAACTTTCAAGATTTCACCATTGTGTGAATTCCTTGAAAATAAAAGATTTAATATCTTTCTTTACATAATGTTTATACACTATACATATGTGTAAGCATATGTAGTTTTTATAACCGTTCTGCATTTTTACCTGTGCTGTTGTTTGAACAGATCTTTAATGTATTTCAGACAATGTGAGAATTAACTATGAACAGGCAGAAAAACAAGTTTTGAAAAGAGAGACACTGTCATCTCCCAGTTCAGTAAGAAGAGATAATACCCACTGACCTTTCTACAGTAGCTTTTCAATGTGGAGAGCAGATGATATTCTAGAATTTCCCAGACAAAGTTGTACACATGTTACACAGGTTACCCACCTGGACAGGAATTCTAACACATCAGAACATGATTATTTTAGCATATAGGAACAGGTCATCTGCATAATTCAGTGGATATAATAAGGATTTCCAGGTGGCCTGGGCAAACATCCCAGAGGCTCCAATTCCATCAATCTTGCAGGATTTATGTATTAAAAAGACATTGAAACCCTATGTACAGTAGGCCTAATTATGGATTTTTTTAAAGAAAAAGTAGGACTTTTTCTACTATTAAATGTTTAATCACTAAGTCCTTTCTGTTCCTAACTTACAAGTTTGTTTTACAAGAGTGAAGTAGATTTTTGGGGAGCAGCTCTATAAATTCTTATTAACACTTTAATATTACTGATCTACTACATTAATTATTACTATGTATTTTGATTTTTGGCAATAGTACTTTTGCTTTATATCAGATTTATATTTCCAACTGCAAGCTAATAATCCATAAATCTGTCCAGTATTTTCAATTTTAAAAGCCGTTTTTAAAGTCAACAGAAGAGTGTTCCCTGATAGCAGTAGCTCTCCTGGACCAGCTGGACCTGGCTCAAAGGTGTCCAGAAGTTCATGACTCACCAAACTAATCTGTGAGGAGTGGACATGAAATGAAGCAGACTTCATTCAGAATCCTTTCAGCCTTCTTGGCTCAAAATTATTACTGAAAACCAGATGCAGAAAGCTGTGAGCTGCTGCAGAAGCTGGGAATAAATTGGACTCTGCCACTGGTGATACACTACAGCTTCCTCATGTCCGCACAGGAAGGAAACTCCAGTCAGGAGAGCTCTGGGTTTGGAGTCGATGAACACTTTGCCCTCTTCCCTCCCTGACTTCCTTCATCTGATCCCCTTCATTTTGCCCTACATGCACAAACTGATACATCAATAGAAAGGTCTCTCTCATCGCTGTCAGGTGACAAAATTGAGCAAAACCTTGATGTTATCCTGAAGACTTGATCTTAGAGATCTGGAGTCTCAAAACACAGTCAATTATATTTATAATAGCTGCCTTTTTTTTTTTTTTTTTTTTTGAAGTAAGAAAACATACAGTTATGACTGTTCACTACATTTGCAGCTTATCAAACACAGCATGATTAGTTTTGATCTTCTAGCAGAGATCACACCAGCAAATTTACATTAAAAAAACCAACAGCATCATTCCACTAGTGGTTTGTCATATCATTATTCTGAACAGGAAAAGTTTGCTGCAGCCCTACATGGAAACCTACATTTCAGAATATAAACTCTTTCCAAGAGGACAGCAACAATAGAAGTGACCAGCTACTTAAATAATTCTTTATTGAATCAAATATTTTAGTTATATTTTGCCACAGAGAGATTCTGACCAGACTACAAATGGCCCTGGGATAACTATATTAAAAAAAAAAAAAAAAAAAGATTTTTTTTTCAATGGCTGATATGCATGTAACAAAGCCAGAGGACTTGGCACAGTAGGTGGTGACATTAAAAACTAATTCCTGTTGCTATTAAGTTCCTTTTTTTAAAACACAAAATAATCCATCTGCTCAGCGCAATATACACACAACTTAACTCCTGATAGTTAAGAAGTAAAATAATAATTATGGTGGCTTTGGACCAAGAGCCTCTTGATAATTACTTCTAGTAGATTCTGTGCACACTTAGCACAGCTCTCTGTGCATTTGTCATCTATCTTGATAAAACAAGTACACTGCAGCTGCTGAATATTTTGATCCTACTATTATTTTGTTACAGAGGACCTTAAAACAGACCAAAACAACCACCATGAACAGAATTCAAAACGACAGAGACCTGCTGAGGTCACTAAGGTTTACACTGAAGAAGCATCTGCCTGTGGTCAAGTATGCCAATGAAAAGGTTGTGTGCACCCCCTCACAACTATTCGTGGTGACAGCACAGGCACAATTCTCATTCAAGGTCAAGGAACAATCCACAGGCAAACAAAGCTGCCACTGACAGCCAGGGTGAGTGACCACGCCAGGGCAGAGGAGGAGAGAGTTCTTAGCAGATCAGTCAGACATTCCCCATACAGTTTCACAGAACATAGACAACTAAAAGCTCCTGGAAAAGGGGGTCTGGGGGTGCTGGTCGGCAGCAGATCCCACGAGTCAGCAGTGTGTCCTGGCAGCCAGGAGGGGAAACCACCCTGGGCTCAAAGACAGGGCAAGCAGCCTGGAAAAGAGGCAATTCTGCCACTGCCTTCAGCACGGGAGGCGCCTCCCATGCAGCACTAGGGCAGCTGCCTCAGAGACCAACGTTACAGGAGAAAAAGAGATGGTTTAGAAAGATGCTCATACTTTTTGTGGCAAGGAAACTGTGTGTGGCTTGTGTATGGGATGCAACCAGTTCAGCAAGACAAGCTTTGCTGCAAAAGCAGATGCAAACTGAGTTATCTATTTTATAAATGTAAGGAATTTCATTGTTTTAATGACTTATTTACAACATTTAGATTATATGTTGTTGTAGTGAAGCTTAGCATGAGAGATAAGGGATGCTTATAAAATATTTTGGCCAGTTATGCACCCAAATAAGTATTCTCAATTGCCTACGGCTCATAGATGTAATTAGACAATATATTTCTTCTAAGTCATAAGGCTGTTTAGAGATGTGGTTGAATAAACACATCAAAACACAGAGTTGCTCAGGAGCTGAGCTGGAAAGGTCAGGAGAAAACTGTCAAAATATGTGACTTGTTTCTCTTCTCTCCAAAGAGAAACCATGGCAAACCATGGAGCAGGGGCAAAGAGAAGGAGATGAAGAAAGTGGTAGAAGTAGGTTCATTTGCCAAAAAAAAAAAAAAAAAGAAACTGAATAAGAATGTTTCCAAACTACATTATAAATTCAATCATTATCGTTAATTTTTCCCTTACCTGTCAGGCTTCTGTGTGCACCATCCTATCCTGGCCTTTAGGACAGATAAAGATTCCATGTACATCAAATCATGCAAAGGATACAACAAATAAAAACAGTATTTATGGATACACAAGATGCTCAGAAGACTAGTAATCCAGCACACAAGAAAACTCTTAAGCAAAAAAAAAAAAAAATAGGTTCAAGGCCACACTTTGGAATAAGGAGCAAATATGGAGCAAGTGCAGTGCTGCAGAAAAGCTTGTTCTACATTCACAGAATCTTAGCTTCACTATTCTGCAAACTACAAAGTATGATTTAGTAAATTCCTTGCATACCAGTGGTTGTTTGAATAGACAAAGCATGGAAAGCTTGGAAAGCTTTTTGTCTACCTGCTAAACAAACTATTTTTTGTTTTTAACCTGGGTAGCTGCTTCTATTTTCTACTTGATAGCCTGTTCTGAGTCTTTAACTACACAAAGAACCCCCTGCAGAAGAACCATATTCCATACCATATTTCAGGTGGCAAGTGCACTACAATGACCATCCCTCTGCTACCACTGAGGGAAGTGAACCTCTGCACCTTCAGAGACCAGCACATTTCTATTACAAGCTTGAGTTCAAAAGGTGAGATTTGTCAAAACACCAGGCCAGGTGCATCAGATGACACACTGCTTGGCAGATTACATAAACACTTCTTGACATACTGGATATGCTAAAAGAACTGCGCTGTGCAATGATCGTCCTGAGAGAACTTGTAAGCAAAGGTGATATGATAAATAAAATCTGGAGAGAGAAAACCAGTGGGAATCATTAACAATTCCACTTAAACCTTAGAGAGGACTCGTGAGACAGGTTTGTTGTTTAGGTAGGTAAATATATATTATGGACTATTTTGTATTCTGTTAAGATGCTCAAGTGCCTCAAGACATTTCTCTTCGCCAGTCACTTCTATTTCAGATCACCAGTCTATAAAAAGAAGGAACTAATATATACAAGCATACATGCCACAAGAGCTCGCATCTATATAAATATCCTGCTGAAGAAAATTGCCCACTCCCTATCATCTCATGCAAAGACACACAAGGAAAGCCAGGAGTTTGCAAGAAATCTACTGCAGTACCGAACTCTGCTTTGAAGTTATACCGAACTTCCCTTTGAAGTTATACATATATATACACATATAGGCAGGATACAAATACGAGTCACCGTTTATCCATCCAGTAACCTCTTGCAACACTTCCAAATCTCTGACTTAGCCTAGAAGAATGCCACGGAGCACCCTCTTCACCAGCCCACCACAAAATTCACAGCTAAGAGATTTGGTCCAAAAGAGTTTAAAGCAATAAACTAGTTAACCAAGGCATGCTGGAGGTGCTGTTGAAAATAACACAGGTCTTGAACTGGAGTAATTTACATGGCTGCATTTTTTGGTGTTCTCAGCTTTCTCCGCAGTACTGGACAGATTTTTCCTGGAGCACAGAATGGTCTTTTCCTCAAAAAAGCTAAATCAAGCCAACTTTCAGTAGTGCTGAACTCTGACACAGCCATGTGGACTGTCAGCTAAGCTAACAAGGAAGAAGGATCCCACCGCAATATGGAATCAGCCATAAATATAAATTTTGTTTCCGTACAGAATTTAAACCCCAGTGGTTTGTATATTTAACTATTTTAAGTGCTCTGCTTTTGCAGATAAACAAAATTAAATTAAATCTGAAATAAAAATTTTAAAAAATAATAAAAACAAGCAAACAAACAAAAAGAAATCACAAAAACTACCAATAAAAAAAAAGTTTATATTTCAAAGCATGAAGTGGACAAGTAACCCTATCCCTGGAATGATGCTGTCTTCTAGAAAGATATTTTCTCTTACATCCCAAATGCTGTCCAGTGGTGTTTATGATCTCCCCCACTACTGAAATGGGTGAGGACACCGCAAAAAGGTATCAATGAGAACTGTACAAGAAAGAGTTTGGTTTTTCCAGTTCCAAATCCCAAACAACAATATCATTACACATCTTTTGCCAAGCTGATATATTGTTTTATTACACACAGTAAACCCTATCCTGGTCACATCAAGACAACTCTTAAATTACTTGTCTGTGTAGCAACTGACCTAGGGCATTTTACTTAACTTGCATGACAAGGGTGTTTTCTGGAGAATGCTGAAAGAGGGAGCTTTACTAATTGCTATAATTACATGCTCGGGGTAATTTAGTTGAAAATGAGCCGTGCAATGTTTTCATGTGGCTCCAATATTGCTATGTCTCACAGTTCAGGGAGAAGCAGGAAGTCACAAGGAACCTACAAATCAGACAAATTGAATCAAAGCTAAGAAAACCATCTGCAGATTTACCTGTGACAACCTGTTTGCCCAACACACAGGCAGTGATGAAGCAAACAAGCAAAGCACTGGCATATGCTGCTCAGGGATTCAGCAGTAAGACAGCACAGTAGAAGAAGATTTTATTGCTATGTCCTGTTCCTAAGTACCATGAAAATGTTTTCATATTTCATCACTGAGAGCATGCACTGAGTACTAACACAGTGGCAGAGTGCCACAAGTTAGAACTGGGGATGAGGCTTAACCATCCACCTCTACTGCCCAGGCAGGAAACAGGTTCAGAATAATATATGTCTGTGCCTACTCTTCAGCCTTAAAATACAAAAAATTAATCACTGAATTCTTGAACCAGGTTTAAGGTCTGATCTGCAGAGCCCTTCAGTCTTAAACATCTCCTTTTTTTAATCTGCCAATCAAATGCTAAACCTTTGATTTGTGATTACTTAGAACTCCAACTGTACTGGGCCACTCAAAGGCATAAGGGACAAGGGGTGGAAAGAGCAGTGTCACTGAAAAAGAAAAGCAAAACCAGAAAGCAGCCAAAGTCTTCCAAGAAAGGCTTGTCTGCTTACAGTGATGGCTGCCTGCTGTCTTACCAACTTGAAGAATCCTAGTCCCTCCTTTTCCCTTCACAGAGGAATGTAGCAGACATTGCTACAAGAGCCTGTGACCCCCAGGCCCCTTAAATCCCCCAGCCTCAGGCCTGTCCAGCACACGAGTCACAAGGTTGTCACATGGCAGAAGTAGAGAGAGCCCTTTCACTCTGATGCTTCTTCTCAATCAGCAGTCAAGAGCTGCAAATGCCCTTCTGCTCTAAGAGTCTTTGTATGGATGACCAACACCACACACAGAGCATACAGCCTATCACCCAGGGCTTATAAACAAGGTTATTATGAGCCACCAGTGTGTCTGAGAAGATGCATTCTGCAACAGAAAGCACCTTCACATCCACCTAGAAAGGATCACATCTCCCATGTCTCTCACCATGGACCACACCTATCCCACCCTGTTGCCTGTGTGCTGCAAACAGACTTCAGGCTACAGTCCATGGATCTTCCAACTGAAATACAAATTGAAATTTATTCCATTTCATATTTTATATATCGTATTTCATTTATCATTACTTGAAGTATTACTGAACTTCCTTGGAGCTGCAAAGATCTTGAACTAGACTCCTCCCTTGTCAGGAGACACTGCAGCAATGTCTCTCTCTGGAAGGGTCAGACATTTCTCTAAAAGCTGTGCTGTATGAAAGTATGATAAATGTATGATTCAACCTCTCACTAGGTGCACTCAGAATGCTGCAATCTGTGGCAGGTGCTTTAGGTGTTGTATTCCTTTGAGATGTAAATTGGAATGGCTTGCCCAAGTACCATAAAGAAGGATAATGCTTAAAAAAATAAGTATCAATGGATATGTCTGGAAGAAGAAAATACTTCCCAGCAGAATTCTCTTTAGTAAGAGACTAAAGTTCTCAGAGAAAGCTTTGAAAAAGTAAGAAGTTATCAGAAGAAAAGGATGGTCGAAAAGCTGAATCTCCTTCAGAATAATTCACGTCCTTTTACTTATCTTTAAAGATAAACATAATGACATAACATTCGTGAACAATTAGGTAAATCTCTGAGATTGCTCCACATGGAAGCAGCTTTAAAGGTTAAATGTTTTAATTCCAAGAGAAGGCTTAAAGATTAAGCAAAATTGCATTGTCATGTGCTTCGGAAATGGCATTTTCACAAATGGAGTCTCACTTCTGCACAACTGGCTGCATGTGCACAGCGTATGTGCTTGTGTATGGGTGATGGTTGTCATTTCCGTAACAAAAATTATTACCTCTCTACACTTAGAATTTTCTCCCAGTTCTTGATATAAATACTGGCAGATGTTGCTACCTTTGGTGCAGAGAGATTAATCTTTGGCAGGTTGCAAACTTGTAAGTTAAATGAGAACAATGCAGAATCATGGGAATTCCAGCCCTGGGAAACAGACTTACATAAATTCTCTAAAATTAATTGCAAACTTTTGGAGTTACTAGAACTAGGAGGGTTTTTGACAGCTGATTATTGAGTTCTCATGTTGGAAAATGTCCTGGAAGACCATCCAAAGATCTGACTTCTGTTAGCTGTGGATTTATATCAGCCAATATTTCTGCAGCCTGTGACAAAAGCAAATCCTACACTACATCCAAAATGTGCATTCACATATGTTTTTTCAGTGCTAAGCTCTTTACACTAGCCCTAACAAAAAAGGAATATTTTTATAGTGAGTTTAGTCAGGTGTCTCATTATCTGCTTACCTATTTTAAGGAGTCTAAGTGAATTTTTAAGAATGAAGCTTTTTTTAAACCTTCATCTCTGACCAAAGACCTTTTGATGCATTCCCAGTCACAAAAGCTTCAACATAGCTCATGGGCTAGAAGGTGGCCTTTTTTAAGTAAAGGGTTGTTCAGATTTATGCCACTAAAACATTTTCATAGACTTCATTATATTTTTTTGGCCAATAAGACAGAGATAAGTCTACTGAATGGTCAATGAGATGTGTTAGAAAGTTCCACAGAGAGAACATATGTGCCTTTTGTTTGAGGTCAAGGACTCCAGAGTTCATATTGATTATCATGCCAACAGCTGTGCAATGAAACTCTTGCTTTCTCAACACTATGTAAAGATTAAACTCTGGCTTTTGGAAAATTGGAGTATTTTAGTAACTGTTTAACATTAGACCCAAAGCCAACAGTATCATCCTAAGTGTCCAAGCGAATCAGGGCACCTGACTGCAGATCTGAAAGGCAGGAACAGAACAGCAGAGGCTGGACAACAGCTCCAGGGCAATCCAGCGGTGAGATTAAAACATAAAACTTGGAGTAACTCAATAGGCAACAGGATTGTCATAGTAAGCAACTGCAAGCCATTTTAAACAGTGGCCCATCAGAAAACTACCACTGAAAGCATAAAGAAATGAATTATCTGAATATTAATAACAGTCAGGGAAAAGTTCTTAATTAAGCAGCTTTCTGTTTTCCAGCCAGCTATAAAAGAATGTACCAAAGGCAGGAGAAAGCCATTATCATTTTGTGGCATTTTATAGACTTGGCACAAATCAAGAAGATTTCTGTGAGGCACCGCTAAGATTTCACCTATAAAACTCTCTGCCATTTCAAAACACTGGTAGAAGTGTCAGACAAAAAAGGACACTTCGAGAACAGAAAATTAATTAATTTAATTTCTTTAGCCATTTATTATGAATATATTGAAGAAGCCCATTTATGCTTCTGTAGATAATAAAAAGGCCAGGGGGGAACTAAAATTTGATTAACTGCTTTTTGTATCTCAGTGTATTTCATGCACTGCACTGCAGAACTAAATGGAGCTTCTCTGAGTGTTTTCTGATCATTATCAAAGCTGCAAAATACAACTTTCTTTCAAGAAAAAACAATCCTGGCTACTCAGAGAAAAATTATTTCAAGCAGTATATTCAGCAATGAGAAGACAAAAAAGCATTTCTATAATAAACAGTGAAAAGAAGATAATATAAATCTTCCACTATTAATTTCACTGCAATCATATTCAAACTAACAGCTAATAAAACTTTACAACACTGAATTAGATTCTAGCAGATTATTGGATTTTCTCTGTGTTTCAGTAATCAAGTACACTAACACACTGCAGTTGCTGAGTTCCTATTGTACTCTGCCCTTGTTTCAAAAAATTTAGAGTTCTGCTTGGGGTTGTGATTATTTATACATTTACCTCTTCACACCTTCCAAACTATTAAAATTATATTAGGTATATCCAGAGCCCACGGATTTTTACAGCTTAGGAAATTTCCACATCAGCCTGCACGTGAGGAGAGAGGGAAAAGAAGGAAGTTCAGAAGGTAAATTGGAGCATTTTTGCTATTCTAGAAAGGGGCTTCAAGGTCTTCACAGAGTAAAACAAAGGAAGCAGAGTTTTCTTTACTGTTTCTGTTAACAAATACTCACATATATGCAGACTATCTTTACTTGACATATCCTGCAGAGCCTACTGGAATAGTGAGCTGACCTGAGTGGAATTTGATGATCCAAGCTACTTTTAAAAGCTGCTGGTTTTGTTGGGGTTTTTTTCCCCATCAGAGACTGCATCATCATCATTCAAAACTTTTCTAGTACTTGTAAGGTTACCATTAAGTTTAAGTTATTAGTAAAATATCAGATTTAGGGGATAGTCTTGAACATTTTTTTTCTGCCATTTTAATTTCATGTTCTAGAGTCTAAATACTTAAAATATGAACTCTTCTTCTGTGGTACTGCAATTCTCCACTTTTTGGCACAAGATATGCAGGTAAGTACCAGTTTATATCATTGTACAAAAGTCTCATCTAACTTTGTCTTGCACCCTGAATTTAAGGAAAGTTTTCCAGACAATTTAAGGTTCTTCAGAATTCAAAATGAAAAAGTGTATTAAAAAGCCTTCAAAATGAAATACATAAATAAGCAAATATCCCCAGGACTCAAAAAATCTTGCTGAAAGTCACCTGCAGTCCCCTTTAGTTACAATCCTGGTTTATATAAAACCATTTTCAAAGAAAATTTCTGTTTTAAAGGCAAAGGGAGAAAAGTCTTTTTTTTCAGGCAAGAGTAGGAAGTGAATGCAAATACCTTATTCCAGGCTGTTACATGATTTTTCTTTTATGCAGATTTACAGCACTCACCATATTTCAATCCTCATTTTGTTGTGCTGTCTCTCATTGAAAGCCCATCATCCTTGAAAATGTTCAGACAAGAAAACCAGGACAACTGTAACACTTGATCATTCCCACATCATAATCTCAGTATAAACAGAATAGCAAAAGTATAAAAATACACTCAGCTCGTACATTAAAACTAAGGAAGGTGTTGCCATCTGTACCAACTACAAAGACAAATCCAGATAAAGACCTCAAGGCAGACAATGTTTTTTCACCTGAAATGCTGAACACTTTCCCACACCAATTCTGAATTAGCTGCAAGTGGTATGACAGCTTCCTCTGTCCTTCCACTTTCATTCCTTACTGTTTGTCACTGTTTGCTATTCCTGAAGGGAGGATGCAAAGAAGATGGAGCCAGGCTCCTTTCAGTGGTGCCCAGTGAAAGGATCAGAAGAGAGGGGCACAAACTGAAACACGGGAAGCTCCCTCTGAACATCAGGGAACACTTTTTCACTGTGAGGGTGACCGAGCACTGGCACAGGTCACCCTGGGGGGCTGTGGAGTCTCCATCCTTGGGGATATTCAGAAGCTGTCTGGGCATGGTCTCAGGCAGCCTGGTCTAGGTGACTCTGCCTGAGCTTGGGGTTTGGGCCAGGTGACCTCCAGAGGTTCCTCCCAACACATTCTGAGATTTTGTTTCGCTGATCCAAGAAATTCTTCCAATACCCGTGTGCATCTCTGTGACTGTTCCCTGATTAATGGTGCAACTGTATTGAAATAATGAAACTGCAACTGATGAATACCATATTAAGAAACCAGAACAAGGAATCAGTCCCCAGTACAGCAACCTCAGCCCATGGGCACCTTATTATTAGAGCAAATAAGAGCTGAACTGCAGGAAAAACTGATTTATACAGGGCTGTTAGTCTGTCAATAATAGGGTAAAATACATTTGTTCTGAGATGTATGTGTCAAAGGCTATTTCCTCAAAGTATCTAATGAATAAAAGGGTAGGACAGTGCTGTCATTTCAGCTTGGATCAAAAATCACTTTTTAGGTACCTTACAGGATTTTTTAGAAATGTAAGCATCAACAATATTTTGTTATCTAATAAATTAGGCATCTTCATTAATTTAAGTGAACAGTGCAGAAGTCTAAAGACAGTACACTCATAGATAGTATAATCTTTTCCAAAAAATATCTTTTATACACTGATGGTCACACTGCTGCAATGTATAAAACTATGTAAATGACCCTGTTATAAACTACATTTCTTATTTGACATCTAAATCAGATGTAAAGTATTCAGAAGTACCAAGTTATTTTTATAAGAAGAGTGACCACAAATTAAATACCACCGCTGAAAAAATTATCCTGTAAGGAAGCTGCAGCCATGAGAAAAGACTGATATAATGCACCCGGAGTGCTTCTCATTTACACACCTGAATTATAAGGAAATGTTCTACATTTCCCCTTGGGGAAGAGCTGAAATATGCTCCACTGAGCTGGAAACTCACTGCTCTTGATTTTTCTGCCTCAGGTTGACTTAGATATTCCCCCTGTAAATCTGGCAGACTCATAGTGGGAAGTTCCAAATACATAATACTCGCATTTGTTGATGTCATATCAAAGTCATGCTTTTTTTTTTCCACAGGTGTGTATATACATATACAGACTTTTACAAACACACACTCACTCTCCAGTAACATTTCGTTCTGCCTTCTTCCCCGTTTCCCTACAAGGAGGTTCAGCAAGGGCCAGGGACTGCAGCACGCCAAGCTTTCAGGAACCATTCCAGAGCCCCAGACATGGAGCTCAGCCCAAGCAGAGGGAGGGGAGCAGCTCCTCAAAGCACCTGCCTGCCTTTGCTGTGCCCAGCATGACTCTCACTCCCACCCCACACTGCCCCTTCCACCACAGCTGTCCCAGCTGCTTCTCCACCAAAGGAGCTTTGCCCATAACCTTGGAAAGAGACCAATTTCTCACTCATTTATTCTTGGCTCTCTCTCATGCTTTGGTAACACTGATTGAGGTGCAGACCTGCACAGCAGATCTCTCACAGGCCAAGAACCAAAATAGTCCAGGCCTTGTTCCAGGTTGCACCAAAGTCCTTAAATGGTTTGGCCTTGTTCAGCACTTCATCACTTTGCTTTGACGCATATGCCAGACTTCAAAAAGTCACCACTAGTCAGCATCACATGTCCAGACAAACAGATGTAACCTATATTGTCACCAGGACCGTCTGGAAGAAAGAACAAATGGTGCCAAGCCCTCTTTCTACTACTTGAAGACATCCTTTGACTTGTGAACAAAGCTCATCAAAACAGTGCATAGCTTCCCTACACTGGTAAATTATTTCTCAAGGCAACTGTCACATTCTTAGGACATGATTTTCCTTATGACTTCAGTTTTTATTGCTTCTAGATTGGACTACAGTATTTCTGTACCAAGTAACAAGGAAATTTTGTAATGTTCCAAAGGATAAAACTCAGTGAAGGTTCTGTTTTACACAAAAACCCTCCACCATGTAAAATCTTGAGCAGAGAAGACAAAATTAACAGTACCATACACTGCCACAAAAGAAAACTCATTAAAAGAGTTATCCTTCTCAGTGTCTGTTTTACAGATAGGAAATTCAGGCACAAATATTTAGGGCCATATATATTGGTGCTGTTACTACTAGAACTAATGTATGAAACCCTGTTCTTCTTGTGCAGCTGTAAAATATTTTCTCTAAACCCACTGTCTCTTACTCTACAAACAAAATTATTCTTTTATCCCCCTATTGAAAAGGAAAAAAAAAAAAAAAAAAGAATATGTAAATCTTGCATCTGGAAGCTTAAAAGTTATAGCACACCCTTCCCCCATCCAAGGTCCTACTTTTCTCCCTAAATCACTTTGAATTCTAGACAATCTGGCTACATTGCCAACACATCAATTCTACTTTGCATGGCTTGATTGCTAGATTTATTAAAGCCCATTTAATTAAGTAGGAACCTTTTAGTCTGAAACCCATATGCTGGGAGTGCAGAAGCAAGCATGTCTGAAACTCTTAAAAGTTAACCATTAGTAAAACAAATATATTATTTTAGATCTATAAAACAGTTATAGAGAGCAGGCTACATTTAACCTTATGGAGCACAATGGGCCATGAAGTACAAAGCAAAGATCAGTCTTCCATGAAGTTATAAATGAGGCTAAAATACAGACAGACATACTGACTCCTGGAAGATCCAAATTTAGTCAATTATGAGTCTTGGGTAGACTAGAATAGTAACTCATTTTTCTGCTAGAAGTAGCTAATTACAGATTCAGAACAAAGTTCAGCAAGCTATGCAATTACCAAAATACAGACAAATTGAATGACAGGTATCTTTTCAATTGCTATGCACTTATCAGAGTGCCGGGAAAGTCATGGAAAGCTGGTCTTGGCATGTGTAGAACTGTTCTAAGACAGTCCCCAGTAGATTCTCAGCATACACTCATTAGTAGCACCAATGACACAGTTTGGCCAAAAGAGATACTGCTCAAAATAAGGGTTAATTTGGTGTTAATGAGTGTTTAATTTGACAGATCTTGTCTGGACCAGAATGTGAACACTAGTTCATTAAAGCAGCTATATAGTTTTTTAAATTATTATTTCTTTCTTGCAACCTTAACACAGTTCTAGAGATTTTTTTTTTTTTTTTTTTTTTACATTTCAAGATTTCTCTAGGAAATGTTACAAAAGAAATTATTATACCAAAAGTCCATAAAATTAGTTGCAGCAAGGTGGCGACTCTGCTGTCACCACTGCTTTTAATGTAATTCATATTTTGCCCCTTTCAGTAGTATTTTTGTGTCAACATTTTAGAAACAAAGAGGTCACCATGACTCCCTTTTAATGAATTAAAAGTGATAAAGTTTAAATTAGTTCTGAATGGCTTTAAAAATAGTTTGTCGTTTCTCTAATGAACAAAGCAGTCACCTCTTTATGACACACTTTAACTAGCTTTTTTTAATCATGTGAACTTACCTCTCATCATCTAGAAAAGGAAGGACAGAAATAATCCTGCTAATTTTATAGCCCTGACAAATCCCCCCTGCACAAACTCACAGACCTTATGGAAAAGAGTATGTCCCAGAAACTTCTCAGATTATAAAAAGAACAGATAAACTTTCATTGTTCTAAGTGAAACTGAACAGTTTACATTTAGCGCTTTTAAACCATAGTCTTATTCTAGCTGTTCAGCTAGAACCATGAAGGTACCATGAATTTACAGTATTTTAATTGGGGTAAACAGGCTGTCACAATCTAAGGCTTCCTTTTTTGAGTCTTCTGGATACCACTCAAAATGCATTGAAAGCTGTTTTGTTGGGTTTATCAAATTAAGGATGTGAACACCATTGTAAACATAAAGAAAAAGGAGGGCAAGCTGAAGCAGAACCAGGCTCCCACTTTGCTCCCAGCATATAAAAGAATCCACAGCCTCTTACAACGAGCATTTTCCTGTGTCCTATGTTGAATTCAGAAGATAAATATAGATTCAACACTATCTAACCTTGAAAAATCATGCTTCTTAAGCAGTATAAAAGCTGTTCTTGGTAAACATTTATTACAGAAATAAATATTGTGTATTTGTAGACAAAGTCAACAATATTAAGATACCTCACATATCACTGAACAAGTGTGCTATTTCACTCCCAAAATGTATAACCTGCCATGAATTAAATTAAATCACTGATCATGATGTGATGTGAAAAGTTCATCCCAGGATGAATTGGTCGTATCTGCAGCACAGCTGCAGAAATGTTAGTGCTGGTGGACAAAGCACCAATGAACAGACAGCTGAAACACTGTTTTGTAAAATCCTTGTTGCCCACATTCAGGAAAGATACCTGAAACTGTGTAAGTACAGAGAAAGGTTACAGAAACAACAGGGTGCACCAAGAACCCATCCCACTGTCTGATTTAGCCTAGCAAAGCAAAGGCTGGCAAAGACACTCCTGTCTGTTGTGCAAAGGGGATGAAAGAGGATCATTACCACAGTGTAAGAGCTGTCTGAATTTAGGAGTGCTGCCTGTGGAGTCACAGTCTGCATGAGATAGCCCTGAATAGGTTCAAACACAGTGAAAAGGTTCTAACCATGGAAATAAAGACTGTATCACACATCATCCTTTTGAAATAAATATTGTGTGCACCAAGCAGTAGTTACTGAAATATTTGCACAGTTTATGAGAGGAATTTTGTCATGCAATTCTTGAGATGGAAGCCAAGTGAAGTTTTTTAACAAGAAAGAAAATTCAGTGTTAAAATGTAAAGAGCTAACTGCAAAGAGGCTCTTTCACTGTAAGTCACAGCCCACTTGGAAACAAGGTTATATTGACCTGGAGTGTATGACCACACTGCAAAGGTTTTCCAAACCAACCAAAACATTTCTTTCTCATCTGAAGAGAAAAACTACAAAGATGCTGTCAGCTTCTCTGAACATTCAGTAGTAATCAACATTACAGGACAGCTAGTCTAGCACTATGCTGGGCTCTTATACTTAAGATTTCAAACCAGATGGGCATCATTTAATAGTCAAATATTAGAGTTTTCTATTTGCATTTTAAATACATTATCTCAGTTCTGACTCAGTATCAGACAACTGGTGGCAGTGTTATTAGAATTTATGGAAAAGCAAAACAAAAATGAATTACAAATTCAATGAGAGGAAGACATATTAAACACAAGGCTGAAAATTTAAAAACTTTGAACAATAACCTGAAACAAATAAAAGGCAGAGAGCTTTCATCTAAAGACAGTATTTCACTATGCTTAGGAAAGTTCTTACAATAGAATCATAGAATATGCTGAGTTGGAAGGGACCCACAAGGATCATTGAGTCCAATTCTTGGGCCTATACAGGACAGCCCAAGAATCACACCCTGAGAGTGCTGTTCAAATGCTTCTTGAATTCTGGCAGCCGTGGTACTGTGACCACTTTCCTGGGGAACCTTTCCAGAGTCTGACCACCCTCTGGGAGAAGAGCCTTTTCCTAATATCCAACCTCATCTTCAGATGTAACACATCTGTACACAGACCCAGGGTTGCCCCGTTCCAGGTGCAGAATCTGGAACTTGTCTTTATTGGCTTCACATGGTGGGTGATTGCTCAGCCCTTTAGTTTGTCAGGATCTCTCTGCAGGGCTTCTCTGCCTTCAAGGGAATCAATGACTCTTCCCAATTTAGTATCATCAGCAAACTTAGTATCCCATCCAAATCAGGTATGAGGACATTGAAGAGCACAGGGCCAAGGACAGAGCCCTGTGGAACCCCTCTAGTGACAGGTCACTAGCCTGATGTCACCCCATTCACTGTAACCCTTTGCCCAACCCATGAGCCAGTTGCTCAGCCATCCCATGATGTGTTTATCCAGCTGTGAGCTGGACATTTTGCCCAGAAAGATCCTGTGAGAGACAGTATCAAAAGCTTTACTGAAACCAAGAAAGATTACATCAACTGGCTTCCCTTGATCAACTAGATGAGTTACCTTGTTATAAAAGGAAATGAAATTTGTCAAGCAGGACTTTCCCCTCATGAACCTGTGCTCACTGTGACAAATGACTGCACTTTCAGATGTTTTTCAATAACTCCCAGAATGATGACCTCTGTAATTTTACCAGGCATCAAAGAGAGATCATCAGGCCTCATCAGGCAGGATCATCTCTCTTGGCCTTTTTGAAAATTTGGATATTAGCCAGCTTCTAGTAAACTGGTACCTCTCCAGATTCCTGAGACCTTTCAAAAACCATTGAGGCCTTAGCCAGCTCCTTGAGTACTCTTGGATGAATCCCATCAGATCCCACAGACTTATAGGGATCCAAGTGTTCTTGTCAAAACCAAAAGTGAATTAAATGCTGGGCAGAAACAGGTGATAAAACAAGATCTTTTTCCATTCTACTCCACTAGAAAACAGCAGATAGAGCTTCAGAGAAAATCAAAACAAACCTTTTGATTTTACCATAAGTGTTTGAGGTTTGCTTCCTTCCTCCTCCAAAGTAAACTGCCCTTAAGCTGAAATCAGGCACAGATTATATTTGCAAATGGATTGTTAGTCATCCACAGAATTCTGTCCAAGGTCAAGAATGGCAGAAGCCTGATAACTCATCTCTAAGTTCGTGTTTTACAAGTGGTCTTCATTTTAAGCAGTGAAGACATCTGCTTGTACAAAGTGACTCACCCAGCATGCTTTTGCAAGTATTTTCTCTCAGACGGCTTTATTGGTTTGCTTTGCATTTAACACAATGTTAAGAAACATGAGAATTTTTCTAAATTTGTTAAGCACATTTGAAGGAGTATATGTTTCATTAAGACAGCATCCTGAGCCAACACTAACATTGCTCAGCTTCCACAGTAATTTCTGACTCACCAGGAAATATACACACTACAAGTAGCTCAATGCTGTATTCTAACCAGCTTGGACACTCAATGAATGTCCCAACAGAAATCTGAGGCAAGCAGCAAGGAAAAGTTTTCCAAGCTTTCTTATAATAATCAACCAAAGTCATTCCTAGTACCAAAGCATTGACTCACATGAATTGTTGATCCAAAGGCAAAAAGGCTTATTTTACTGATATACCAGAATCAATAGCTAAACCTGTTCCTTAACAATCAAAAACTGTTTGTCCTCCAACTGGTAACAGATAAGATATTGTATCTTCTTTTAACTCAGGTGTCTGTGGTCTAGATCAGTGCTGCGGCAAAACTGGAGATGAACTAGCATCACACATTGAAGGAAAAATCCTTCAACATTTACAAAAGAAATTTTAAAATCAAGCAAATTCATTCAGCCTCTTCTAAAGCAATTATGCAACACTATAAATTTGAGCAGAACCATCTGGTAGGAAGATGTACACTGCACATGTATCCATTATTCGCACACTTTCACACTGTACCGAGCCTCTGGGGGAATATATTTTACCATGATATTTGAATTGGAAAAACATAATTTAAGGACTTGAATTTGAAAAGAAATGGTTTGCATTTAAGCGCAGTTACAGAATTAAAAGTTAAACTCACAATACAAAGTAGAAATTATATGTACATTATCTAATGAAATGGGTCAGGAGAGAAAGATACTGACATCACCATTTTCAACATCTGGTTTAAGTGGTTATGTGTGTCCTACGTGGACACTGCACCAGGTCTGACTTAGGTCCACTGAATGGCCTTCCGCTCTTCAACAGCTGTTCAGGGAACATGAATTCTTAATTTAAGCACAAGAAAAATAACTAAAGGAACTGTAAATATTAGTTAGACCTTAAATTCATAGTACTGAAGCTTACTTGATTTCAAGATCTCTTTCCTTCATAGTGCAGACATGTGAATTGGCAAGTACAAAGCCAGCCATGGGGACAAAGACTAGAAGAGATTATAAGTATGCATGGCAAGACAGAAGGGAAAGAAAGGCTTCCGAGAAGCATGAAAAGATCCTTTCTTCATACAGGATTTATCAGAAAAATGGCTGGTATTACCAAGATCAGAACATGGGGAAATTCTATTTCTCTGGATGCAGCCAGGTCCTTGAGAATAACACTGAACAAGTGAGACTTATTCACCACATTCCCAAATGATCTGTATCTAAACACACAGTAGTATCCAGCAAATTTCAGAATGGCTGCAGTATTTACTGAGCTGATTAAGCCACGTTCTATAGATACAGTTAGGCATCACTTTTGAGGTTTGTAGATAGGAATTAGAACTTTATGTGCACTAGCTGGGGTGATCTAATACAATAAACTACCTTCAGCAGCAAATCTAATAGGAAGATAAATAATTTTCCTCGGATCACTCAAATTATCCCCTCATTCTTTTATCTTCATAACTCAGAAGCAGAAGTGGACTAATGCTTGACTCATGTCTTATTCAAAAGTAGAGAGCAAAGGGCAGAAACAAACAAAATTTCATTTGAAAAATACGGTTTCTATTTACAGGCAAGATCTAAACCAATTTCCGACACAGAGTTTCATAAGCTCCTTTGCTATAAAGATATGAATATTTCTTTGTCAGCAATTCTTTTTCCTCAGTCATTGCACAAGTACAGTAGCCCAACACTCTCTTCAAAGGCTCATGCTGAAATTTTGCACTGAAAACACAGACATAAGGAATTTGGGTTCAGATAAAAATTACTTTACTTACTTTCCTGTCTATTTTTACACAGAAGTTGAGAGAAAAAAGAATTATTCCAAGGAACTCAATAAAAAATTACATATGACATATCTAGAGCTATTTCCTATCCAGATAGTTGTCCCCAAAATTATGGAATTAAAATTAATTTTAAATGTTTCTTGAGATAATGGATAGAGCTTTTCATCCCTGACCATTTTGCCATCATCTAATGTCCAGTTTATACTGCAGAATCCTACAAAGAGTTTAAGGAACAAACCATCAGAATCACCAAGGGTTCCATACCTGTTGTAGCAGCCTCAAGGCTAGCAGTCTTCAGAGCTGTTTTTCCTACCTACACTGAGAAACTGGGCAGGACCAGGACCAATTATGATGGATGTTTAACACTGATATATTTATAAAGCAGCTTGTGTATTTCATCTGTGAGCAACTATTACTTAAAATTAAATGCATAGCTTGTAATTATTAAAATAGGCCTCAGGCATTCTTGGTGTAGAGTCATGAAAATTGGGAAGACTGAGAATGCGTCAGAGAACCTCTAGTGACTCCAGCCTATTTCTCTACAGAAGGCTGCTTCACACATTTTTATAGAGTAACGAAAACACTATGAGAGAGCTCAATCTCATCTGTTCAAGAAAGTGTAAAATACATTCTAGAAGTGTGAGAAGAACCAGTGAAAGAACTGCTGGGATTTTCTCACTGGGTGCCTTTATTTGAATGTCAGCAACTTTAATCTAGATCACTCATTATATAACAGGACCCTACAACTGCAGTGATATATTGGAAAAAGATCTTTTCAACCTGTTTTGTGTTGCTCCTCTATTAGTTCTTAAAGCTTGCAAAGCCCACTCAGGAATAACTTGCACAAATTCATGAGTTTTATCCTTAAAGACCCCTTTAAAACATCACTTAAGGTCACAGCTAAGACATGAAATGTTACTTACAATGCACATTTTGTTTGTCTAAGTGTATTTGGCAGGTAATCTCACAGTACAGTGAGCTTCCTTCATCAGCTCAGGTTTAATTGTTTCCCAACACAGACTCTTTTCCTATTAATGCTTTTTGACAAATTCACTGCACATTAACATTTGTTACTTGCTCTCTCATGCAAAATGGGCCACTATTTCTCAATCCCACTAACTTTTCAAAATGAACTAGTTTCCAGTTCAGACAGGTGCGGGTGTTGGCACTGCAACATTTGGGATACTGCTGAGTACAGCTGATACAGTTACAGGCTTGCCAAGCACAGCCCCAGTCAGAGCAGTGAGCAAAACAGGATCTCTTCTTTACTGCAGCATCACTTGAGAAAATACTACCTGCTGCTGTTAAACAGAGAAAAACAGGGATTTTTTTTTTTTATAGACAAGACATTTTTGAGCCATTCAAATGGAACAGAAGAGGCTTTGAGGACTATTACTGCATAAACCTTCAGTGATAGGTGTCAATCAGTAACCTTCCTCTATGTGTTCCACTGTGCTATTTCTGCAATCAGAGAGCTTTCCCTTTCTCTTGCTGTTTCTTAAACTCAGGTGAAATTCCTAGAATTAGACATGCTTTCTCTGTCCTACCACCATTCAGTTCCTACTTGATCCTGGACAAGGCTTTCAATCTACCACTCAAGACTTTCTTTTCATGAAGGCTCCAACTTCCTAGTCAAAAGGATTATACAAAGCAGACTGGCACTGAGAGTGTGCTGCAAGTCCACCCATCTCTGCCCCCAGCCTGGAGTTGATGCCCATTTCTGAAACACAAATAGAATTCCAATTCACTTTCTTGCACTCCAGTTGAATAGTACAGGCCTCTGGCTATTGATCAAAACTCTCTGATATTTAGCACAAGAAGACTGTGAGAATCTTTTAGGAAACTTCAGGAAAGCTTTGTGAGAGAAGGATAACTGAAGGGAGGTGATTTCTCCTGCATAACACATGATACTGGTTTGGAGTCTGTAAAACTTGAAGATCTCATGAGAACTTGCATAGTCAGTCCTTTAAAGCTATGGACCTTCTTCACCTGCAATGTAAATTACACATGAGAAGCACAACTGTAGTAATGGAATATATATTTGCGGGGTAGAAAGTTTAAGAACTAGGGTCCTAGACAAGGAAAGTAAGTTTGCACTCGTTCCAAATTCTTGGCAAAAGCAAGAGTTACTAAGATGTTCCTAAAAATACCTTTCTTAATTTAAACGGTAAAATAAAATCTCAACCTAAGTTGATCCTTCATCACAAGAGTCACTGTGCCATTAATACTAACTCTTGGAAAGTCTTCATTTCACCACATTACTGCAGAAGGCAATCCCTGAGATACCTACAGAGCCTATAGGTAATTTTTTTATGTTCTATCAACTGCAAATTAAGCTTATTTATACATATGAAAACATGCTCTAAAGTAACAGATGGAAGCTTCTGTGAGAAATATGCACATAAATTTTAGGTTTCATGTGAGCTGTGGATGAAAACAAGCATACTGCCTCAGATTGAAACCTCCCAGCTGTATTGATTTTTCAGAATGGAACATGACTAGAAGTTATTCACAGATGCTCTCCTCCTGCAGCAGCAAGCTGCTCTCCCTCCTCTCACGGGAAAAGGTGCACTGAGGAGAAGAACTACAGATGAGCTGGGGAAAAAAACTACTTTAGGCATGAACTGCAATGGATCTGACTGAAGAAAAGCATTTGCTCAGAAGTCCAGGAATTATTTTTTAAAAAAGCCAAACAATTTCATCCTTCTTCTCCTTCCTCATCTCATTCCCTTCATCATGTATGTACACATAACTCCACTATGCGACCTGTCTTGGACAACAACCTTGTCATAGACAGCAACGCTAGTCATCTCCTGTCTCCACCCCACCCCAAAAAAGTCTCAGTCCCAACCACAAGCAGACACTTCCTTCATTTCTTCATTGCCCAGTCTCCCGAAACCTTCCCAAAAACTTTGCAATGGGGCTTTCTCCTCCCTTTCCTAGCGCCAATGTCCAGGCAGGTTCACTGCAGCTCACATGGTGCATTCTCTGAGCTGGCTTCTACCTTGGCAGAGGAGAACTGAGGCAGTAGGGCTGACCCCAGGCAGGCTGTCACACACACCAAAACAGCCTGCAGAATAAACCCAAGCCAAAACCCCCACAGCTCTTCAAGTTGTCTTGTCTCCCACCTTCACAAAGGAAAACTGTCATGCCCCCTGCAAGGTTGCCAGGAAGTTTTTAAGAAGGGATTGTGCAAACAAGCACATGCAGTACGGATATAATACTGGAGAACCAGGTATGTCCCAGGTTTTGTAGGATTATGGACAGGAAATCCAGCTTGGATTCATGGTACTTGTGATTTACACTGAGATGGACACACTCGACCTCTTGGGTTTGTTTTTGGGGTTTTTTTGTTTAGATCCGTGACCTCATCTGGCAAGCATCCCAGTAACTGAGCATTTAGGGAGGCCTACTCAGTGAGTTAACTCTCTCTGAAAAAAACCCCTGCACTCAGGCATCATTCTGGAACAATCTAACTCTGTCAGTGCGATGTCCACATGTGCCCTGCACCAAGCAGCAAGTTGTAATAGTCTGCAGGAACAGCATTCGTGATCTTAGGACAAAAGAACATTCATCAGCAACAAATTCTGAGCAGAAGCATTTGATACAGTCATGACACTCTGCCAAGGAAGATTTACTTCTTTAGTGAGGCCCAAGATTGCAACTGCTGAAATTCTGTCTCCTGGGCATCTGAAGTCTAGAGCACCTCCACAAAGTTTACTCAACTAGAAAAACTAAAAATAAACCCAAATATAAATGATGTGGCAGACTGACATTCATAGATCCTGAAATCCAATGCACATCAATGCTGACCTAGAACAACCAAAGCTGCATTGTCATTTCACAACTCATAGCTTGCCCTATATAAGAGATGCACTTTACTGGTGCTAAACTGTGAAGAAAACCAGCAGTCATAATTGTCATCACAATTATAAGTCCTTTTTATTCTTATTGCATTCCTCTAAACAGACCAAAATGAAAAACCTTTGCAATTCCTCCCAAGGTTATTCTGCACACTCCCACACAAGAGAATTCCTGGGGATATGGATCTGATGAAGTTATGAATCACACAGTTTTAGAAACAACCAGGAGACTCTCAAGAGTTGTTATGAACAGATCAACAAGAGTTTCTCTTGTAACTGCACCGTGACAGAGACTGAGTTCCTGCCCCAACACACACCCCAGGGCTGCTACCATTGGGACTCCAGTGGTGGGACCAGTCACTCAACACAGAAAGCTGGTGCCCGTGCCCAGTACCCAGTACATGTCCCACACCTGAAGACTTCCATTCTGGTCTTATTTAAGCTCATGGATGAGACCCACATACTGGATCAGCTGCACAGAACCTACATCCCATGGCTTTGAAGTGTCCAGAGCAGCTACAGCTGTAGTAGGAACAACTTCATAGAGACAGACTGATTCAGATGTTCCTGCTGGAGAGTACTTTAGTTTTTCCATGAGACAAGCAGTTCTGACAGTCTCTGAAGCCTGCAGCTGGAAGCCTCACACAGGCAGCAAATGATGCTACAGCAGAGAAATGATGGCTACTAAGTCATCATCTTTAGAAGCAGGAGCACTCCTCTAGCACATTCACATGCCTTGAGCAGTCAGCAAAAGAATTAGCTCTAAACTGGGTCCTCAGTGTAACAAACCAGGGGATTCATTTTGTTCACCTTCAGCACAGAAAAGGATGCAAAACATTCCCCTGCAAAGGGAACTCTTTTGTACAAAAAATTCATCTTCTGCAAAATATTGAAGCCAAGTCCCAGATCTCAATTTTTGTAAGAAGTTTTATGGTTAGCATCACACCTACCATCAGTCATCCTCAAATACTTCAAGCAGACGTAAATTGATATTACACATCTTCCTAAATATTCAGAAGATCAGATAATCAAAGTCATCTCAGAGGGATCATTAGGAAGTGCAGGTCTCATTTCTAAAGTGTAACTTCCAACCAGTACAGATCATTCTAGCAAATATATCCAACTACTATGTTTATCCCACAGCTTAAGTCATCTCCCAAATGACTGCTGTAGCCTCCAGTTTCACTTTTTATCTCTTCAGCAGCACAGTTATGCACAAACATTAATTATAGCACAAAGAACACCAAAGTTACTAAAAACATAAAATAAATGGGATTTCTTCATACAAAAATAGTTTATATGAGGTAAGGCATGAAGTTATGACATTAAGTGTAAAGTAACATCCATTTTCCATTTTAAAACCCCTCTTTAAAAATAAACCTAAAATTGATCCATAGTTTTTAGTTAGCCTTAATGCTCTTCTTCCACACCTTCAATTCCTATTTCAATTTTTTAAGTATCCTGATACACTGTCGAAAACCTTGAATGTCAGAAAAGGAACTCACACACTTTATAAAAACTGCCTTCTGTTCAATCAGCCTTCACTTCACACTGCTTTATACCAGCATTTAACCAAAGTTTGGAAACAGATAATAGTGGAGAAAGTGGGCTGGATAGCACACAATACAGCTAGAAAAATTTGTAGGGTAGTCTAGTGGAAAGAAAAACTAAAACTATTTTTACCTAAATTCTTAATTCACATTAAAAATTAAAGCCTACACCTGCCACAGAACAGTCTCACTAAGTCTGGCTAATCTTCAGGGTAACTGCATATGGAAATTGTCCCATATACCACAGACACATTGCTCCAAAATGGGCTCCTGAAATAAAAAAAAAGAAAGAAAATTTGAAATTCTTAATAAATAGGAACCAGGAAAAGCTACAACCAAAAGTTTTACTTTCCTGATGCTTGCGTGCCTTCCCTCTATGCCCCGTTACGTAAAACACTTGAATACAACATGCTTAAAGCAATCTCACCCAGTAATCTCCAGCAGAGAGCTAAAGGATGCAGGAGCTTTTTCACAAAATCTGTTTTCACGCCATCAGCTAAATATTCTACAATCCATGGGTAACTGCCTGGAATGAAACAGCATGTTCTATTCTGGATTTGGGACCTTGCAGCTTTAACCAATTGTTTACATAGTCATGAAGAACAGCTTGAATTTTGGAGATTTTGCTGCAGGAGATCTCCAGCAGCAGAGCTGTCACTGGCACTCCTGGGAGAAGAGACCAGGAGGGCAAAATGGTTTGGGGAGTCAATTGGAGGAGACTCCTTGCCCAAATAACCTGTTCAAGCACAGCCTTATGGTGTAACTGGGAGGTAGCGCACTACCAGAACTGACAGCAAAACAGAGCACTGGAGTCCAAGATAAAGGTGGACTCTAACCACAAGGAAATAATACTGGAATTTTCCCCACTTTGATGTGCCTTGGCAGAGGACTCCGGTGCAGTACAGAGCCCTGAGGCTCTCCACTTTGCAGGGAAAATGAAAACATTTCTAATGCTGCAACAAGAAATGCGAAAGTATTTTAAGGAAAGTCACTAAAACACAAAAAGAAGAAAATAATAATCCAACATCTTCAAGCCCTATTCCATACATCCTATCTAAAAAGCCAACTCCCACATACAAAATAAGAGAAGGATGGACTCTCATATTATGTTTTACAAGTTCAATTAGGAATACAATAATCCTCACCTTTTTTATTACATGTTTTAAATAATTAAGCAACGAAAGTTCCAGATACCCATCTGCAGTATAAAGCTGCAGCTTGTGCCCTCAAGGCAAGCTCCACGTAGACCAGCCCTGCCTGTGCTCTCTGATAAAATAAGGCAATCACTCTGAAGGAACTGTCACCATTAATGTCACTGTAACGAGTGCTTTTGACATGTCACCAACTTGAATTGCCAGAAATAAAAGTTGGAGAAAGCAAACTTCACTCTGCTTGCAGAAGAACACTTTATTATGAAACCTTTGAAACAAAATTTTCACTGGCCAGGTGCTGTAATGTCCCAGGTCATGTCTGTTCAAGGAAAAGTACCTGTTTCCATGTCATTGGTTTCATTCCCTATAGTGAGCTGTGGAGGTGCAAGTGACAATTGTCAAGTGCATCTGCTAATTCCACTTATACAAAGCAAATGAATCATCATGTCAACGTGCTCCTGTGCAACCAGAGCCAAATGGAGTTTCAGATATCTTTCTAGAACTTATTTTTAATAAATAATTCCATTCTAGAATTCTTCCCAAATTTAGCCATATCTCAGCTGCCTTCCCTTGATACATGCCCTGTTACAAACTGCAGACACTGAAATATATGAAGTTCTGTCTCATCTCAGAGACTGTAACACATCTAATTTGCAAGCACCTTGCCTGTCAGTGTGCAAGCTGTAAATCCAAAAACCTTGGGACAAGCATTACATGTCACCTGTGCTGGCTGGCAAAGGCTTGAAACTTGCTGTCCAGGAGGTACCAAGGCTGGGTAGTAGGTTCTCACCCTCTATTTATACTTTGACTGACAGTCATGCCTAGAGGGAATCCTTTTCACTAAACCTAATTGTTTTACTGAAATGCTGCCAGACACCTCCATTACACCCCTGATGTGCCAGGAGGAATTATAGCTTTTATTTGCACTTTCCTGAAAATAGCTCAGTAGTGCATGCCAAGATGGGGATCCTGACATTATTCACAATTTGGAAGAGGCAAGCTATCAGTTGTCTTTAAACAAAGCACTGTTCTGCTTTCTTTTAAGAAAGAAATTATTTTATATTCCAAGAGAGGGACAGTTAGCTGCCACTACCACTTCAAGGGTATACCAGACAAGAACAATCTTCTGTAAAGACCTAGATTTCCTGCCACGGGCACACAAACAGGAGTGATATCAGTTGAGTTCCCTGTTTAAAAACTTCTTTGCTAAGTAGTTGTCGATTGCTCTTTTATGTAGACACTGTTTTCTCCTTTTAGCACGAACCAGAAGAATATATCCTTGAAGTGGGAAGTGCTGCTTAGATTGCAGTGCATTTGCATACAACATGCAGCTACATTAAATAAAGGATTTCATAGCATGAACTATATAAAACACATTTCTTTTAGCAATTATAAACACCATTCGTGTGGTAATCAGAAAATGCATTTATGCATATGATAAATGTCAGTGCTTTTGCCCCCTCTACAACAATACCTCACATATCTATTTTTCCCCCATAATCAAAGTTTTTCCCATAGTCTCACCAATGCTGCCATTTTAACTTTGATGTTATAAGAAACTAATGTTATTTATCATTAATAACAAATAGCAAGTTTAAAGGGAAAATATAACACATCCAATAAAAAGAGGCAACAAGATACATATTTCTGGGCTAAAACCAACTCATTCAATACCACACTACTTGCAGGACTTACTTTGCATGCAGGCACATAGCACAAATTCTCTGTTTTGTCTTTCTTCTACAGACACAGTTATTATTCCCAGATGGAACACAAATTTTCTCTCCTTGAAAGGCATGGCCAGCACACAAACAACTCTGTTTGCTTTTTAATTTCACACACATCCACTGCTGCATCAGCCAACTTCAGTTTGTTAAGCCTCCTTTCAAGGCTGTTTGCTTTGTTTCAGACTCCAGAGCACAGTGATCTTTCCTCATACTGGTTTTACCCAGTGATTGTCCTGTTCTCTGCTCACCCTTCTCAAACTAAAGAACAGAAAGAGATCCACTGATGTGATTTTTGTTGCACTGTGTTGGAGTCTTTTGTACCAACATGCAAAGTTTTCTGGTTAATGTTACTTTGTGTGACACAAGACGTCATAACTTCCTCTAAACAATTCAGTAAACTGGTATTATGCAAGGATAATAACTGGAGATCAGGAATGGGATTTATTTCTAGTCTTTCATAGGCCAGTGGCACAGAGATAAATACACTTACAAATATAAAAGGAATAAATACTTTGAAAAGAAAAGCATCATTCACGATTCCCAGGTACTTTCTGGTTTTCTGAATGACATGTATGGTTACAATTTAGCTTGCAGGGGATTAATGCAACATCCAGAGCTCTTTCCCAGAGGAGCATGCAAACGCTTCCCAAACAGCTTACACCAATACTGGTATCACTTCAATACATTTCAGCATGTATCTCAGCTCAACTGATCTACCCTAGTAAAGTGTGTCCCTGCAGAGAAAATAAGTTTTCTAGATTTCTTCTCAATACACGAGCAAGTGCGTACAGGATAAACTAAGAAGAAATAAACACTAGTCTGGTTTATTGTTTTGTCTTGTCCAGTAATCAAAGGCATGCTGTCCACAATGAAAGGCCAATCAAAGTTAGAGAAAGAGAGTATTCAATTACCTACCCATTATTTCATAGGTACTTGTTGCCATACTGATGATTCAGACCTGAAAATTCAGGTTACTTGAACAGCCACTGGATTACAAATCTACTGGGAACACTTGGTAACCAAATTAATATCCAAGCCCGGTATCCTATTAGGGCATTTGTTCTCATTTGGGGCTTCCAACTTATTCACCTGACAGACTTCTTGCAGTGGAAGACAGTTCACAGTTCATCACTTAAAACTTCATCAAGGCAGTTTCCAAAAAGAATGAGATCAGTGGGATTTTAACCAACATGGCAAAATGCCAGAGGAATATACAGATTTTCAAATAGCTGGTAGGGTCAATAACAGACTAGCTACTGGACTAGGAGAAAATGGGAAAATTTATTAAGTGCCAGAGTGGGAATATGCTGATGTCTGCTGTTTCAACCCTAAAATATTACCAGTATACACAAAAACTGTGTCTGAGCAGAGGGTACATGGAATAAGGTAACACTGAAGCACAGTTCAACTCTCCACATCTGAAGTAACAATAAAGTAAAAACTGCTGTAGTTCCCAAACCACAGAAGAAGTTTGGGAAAGAAGATTTACCATCCCCTGGACAAAGTCCCAGCCTGAACTTAAGACCTCCTGGTACCTGGAGGAGCAAAGGAACCTGCCCCACATAACCCTTCTCTACAAGTCACACCTGCAACCTTTCAAATTCCCCGTCACAGAAATGCCTCGATATCACCAGCACCACTTTTTGAGTAAATTCATCACTTACAGGCTCATTAATCTACTCTTAAAGAGAAGAGCAGGAGATAAATACTTCAATAGAAGATGACACCAAAGAAAGCAACTCACGTAGCAATTGTTCATATGTGAGCAAGAGCTATTTACACACTGATACCTACCTTGGTATTGTACTTCAGTCCTTTAAGGACTACAAATTTGCCTGCATATCCATTCAGACAGTTACTGATAAACTTAACAGGCTTATTCTGAGAACAGCCAAGTTTGAAAATCAGGGTCTGATTTTGCGATCATGTTTAAATTGGACTAAAATTAGCAATTATGAATGCATGGAGGTCTTTTTCAAAAGCACCATTGAACACAAGAGATCATACTGCTCATTTGCTGATTTGCTAGATGTTTCTTAATGTTTTGCTCTCTTTGCAGCATGCTGATCTTCACTTTGGAAAAAACACGGGGCAAATTCTACAAGTTTTCTGTCCAAAGTAGCAGACAAAGCAGAGCTGCCATTCCAAGGCATTTCCAATGAAACTGAGGCAGGAGGCCAACTCTCACTTTTAAAGCAGAGGCAAACCATAGGCAACTCATCTGAGGCCCTGAGGGCTTCTGTGTGCCAGTCAGACTAGATCAGATGCAGCAAAAGAGCAAAGACATGGAAGAGACAACTTAAACTCAGAATACTTTTCCAAAGCTCTCCCAGCAAAGTAGGTCTAGAACAGAGACAGTGGCAGCATGGGGGAGGGATCAGAGGAATCAGGACACAACTGAATTGAAGAACATAAAGCTGAGAGTGGTCAGAGATGGTGGTCCTCTCAAAATCAAAAACTGAAACCTCAGTTGATAAAAGAAACAAGAGGAGAAAAAATCCAAACGTGGCTTTGTTGGTGGACATGGAAGCAGTTCCAGGAATTTTGGCTGTGGTAGCAACACAATTTTGCTTCATGACTGCACATGGCCTTGTCGGTAAACCAGTGAAAACAGAAACACTGAGTGATAATGCCTTTGCTAGCTCAGAGGTTAAGGCATGTGCCTCAAAAAGAAACTGGTGCCTGGCAAGGACTCACAAGACTACACTAACTTTTTCCAGCACTTCATATCTCCTGGTTTAATGACATAAGTACAAGGAAACAGATGTATCCTTTTTACTTCAGTACCATTGCAAAAAAAAAAAACAACAAACCACACACTCAAAAAAAAAAAAAAAAAAACCAAACAAAAAACACCAAAAACCCACTCAAAATACTAAAACAAAGGATGCTATTCTGATTTTTTTCTTTTTCTGTCCCAAAAGCACTGCTAGGAGAGCCTTAAGCTTTCTGAGGCACTTTTTTTTTTTTTCACCTGCATTGGCCTTTTCTTGCTACATGGTAACATATTTTCATTAATAAGCATTTTTTAACAAAATAATTGGCCTCTGAAGGGCCCTGAAAATGAAACAGCTGTAAGAGCTAAAGAGATTAGAATTCCAGTATTAATGAAGTCTGGAAAAAGTGTGAATTGCTTCAGGGAAGAAACAGGCTTGGTCACTTTGAAACAGAATTTTATCCAATTTGCTGTTCGACCTTTTTTGGAGGAAAAAAATACAAACAGTTCTAACCATTTGTTGTAGACCATCTGCTGCATTCATTAATACATCATTTTAACCTTCCTCTCCAGCCATAGCAAATCATTAGAAAAAAGATTTTGCCTACTTCATTAAAGTGTTTTAGGAAGAATATTCCATTCTTGCAAGGACATCATTTCAGTTCTTTAAACACAGCCACAGGAAATGGCAAGAAAATAATGCAGCATAACTAAACTTTTACAGTCTTCCTTTCCTAATGTTCTGCTGTATATCACAACCTGAGAGCTGCTCTCAGGTACTAAGACTACATTCTTCCATAGCTTGAATCTGCACAAAAATTATAGATTCTGAAAAGCATTGCCTTCTGTAGCCTTTTTTAAGAGCTATTCAATAATAAAATCAAATTCTCAGTGACAGTGACATTTCCAATTGCTCAACAAGGCCAGATAAAGTGTGTTGTCTCTGAAGAACCCTTCATAGCTGAAGACTCTGCAAGCTCTGTGAGCAGACACCTGCAATCATCCTTTCCTCAGGACAGTAGTGAAAAGAAAATATCATTGTGCTTATATAGCAATTTCTACTCCCTTGACCAGATTCCTTACAATAATCACATGATCATCACCTCGTTATATTCACTGCATATGTATTAGCCCATGGCACACTCCCCTGCATGTCATGGCAACCACTAGGAACCCTTTCTCCAGAGCAAAAGAAAAAACTAAAAAAATATTTTAGCCCATGAAACAAAGTTTTAAATGAGAGTCAGAATATTCATCAAGATATTTTTCCATGTCAAAAACAGTTGGTTGGTCTAGAACACATGATTATTTACAGGCAGAAATACCACCACAGAATTGCAACAAATGTCCAACACAGACATTAAAAACCCGTAATATTCTGGGTGTCCAGCTGCAACTGCAACCCAGACTGCCCACAAATTTAGGTCACATAAAGCACAGCCCAGCATGTCTGACATGCAGACATCATCACGTGCAGCTTACGCTGGGACTAGAGCACAGAACTCACAAGCGTTCTGTAATGGATACTGTAACCTTCCAACCATGTAGCTCCAGGGCTATTAACCGGTTCTCTTTTTCCCTAATAGACCAGGATGACAAGCAGCAAACAGCACCGTTTTTCCAAGTGGAGAGTACATCTTCATCACATCTCTCTTGAGAATTCTGTTGCTGCCTGAGGCACAAAAGAACAAAATACAAAAAGGCAGAAATACCCAGAGAAAAGTCAAGTTCTCCTGCTTCACATAAGAAGGTGAAGATAACATTCCCCCAGAAATTAAATGTATATTCTCTTCTAGGAGATGAGGCTTCAAAAATTTTTAGAACATAGTTCACCATATTCCATCAGGAATCCCAAGGCCAGTCTGTCTTTCCAAGTCTGATGAGCACAGTCCTTGACTGATAAGGAGCACACCAGGATCCTACTCCTCCCACTTCACCTTTACCCAATCTAACATTTATATAAGCCTGCCTAGATTTGGAGGCAATATTATAGTGTTGCATGGTTTTCTCAATCTCAAGCATTTTGTAAATGTAAAGAAGAAAGTAGAAATAGAAAGAACATGCTGAAAAGAACATGCTCATCCTTCTTCATTGAAAAGTTTCCATCACAACACCAGCCAGCTTCTTGCCATTCCTGAGCTTCTTCATTTTCCGTCTAAATACCATTCACCACTTTCAATTTCCCACCTAAGTTTCAGTCCTCTGACTCATTTTATGTTGTTTAATCAGTTTTTCTTCATCCTGCACCGAGCCACCATATCCTCCTCCCAGGCTCATTTTTACTAGATTAAACAAAAACAACTCGCCTCATCCCCTGGAGGTAAGACTTTCATTCCCTGGTCACTGAAGTAACTAATTTCTGAGTTCATGACTGGGTCAGGGCTTTTTAGAAGGTGGGAGCCTAATTGCAGACAGTATTCCAGAAATTTCTCTATTTCCTGCATAGTGAAATTGTGTCTATTTCTAATAGCTGCACTGATAGAAATGAAATACAGGAACATCCTCCCAGCTTCTGGCCCAAAAACTTTTGGTGCATTCAGCCAGTCCTTAGAAGATATTACAATTTTGTTAATGCCATTCCTGTTTTACCCAATTATTTTTTCTAAAACATATCTTTCTACAGCCTAAAAGATGATAAATTTATTAATACTTCAAACTAAAAAATTAATCTAGAATATACTAAACTATAAATCATGGTCCTGCAAACAGGCAAAGCATGTTTGGGCTGTACTTTTAATCAAAACACAATGCAATCCAGTGAATTCACCATACTTCTTTTAGCTGTAGTCTTAACCTCAAAAAATTTCCCATCCTGGTCAACAGACATAACTAAGCAAAAACTAGAATAAACAGCCACAGTGAGCAGCAGAGATTTTAATCCTATCCACCCAGTCATGGAGAGAGCTGCTAAAATCTGGGTTAATCCTTCCAATCCTTAGTCAGAAATGAAAGTCTGTGCAATTGAAATAGTATGCCAGAATTAGATTTACTTGTGGTAAGGATTCGATTAAGCCAAAAATTAAGATTTTAAATAGCTTCAGTTAAAACCAAAGTCGTGCAATTCTATTGACAGATATTATAATCCAAAAGAGTCGTTGTACTGAGACCAAACTCGTAACTCTTCCCTCCATAGGAAATTAATTTGGGACAAATCCCAGACACACTGATTTTCAGACAGTTTTGTCAAAAATAAAAAGGAAAAAATGAAAAAAAAAAAATCAGCTTTTCTCCAAAATTATGATGACAACCACTGGACTGGAATGTCATGAATAACGTACAGTCACTAGTGAGGAAGACACTGAAATAAAGTAAATTTTTTATATTGACCTTAATATGAAGCAGGTCCTCACAAACACGCAATTTTAACTACTTTAAATTTGTTACTGCACTCAAAAACACTACATACACATTAGACATAAAACATGCATCCCATAGCTATCTATCTGTACTGGGCAGGGGATTGACTTTATTTTCAGCAAACAGAGATTACATATGTCAACATAGCAAATTTTAAAAATGAAGAAGGGAGGTTACCACTCTCCCAGGAGCCATTTCACTTGAAGCCTCTTCATCATTTGATTAAAGCCTGCAGAAATCTATAATATAACAAATAGTCTGCATTTACTGCTGCAAGTCTTCACACTTGTCTACAGACAATTCACATCAAGGCTGAATTTTTGTTTTCTTGTTGGAGTTACATAGGAGATCACTTCAAGACCCAGAACACCAGTGATCCCCTTGAGCCTACAAATGCCATGTCTGTGCACTTGTGTAACACATCACACTGTGCAGTCACCATGGGAGGCAAAAGCAAAGTGGCAGCAAAACTCTCAGTTACAAATATTTAAGGTCTATAGTAACAGAATAATAGAGGGAAATATTCAGTTGTATTCTCCATGTCAAGATAGCCAGAGGTTTCAAGCAGTTGCATAAGCATATTTCTGTAATCTTTGTGCTCCAAAGCTGGAAGCTTTTACTCAGGCAAGGCTCTTTGAAGTTACTTTGGGAATTGGCTCTCTGCAGATGGAAAAAACAAATGATTAAACCAGCTCAATAGGGAGCCAAGCTTACTCTACATACTTGATTTGAAAAGCAACTAAGGGAAGGAGAATTTTTTTTTTAATACAAACTAGAATGCTTGTTAAGAAGGAAAATATTCCACCATCTGAGCTGAACTAGAAAAGCTGTTTAAATACCAGAACTTTTAACTGGGTGGAATATGCAAATGAAACCTCAAAATGACCCAGTAAGACAGAAATCTAACTATCAAAATGAAGTTTAAGTTATCAGGTTTAACTCAAAACCAATGAGCTTGTCAACAGGGTATTTCACTAGCAATCCAGCATGTCATGAGAGAACACGCCAAGCACAGCCCTTAACAAACCAAATCATTCCTTTAACTAGAGATTGCTCTTCTAAGCAGAAAATGCTTTAAGTCTATTGTGTGCTTGGCCTTTCCATCTCAGATATTAAGAGAATATGTCTGCATCTTTATGGCTGTTACATAAAGAACATACTAAGCCCCCTCCTTTGAAAGGAAAAACCCTCTCCATTATCTCTTTACATGGCAGCATTCAAATCTTCAGGAAAAGCAATTAAATAAGCATTAAAGAACTAACTATTTAAAGCATTTGCTTACTTTGCACTTGCTCTTCGTCCTTGACTTCCCAATGAAATCAATCACACCAAAGTCAGGATCTCACAAGCAGGATTTTTGCTTTCCATGTAGACTTGTCTATGACCTGCATGCTATCTTTTCCTAGTGGAAGTATGCTACTCACCTTTTAGAAGTGCCTTTGCTGACCTAGAGAGCTTTTTTCTGCATAACTTATTTAAAGCTAAGGTTTTGAATGCCTATAACCTACTTTATACAGTTAAAAAATGCAGTAGTGTGTGGGAAATGAGCAAAGTTCATTCTTACTTTAGCTTAAGTTTCCCACTGCTTTCAGGCAGTGTCCACTGAGGGCTCCACTGCAGCTTAACAAATCAATAGGACCTACACTGGAATAAGGACTGCTGAGGTGGGCTGTTACATTTTATTATTGCCTAAAATATCTCACTATTTTAAGATCTCTGCCTCATACTGTGAAAAAAGTAAATCAAAAACCAGCTTCTCTTAAGCCAGGAGTCATCCCGTACCAGGAAGGAACCAGAAAGAATAACATAAAACAATTTAAACAAGCACACTAAGGATTGGTAAGACTTTCAACAATCAGTAAAGACACACATACTGCAGGTGACAGCTGGGTCCACATAAACTTCCCACATATTCATTTGAATTTTTATTCAGAGATCATGCAATGTGTTTTTATGAGAAACTGGGAATCTGAAAATATCTGTATATAGTGAGAAGGTACTGAGCAACTGTTCAGGATATTATAATGTGATTTTTCTTTTATTATTTGCACCTGTCCTAAGTCATCTATTTAGTGTCATTTTTTCAGTGATCATTGGAATATTTCAGTTACACTATGAAGTAGTGACGGATAGCAAAGAACAACAGGAATGTGAGAGATTGCAAGCCTGAAGGCTGAGAAAGGTTAGAAAAGGTGTGACATTATTTTTGCAGTTGTTGAGACTGGTAAAAATGACAGGATAAGTATATCTGGAAATGGCAATGAAGATAATTTTTTGTCTTTACCAAACCCAAAGTATGGAGGGGATCATGTAACTTGTATTTTCCCCTCCACAAATAAGCTCACCCCACAAAGAGCCAAGGCTATCCTTGCCTGGCTCTTCCCCGTGCTCTGTTGTCTGCAGACACTGCTCATTTTCAACCTCATGATACAGCCACTCACTTAGACAACATCAGGATTTATGTCACTCAGGATCCATAACTTTGTTCAGTGCACATAAGAACAATTTAGCTGGTAAGTGCCAGTGAACCTGAGTCTCAGAACAGGACTTTTAAAGTAACAGCTAAACACATTCACATACAGGGGACACAGCAGAACCAGCAACCACCTTACACTGTGGGAAGAAGTTTGCTTTTGTATTTTTTTCCTGTCAGTCTGTCCTGTCCACAAGTATTCTAAAGGCCCTAATAGGAGATATGAAATTCAGAATTGAATTAAATTATAAAAGGAAATTATGAATATATTTTAAGACTCCAGTTCCTAAAAACTACAAGGTAGTAGGCACTCCCACAAAGCACCTGAACAGAGTGAACATACATAGACAGAAAAAAGTACTTCTATTACTACAAATCAAAGAATTATTGAAAACTCTTTCAATTTTTTATAGAAATGAATGCTTACGCAGAACAGCATCAGTAGCCAGCCAGTGCACAGCAAAATGAGGGGAGGATTTTATTTCAGGAAAGCTTATAATAGACTGACCCTGTCTCAGAGGCTGTACTAAAGGAAAAAACGAGCAGTAGGGAAATTTTAAATTGCATTAGAATGGATACAAGTAGACACTCCAATGTATCAATTTCCAGATGGTTAACTACAGCCCAGACTCCCCACATTGCAACAGGAAAAGCAAGCACCTCCCTCTGCAAGTATGTAAAGTAGTCAATGAATGCAGAAGGAATGACTTAGGACTGAAAAGGATTGCACAAAATCCCAAGGGCAGGAAGCCTGAAGAGACAGAGATGGAAACTGTTCAGAATTTTGAGTAATTCTGGTTTTCTCATACTGTTTTCTTCACAACAGGTCACCTCCATCAGTAATTTTTATTTCTGGTTTATCACCACCTCAGCTCCCCACCAGCATTGCCCTAGCTCACGTGGTTCAGTTCATATTCCTTTCCTCTATTAAATATGCCTATTAAATAGGAATAGATTTGGCTTACATTCATAGTTTTTGCTTTGTTCTTGGGACCCCAGGGAATTTTTACTTGCTCCAATTACAATTATTTTTTTGGGTGAAGGAGGTTGACAGACAATGGACTGGGTAAGGAAAATCCAGTCTAAGAGCAAGTGAAGAAAGCAAGTACTTCTTTTTACAACTTCAGTACCAGTTTGCTGTTACATAGTTAGGGGATAAAGCTTCACATGCTAAGTGGCTGAGCCATCCACAACATCTTTCTCTGGAACCCAGATTCCAGAAAAGGAAATGTCAGCCTTTTTGCAGGTAACAGTAGCTAAAATGCAGAAAAAGGAGAGAGGAGAGGATGGCAAACAGATCAAAACAAAATAAAGGACAGAGCTAGCTTGTTTCCTATAAAGTGACTGCTGAAAATAAACCAGACCATCCTAAATGATACTTGACTAGAATACAGACACTTCTCATAATTCTTGCATCTGTTTTCTTAGGATGAATTCACAAGCCTTATCTTGTCCCAGTTAGGTACTTCACATAGCTCTGATGCCTGTGCCACACAATTTACTCAGAACTCTTAATTAGCCTCACATACAAAAAATAACATGCAATTTTTCTGGTAATTATATGTTTCTGTTACTCCTGAAAGCAACTTGTTACTTAGAACAGATTACCTTAATTCTATTTTCTGCCATACCCAGTTGTGTTGCACATTTTGTTGAGCTGAAAGGTGGCTATAAAATCCCTGCCCTTTCTTCTTTCATAGTGGTTCTACATACACAGTGTGTTTCCACTAGACACAAAATCAATGCAGTGAAAACAAAGCAGTCCTATTGCTAATTTAGTCACATGGAGAGGCAAACTGCTCAGCACAAATAGACAAAACTTCGTAGCAATAGTTACAGAAATCTTGAACCAAAAGTTCGGATGCTAAAAACAAACTACCACTGTCAAGAAAAGGAAAAAAAAAAAAGGAGAAGGTAAGGAGCTTTCCACCCAAAAATCCTTTTAATGAAACACATTTATAGAAGTATCTTGCTGCAAGATGCACAAAAGGCAGGTTATAAATAGCCACAAACACTGAGCAGAGGCCATGGAGCAAGACCAATGTTGGTGTTCTCAGTCTGCTGCAGCAAGGAACTTGTGACAACGAAACAATTCAGCCTATCTTCCTTAAAAGCCTAGAAGGTAATTACTTTCCCAAACCTGTGATGGAGACAGGAAGCCCAAAACACCAACCAAGGAGTCATCTGGAAGCACCTCTCCAAGAGAGCTTAGCCAAAACCCAAATCAAGGGACACATAAAGATATATAGTCTCGATCTGAAAAAAATCTACCTTATCCAAGCTACTCCAAAATGGGTGTATGTGATCCTACTGGGAAATGACACTACTGTCAGCCAACACAGCACACCAAAGCACCAGTACCTGTAAGCTCCATCCTGAGGAGCAGATATGTTAGTGTACTTGAAAAATATTAAAAGCATGAAGATTACCACCTGTTTTTATCTCACCTTTCCTTCTCCACCTTCAGCAAGGGAATCCAGGAGAAAGCAGGGAGAAGAATCTGCATATATACCAAAAAAAAATCCAGACCTCAAATTCTCAGGTCTGATCATGCCCAAATATGAAACAAAAGATGACATAAAAAAGAAATAGAGATTGTTTTGGAGCTGTATGCAGAATACTACAGTGTTTTTAGTCAAATCTCATCCAGAGCCCTTTGATGTGTTTCTGTGTGTTACAGCCAGAAGGAAGTATAAGTCTGCTTTGAACTTGCCCCTGTCCAAACACGTTAATCTTGCTAAGCAAGATTGACCAATGCACAATCAAATAGAGTTTTTGCCATGCTCTAGAAGTTTATGACCAGTTTGACCTCAGATGTTTTGCTAGATTTCCTAATTTTAGTTCAGTCTCTGTAGCTGTTGAAGAGGGGAAGGGAATAGAAATAGATTACACAAACCATCTACATGTATATGTTTATGAATGATTTCTTTCATCCGCAAGTGAAGGTGAAAGAATTTGTATTCAAATAAAATCTTAGTCACAAGTTTGGACTAGAAACTGTTCCTTCTTCAAGATGTTTAAATCATTCACAAAGGTTGATCAGGAAACCCTGTGTACCACTCAGCCCAGGATCCCTCGTGGCTGAGTCCCAGAAAGGACAGACCTTTCTCCAGAGGAATTTTGCTCTTCCCGAAATAAGAGACAACTTGTACACCTAGAACCTCCTTCTCTTTCCAAACACTGAGGCTTTTTGATCACTTAAGCTTCATGTGCATGGAAAGTACAGGGGAAATTGCTGTAGGGAAAGGAGACAATGTTAACTGTGTATCACAAACTTATAGCTGCTGGGCACCAAGCAACCTCCCCCTGCAACTTGGAATATCACATTTGCATATCAGCAAAACTCATTTTCCTGTTGCTTTTTCAGCTTTTATACTACATTTCTTCTGCACCCTTCAATTTCTCTCCAAAACATTCCCCCTTCTAACCAATCTTATTGCCTTAATTCTGGTTTCACAGAGCCTGCAAGTTTCAACTTTCCCCTGACCCAGAATATCAAGTGTCAGGACAGAGGAAGATACATCCCACATTTACTGAAGAGCACAAAACGTTTTCCTCGAAAGAGAGGGGAGACCAGAGCATAACCCATGAGCAGCATTGTCTCTCCAGGGCCATGAGAGCCCCAGCTGGCTGTCCCCCTTGAGAAGGCAGAGGGGCCCCGGGCTGCAGGGTGAACACACTGAGGAACTGGAGCTCTGCACGCAGAGAACTAAACCACATCCAGTTTTACAAAATGTGCCTCCAGCTTCTGCACCTCAATTGCAAGCACAGGGGTCTTCTCTTAAGGACATTAAGTCTAAAACTAATATAAATAGCCAATGATGCTGCTGCAGCTTTATGTATTTATTTCAGTGAAGTACAGAAGAAAATATCTCAAGGATTTAAACAAACAATATGGTGACAGATGGTGTGGAGACAATCCAGGCTGGGCTCCCTCAGTAAAATCCACACAACTTCATAGCTCCAGGGAAGAGTGGAAGAGAAAGAGTACACACAAACCAGATGACCACAGATTTGTAAAAAATAAAAGCTACAGCCAGCAAAGTTTTTCTGTGCATCTATACAAAGCCCTTTGTACCATCACCATGTAGGCAGATCTACCCCAGAGTCTTCCAAGAAAGATCAAAAAAAACTTATAGATAAATTCTTCAAATTAAATGGCTAGTTCAAATAAGTGACTAAACACACTAATGAACTGTCTATTCAAATAATCTAAGCATCCTCAAAAATAATTGATAGATGAAACACAAAATATGTGTTTGACATTATATCAAAGCCCTTCTGTTCTGTACACTGCATAATTTTATACTTTCAGGTACATTCTCTGGATATATTCTGATTGCCAGAAACTTCCCATGTATTTTGTAACAGCCTATAATTATTTTATAGTTTAAAAGGAGTATTTTTTAATTTTGTATTTGAGAATGTTCTTGGGAAAACAAATTCCAAAGATACCACCAGGAACGTCTGCATGCAGAAAATTATGCTGAAGGTCTTGTGTCCTACTTTCACAGCCCAGGAGTCTGCTGTGTTACTACCCATAGGCAGGCAATAGTTTGGAGAGACTGCATAGGATCTACAATAGGGACTTGCTAGCAGGTTTAAGATGTTGTTGCTCAAAACAAAGACACTTAAGGATATCTATTTTCAATAACTGTAAGAACAGTCTGTAGAGAAAGAAAACAGTACCTTTGAGATGAAAATGTATAGAGCTTACTGCAAAGGACTAAAGTGAAGCCAAGCACTCCTCTCTCCTAAATGAGTGGTGCATAGAAACCAACCCTGCACCCTCAGCTCAGCTGCAGCTGTAAATTCAAGCAAACTAAAATAACAGGAACTTACCCACACCTAAACTGAATGAAAAATTAAGTAAACTCTAGAAGACTTCCATGTCCTACAACCTGCTCATTAGTTACAGAAATTCCTAATCTTTTCAAAACTACCTTCCTTTTACTTTGGAAAATTAAACTAAATATCCCTCCCTTGAGCTCCATAAGAATGACAGTTCAAATCTACTCTTGCAGTATTCCAGAAATCCATCCATGTTTTCCTTCACCTAATTAAGGGGGATAAACTTATGTGGACAAGAGAATGAGGAATAATATCATCACCTCAGAAATAGCTAGAAAAGGCCTTTAGAAAAAAAGATTGGGAGAAAGAGAGCAAGAAAGCAAAGCTCACATCATTAATAAAATGCTCCTCTGAGTTCCAAGACCCAGCTGAAAGCAGCAAATACAGCAGCTGCTGGAGCTCTACTTTCTCCCAGCCACGCCAGTACAGGAATAGCAATGCCTAAACCAGCAGGCACTATCCAAACCACCTTACCCTCACACAGCACTGCCTCCTGAGGAGGAAAAACACAGGATACTATATCCACTCACTTCATTCACCTCAGTAAGACGAATCTCATGCACATTTTTAACCATTTAATACCACTGATCACAGCATGTGTGTGTAAAAGATACTACCACAGATTACATTCTAGTTCTAAAAATCTTATGGACAAGCAAGACTTTCTTAAAAAGTACATATAGATTGGCTTTCAAGGATATGGACAAATAAACACAGATTTGCAAGGAGGTCAATGCTACATTTTTATTGCAGCTCAAAATAAAAATTAGAATATCTGAAGGTTATTCTTCCCATAGGGGCCTTCATACAGCTAGAAGAGAAGAAAATCAAATTCAATTGCTTCTTTAAATGAGTCAGAAGCTGGAAATAGTGTGTGCAACAGACTATGTAGTAGTGCAAGCTACTGTGTCTAGACCTGAAACACCAGTTATATGAATACTGGTATTTTTGCACGGAAGTATTTATTAACCTACAGTTTAATCTTTCAGTCTTTTGCAGTAACAAAGCCAAAGTGAATATCATGCTCAGACGTGTAGAGCCATACACATGTTGGCATCAGCCATCAGTAAGGACAGGGATAAAAAGATGTTATTATAGAAAAACTTAAATTTGCAATTTTCTCTAATGAAATACAGAACTGCTTTTACAAGCCAACTAAACAGGCAGGACAGAAATCTACATAGACATATGGCAGACATATGAATTAATGAGCACGTTCTAGATAGCATGACCTCCAGAAAAGATTCTACAATAAAAAACAAATACAACACCCTCCCCACCATCTCCATCAAACAATTTTGAAGTCATTAATAGTTGAAGCACACTTACACATAGTACCAAAGTAAAGTGTGACTTCTGAACTTTTTTGGTCCTTTAGAGAATCACTGCAGCACGGAGACATTTGGCAAAGAAGCTGGAGGATGTGTGGAGGAACTTTAAGATCATGAACAAGTTATGTACAGATAAGAGCATAAATGCTCCAGAGCCAGGAGTCTGGGTGGGCTCTGATCACAGTTGCTTAGAGCTCTGGTTTGCACAAGTCCAGCACAGTTTTTTCCATCTCAGATGAGCTAAAACAAAGCAATTCCAGCTATACTTATAATGAGGTGAAAATGACAAGTAATGCAAACACATCTGCAAGTATTTCAGTAAAGTACCTAAAAAATCACCACCAAAAGAAGGAAAGATTTCAAAGTACAGTTTTACTCAGTGCTTATTAGAAATTACATGCCTTATTTATGAACTATCCAGGCAGAGCTACAGGGCATGGGGGACCCATGGGATGGGCTGAACATGAGTCAGCAGTGCTCCCTTTCGGTGGCACAGCCTAACGAGGCTGCGGCAGCAGCAGCACAGCAGCTGCTCCAGGGAGGGACTGTTCCTCTCTCAGGACTCACGAGGCCCTATCTGCAGTCCCCTGTCCTGTTTGGGGTCTCCCCATACAAGACACCAATATATCCAAGCGAGTCCAAAGGACTGCAAGTGCAAGTAAGGGCTGAAGGAACTCTTTCCCCAGGAAAGCGACAGGTAAGGACAGGTATAATTGCAGCCTACAACTGCACTGAGACAGAGTTGGACTCAGATTCACAGCAAAAGAACAAGAGCCTGTGGTATCAAGGGAAATTCTAATGAGATAAAATGAAAATATTTGCATGGTGAGAGAGGTTAATTACTGAAACAGGTTGCCCAGAGAGGCTGTGGTATCTACTTCTAGGGAGATATTCAAAACTTGACTGAAAGATCAGATTTTGATATTCGCTCATCACAGAGCTAGGGCTGGGTTAGACAACCTCCAGCAATCCTGTCTAACCTCCCCAGTTCTCATAGAATCATTATGCAATAATACTTACCTTTTAGAAAAGCAGTTAGTTACTTTGCATAACACTCCCAGATCTGTTTCAAGAAGTATCACTTTGTGATAGCCCACTGGAAAATTACCCTCACCTTTAACATTTCTTGACTATGTGTTATAACTGAGTGCTTCCACAACAATAAAATGCCTCAAATTATGTCTTTCAGAAAGACTTCTGGGAAGATTTACGTTTGCAATAGGCAAAAGTAGTCTGGTTCAGAGACACTAAATATTCCTGGATGTACTTACAATACGTAGGGGCATTTTTCCCCACATGTGAAGAAGCCTTCACACAGAACTAACCATGATGTTCTGTTTTTTAAAAAAAGTATCACAATTACTATCATTATAATCATAGCATGTGGTGAAACAAAGGTAACTATGTTTGAAATCAAATGCTCAAGTCAGAAAACAGTTCCTAAGTAATGTTTGTGTTGAGATGTCTCAAATGTCAAGAGATACAAGATGAATAAACAGTCAGTCTGTTTTCAGCATGCTCCAAGGGATGCTGATGCACAGCAGGCTGGCACAGATGCCCCAGAGAGTTCTCATCTTGTTTCAGTAGACTATGCCACATCTGAATACGTTAGAAGTGTGTGGCAGAATTGGGGACCAAAGCCAAGGAGCAGTTCACTGGCAGGAGAGTTCCTGCCAAGAGCAGGTGATAAAAATCAACTGGAGTAGAGCATGTGGCACTGTCCAAAGGGTATCTCTGTAGCACAGTTAGGATCAGATAAGTGCCATACACCCCAAAGTGTCCCATTGGTTTGTTGGTAGGATTTTGACAGCTGATGTCAGGTGAAAATAGATCACAGAGGTTCAGAAAACATTCCAGTTTGATTGGCTTCACATGCCTGTCTATTTTCATTGTCTGAATCATGCAACATCTCTCCTCAGATGGTGCAGACAAACTCTGAGCAAACTGAAGCTGAGCTGGGCCAGCGAAGGAGGCAGTCTAGACAACACACCACTCACCCCAGATGTTCAGACAGGGACTCGGTGCTTCAAAAGCTTTATGTCCTGCATTAATCACTGCAAACTCCAAATGTGGGCCTATCTCATCTTTGGAAATATAGAACAACTTTTTTTTTTACAGATAGGGCTCTTTAGTCAAGATTCACATTGGCATGGTATTTATTAGCCATCGAGAATATGGTAGCTTATCTCCTCTGAGTCATTCAGTGAAGTCTTCAGCAGCATAGAGCATTATTATAGATGAATTCTCATTCCTGTGCCCTGAGTTTAGTTCAGTTCAGCACCACATAACCACCTGGCACAGAACTCACACAATAAGGACATAAATGAAATGGCCTTATTAGAGTGCCAGAGCACTACATCCACAAGCAGGAGTGGGAGCAGACATCTTTTACATAGCCAGGCATCTCAACGCATGAGACAAAACAGGAGACTTACTTAATAATCTTCACAATTCAGCCAACACCTATGTGTGCCAGCTAAAATCCTGACAGTGACTTGAAAGATTTCATATTTGCAATCCTTCTCCCTCAGACTTCATCTCCCCTGCTTTTATGACAGCTCTGTGAATTTCAACTTCATCTCCCAGGAATTAATTCCTAAATGAACTGGTTAATTGAGTGACACATGCAAGTCTCATTACTGTGATGTTCCAAACCCCATTGCAAGACATTGCACATTGCAAAGGTCAGGTTAAAAGTTAAGACAATACTAGTTACATGAACAAACAATTCCTTCAGCCAATTCAAGCTACTGAAGACTGCTGTTAGATTGTTTTAACACACAAAAGACGATTTTGATTTCCCAAATGGAAACCTTAGAAGCTAAATTTCAACAGAAAAGTTTGTTAATAAAACCCTAATAACCCCTAAAATCAAAGACAGTGATATAATAATGATAATATTAGCATACAATGAAAATAGGAGTAAATTACTGAGACAAAAAAAAAAACCTGTTTCATTTTCTAGAGGCTCTTATATAAAAGTAAAAATAGATCTGTATCAGTAACAGCCTGCATCTGCTACCATGAGTGAAGATGATTCTGTAAGGATTTCTTCCAGTGCTTCATCACTTAGCCCTAGCTGGGATCTTCAAGTGTTCTTACACTAGCAGAGACAGTTACATGAAATATGTATCAAAGAGAAGCACTGAATACATATAAACCCATCTTTAAAAAACAAGTAAATCTGCACTGTAATTTAAAAGCACATGAAATAACTGCCTCTGTAACTTGGTCACTGCAATTGCATTGAAGACAGCAGCACTGACTGTAATGATCTTTCTGTATCCATCAAGATTTCAGAGCCATTTTTATAGGATCCCTGCCATAATTCAACACTTATTGTCCTGCCCTTGTATGATAAGTTGTAAAGAAAGATCATTCAAGATACCAAGAGAAACAGACCTATTATCTCAACAGGAAAAAAGTCTTTTCCAGAGGTAAAAAGTTTCAAAAGTTCAAAGCTGATTCCTCAGTCATAACTAATTATTGTCACTTTCCTGGTTCTTTTCCCCCCTTACTTCACAAAATAATATATCTGGACCACTTCCTTTTCAGATGTGTTCAGAGAATCCTTTACTATTCAGAAGTCGCTCATAAGAAATAATAATAGTCAATGAATAAGAAACCCTACAGTATGGAAATACCAGGAAGTAACTTACAATTAACATTAAAAATCCTCATGTGCTGGCAAACCAGTGATTTTTCACATCTGCACTCCCTCTTTGAGCTCTCCTCTCTTACACCACAGTGGGAGCTCCTGTGACTTTCCGGCAAGGCAGAGTCCCCACCAGAGCTCAGCCCTGCACTCAGTGCCTGTTTCAGAAACAGCAGCAGTCAGCTCACAACATCAATGCTGCAGTGCCAGCAAGGAGTTCTTAAAAATTGTTACAATGTTAAGGAACTTGAGACGTGAGTCACTTTTGCTCTTCCAGTCTCACAACGGATTACATAAAGATATGTTTTCCAACAAAACCATTTGTCATTATCTCCATATTTCAGACAGCCCCTTACTGGATTTTCATGAACTATAGTAGGAAAGTAGAAGTATCCAGTTAGCAAAAATATAATTCAATAAATCTATGGAATGCAGTTGGTCCAAGTATGCAAAACTACTTAATTCAGATACTAGTAGATCACTAAAGTCTGGCTTATTATTGACCTATTATTACTGCTGTCCTCAAATACATTCAAGTCTATTGCTTGCTATTTCTTATAAGCACCACATAACATCTGCTTATAATTTTACATCTTATCCTCAAAATCATTTATGAACCTACTATTATGAGCTTGTTTTTCCATTTATCATATTAGCTATTAAATTTTTTTAACTCACCATCATTCAATGTGCTGGATAGTAAAATCTCATTAGTGAGATTTTAGTTTTAGAACATGTTAGGCATGAACCCCAAAATATTTCTGAATATTTGATGAGCCATTAAAGACACCATTATGCATATTTTTTTAAGTACAGAGAGACAATTAAGAGCATCTGTCTTGAACTGCTTGTAGTGATTATTCATGATAGAGACCAACACAATTAAGTACATTAGAACAGCAACAGCTCTGAATACATTTTCCTACCTTATCTGCCATTATCATGGAGGCCCCGCCATGAATTCCAAGAATTGGAATAGAAGTCTGAGATGAAATAAAATCCAAAATCTGAGCTACTGCCTCCTGATCAGTGTCATCTCCAAAAACCACTCCATGGATCTTGGTGCCTGACATCAAGTCACAAACATGTGTTATGATGCTCTTAGGATCAGTCTGGTTCACAAGAAGGGTCACTACATTGATATCAACAGTCAGGTCTGCTGACATTTCCCTGGTCCAGAGAGCTCTGATATCTCTCTCTGTTATATACTTGGTCCTTCCCAGAATCACTGCAATGTTCAGGATGGGATAATTTTTCTCTGCTCCATGAACAAGATCCAAAGGCGCCAGAAGAGCTTGGAGTACCAGGAGAGCACAGCCAATTTTCCTCATCTTTGCCAGCTTTATCCCCTGTAAAAGTGATCACATTGTATAAGAAGAACATAGAGAAAAAAAATATATACTGTATATCTTCAATGAAGGTTTTAAGAAAGCTTCTGGGCATAATGCAAACTTTAGCAGCTTTTTATAATGCATTCTTCACCTTAGATCCAAATCAAGCCTCTTATATCCCATCAAAAACTTGGCTTGATAATGACAATATTACAAGCTGGGTCTCCCACAGGCAAAGCAAAAAATGCAGAAGTTCAGAGAAAAGACCAATTAACAGTCTTCCTGGATAGCCAACAAAATTAAAATTACTGACATCATTTAAAAAAAAAAAGACATTATCATCCTTCTCTTTAACCTTGCTGTGCTAAAACAGGTAAAGCAAACCTATTTGCCTTCATCCTGGACATCTATTTAAACTTGAGTCACAGTCTAAGAGGGAGAGGTATTTTAGCTCAAAATGAGAGAAGTGAGCCAGAGGTCTGCTGGAAACCCCAGTCCACATACTCCTTACATCTCATAGCATCCCAAACCCATGCTGTTTTATTTCTGAAGATCTCTCCTAGGCAGCTGCTGCTCAAGGAATCCTACTGCATTTCTGGAACAGATTCAAAAGCAAGATATTCCATCTTAATTCTTTTCCATCCTCTCATGCAGCATTCAGAACTTGAGCCGCTCAGAACTGCTGATCTCGGACACAAAGTTGTCCCTAGTGTTGAAGGGGAGCGTGTTCCATAAATGAGCATCACTGCATTGGTTACCTCATATCTTCACTGAATCTCTGTAGGGGGCTGAATATAGACGGAGTAGGATGGGGAGAAAGATGAGCCACAGAAGGGATCTGAACTATCTGAAGGAGGGAGAAAGAGAGCAGATCTGACTCTGCAAGATCTCCCCGTTTCTGTGTCCCGAGGGATTTCCACCCCCATGACTGGCTCTCTGCTAGCTGCAAGGGAGTCCCTGTGCCACATAAAGCCAAGCTTGTTGCAAAGCGTCACGCAGAACACACAAGCGGGGCTGTCCAATCAGGGTGGCATTTTTCAGATCTCCCCTCTCATCCTGCCAGCCCTATCTCCATCCTCAGTCAGAGCCGTCTGCAGCTAAAACACACAGCCAGACACGGGCTTGCAGCATCACCACCTACTTTCGGGGCACACAAGGAGACGAGCACCCGACAGCGCATTTAACTGCACATCGGTGCCCCTGTGCCACCCGATTGCACTGCAGGGCAGGCTCCCACCGACCGCCGTCACAGCAGCGGCGGCACGGAGCGCGGTGGAGCAGCAGACCCAAATGCCCCAGCTCTCCCCCGGGCCCGAGGAAGGCTCACGGGCCCCCGAGCCCCGTCCGGGCCCGCCGCGGGCCCCGCTCGGAGCCGCGCTCAGCGGCGCCCCGGGAGCGCGCCCCGCCGGCCCGGCCGCGGCGCGAGGGCGCCCCCCTGCGGGCGCGGGGCCGCACGTACCCAGCGCCTCAGGAGACGGAGCGGCGGCGGCTGCCGGAGGTGCCGGTGCTGCTGTCGGTGTCGCTGCAGGACATGTCGCGACCGCGGGCATGTCGCGCTCCTCGCTGCCCGGGCTCAGGGGCGGCCTCCGCGCCGCTGGCCGCACGCGTGATCCCCGCCGCAGCCTGCGAGCGACATCGCATCCCGGGAGGGCAGCTACGCGGACAGGGAGACAGGCAAGGGGGGGCTGGACACGGGGCGGGGGACGGGACGGGACAGCGGGGGGAGGAGACGAGGAGAAGCCGTTAGTCAGGTTGCAGATTTCAAAAAGAAATGTACTTCAATCGCATGTGGTATGCGAACGGAAATAAAGTGACTACACTCAGAAGTTCCCCCCCTTCACTCAGAAACAGATTTCAGCTCTTTGCTGAAAGCAGCGCCGTGAGCCCACAGCTGTCCGGGATACGTCCCTCATCTCATCCAGGTCAGGAAAATCCTAGGCTCCCAACTGCCCGTTTGCTTCCAAGTGAAATGGACGGCTTGGAGCTCTAAGGGAAGAGACATCCAACCTGGAAAGAGCAGCTAGAAGCAAACTAATTAACATGATCAAGGGCAGGAGTTTTCTTGGCAGGTTCAAAACAAGCATAACCTGGGAGCGCAGCTAAAGCTCTTTTCACTCCTGAAACAGAACACCTTTTTTCCCAATTTACCATAAACAAACCCAGAGCGACACTCCAGCAGAGCCCGCCACGGAATGCTCGATTGCTCTGGTTTTTTCATTCACAATTCCCAGTAAATATGCATGAAGACAGCTCTTCAAGCAACCCCTGCTCTATGTAGGACGCTGGCGCGCCAGGCAAAGCAGCCGGCATTCCCTAACTGGCCCTCGGTGCTGGCGGGGAACTCGGAGCGCAGCCCCGGTCGGTGGGAGCCGGCACCGCCGAGAGCTCCGCGCCCCTGCCCCAGCGCTGGGCGCGATCCGGGCTCCCCAGAAAGGCGATACTTACTGCATTCTCCCTCCACATAGTTCCAGTTTAAAGATCCTCAAAGTCATTTCAGTAGATTCCTTTGCAAACAATGAAGTGGAAAATAGGTCCCTTAACGCCTGGATTTCATCTTGCAACTTGTTCCCACCGCAGTAAATAGCAGCCCGGCAGCTCTTTATCGCTTGAAATCCCGCATGATCAAGTTTTAGCAGAGCCATTGCAACTGAAATTCGCTCTTTACTTTTGGCAGGAGGCATTTAAGCGTCTTCATTTTTTTTTTTTTTTTCCTCTCTTCCCTTTTTTTAAATTGCGATATTGCCGCAGCAGTTCCCCAGGACGGCAGGCACGGAGTCCCCGCGCTGCTCTCGGCTCCTCGGAAGCGGCGGGGACTGGCGGCACGGGCTCCTGGAGGTGCGGCGGGCTCCACCCGGGGCCGCCTGCGCGGCGCTGCGGGCTGCGCCCGGCCCGCTCCGCCGCCCCCGGCACCGCCGCCCTTGCAGGGGCGAAGCTCACGGCCGCCTTGTCTAAAGGAGACCAGCCGCGGATACTTTGAAGGCTTCTCCCCCACCCCACCCCCCCGCCCCGTTCTGCTTGCACAAGCACCAGCGAATGAGTCAGACGCAGGCAATCGGGGGAGGGGGTGTCAGATCTGGGGGAACGGCGAGAACACCGGGTTTGGGGCACAAGAGTGGCAAACTCGAGCGCTCTCCCCGCAGTAACATCCCCAGCGAAAGGTTGGTAGCCCGGGAAACCCCAGAGTGTTCTCCTTTCCCTTGACGCAGGGGCTGTCAACCAGAAATCCCTGCCGTGGGGCTCAGGGGAGTGAATGTGGAGCAGCAGCTTACACGCTAAAAGCAGCCCTCAAAGCTCCAGACCACAGCCAAATATCACAAAAAAGCTCTGTAGAAGTTGGCTCCATCTGCGCATCCCTGCTGCTCCATCCTCCTTTCAACATCCCCCATTTCAAAGCCTTGAGCCTGTTTCTCCACCTCCCATTCCCCTCTCACAGGTGTCAGACCCAGCTGGCCTCAGAGCAATTCTTGCCTCCCTGCCCACACCACAGCCCACCAACACCTTCCTCCACTGCACACTACTGTGCCTTCTCCCTCACTCCATTGCTCTCCTACTTTTCGCTTTCCACCATCCTGCTCCAGCTGCCACAACTTATTTGGTTTTGCACAAGTGAATGTACCAGCTAAGTACCACAGAGGGATGGCCTCTTCCGTGCTCCATCCTTTACAGCCATGTTCGTTTCTACACTGAATACTTCAGAGTAAGGCAAAGTCACACGTTTTGACAGACCCCCCACTCCTACACCAGAGCAAACTTTTGGGTTCAAATAGGATAATGGCAAGTGTCCACTCACTGAAGTTTGCTTTTCACTACAGTAAGACACAGAACACCGAGAAATCTCTCCCAAAGACATTTAACAACACATCAGCTTTACTGCTCTTGACAGTCTCATCATTTAATTCCCCAATAGGTCTATGCCTGGGTTTTTTCCTCCTGTGAAAGATCTCACATTCTAACTTATTTAGAGATTACTTCCTCAGACATTACATTACTTTTTCTAAGCAAAGCAATTAAGCAGCTTCAACTGCCTTTTTTTTTCCCCAATGTTTGATGTTTTAATGCATCTCTGCATTTCACCCTCACATTTTCCCCCTGTAAATATTACAGTGATGTTTGTCACGGTTACTGGAGATGAGGTTGCAGTTCCATCCTTGTGTAAGGGTTATTTCAGTGTTATCATTCAGGAGATTTACTGGAACAGCAGCAAAAACAGATTCGAAATCCTCAAATGCAAGTGAAATTCACAATGGTGAAAAATTCCAGCTCTAACCATTAGCACATGTTTAAAATATAAAAAGGGACATGGTGTTTTTGGAAAATACTTTGTATACAATATACTGTGTACAATACACTGGCTGAGTCTAATGGTGTGAAAGACCAATACAAGAAATACCCACATTTTCTAACTTCAGAGCTATATGATTTTCATTAATCTAAATTTAGAAATAGTTTAGCATTATTTCCAAATATTTTTCCTCAATTACTCTCATAAAATTTTGTGAAATATCATGATAAAACAGTCCAAATTCACAAATTAGAATTAAAATAGAACATATTAAAAGTTTGTGCAAACACAGAGGGATAAATCTTGGCAATACATACGCAGTCTTCCCAAAAGCCTCACCAAATTCAAGTGGATTACTGCCTACAGAATTGGGTAAATGCTGCAAAATTAACACTGCTGCTTTAATAGATGTTCACATTCCATCTCTAGGTATATTTGCACAGTTTTAAATTAAAGAGCTGCAAACATGGTAAGAAGTCAATTTCATACAGCAGAAACAAGAAAACAAAACCGGCATTTAAGTGTCTAACCCTTGTAAATTTTGTGTAAGGGAACACTTACTTCAAAAGCAGCGTAACAAACACTAACATCCCTGCACTTGGGGCACTGAGCATTTTCATGGACATTTGTTCTGGAAGGCAGACGGACTGATCCCTAAATGATTGCCTTCTCCATATGGACAGCTCTGCACTTCTCTAAAAGCAGCTACAACACAAGTTCAAGAAGTTTGGAATCATGCATTCTAAGGATATTTTCCACCTGGACTTTCCCTACCAGGCCTGCCTCCTACATAAACACATATTTAAAGGTCAGGAACTTTCTTTTTACTCTGTTCCTTCTAAAATAACATTAAATTGCAAAAAGGTTTCCTCTTTCTGAAAATGACCTGTTGCAGAGAGCACTTGCCAACAGAAACAAGCAGCCAAATTATCAGGTACAAGCAATGTTTCCAAAGCAGGGTCCAATGATCTGGCACAAGGCAGATTTCTGTCTCTGTTGCTGACTCCTCAGTGAGTGACACTAACTTGTTCTCTATTTGCTTTACTATACCAGCTGAAAGATGCTTAACCTCAGACATGTTAGACAGCTAAATTAAAAGTCAAATTTAACCTCCAGATTCCAGAAAACAACTCTATAATTTTCCTCTCGGTTTTAGAAAGTGCACTGTTAAGTAAGCTAAGTATAATCATGCTCTTTGAGAAACCAAAATTCTTCTCATGAAATTACACCAAAATTAGTCAAAAAAAATACTTTAATACATTATATGTCACATTATTGCCACTCTACTATCAGTAGAGGTAGTCTTCTTTGCATCAGTTTGACAATTTGAGAGATCTCTCAGGCAGATTGCAGATTTCCTCAATAATCCTAGCAACATGAAAATTCCATTGCACACAACTTCATACGTTTTATGAAACAAAATGGTAATGAGATATTACAGATTAAGGGAGAGAAACTCACTTGGAATCCTTTCCAAATTTAAAAATGTTTCTAGTTCCAGCAATGAACTACTTTTACATTTAGGGACTGTTGCTGTAACTACTAACAATTTATTTATATGCTTCTTATCTGCCACAGATATCTGAATTTCACCTACCCTGACAAACCTCTCCAGCAGGAATCAAAAGTGACATTGATGCAAAGTCACTTTTCAGTACTGCACAGGATCAGGTCTGAAATGAAAACATTTGACTCAACAAAAACTTAATGCATAGCAAACAGGGATACAGTAACATAAATTTATGCTTGGGAGGCTGAAAAGTTACTTACATGCTAAATGAAATCAAAGTAAAAATGGGAAAGAACTCAATTGTTTTCAAACTTGCTAAAACATTTTGTCACAGATGGCCCTCTTATTGAAAACTGGCATAGCTCCTCATTTGGCAGTGCTCTTTCTTGCACAATTTACCAAGTCATGCATGAAATGATGGCCTTAAGCTACTCTCAGTTTTGCAAAGGACATGAGCTAGCTGCCATGGAAAAAAGAGGAGGCAACATCACTGAGTGGAGCTTGAGGCTGTTACAGCACTTCAGCTCCTCTGCAAACAACCCCCAGCAAGGAAGGAACACCCCAGAGGCAGCTCAGCCAAAATTGCTCCTTTCTACCTCACCTCTGATTATCAGAGCTATTCAGGATTCACCAGGATTGTGTCTCTGTCTCTTTTGTAATCAATTTCCCATATCAAATTAATCTTTAGATATATTTCCAAACTCTCCTATGCAGCTCCCAAGAGGAATTCTTTTTCTGGGGAATCACTGAATTAGTCAAATCTAACTCTAAGGGTCAAAACAGAATTTCACAATGAACTCTGTACTTTTTAATTAAGGCTGCTCTATTAACAAAGATCTGTGTCACAGCAGTGCAGTCCTGTACACTGTATCAATACCAATCCCATTACACACTGAACTGCCTGCACAAGGCCGGTGCTTCAGGGAACTGAATCAGGTAAATACTAGTTTAAGACTGCTTCTCTTATTCCCTTGCTGCACTCTCCCATCAGAAATTGGGGAATATTAGTATATTTCTAACAAAATCTTCTAGGAACACCCAAGAAAACACCTGAGCACTGCACAGCCAGCACAGCTTATTCATTAATGCCTACAGCAGTGAAGGAACAGTCAAAATTTGCCATTATTTATTTAGGGCCAAAATATGATCTCCTAATCCTCACTGAATTTAGTAACTAAAGCAGTAAGCCTTTACAAACCAGAATTTTTAAAAATACCATTTGAAGCCTCCTCTTCAGTCGCCCTAAGCCATACAAATCTGCCCCTCATATCTATTATGGACAGCATGATGAGCCTCCCAGACAAGCAGTTACTACCTAGTATTAGTCTACCTAAAGGATGCTCAGATTTTGGAAGTGTATAATGACAGCTCTTACCTCACGTGGAACATCTTATGTGGCCCCACATTTGAGGTGGTCTACCTTTAAATAGATTTTATATACCTAAAAAGACCCCTGTGTACACAGCTGATGTATACTTTCAAATAAGTTAGAGATTACTATAATTTTGATCTTTTGATGAAACATACTCCTGTATTAGGTATTCAAAGGGCTGGACAGACTCCTTAAGTTTGAAAATAATAATTAGAAAAATACCTTCTGAATCTTGAAGACAGGTGAGCTATTTGTCTTTACCAATATTAGTATTGTAAAATGAACTTTCATGGAATATTATGTTATTTCATATAAAATTTGTTTTAACATGAAAAAAATTACTACTTATGACTGATAAGAGCCAGCAGTGACCCCTCACACATTGTTCATTGGCAGAACTTGTTTGCTAAAAGAAAGTTGTACTGAGTGGGAAGCACCAAGATGCCTACACTGCATCTGCTTCTCAGTGCTTCACTAAGCAAATTCTTACGGAGTTGAGACTTTTCTAAATCTAGAAAATCAAATTTAGTAAAGGTCAGTGGAAGCTTCTTATCAGCACAAAGTTACCTCAGCTCTCGCTGGAAGATATTTTTAAGACAAGTAGTATTTTGCTCCCTGCATCCAACCCATCTCTCGATTGTAGGCACTGGCTCTATTAAAACTAGGTGCTAAAGGCTCATGCAACATCTGAGCCAGCAGGAATAGATCCAAGATAGAAAAATCCCCCTTGAACTTAAATTACAGTTCCACATGATGAGTCAGAGCCTTCTGTCACCTATTTCTGCCATACAGGCTACATGGCTTTTGTTCATATTCAGGAATGCTATTGAGCCACTTGAGTATGAGTTTTCTTTGAAGTGCAATTATCATGGTGCTTCTAGGTCCTGCATTTTGTCTGCTCTTGCTCCAAAGGAGCCCCATTTTTTTGCTTTCTTTAGAAAGAATTCCTCTTGCTTTTCCCTGCCCAAGGAGAATTCCAGGCTCTGATGGTGATAATCACAGCTGGAATTATCAGCAGATCTAATTAGTTTCATTCTATTTTATTTGCAAACCTTGACAATCTCGCTGGTGGAAACAAAGAGCAAGACAAAGGGGCTTTTTAACTAAAATAACATATTAAAATGCATTTCTCTCCTACCTAAAATGCAGGCTTATCTTACCCAGATGACCACATTTCTAGGAACTGATATTCAAATCAATTGCCATAGTTCCAAAATGTCTTCCCAAGAAAATCAAATGCTATTTCACCTACCTCTAAACTCTTGTCTGACTGATGGGTAGCTCTGAAACCTAAAATAACTGGCTTCTGCTTCTTATGGCAGGGGAGGTCATACTGGATGGAAGAAGGAAAGATTCAAGGAATTTTTTCAGGTTGCTAGAAACACAGGAATGTCTTCTCTCTTGTCTATTTGTAAGGTTACTCATGGAATTAATCCTTAGGAGAAGACATGCCTTCTGTTTGTGTTGGTTTCTTTACAGTCAAAAGATACAGGTTTAAATAGGTCTTCTTCCAAAAAAGTTACTGTCAAGAATCCTATTCTTCCCTCCTCTCCTGTCCTAATGGGACAAAAGAAAATAATTCCTGTATGAATTCTGCAAAGAGAGGTCAAGGACTGGGAAGTTCCTAGTTCTCCAGGTGACACAGAATATATTCAAAATTGCTTTGAAAAAGAATTCGAGTTCAGAGGCTGAGATTAAAGGATCCTATAGGTGGGAGCCTCAGATACACCTGGGAGGAGGACGCTGACTGCAGATTTGCTGCTCTCTGATCTTTCCAAGCTGGGCCAGCATTCAAGAAAGTTCCATCCACATTCAATGACAAAAGTACTTGCACAAAGATTTGTGTGGTTTTGATATTTGAACATAGATGCCTAAATGCATTTTAAGTTTTTATGCACATAGGTGCATCCTCCCTGATAAACTTTATAATAGCCATTAAGAAATATAAAAAGCAAAAAAAAGTAATTTTTTCCAAATAAAGAGCCTTCTATGATTTGCTGGAATGACTTAATAAACGTGACTTCATTAGAGTAACTTAAGCGGAGACAAACTAAATCTATACTTACATTAATGACATTCTTTGCATTGAGATCTACTGCTTTTTAAAATACCATTGGCTAAACAAGATCTGATATATCAACACAAGTATTAAACTTCTGAAACTCATGAGATAGTCAAGTATCTATTTCGAACTATAAATATCCTGTTTAGTTTTACCTGACCATCTACATACTGTACAAACATTCAGCAACATTCAAACACATGGAGGACTGGGGTTTTTTAAGCAACAATCATATACAAGAATCATTAAAAAATATATAAACATCTGAAGGTATTTCACCAACTTATTGAAAAAAAATTCCCAGAGCCACTTTCTGGAATTAATATACAATTGCTAATTTTTATAAGCCAATTAACTGTAATCTCACTCGGCAGACGCCTGTATGCTATCTACCCTCACACAACTATTTCTGTTCCCACCAGTCCTTTCTATCACACAGATTCCAAAATAACTGTGATATATGTAGGAACAAGAATATTTCTCTAGTTTAAAGCCTGCCAGATCTTATCTTTCATCTGCAAAGATCAGACAGATTTCTTGCTTTCTTGATTTTAGCCAGAAAGCTAAAATGATGGAAGATAACCAAAAAGAGAAGACTTTCTTTTTAGACTGCCTTGCTGAGTGGGGAACAATGCCGTGTTCCAAGGTACACAACACTGGACAAGGGTTCAGGAGCTACTCCATCTGTGTTTACCTTGTATTGCCTTCACCTTTACATAGACTATCCTATCAAAATCCAAAGAAATGTTGGTATTTGCAGGACAAACAGCATTTTCTTATGCAGTATCCCAAGGAACAGATACTGAATCTAGCACCTACATTCTTTTAAAAATTTGAAAACACACAGGGTTTATATTCACCCCAACTATTAAAGTAATAACCACTTAACCTTAGTGATCTCACTGTTATCCTAGCTCACAGATTTCTTTCATGGTTTCAAGTTTTCTGTGATGCAAGTCTGAAAACTTTAAACATCATATTTTTTACCAACTGACTTTTCATCTCTGCTGGCTATCAACATTCATCCTTGAATGCAGGTGAAAGAGCTGTTCATCTCAAACACTTCAAGATTCAAAAACAAGATGAAAAATAGACTCTGTTTACTCTTTGCAGAATTTTCAGCTTTCATTCTTACCCCAGTCGAACAAAATTATTTTTAGTAACACTAATTCCTAGACTGGCTGCTTACTCCAAGAGTAAGTTATAAGGTTGAAAGAGGTGAATTTTTTTCACTAATCCCATTTTAGTGGGATGGGACAGGGACATCTTAATGCTTTGAATTAGGAATTGGCTCTGTTTTCAGACAGGAGGCATGGAGTGGAGTTTAAGCAGTTCATTTTAACCCTTCATTATTTTGAAAATGTCTTCCTATCATTTACAAGGGTTCTGTTGGTGCCTTACCTTCTGCAAACCTTTATCAGCTCCACCAGTCATCAGCACACACAGCTGCATAAGGACATTTACAGATGTTCATCTTGGCTCATCTAGAACATCTGCTTCACTTACTCAAGTTCTGTGACCTGAAAAACACTATGGTATTTGAAAAAGGCAAAATTCCCTGATGCTGACAATCCTGAGAGCTTTGATGTTTAGCATAACCAGTTCTTCCCAATTTAGGGTTATTAAAACATCACCATCATCACTTACACAGGCACTTCGGAGCTCAGTATTACTGAAGAGACTACAGGAGCATAGAGAAGCCCCCAAAAGAAATGCCCTCCAAGAATCTTAGTGGGGCATATTCTGGAGAAAAAAAAAAGAACACCCAGCCATCCTCTTAATGACAAAGACTTCTATTCCTTAAGAGATCACCCAAATTATCTATATACAAAACTGTACTATCTCAAAATACATCTTGCCATGCACACAGCATAATGTATATACTCTAAATATACCCCATCACATCAGGCAAGATTACTGAATACTTTTGATAATTTTTCTTTTATCCAACCAACCAGACTAGGTCCATGAAGGTTTGGTACTTTAAACACATGTTAAGCTTTCATGATTCTCTTTGAAGCTTTGAGATAATCTGCTTCTTACCTTGATCTATACCTGTGTTTTGTCAGTGAATTGTTAACTCAATGCAGTAGAGCATTGGCAGGTCCAATGTCTTCACCAGCACTTTAATAAGCAAAACTGTATTTTGCTCCTTGAAGTTCAATTAACTGCTGAGTTAAACCTCATATCAAGACGATCAATTAAGGCACTTAGACTGCTGAGAGAGGAAAGCATAGGCAGGAATAAAGCTCAATTTCTAGGAATAAGTGAATAGTATTTTCTCAGATAGTTTTCCAAATAAGTTAATTTTTTAAATGTGAGAAATAAACACACTAGATCTGACAAATCAGCTCAGATCTGGAGCCTTTGATTTTATATATAGATCCATAAAAGACACTAGCTTATAATAGGACAGAACATTAAGTCAAAATTCTAACTTAACTTATAAACAAAAACTAAGTGTGAAGCACTCAATTTCTAAAAGAAAGACTAAAAAGGTAATAAATTTCTGCTTTAAAAGGCAAATGATTAATTGTCTATAAACTCAGCAGATATTTTACTAATAAACTGCACCAAGGGGATTACTGCAGAACAGAATTGTTTCACTTATGTTTCTTATATTGAAATTACTTTTTGTGTATTCCTGCAGAAAAGGGCATGGCTCATTACAATCTGATTTACCATTTAAAATAAGGTCTGATATGACAGTTGTTCACTTACACCAAGATGCAGACTCAACCTACATAGCTATGTCTCAGACCATGGAAACACCCTAACATGTGTCACACACAGATACATTCCAGTGACTACAGAGAATGCGGAGAACCCAACACATCCTCCAGAAGGACATGCACACCGAGAGACTGTACATCCATCCCCTTTGGAGCATGTGATTGTTAATCTAACCATACGAAATCATGGCTATTCTTAGCATCAAGTACATCACCGTATAAACTGCTGCTCTTGAGGCGTCATATGCTCAGAATAATTTACTTCATTCACAAGAGCTTCTGAATAGTTAAAACTCTGGCTAAATCCCAAAATTCCTCTGTGACTACTCTTAGCAAGCTGAACAGCATCCCAGTGTTTGACCTCCCTCTGAGAAAAGGAAAGGGAACAGCAAGATATAATCCACTCCCTAAAACGGATGGAAAGATGGTCTAAAAGTCAAAGGACATTAAAACTACTCAAGGGGACAAAAAGCAGCTCCATACATTGCCTTGCATGGCAATTACCTAACAAATGCTGCATGTCACCCAAGAACAGCAGTCTTGCATAAGCACAGAGCAACTGCACATTGTACCTTGTTCTATAGGAAAGGTAAACTTAGAACCTGCAGTCAGCTATTTCAGCAGTTACCATGCCTTCCAACTGCAGCACAACGATGACTAAGCTCGTTAAAATTGTCTTCCGTACAGGTTGCTTATAGATTCATTGGTACTAATTCCACACAGTGAGAATTCCTCTGTTCCTATGTGGTGTAAATGCCACTCTTCAAGTCTCTTACACTTCTGTAGGCAGCAGTGAAATGATTCACTGGAACCTTAAACTGCGCTCAAATCAAACACTTAACATTGTCTCAGGCTAAGTTTAAAAATCCAGGCCTGCAGCTGTACTGCCATTTCTCAGTTGGATCTAGAACACTCATCTATAATGTTTCCCAGCTGGACACTTCATTATAAATCCTGTTGCATGAGCTAAGGAAAAATAATCTCTGTGGTTCTGTCCAACTGTCAAAAAAGTAAGTTCAGAATGATACCAAACACATGACTAGGGCATATTTGTCCTCAGAGCAAAATTCTAGCCACTATATAGAAAAAATCCTCCATCTGTACTAATATTTAGAGAGAATCAGTTGGATAGAACACCAAGGCAAACAGATTATTCTAGTCAAGTGCATTATTTTGAAAAATAAGTCTATCCTACATGAAGTAGTCCAAAGCTACATTAAGCATAAGCAAGTTATTTTAGTTTGATTCTGCATGGAAACTACATTCAAAACTGGGTTGAAGATTTCCAGTACACAGCTATATTTATATTGTTTACACAAAAACTATTTGAGAAGCTATCCACATAGTGTCCACACCAAATTACTTTGTCAAGGTATGATCTGTAACTACTTTTGAGTCATTAGCACGCAGCCTTGATTACTTATTAGGCATCTAACCACCTGAAAGGAAAACAAATCACGTTACCTCGTGCTGATTTAAAAATTCTTACTGGTGTAATGTGATGTAAACTGACAATGCATTGCAGTTCCAGCACAGCATTGCATCAGAGGTGAAACAAGCAGGCAAAGAAACAGCCAGAGCTAAGAGTAGCACATTTAACCCTTCAGAGATAGTCACAATAAGTAGCAAACATAAATTAGGCAGAGCATAGATAGCACTGAAGAAATCCCCTTATTTAGGTCTTTTCCAGACTCATCTGCTGGGGCATGGGAACATTTACAGAATGTAACAGCCATGCAGTCACAGCATGTGTGCACATGGACTGCCTTCAAGTACTCTGAAGTACACACACAAGCAAAACAAACAACACATGATGCTTCCCTCCTCCCCTCACCCTGGTAAAAACTACATCTCAAACCCTTTCTGAATAGAGACCAACATTTCAGTTCACTGCCTGGAGTTCTGAAGTGTTTTGCTTTGTCAAATGCAGCACTGGGATTGCTTTATTTCTCTTTATGCTTTTCTAATCAGTTTGTGAAGGCTGTGGGCACATTCTCTGACCCTTATCATCTACTTAAGAGCATTCCAAGCTTGTATCTTCTTTCCCTTTAAAAGTTTACAACTACGTCACTGTCATAGCCTCCCTGCAAATTTCTGGAGGGAAGTAAAAACAAGGGACAGAAAACAAATACAGAGAGAGTATCCCTCTCCTCTACACACAGAGCTCAAATAAGATTGTTCAGGTTTTGCCTGCCATTCCCAAAGTCATACCTGAGTTTGTATTTTCATTCTGTAAGTTCATTCATTATATAAGTTATAAATTCTTATGATTTTTCCTTTATGACATTTTGAAAAAAGGCTTGAAAAGAAACCTAAGGTACAGCCAAAACAAGCTGAGTCTCACTGAAACACAGGCTTCAGCTATTTCACATCTTCTTAAGTGTTGGTGCCATCACAAGTGATGAACCAAGTCTTTATATGACAAGACAAACAGAAGAATCTTTTTACCAACCACTTTTATCCCACTGCTTCAGCGCAGGGACCACAGATTAACTTCAATAGGTTTGAGTTTGCACCTCAGTCCTGAAAACTGCCATCACTTTTAAATAGGTGAAAAGGCACCATGTGGAAGGGAAAGATGCTGCAGCACATGCCCAGGAACATAACCTTGCTCTAATTCCTAACTCTTCCACATCACATCATTTTCTTCCAGCAGATGAGCACTTCTGTATGTGCAATCAGTGTGAACCAAATTTACCCTACCCTTACAAAAACATTTAAAATTTATGGCTGAGAGAAGCAAAGTGATCTCTGTGCAAAAGTCAGGATGGAAAAGAAAAAATTGATGTGTGGAATTTTCTCTGACTAAAGAGATGTTCCCCACTTGTTGTATTTCAACATCTCACAATCTCTTAATACGGTTATCCACAAAACTCTTGTGATGGAGAAAAGGAGCAAATGTTTTTCCATCAGCTTTCTTGGTGATGAGTCAGTCTCCTTTTTCCTCAGCGTCTTTATCCTTACATAATATTACATAATAATATAGAAGTGTTCTATTTCCCATCAAGGAATATCCTGCATGTTTTTAAACACATTAAAGCAGATTTACTTTGAAGCTTTGAATTGTTTGTAGCTTTCCCCAAAAGAAGCATTGCAAATATTGCTGTGTAAATGAAGGATATTTTCAGTTCAGTGGTTAATGCAAGATAGGAAAACAATTTTGTACACTTTAAACCAAAACTTGACTTTGAAGGAAATTCTGGGATATTAACCTTTAAACAGCTATCTAAGCAAGGTAACTGTTTCAAAAAACATCAGGTCAAAATTATTTATGTAACTACTGGACAATTTAAATAGGATTAAATAGCAATATAAAACCTTTGGCTGACCCAAATCTGTATCTACTGAATAAATAAGTGGCCAGAAAAAAAGTATGTCCCAGTTCTACTCGTAAGTAGAACACATTAAAAACTTTTTTCTTTAAGGTACCCCCGTTTACTGTCCTGACTTCTCAAGAAAAGTGCTGATCCTGTAGGTCCCAGCACCTCCAGAGAAGGTTCCTCTGCCTTCCTCTTTAAGTATTTTGAGGAGATCAGAGAGAGGATTAATTGCTGTTAACCACTAAAAGTACACCATAGCATTTATCTTACAAGCCTTACCAGCTGGGAGGGCAATCTCTATGCACAGATTATTAAATACCTTTCTCCATCATCAGGACATTGCTGAGAATGTTAACCACTACCTCTGATATCAGAGAGTGTGAATAAACAAAATTGCACTTTAAAAAGTATTTGTTGTATAAGGAACTTAGTTTAAATCACAAAATATTCCCCAATAAATCCAGTTCAAATTAATAGGACAGATCCTATGTCCCAGGGAGAGAAGGCATAAATGGTACAGAATTTCAATAGACAATGAGCTCCATGTTAAAACATCAGAGCAACATCACCATAGCAAGTTCAAACTTTGAAGCAAGTAAGCAAAGGGAAAAGAAATTCAACATTTTATTTTAACCAGCATATATACTTTTACTAGAGACCCAGTGATATCAGCAACTCTGAGATCCAATAACCTGATCATTACAGAGGGGGCACAAGATTGGTTTATTTATAAGATTACCATGGGCACTAAAACACATATGAATATTTTTAATTGTTGGGATGCATAATCACAAGAAATTCATCTACCAATGAACAGATTTTCCTTTTACATAGTGACACTGTAACAGACCACTGTACACTGAAAGCTAGACAGTTTCTCTTTGCCATGTTCATTTCTGCTCTTTGAAAGCTGTAACAGTATTTGTAGATGTCACCATTCTGCACACATGGAAGGGCAAGACCGAGCCATAAGGAACTACCAGTGCTTAAACCTGCTTGAGAAGGTCTGTACAGCTTAATTTGGTAAAGAACAGTAATTTGTTCTCAACTCATGAGGTGCTGGCTATTCTGTTTGTAATGGATTGTTCCCCTCTCTCCATACTTGAAAGGCTGCATTTAGGGTTTTTTGTTTGTTTGTTTTGTCCTAGTTTCATTATTATAAATTATTATGTTTGAATCAGCTTTTGACCTAGATCCTAAAAAATGGATATTTCTAAGCAAGCATTCAGAGCTCACATATTCTCAGTGACAGCCAAAATTCTGGGACACAAGCTTAGATTAATGCAGAGAGGGGGGAAAAGTATTGGGAAGTGGGTAATGACATTTCTTCCAGCTAATCTGAAAGGGACAATGAGTGAACACAAAAACCATAGATTTGTAATGAAGAAACAGGCAAAATCATCTGTACTAAATAGCTACAATCCAGAATGCTGCATTCAGAGACAGAAAAACATCTCTTGCTCAGCAGGAATGAGAAAAGGTCTGTAGCAAGAGCCTCCCATTTAAAAAACCTAAACCACATACAACTAATTCTCAGAACTAACAGGATAGCAGAAAGTCCTGTAATGGTTTGTTCAGAAGCACAAATTTCATCAGCTAAAAAAAGTCAGTTTCCACACAATCAGTCCCAATACCCAGCAGATAAAACAGATGGGTCACTGGCCATTCACAGCCCATTTCCATGATATGCACTCTTGAGGTCTATAAATAACCAAGTAGGGACACCTGCTTCCTGGCAGTGCAGTAGAAGTGCCTCTGTTCTTTTCTACTTTCATCATGTTCATTATGGATAAGGATAAAAAGGGATAAACACAATAAAACAATAAAAGTTTTTTCTGTCCCAGACCACACAGTCTACCACTCCAGCCTCAGAACAAGCAGCAAACACATGCCACCCATTCACTTGGCTGAAAATTGTTCCTCTCCCAAATTAAATATACTCTGAGGGAATTCATACAGGGGGTATGTTATTTTCATTTTATTTCTCCTTCTAGTAATTGCACTGAAATCACTACTAAACTTACCCTGCTATGCTACTTATCCTTCATGTATGCATATTCATTCTACTAAATGTTGCTTGCTTTTTTGTTTAAAATCTGAAGTCAGAAAATGTCATTCTGTAAAAAAAAATAAATTGGAGAGTGACTCTGGCCAGTGAATTCATTCCTTCTGAAAAACTCACAGGAGCCACCGTTTAGGGTAAAAAGACAGATAATTTCTGGTGGACCTGCCAAAGGCAACTGTGGCCTTCTGTTGTGGACACAAACAAGCTGGTAAGACAACCTGCTCTCCCAGGATTTCATCATTTATTCCGTTCCAAACAACCATGTCTTTGTGACATTTGTGAACATTAAGCATAAGGGCACATGAAATCCACTGAGCACAGGCAATTGGAGGAGAGGAAGATATTTCTGCCACTGAGCACCATTCAATTAAAGTGTTTCAGCTGGGCATGTCCACAGCTGCATTGCCCAAAAGCAAAAGCCAAGAGATAATATTCTTTCACACTGCCTACAGTCAGCACTACCTGCCAGAAGCCCTATCTTCTTTATTCCTTTATTCCAACCACTTGTACCTTTTTTGCAGATCTGGATAAAATAACTCTCCCTCTCAAGATTTACAACCTCAAAACCCATCCACCTTTCTTCAAGCATCTCACCTCCCACTCAAACATCATCTTTTTGCTTTGTTTACTTTAGATGCATTTCTTTCAAACTCCCTAACATGTTTTCATTATGAGCTAATCAAATTCATTTTCCTTTTGGTTTGTTTTCTTCTCCCAGGCTTTCTCACCTACACTTCTCACTTCATAACAGAAAGAACATACCAGAAATTTCTCCAAAGGCTGCTCTTCTGGAAAATGTTTCCATAGGGAATACCAGCTTTAATTAAAAAAATAAAAACCAAACAGAATCCACATTTCCAAATTCCCAGTCAGAAACAGAAAATAGCCCAAAAAAGAAAACACTTTGACAATACTGACCTAAAATACAAAACCTTTGACTCAAAGCCCCATTTTACACAATGCTGAAGAGCCTGGCTCCCAGTTTCAGAGATCTGGAAGACGGTTTATCTCCATGCAGAATGTGAAAAAAAGTATCAAAGTCTGAAACCAAATTATGCAAAATGAGAGAGCTTCCTGTCTTGCTACACTAACTAACTACGATTTGAAATGAGAAAGGAGAACCTGGGGGGAATAATCAAAATCCACATTCTTCACAGCCCATACAGTCAGGAAGAATTTAGTCTTCACTAATGACTCATGCGAGTCTCCCTATAATCCCACTCTTGCTGTCTTCTCCAATGTTCTATGTACTGTATCCGTTACATGTATTTTATGAATTTTCTTAAGTAGAAACTTATTTTCTAGCACCTATTTATGAAGTTAATATACAAATAAATGCATTGAACAAGCTGCAGATGACTATTTCTGTATTTGCTTCCCATTTGGCATCAGAAGTTGCCCTCAGACAAGTCTGTCACACTTACAAGCACAGTCATTTCTGTCATCATTTGGGCTGTCAGCCCAATTCCATGCAAAATTAAGTGACAATGCAACTAAACCCCTTAAGACTAACGAAGTTTAAAAACAGCCAGCATACATTCATTCACACCACCAACAATGGCATTAGACCAACTCAGAGTCACAGACTAATGCCCTTCAACCTGCAAGGAATTCTGACCAAGATCAATAGTAATACCCTATATTACAAAATAGGAGCTTGACTTTTCTGCTTAATTGTTTGAACAAAGAGTAAGTATTTTCCCTTCAGCAGTCATTTACAAAATGAAAAAAGTCACTGTTCTATTACCAAAAAGAAAAAAAAACTTGTCGTCACATTGACTAATAATTATATTGAAAATTTAAATGCTCAGATTTTCACAAGTGCAGAGCATGAACATCACAGTTAGCAGTCAGTTCAGGTAACTGTGACTGCTTTAGACATTCCTGATCCAGTACTGATTCAGCAGCACTAGAAAACATTTATTTACCACTAAAGCAGTGGGAGACAGGTATAGTGAACCATTTTAATTAACACTTATTCATCACTACAACATAGATAAAGCATTTTCAAAGGTTTATTTTCCAGCTATGTATGGGTTCATTTTTAATGATTTCTTTAGCTTTTCTAAATTAATTTAAAAGAATTTCCAACCTACATTTAATAGCCTGTCTTTATGGTCACCACTAAAATAATGTTTTAGAATGAAAGATGGATGATGACCTACAGTGAACGGTGGTGCTGAGCATTGCCCTGGTGCATGATTCACACCAGAGAGCACTCTGCACCTGAATTTACATTGCTTCTGTGCAGTGCTAGGGACACACAGTAAACTGCCTCTGACTAATGGGCAGTTTCTCTATTTTATTTGCAGGCCAAGTAATAAAGCAAAGGGGAATTAATTTGCATTGCCCAAGGATTTTACTCCCTAGCTGACTTCTCTCACTTGGATGCACTTACCTATATGGAGAGGTACCAATAAAGCAAAGTCTATGGGAAAGGTTCATGAATATTACAGGTTCCACAGTCAAGCTCTGCAGTAACTGATAAAAGCAAGAGACATCAGAGCACAAATCTCCACTTCATACCCAACCAGACCAAAAAATATTAGGGACACCAACTGTTTATATTTTAGCTATGTGTACAATCTGAGGCAGTAGAACTCAGTATTTCAAATCAGAGCTTCTTCTCAAATTCAATATAGATTTCACCTAACAACTGAAATGTGACACCTTGAGATTTCTATACAGCCTTCATAGGAAACAACTTGTACTTTCTCCAGGCCAGATTTTATGTATTTTTCAGGCCATACCTTACTTAACTACTGTCTCATCTAAAGCATTTAAGCCTTGCATGAAATGTAAAAGCAATGGGTTTTTGTATATCGGAGTTAATCAGATGTTTTATATTGGTATGAAAAGACACATGAGATACATTAAAATAAATATTTAATTAATTGCTCTTTCAGTTGTCTTTAGTAAGAGGTCAAAATCAACATCTTGCACAAACCTGTTCCTCCTTCCCTTATCCCTGTGCCCATAAACCCACAGTTCCAAGGAAATCTAGAGGCTTGTGCAAATACCATAAAAGTAGCTCTGTCACCTGTGGAAAAGGTACACCACACATGTTCTGGAGATTAGATTTCCTTTTCTTGGATAGGGTAACTGTTCCTGCCACTTTGTGGTTTTTTAAAAAAGTAGGAAAAGGCCCAGATGTTCTAGTGAGCTTCCAACAACTGATGCTACACACTGTAGCCAGAGTTAGAAAGCGTCAGTGATGGCACATGCTACATCAACTTCAGGAATCTGGTGTACAGAACCCTCAATAAAAACATTACAAGTTGTGCAACAGTAGAGCCTCAATGCTTATTTATTCTCAAGAGAATTTTTGTCACAATGGCTAACTCCACAATCACTGTCAATAAATTTACATCTTCATAGCAAAATCAGAACCCAGGCAAAGGACAGAGCAATAGAAAAAAAATGGCCAAAAACCAAACCCTCAATGTCTTGGATAATTTCCAAGCATAAAAAAACCACTGAAAATTAATGTCTGAATGCTTTGAACTCCTCTGCTCAGAAAAGAAAATGGATGGGAGGAAATTTCATTGATAAATCAAAGCATCTCTACTGCTCCCATGATCTGAAGTACATTAGCACAACTAAACCCACATGACGTACCTTCAAATCCAAGCAGCCACTGTTTCCTTCTAGAACTATGGAAACATGAACTTGTTATTCCTGAAACACTGCAATTCTCTGTTTACACCGCAGAACTCCAGTCTAGTCTCCCATCAGTCACCTCATCCTTAGCTTCAATCTTTGAGAAGCGAGTTAATCTATAAGCAAACTGCTTTATTTTAATTCTGAGGCATTAAGATGAGTCAAAGAACTTGGCAGGCAGTCAGTTTTTCACTGACCTGTAAGCACAACAGGAATTTTAATACCCACTTCACTCATTTAGCTGACCCAGTCCTCAACAGCACACTTACTAATTACAGTTTTAAATCCTATAAAGTAGTTTATCCTTTATTATATAGGCTATTACAAACACCGAGCTGTAGTGTTGAACATTTTTGGAAAACTGCCTCACTACCAGTTTTTCACAGTATCTGAAGTTCTTCCATAAACATTAAAGCATTATTCTCTTCTCACAGTAAATTAAGAAAGGATGTAATTAACTTTGTATCAAAAGCATTGCCAAGGTCTTCAAGAGTGGTTAGCATTTTTTAATGAGATATGAAAAATAAAATATTCAGGATTTTTCTTAAAATTGAGATCCCTTTTCATGCACCTCCAAACAAGCTCTCAAGAAAGGAAAACACAGAAGAATCACAATTGTATTTCAAAAAGCTCCTAGCATGTCCAGATTAAATTAATAAAGAGATCAGAACAGAGATGTCAAAAAAACAAAAAGCAAAAACAAGAAGATGCAAAAACTATTTATGGACTGTCTCTTCTCACACAATTTAAGGGAAAAGGTACTTTTTTATCGTCTTCTGTATCTCACACCAGAGAATGTAACTATCCTGGCACACTCCATATTGAGTCTCGGGGGTTTGTGTTTGAGCTTGAGATTTTGGGGTGGGGGGGGGCTCCCGTTATTGAGATAAATAGGAAAACTGAAATCAACCTCCCTTTACATTTTGGTTCTCTCCAGCCACCCCCAGACAGGTAGCAAAAAGCACCCTCCCCAAAAGCAGTGAGCCAGCAAACTGGAGCTGTGAGGGTAAAGCCCGCACTTCCTACTGCCATGGGAGCAGCTCTGTGCCAGGCCAGAGGCTGAGCTGAACTCAATATTCAGCAAGATTCTGTTGGCCTGCAGCAAAACCAACATAATATTGCCATTGCCAGTCAGGGATCACAGGCTTCATATGAAGCCATCCTTTCAAACCTCAGGAGAGGTCTGCACTTGTCTTGGTCTGTCTGGAGATGAAACAGGAGGTGCTATTGCTTGCCTGGTTTTAGTTACAGCTTAGCTTTGTGCAATTGTGTGGTCTAAGACCTCTTGTTACAGTAACTGCAAGATATTCCTCTGAATAATGTAGCATAATAACAGGTAGTTATGCATTCTAGAATAAACTATTTACAACCCTAGAATAACAATGTAGTATAGAGTAGCTCAGGCACAAGATGACAAAGGGCTTGAAAGTACAAGAACAGGAAATTAAAAGAGATCTCAACTACATTCAGCTCATGAATAGTTGATTACTGGTCCTTAAATGCATGCAAGTTTCAGAGCTGGGTAAAACCATATGGCAAAAAAACCAAGGAATAAGCATCCAATACACATATGTATGCAGTATTTATTACTTTTGGGAAATTCATCTGTAATGTGGAATTCCAGACACATGAAGAAAGACTAAGGAGTAAGCATGCACTAGAAAACAAGATCAGCTCCAAGGGGGTGGTTCTACAAGAAGAAAAAAGCACTATCATCACTATCAGTTTCCTTCAAGTGAAATGTTGCCAGGCTGTCACTTCCCTCCCATTCCTTGTTGGGGAAAGCTGCAAATGTTGACTGTTACAGCGGGGATTACTGTAACATGCATATATCAAACCAGGAGTCCCGAGGAAAGGAAATATATATGGACAGATTGGTGGTAGATGTTTCAGAGATGTTTATTTCTCCAGCCGCATGGCCGAGGCTCTGCTCAGGAACTCCCCCAGTCACGGGACCCGAGGGTCCTTGGCCACACCGGGGAACACAAACCAACCAATGGGGAATGAAGCTGACCAGGGGCAGGGAAACCCCATGTCTCCCCCCCAGGGCCCCTCTCCCAGGGCTCCATGGCAGGGGGGGGAGACCCCAACATCTCACCCATTTTATTTTAATAAAAGGAGAATGAAAACAACTGGATAACAAGAACAGTTTCAAGACAAAACAAGCCACCCTCCTGAGTCTTTAGATGTCCAAACAGATTCTTAGGGCTGACAGAAGGGAGACAGAACTCTCCGGGCATGCTTTGTGGGGAAACTGAGACAGGAGAGGGTTTAATTTCTTCCCTCCCCCTTTTCATCCTCCCCTCGGCATCGGAGAGGAATTGTAGGGAAATGGAATTATATAGGGAAGCCATGGGGTGAAAAACGGATTAGGAATAAACTGGGGATAGGGTAAACTTAGGAAGGGGTTCATATTGGGTATAGGGTAAAAGGTGGAAGTAGGCTGTGGGTAGGGAAATTGCTGGGATGGATATTGTTTATAATTTTGTGCATAACGGCTGCCTTTGACGGGAATACCCCCAGCCCCAGTAACATTTGCTGCCTGTAAACCCTTCTTTCCTTGCACTATATCAAACTGTACAACTTCCCCATCTCCTACACTTTGCAGGTAATTTTTAGGGTTATTCCTTTTAATGGCAGTTCTATGGATGAATAAATCTTCCCCTGTATCATCTCTTGTTATAAATCCATAGTTGTTTTTACATTGTACCATTTCACAGTTCCTGTGACTTTCGTGGCTACAACTCCTCCTATCACGTGCTTGCGTGTTCATCGTGGCTGCTGGTCCCGTGTGGCCACCGCCTCCGCCAACTCCGCGCTCTCCGAGCGGCGCTGCTCCAGCGTGTCTGGGCTCTGCACAGCCCCGCGTTGCCACCGCCGTTGGCCCCGTGCCCTGTGAGCAGTTCCGCTCCACAAACTCCACACTGCTTCAAGAGCAGCCCCGTTTCAGCTCGGCACTGTGCGGCTTCTCACGTCGCTGTGGAAACCGCCGCTTCTCCCTCCGCAGGGCTCTCCGAGCCGTGTGCTCAGAGCGGCCTGCCACGCCGATGCCCGGTTCCTGGCTGCTCGTGGCCCCACGGCACCCGCGGCATCGCTCCCTCACTCGCTGTCGCGTGGCCGGGGACCCCGGGACAGGGATGGGGTCCGCGATAAGGCGCGTGCTCCCGAGGGGCCGGGCGCATCCAGCACAGGCACCTCCGCTGGCACGGCTGCAGTCATGTGCTCCCGGGATGGCGGCCGCGTGGCCTCGGCCACAGGATAAGTATGATCTTCTGCTTTAGGGGTAATGGGACCATACAAATGCTCCTCAAGAGCTTCCCTGATTATAAGGTATGCACGGAAAGCTTCTCTTTGATCCCATACTTTATCCCAGATCTCGTCCCAGAAACACCCCCTCACAAGATTCAGGAGGTTCAATATCAAAAGGTAAGTCTCGAGAAATATCGGAGAACCTTTTGAAAAGCCAGATGAAAAAGTGTTCTAGATCTCCCAGTTGCATTACTTTTTTGTTTTGTTGTTCAAGGATTCCTTTAACTTCTAGATACATTTTTTTCTGTGGCTCAGAGAGCCCCATTTCCCACGATTCTTCCATAGTCCAGAGAGAATATCCAAACCAAGATGAGAAGAGAGAGGTCTAAAGTGGTTATTTTACTCATGAATCTTCCTCAGGGATCGGTGTCTTGCCCACATTCCTCCACCAGTTTGTCGCAGCGGGGATTACTGTAACATGCATATATCAAACCAGGAGTCCCGTGGAAATGAAGTATATATGGACAGATTCATGGTAGATGTTTCAGAGATGTTTATTTCTCCAGCCGCATGGCCGGGGCTCTCTCAGGAACCCGCAATCACGGGACCCGAGGGTCCTTGGCCACCCCGGGGAACACAAACCAACCAATGGGGAACGAGGCTGACCAGGGGCAGGGAAAGCCCGTGTCTCCCCCCAGGGCCCCATGGCAGGGGGGGAGACCCCAACAGTTGACCTTAGGACACAGAAGGGTGGCAAATGGAGGAATACAAAAGCAGGGGAAAAAAGGGGTAGATAAAAAGGTACATGGAATAGTAAGTTTAACTGTATTATGACTGAGACCTTTTCTACAACAGTAATCTCTCTGAAATACTTATTCCTAGGCTAATAGTAAGTCTTTGATTAGACTATCAAGACTTTAATTAGGCTAACAATAAACTCCTGGCTTTCTCTTTGCATATGAAGTGTTTCTTCAGATCACAAGCTGCACAAGGTACAGTGCAGCAATTCATGCACCCAGAGGGAGAGTGCCCCAGAAAGAATGATTTCAAAAGGGGAAATCCTGAGTGCCAGCTTCTATTTCAAAGCCTCCTCATAAATTTCTACTTAAGCAGCCAAATAAAAGAGATCATTTCATAAGCAGTTGCATCACTGATAATAAATGTTTTAATTTCAAGGTTTTTCTGCATATGAATGAGGTATCTAAAAGTAGTTAAAATCACATATAAAGAGCTGTATTTTTATTACTCAAGAAAAAGTACACAAACTGCTTATTAGCACCAAAATTACACTGACTTAACATTTATCTCTAAATGAAAATCTGGTAACAGCTGTGCAGTAAAGACACTTATTAATAAACTGAAGTTAATTTACTTCCCTAGTCATGCGCCTATAAAGTACCCATTTTGGAGATACACTTAAATATCTCTTGATTTTCTTATCCTGCCAAGAAGTTTTTAGAAAACCAGTGACTTGCTGATCTCTAAAAAGTGGAAGTTGACTAGAAACACTGTCCTTGAAACAATACCTGGGCCTTTTGCAGAAATACCTGGCAAATTGTTCTGTCTTTACATAAGCTTTCCTACTGTTTTAGAGAGAATAGTGATTTGCATACATATGAGTATGGGCTGACATCAGTACAAAAATTAAATACAAGCATGATAAGCAACAATTTTATATTTACTTTACAGCAGTCAAATATCAGTAACAAACACTACCTGATTATTCAAAATAGTATTCCGGTTAGTAGATTTTTTTTTTTTTTTTTTTTTGCGAAGTAGTAGAGCTAATGGGCTTCTGTTTTTACAGCACATCCATTTTCTCTGCAAGGAAGTTTTGTTTAAGCAGCTCAGTTTATCCAGTTACTCAGCTACTTAAGCATTCCTTCAGATCAAATAACACTGCACAATGAAAGTAACTTCAAAATGATGAACAGAGGTCAAGATACTTTAAGATGTACAAGGAGTATGGGCAATAGGACAGTACAATATACACAGACCAGGGCTTTCATTAGCATACACAGGTACTATGTAGTTTTTCCATATATATTTCAATAATGAAACTATAATCTAAAATAAGGTAGTCATATGTAAGGACACCAACTTAGGAAAGGCAATTCCATTTGGAAGATTTAGAATAGTAATACTGAATACTATATTTGCTGATCTATGCCTTTTTATATGCCTGTACATCTGTGGCACACTTGTTTTGTGCTCTCTTAGAATATTACCCATCTAGAGCAGGGCCCAGTTACCTACAGAACACTGGGCCTGCCAGTTCTGGCTACTGGAGAATTAGGACCCACTTACAAGCATAAACGTCTAAAGTTTCATTGAATTTCAGGAGATACTGGAGGTGTCTACAGCGAGAATCCCACAGTTAAGGATTCCTGATGAGAGACAGTGGAGATCCTTTAGCCTACCTATTCTCTGAATAGGATGCAAGTGTTCTGCAACTCAACAATTCTTTTTCCAGAAACTTCACCTTACCATCCAAGATTTGACCAAAAAGCAGTGGACAAGAGGGGGGAAACGGAGGAGGGCAGAAAATATATTTAAAGAAAGGTTTATTTTGCTCACCTGCCACAATCCTAGTTCACAGCTTCACTGCCTGCAGGTAGGACACTATGCAAGCAAGGTACTGAGTCCAATCATACTTCAGGAAATCCTGTTCTCTAAAATGTGTGATCCAGAGAGTTTCTGAAGTAAGAGAGTAAATCTTTTAAATGCAATAAGTACAGAAGGATTTTCTTATTACTGTACACACAAATCAAAGACCTGAAGTTCACAAACTGGAGGCAAGTTAGCAGCATTAATACATTTGAACAAATGCTTGAAAATTATTCACTTTGATGATGCCATGAGGTGAATTGACTACAAACAAAAAAAAAATCGCCTGAATTCTTATTATGGCACATTCCACAGCTCTGTAACTGTTCTATATAGAAAAGCAATTTTTTGCCTAGAACAATAAGTATATTAACTAAGCATCTGAAAGTGGGATGATATGGAAATCACCTTTAAGGTCTCCCAACATAGATTAATATTCAAGTGTAAAAAGCTGAAAGCCACAGCAAACAATTGCAAATACAACCCCAGGATGAGCCATGGACTGCACACAGTGCTGTGTTATGACACAGGAGCTGCCACATGAGCTATCAGTGAAGGAAGCAGTGCTCTGTCCTCTTCCCCACCCCACCCCCCCCCCGACATTAAATGAAAATTTAGGACAGGCTGAAGTATTTTGACTAAAGTGCAATGCCAATCTTAGATGTTGTGTATTACAGAAGGATTCAAAAACCTTTGCTCAAGACAATTGTATTATTTATATAAAGAACTAGATTACTCTGTGCTGTATCTTATATTCATGGAATGGAAATCTGTGAAAAATGCTACTTTATTAACACTTTTTATTTCAGCTGTCATTATCAGTGAGGTCTACCTCACTAGCACAGCCAAAATCTTCACTATCTGCAAATATATTTCATCTAGTAAATGACATTAAATGTAGTAAAGAATCAAACTTCATAAGAATTTGCACTTAACAAAGTAACTGCTGAGCTTCATTTGAAGCTCTGGAAGCCACTGCACTTTCTCCAAAAGCAACAGCCATCAAGTAGGAACAGCAAACTGTATTTTTAATAACATGACAATTTATGCACAATGTTCTTCTGCAACCAAAGCTCTGGAAATAAGAATAAGTGAAAAAGGGAGAGCTATAAAAGAAAACAATGGGGGGGGGAAAAATGATCAGGAAGTACAGTATTGAAGAATTGAATAAGCACAGGGAAGTATAGGCAAAAAATATAGCTGCTAAAATTTGGGTGAAAAAAATGCGTCAGGGACATCAAGCTGTTATAATAATGGAATACTTCACCTTTTGAGGTCTGCAAGAAAATGACAAAATTGCATTTTTCCCTTGTTCTATGGAGTCACAGTAAAATGATGACAGGATTAAACAAAGCAAGGAAAGAACATTGAAAATATCACTGAGGTATCTGTTTCACTATCAAATACTTTCAATAATTCATGGACAAGTTAATTTCAGTATTTTAGAGATGTTATAGTCAGCCAACTATTCACTAGCAAGTCACTACACCCCTGCAGTCACATCTGAAGTAGCTTTAATTTACCAGCAGATAAGTAATGAACTAACACTTTAAGTTGCATTATCAATGTTATGACATTTCAGTAAAATTGGGACCTGGTTTTTAGTCTTTTCTATTATGCATCTCATGGGGAGACACATGGTAATTGTACTCAGTGTGGTTATGTCTCCATTCCAACTGACCAAGAGACCCAGTTTTGACAACATTTTCAATCCTTCACATGGAACTTCTTTAGGGTTTGTTTATTCTACAGTGGCTGCTGGCAACAAAATATGGTACATTAGTCTGGCTTCTGGGTTTTTGGTTGGTTGGTTTTTTAAAGGCCTACCAAACCAGCACAAGACTGAATCATTTATCATGTTAGTTAAATTTCTGACATTCTCTATCAGAGATCTGAAGTTCTATTTAACTCCTCGAACCACCCTCCCATGTCTCACAAGGAGATGAGTAAAGCATCTAGTTTAATGAGTAAGCACATAGCTAAAGCCAAGAAATTTAAGTAATTGCTCATCTCTGCAGTGAGTTGATAACATAACTGAAGCATGCACTGCACCTCTCAAAGTGGAGGCTGGGCAGGATCAGCTGCCAAGGTCAGACTACAGATAAAGCCACCATTACTAAAAACCATAGTTACTGAGCTAGAAAGCAAGATTTCAAAGTGAAATCCTGAAGTAGTGGTACTTGCAATGTCAGAAGTGGTAAAATTTAGCCAATACCTACAACATACAAACCAAATGCTTAAAAGCATATATTAGGTGTTGTATTTGCAATCCCATTTCCTGTCTCAGTCTCCCAAATAGAGGGCTTTGCAAAGCAGAGCCTGCACACCCAGCAAAAGCCTGACTCTAGTATTGCCTTAGCATTTATCTTCACCTTAATGCAGAGTAGTTAATAGGATAGTTTGATGTATCATTTGAACAGAAGCAGCTGAGCAGATAAACCTGTTCTGAAGAATGGAAATTTTTTTTGCATTGTGTAATTAGAAGCAATAGGAAAGACACTGAGCATGTCCTCATCAACTGCAGAAGGATTCCATTAAGCGTTTAGGTTAAGGCACATAGGCACACTTCCCTTAGAAAGTGGATAAAGTGTAAATGCAGGGGAGAAAGCTGGATGCAGTATCATGGCTAGCTTTTCTAACAAAATAAACAGGGTATGATTATAGTAAGTTTTGCAAGGTAATATTATTTACAAAGTCTAAAGTCTTCCTTGTTGAAAAGTCATACACTACTAAAAGAATAGAACAGAGAAGTGAATCATTAGCAAGAAAAGTTCTGCGTAACTGCTCTTGAATTAATTACATAAGATCTAAAGTTATTTCAAAGTAGTATAACTTCTGCTTATAGAGTTTGTAATTATTTCTGTTACACAGTTTCAGCTGAAATTTCTAAGGATATTAAAAACACAGATTTAGGTATCAGGTAAGCTGTGATAAAGTCCAGCACTTGCAAAAGTCTGATCTGAGATCAAGGGCCACAGTACCATTACAGCCTTCTGCTTTCCAAACATCTACTATTGGATTCCTCCAGCCATTACAGCAATATACCAAGTCACATATATTGTCCTTAGAAAACTGTTCATTTCAGCACAACTGTAGACCTAGAAAGGGTGATTATTTTAAGCAAATACCAGTATTTGAGAAAATCACAGGTATTAAGATGATTTTCATTCTTATTTTACTATGCAAGGAATTATTGGAAAGATAAAAAGCCATTAAATCAATTCACTTCTAGAAATTGATAATTTGCCTCTGCCAACTTAATACCTCGAAAGAATAAATAAAAGAGAAATTGGTCATTTTCACTGAACCTATCATATTCCAGTCACCAAAGCAACTGTCAAGGCACAGTAAGGGCTGTTCACTCCCCATAGGCCAGGGAGCAATTGCACACCAGCATGGCCAACAGGGCAGGGGTCTTACCAACCACAGGCAGCACCCAAGCAAGAGAGCAGGCTCAGCCAACAGCCCAGATCATCGGGCAAATCCAGGATGGTAACACAGGTCCAAGGTCAAACCAAGAAATTGCTCTGTATATGAGGATCGGGCCAATGCCAGAAGATCAGCCCAAGGGTCAGGGTGCTACTCTGTAGTACCCACAGCAAGGCAGGGCACAAACACAGCCATGCTGAAGCTCTCCCACCAGCCCAAAGAGAATACAGGCTGAAGGCTGAGTTTAAATAGAGCCGGGACCTGCTGGTGTGGGTCAAGGCCTCAGGTGAAGCTGCTCAGGGCTATCAAGGCTTCAGAGCATTGACAGCAACAGTCAAAGCAGCAATTCTAGAACCTCCATTTTCCTCTTTTCTGATTTACTTATTTCTCTTTAAAGACTGTCTGCCTTCTAAAATAAGGCAAAGACAAGAATCTCATTTTGCCTTTGATATTGCAGCTATGGCACACTCTGGTGTGTCAGCTTGTTCTGACTCATCTCCATTTAAGTTTGTCCTGGATACTGTTTGCTTGCTCCACTTTGCACTGTATTTCCCTATAATTTACTCTCTCTTCATCTATCAAAATCTGTTAACCTTTCATGGCCTTCCAATTTCCCCTCCACATATTTTTGTCCATTGCTGTTGTTGCCTACAGCTACACTCGATCACTTTCTGCCCGAAATGTTTCCTGCCATATCTATCTTTCTTCTCTTACTCCATTCTCTCTTATGTATGTTGAATAGGAATATGAACTTCTTAATACACAGGTGAAATATACTTTGGGTTTGCCTCTTAAAAATAGCCTCCTTCAGGGGTAGTTTTAATAATACCCCAGGAGCAACTTGCTGATTCTTAGTTCTGAATACCAATTCAGATGCTAAATGATTCAGTAGGTGGATTTTTTCCCCACTATTTAAAATAACCAATTGTTAACACAAGTTAGTTTCTCCCACTTCCAAGTCTAAGATACATTATAGTATATTTCAAGAAATTAAAGATGTCACTAAATAATAACTGAGTGAATTCACATTTTACCTTCTCTTAAACTTACTGTTCAAATGGTTTTGAAAGCCCCAATGCTATTTCAGCATTCAACAGATATAATTGGTGACTATCTCATATAATAGCACAGGTTTGAAAGGGCCGAAATGATACCTTGAGGCAGACTCCAGAGCTTTTCTATGAACAGCAAGTGTTTTTCTAAGAATGGGAATTTCTTTACAAATATGGACAGTCACACGCAGTAACCTTTGTATCTCTTCTGAGTGATCAAATTTCAACCACTAAATGCAGAAAGCATTCACATTAAAACAAATTGTAATGTGCAGTGGTAATTTATCTAAGGCAATTGAAAAGGCTTTTCTCCCTGAGCTGTTCTACAGATCAGGGATTAGAAGTCAAGACCTCTATTTCCAGATTCATGCTCAGCCCATTAGCCGTTGTGCCTCCATCTCTTTATTTTGACAATGTAAGTGAAAGAACATACAGTGCGACATCACACCCACAGCATGCAGAGGTCCCAACTCAAAACAATGGCTTGCAAGTGAAGATAAAGACACTTACGATTCCACCCACATATCCATTTTCTGGATTCTTCCACTATTTCCCAAGAAAGCTTTTTATGAGACACCACATATAAGTGCTCGCCTCATTTAGCCCCCTGGCCACAAGAGCAATGTCTGCCTTCGTGACCACATGGCTGGGAGACACTGAGCTCCCCAGAGGAAGGATTGCAGAGTCTTTGCACAGACCTTTTGACTTCTGCAGCCAAAGCAGGACACAGACTCTCAAAATCCAGCAGCTCTGGTATCAGGGTTCTCTCTGTGTGAACAGGCCAACCATGCAAATCTGGTTCAAGGATATCTTTGTTATGAAACTTGCCTGGTATTTTTCTAGTAGATCAAAGTTTTTTGATGTAGGTGTTAGTGGGAGATGAGAAATTTCATCAAACAGTCATGGTACTTTCTCAGTCTTTAAAAAGAGGCGTAAGTCCTTCTATCAGCATTTTGATCACCAATTTATACAAAACCATACTACTTCTTTTTACTTTAAATATGTCTCAACTTCTAAGGTTTATTTTTAAGAGCATTTAAAATACTTGTATTGTTTATTGTCATTAGAAGGGAGTGGGAAATTATTACAGCTGGTGAGGGGTCAGTAGCTCTCACCGAGGAAGAGGTGACCGGTCCAGAGAGATGGTCCCAAAAGGAATCGCCTTCCCGGGACCCAGTATCTTCCCTCAGCTGCTGGCCAGGAGGGCCCGTGCAGAAGCTGTCAGCTCTTTAGTGATTGTCAGCTCGTGATTCCAGCTCAGCTCCGCAGGGCAGCCTCCAGAGACAAGAGGCTCGTGTAGCTGGTTCCGCACAAAGTCGCTTTATTGTTGGTCCATACTCCAGCAAAGGGGAAAGCCAGGGACAAGCTCTCTCTCTCGCAGGGGCAGGGGGCTAGCTTTTATAGGGATACAGGGGTTGGGTGTCAAAGGGTAAAGGCCAATGGGTTACAAAGGATCTGCATAGGGTCTCCCAGAGGATTCTGGGTCTGTCTTTCCTCGCCTAACTGAAAAGTTAGCAGCCTTCCCAGGGTGGGTCCTGCTGGGAGATTGCTTCATCTCCTTATCTCAGCAGACGTCCCTCCAGGGCAGTGGCTGGGCATACCCTACAGGAAATATCTATAAACCAAAGCAATCCAAAACCAATTAAAATAATTGTTCCATTATACCAAAAAAATGAAAATCAGCATAAGACCTAGGGGTCATGCTCATAACAACTTCCCTGCTTTCCCAGAGCCAATAATCATGTCTCTCCTGCAACAGTACAACAGTATCTTAATTAACATTTACCTGAAGGCAGGTCACACACGCACAGAGTGATTCCACTTTGCTAACAAAGCCTACACAAGGCAAGACAGACTGGCATCTCCACATCCTGCAACTTCTGGCATGAATGTCTAGTCAAGAGGAAAAGATGCAGGATCTAAGCTATGAACAACAGGACACCTTGAACATAACAAACACACAGATACAATGCTAAACCTGTTTCAACATACATGATGCAGTGCCGAGTTACCCATTCTAGAATCGTGTTGCCTTTCCTCCATCATGCAAGGCTCAGCCTTGAGATGCCAGAAATTAATTACCTACCGAATTGCACACCTTCAAAGTAAATAAGTCAAACAGGAAAAAGAAGGGACCTAAATCACATTTCAAAGGCCACAGTGACTTTTCTGGAGGAGCAAGCAGTCCCATCTAATAATGCTGTGTGACACTACTGCCTTGAGATTTGGTTTCACAGTAACTCATGGATTTTGCTAACGTTCCTTAAAAGATCTTTTCACTTGCATGCCAAATGTCACTGATCTAACCAGCCATAGTCAAGCTCAGATACATTTTTTGAGTCCACTCTACCAACTAGTTTACTCTCACTCAGAGCTACAATCCTGTTAACACCTTTTCTTCTCTGGTTTTATACTGCCTGTGGAATTAGATGTATGGTAAACCCTGCTAACACAGAGCCAGACATTTAACATCTTAAGGGGTTTTTCTGCCTTGTTAGCAAATTCATCAACACAACACACCATCAGACTGACTCCAGAACTGATGAGGAAATCAGGAAGAAAACATAGCCAAGTTTTCATCTAGTTGGGAGGCAGGGGAAAAGAATTACCATTCCTTCCTTCCTCCCAGCAGCAGCGAGCTATTAGATCAGCTTAGCCATTCATGCATTCCCAAAACAACCATGATAATGTATGTCAGCATTACCACAGCCTAAATCATCAGCCTGTCCATCATGTGTGCTGGCTCTACACTGACCCAAGAAAGCTGACTTGGAAAAAACAAAAAAGCACAGAGCACATCCTGTTAGTCAGCTCCCTGAACAATCTGTGCATGGATTATACGGGTGTCCTGGAAAGAGACCATGAGACTGCGTCACATGGAGGGAAGGGAAAAGGTGGAACCACGGCAGTGTTGACTTGAGTTGGTTAAAGCTGTTGTGTAACAACACATAAAACTACTTATTTAGTAGCTTAAAGTGATTAGAAAATAAAGACTTGAATGAATCGGATTCTGTCAGGCTGGATGCATACACAGAAATTGTACAGACAATCTCAATACAAAGGTAGGCTACCCTCAGGCTTGATGTTTAATGTTACCTAACTTATGGTATTAAGGACAAGCCACAGTGTGCTTTCTAGATGAGACAAAAGCCTTTCAGTTCAGGGCTTTATTTCAAATAAAAGTGTGTCATTCGCTGCTGTTTTCCTAGCCAGAAGCCCCAAGTTTTAAATGGCTGTCAGATATTTTTGCCAAAGGAAGCAAGTTAATGACTGAAAGATTAGATGACTCAGAGGAAACAGGTACAGCAATAAATCAAATATATGAAAACATGAGAAAATGATGAGAGGGTCAGAAGTTCTTCAGCCTTAAGCACTTCTGATAGTGCTAGGCATTCCCAAGGAAGGCAGCCATGAAAACCTAAGATCGAGGCCATGAGACTCAAATTCTCACGTGCATTGCTCATGTAAGCAAAAACAAGTCAAAGATGTGCCTTGTGCCCAGCCTGCCAGCACCCTCACGAACCCACACGTTTAAGCAAGACACTGTGCCAGTGTCATGTCCTTAATAAAGCTCCCATATCCCAGCGGTTATTTGTCACCACTACTGCATAGACTACTCACCCTCCAACTGAAGATGGCCAAAAGAAATCCCAAACTTTGTAATTTAGAAGACTTTTACTCATTATACTCTAACGTAGATGGAAAAGGTATAGTTATTTTGAAATCCATGCACATGAGTAACGTGTCTTTATCACGGCTTACTGGTTCTTGCAAAATAAAGGCAAACATACTCTCATTTGCTTCTACCACCACACTAACAGATGTTGAAGGAAGACAAAACAAAGGAACAAAACATATGGAAAATCTTGGAAGCTGGTCCCTAGAAAAATGACAGATCTGTGGAAACAAGTTTACCTTGGAGCATGCCAGCATCCACTACTGGTGCAACAACAGCTCTCAGGGCTTCCATTTGGGAAGATGTGTGAAAAGTGATTTAAGTGTGCTGACAAAGATGAAGAAAATAACTTTTGATATTACAGCCTATGAGCACACAAATAAAGGAGTAAGAATTACACAGAGAGAATATAACTTACCTTTTTAAGCCGACATAGTAGCATCATGAGGCAATTGTACCATTTTTCATTGGTATTCTCAGTACTCTGCAGTGCACAGTGCAGTTCATTACTGCAGTCCTGGGAAGGTCAACAAAAAAACAGCACAATGAACTCTCAGTGATTTTTATCCTGAGATCTCAAGTCTGTTATCCAGACAGTGCTGATTTTAAGGCATAGTTAATTCTGCCCACACAACTACCAAAGTCCACCTTCCATAATATTTTGACTCCTGGCATTAAAGCCAAACACAGACTTTTACTTCAACAGGTCAGAGAAGGTATTTTTTTTCACCTCTCACAAGTAGCAGAGAATGAATGTTTTTTCTCCAGTGTGCTGTAATGCAGGTACCCAGTAAAATGCCTTTTGTTCAGGAAAATGTGGCCAATTAATCTGATTGCAGACATCACAATGTTACTGACTTCACCAGAAAATTCTGTCCTTTAGGGATGACATCAATTTTCAATGTGCAATGTTTCAATGTTTCAATGTTTCAATTCTATATGCATTTAAGTGTAAACTAGAATGAGTAGCTACAATTTGTATTAAATATTTGCTGAACTTGTTTCCTCCCTTGTACATAGATTTGAGCCGTAACTTTCTCAAATCTCAGAGTCCCTGTATAAAGGAAATGTGTGGATTTTTTCCTGCTGAAGATAAATGCAATTGTCAAATACTGTGCTTACTCAATGAACTGCTCTGGTTTTGGCTGGGATTTTTTTTTGTGGGGTTTTTTAAACAGCAGTGGGATCCAAGAGTCACTCTGCATTTAAGATTACAGTTTAAATTTAGTGGAATAACTACTGTTGTTTATTTAGTTAGGTCTGACTGCTGTCTGCAGCTAGCATGGGGAATAATACATTAATACAGCAGTTACCGGCTACATCCAAATTTGTAAATGAGAACTGATACTTCTGGAAGTGTATTTCCTGTAAGTTCATATTTTAGCAGGATAATGGTACACCTAACACTCAAGACAGAAAGGATAACAAATATCAAGTCATTAAGGACTTTAATGTGCTAAAGCAAATAATATGCACCACAGAAAACCTAGAGAGTATGCTGAAGAGCTTCACAAACTATTTATATTCATTTGTAAATTATTCTTGAAAAAACTGGTGAAGCTCCAGATTATTTCCAGAAGGAAAGCAGAAGGAAGCTTAGTGTTGTGTCTTTATGAAAGGCAATAAATGGGACTGTCTAGGAAATCGTAAGTCATTTGGCCTCGAAGTGCTGTTCAAGCAAGCAAATTACGGAAGGTAATCAATAAACACAAAAATAAAACAACTAAGCAAAATTATGCTACTTAGCACCATTTCAAGGAACGTTACTTAACATGACCACTAACTTTCTGATGATATATGCTTTCCAAAGTTTTGAAACAATCCACTCTACAAATTCAATTACTGATTATTAAAAATAGTTATTTTCACTCTTAATCTGGCTAATCAATATAATTTTAAATTAGTTTTCCATTCAATATCTTTGTGCTACTCCAGACCCGTAATAAGAATTTAGAGAAAAAAGTCAAGAGTTGGTAGATAACAACTAAGTGATTTATCAGCCCTCTGCCACCACCTGTCCACTTATTTCCCATTCCTGTTCATTTCATTTCCCATCTCTCAGCTTACTTTATGACACTTAGTGCTTGTTAAAAACCAACAAAACTAATTCTAAGTGAGGTGCTTGGCAGGCAAAAGCGTCATCTGAAGATCTGGACTGTGCTACTGTACAATTCAAGTTCTACTCTTCTACGTCATGTTTAAAGTTTATTTTCTGTCTCTATTTTCCTTGTTTCAAAAGGTAAGACGAAAAAAAAATTAACTACACTGAACAGGACTTTTGCAGCCAGTGCAGTTTGTCACAGTTAAGGAGAACAGCTGCATATTTTCTTTTTAGTAAAACTTCAAGTGTCTCCTGATTTAAAGCAAGAATATATTGTCAAATCAATCTTCATATATGATCTTGTATCTGCCAGCTCTTTATGTGGAAAGTATATTTTTACATTTTGGGTGGATTCAAAATTTATTAGTCATATTTAAGCATGGCAGCTAAAAACAGAGGAGCATATCATACCCTCTCACAGAGATGTGGAATTGAGGGGAAGAAAGGTTCTCAGATTTTCTGCATGAAAGGCTTTTATTTTCCTCTGGTTGCTTATTGCCTTTAGCTCAGGGAAACAAGTTTTTCTCTAGCTCTTAGGAATATTTTACGTAGCTTTGTGGGTTTTTTTAAATCTTTTGGACAATTACAATCTTCAATGTACCTGCTAGCTCATTCATGGCTGTTAAGAATCATCATTGGCTATAAATAGTTTCAAAACTAGTGCTCCCTAACTGAAAGAATACCTTTATTTTATTTGCATTCCCTTTGAGATGTTTTTCAGTAAAATAAGAGATGAGTCCTTTCACACCCTGCTTCCAGCCTTTGAAGAAAAATCTTGTATCCAGACCATGCAGCAATTGCACCACCTGATGGACCTATCAATGGAATCCCAATTATCCTGCAGATTTTTCTCAACAACAGGTCAGAACTTAGCTCCAATTATCAGCCTGATTAACCACAGCTTCAGCAAATTTTTGAGTTAAATTCAAGAACAGAAGTGTATGTATAGAACAGCATGGAGCAGATACTGCTGATATTCTTGATGACCTGCTTGTCGTTACAGTTGGTAATTGATTGACACTAAGGTGAAGCACAGCACACACAATCTGCCACATATTTTTAATACTGATTTGGAAAAGGTTTAGAACTGTCTGTGACTACTGTTGGAAAATTAATTTTCTTTGGTTTGGGATTTTTTTTTCAGCATAGGTGAACTACAGTAACGTTCATGAACTGCATTAAATTTTATTTAAAATGTGCTTTCCACCAAATTCATGTACTAAGATATGACCTTGTTAATGTTTCTATTTTTCCCTATAGAGCAGGGCAGACCGTTATAAATATATCAGAACTCTGGACTGAACTGCTGGTGTTGGGGACTCTGAGGGTCACGCTAACTTCTTAAAAATTACTTTAAACCCTAACTTCAGGACCTTGGTTTAAAATGTGGTCAGAGATGAAATTTTCACTACAAAAATGGTGAAAACTTTGGGATTTGGTCCTTTAAGAAGGGCAGCACTGTCTCATTCATTAATTGACAGCCTACATCCACATTTTTAGCTATGCTTGGTTTTACTTCCTCTTACACATTGTGTGACTTTTTGAACTGATTGGAAACTGACAATCATCTGCTTCCTGACTAATGCAAATTCAAAACTCTCTGGCACTTTTTAAAACTGCAATCATTAAAACTCTTGGCTAGATAGGTCATATTAAAAAAAAAAAAAAAATTCCACTGTATTTTTAAAGACCTCTCTGAAAAAAAGAGCAAACAAAAAATGTGTTCTGCTAATGAAAATCAAAAGCCAATTTATAGTAGGAGGCAAGACAAAGTGGATGAGTGGTAAACAAATTTCTCTAATAAAATGTTCAATAGGACTCATAATTTAATGAGACATTTTTAAGCCTGTTAAATGTCACCTCTTACCCAGAAGATGGAGCATTATGCTAAAATATTACAAACCAAAAAGTGTAAGTGAACTTCCCAGAGTATAGTATTATCCCAACAGACCTTTGGCAGCTTCACTTCTGCTGAAGTGAATACAGCCCATGGGGCAAACAACACCTCAGTGTTCTGGGAGAAAAAAAGAGGGCCTGGAAGTGCTCAGTCTGCTCCAAGTCCACTGTCACACCTTGTCCTTCCAGCCAATTTCTGCCACTGTGGAGTGGGCTGAGTGCTGGGCCAAACTTCCTTCTCTGATTCTTCCTACAGCTGCCCCAGCAAATGCTGCCCAGTTGCAATGATATGATCACTCTAGAAGGTAAGGAAGCATCTCCAGTGAGAACTCAAAGTATTCCTAGCACCTCTCCTGAGCTTCTGTGGGCAGATTCAGAATGCAATGGTCTCACCAGGCGTCAAAATTCATTTGGAGCAGGGCTTCTGGTTTTCTTTCCTTTGAAAGGCATCTGATATATACATGCAATCAGTGCTCTAAGAAATGACCCTACATGAACAAAATTGAAATAATCAGGGCATTCCCTTCAGCGCTACTGCTCTGAACTTAATTGCTAATGGAGACAGAAGTCAAAGTCTGACCTCCAGTCAGGACACCGAGGAGACACAAGTGCTTTTACCTCCCCCCAGAGGACAGAGAAGAGGAAATAGCTGCATAAAGACGAAAATTCAACCCAACTTCTACTGATAGGTGCTTATAAAATTTCTGTTCAATTTTATAAAAATCTTTAAAATACCCATTTAAATAATGTATTTGATGTAATATGTTGAATTACACAAGTTTATCATGCATTGGGCACAACACAAATGTAATACAATGTATGAGTTTGCTAGTGAATAAGCTTAGAAGCTTAAAAAGAAACAAGTTCTGAAAGCAGAAACTTGATATTCTTCCCTGCTCTCTTTCAATTTGTAAACCAAAGAAGCAAGTAAAAGGGTATTTATTATAGTTCAGTTCAGAAGGAAAGAAAAAACAGCATAGAGCAAAACAAATTTTAGTAAAACAAAGTTTATTTTGCAAGGCTAGTAGTAATATTGAAAACCAGCAAGTATTCAAAGCCTAGCCTGCTTCTTAGAGACTTTTATTCCCTACTCAATCTACTGTACACCTAAACTGAACAAGTCCAAATACTGGCTCTTCAGCTTAGCAAGCAGAGTTACCCTTCTGCTGCTTACAAACACTTTGTAAAACACTTTCTTCTTAGGTAGATTTAAAGCACCTCTATATTGGTCCTAAGGGTGGTGACTATATAATTTTTCTCTCCTTTTTCTTTCCTCTCTCTCTTTTTTCTCCCAACTTCTTGAAATCTATTGTACGCCAGACTAAAAAATTCCAGTCAATGCCTCAGTAAGTGCTTTATTGTGTCCTGCTAAATTAAAGTTTGCTACGTTGAGGTTTGTGAAGTGCCTTACTTGTCTGGGTGCTGGTTTAAAATTTGCCAAGTATCTTATTCTACCTTAATGGTCTAAAGTTTGCAAATAAAAGCTTGTTATTGAACCTCCTGAGAATGTTGTTGTTGCTCCCAGAATGAATGAAATGAATGAATGAAATTCTCTTCCCCTTAAACTTGCTGAGCGAGCTGGGCTGTAACAATTACAAAGCAACAGAGCTTCTGAGGAACTTTTCTATAAACAGACTTGCTGCAAACAAAAGTTATATGCTGAGAAAAATTCTAGTAGATCTACATGACCTTGGTCCACAGAACCACACTTTGGTACATGAGTCTGATGAAGCTCAAGAACAAAACTGTTTAAGGATTTTATTTATTTCACATTTAGCTTGAAAGTAAAAACTAGTGTCTAAATTCAAACAACTTGATGAAGGAAGGGACTACAGGAAAAGGAAGTAACTGTGGGATGGGTACCAAATATATTTTAAACTAAAATCCAGACAGCCTGAAAGTAATTTATTATCTGGACAGATCTGACCACTCTAGTTCATTAACTGTTCTCTCATTCAGCCTTCCAATAACCTATCTATCTACAGAATTTCTAGACCTCAACTATACCCAACAGAGCACAAACATTATTTTTGTTTTGTAGTTATTTTTTACAGAGGAACAGCCAAGATTAAGTCACATGAGTCTCTCTGTATGCTGGGTGTTTGTTTACTGGCCACTGAGGAAAAATACACAAGATTTTACACTCTAAATACACTTCCTGGGAAATAAGAATTGCCATGTAAGATTGTAGGCGGAGCAATGATAGAGCAACTAAAGAAACCGGAAACATAATAAATCATTCTGATTAATGGAAATCATTCACATCATAGACCTTTCAGAGAAAAATAAAAATAAACCCCAAGCCCCACTGTATTTCTGTGAGTTTTTGACTAAACCCAGCAAGACAAAAAATTATGATTTAAAAAAGATCATCCATCATTCTTCCTCTGTGCTGCTACTTTTCACCTAAGGATAAAACAACAAAAAAATCTGAATGCAAATGATTACATTTTTAAGTGTTCAAACAGCCTTTCATCCCAGCTTTATTTACCAATGCTACCCACAGCAGATTGCATTTAAAAATTTCAAATAATTTTCCTTCAAAAAAAGCTCCACAAGCTCCTTTTGAGCTAATAAAACACTATGCATAGTTATGAACAGAAAATAAGTATGTCCTTAGACTTACACAGCCTCTCAACTACCACTCTATTTTCATTAATAGCTTTGAGTATATATGTAAAGACGTATTAAATTAATGTTACTGTTGAAAGTGAATGGTATCATTTTATAAAAATGCCAGTATTTTAGAGAGGTTAGTTGCTAGTGCTCTTATTCTCAGCTCCTCACACAGTTACGTAAAGCAACAGCTTCTGAAGACGAAACAAAACCAGGGCAGAATCTCTTCTTGTACCTAGATGAAAACAATAGTCCCCTTTATGAGTGCACATTTGAAACATCCTCACTTATTCTGAAGATTTAGACTGCACAGAGAGGACCATCTGAAAAATTGCCACAATAACAAATGCACTCAAAATATTGTTTCCAAATCAATCATTGGATTAATCATTGGTGCCCCACAAGCATTAATGTACTACAACACCATTAACAAAATATGTCAGTGTTCACAGTTGTAGACTACCCTGATAGGCAAATAACAAATCTATTAAAATGAAGCATCTCGGGAGCCTCTTTTTGTTACTGCAATATGAAATGTTTCAATATAAGCAATAAATCAAAAAATGTTCACTGAGTTTAACAGAGCAACAAAATTTTTAATGTACGTCCTAGATATCTTTCAGCTGTTAGTAACGATTATACCCTAATTTAGTTTATTAAATACATACTACATGGCAAAATGGAAAAGCTTGAGGCTATGCTGTGAGGAACACCTAACCAGCACACCCTGGCATTGCTGATGGAAGAAACAGTTCTGTATGTCCTGTCATCCATGCAAATAAACAAATCAACAAGGAGGAAACAAATGGCTTTATATTTGTAAACACTGACAAAGCAACATTCAGATTTTACAATTCAGGTTTTGTGAAAAACATAATGTTTCTTTTTTCAATTTTTTAAGTATATTTCACAGTATTTTCTGCTGGGTGAATACATCTTCATGTCAGGAAGGTAGCAGGACATTACAGAGATGGGCTATCTTACCCTGGAATTTCACACAGAGGAATTTTCCATGCCTAGAACCAGCTCAGGACAGCTGGAGCTTTGCCACTGCCACTGCTGTTCAGCTGTTCCTGAGAGGCCCTCTGGGTCTGAGATCCCAAAGTTTGTGCTCTCTCGAGCAGACAGAAAGGAGCTACAGCCTCTGAAAACTTCCAGGACTTCCCCAAAGCCAGCTCTAGTGAACTGCACAGGAGAAACATTAGACCTGTCCTTGTTACAGGAGTTTGTGCATGGAATAGGATTTGCCAATATGCTCTGCTGGAATAAAGAAATGCCCAACTTGAACTATAAATCAACATATAACAATTGCATGTGTTTATTTCCAAGGAGTAATAAATTATTTTAGAAAGGAAACAGCATGCAAAAATATGTATTCTGACTTGCCATAGACAAGACAAACAGTATCATTCATATCCCCCTCAGCCTTTTAGTAACACTCATTTCTAGCAAGACAATTCCTGCCACTGGGATTTCTCATAAGGAAGCTGTATTTCCCTAATTTCACCTCAAGTGTCTAAGTATCTCAGAAAACTTCCTTCCAAATTCTGCATCCTTTCTCCCAGATCATCCAGCTGGGGCAAAACCTATGGAACTGTGCTGAGCTTGGCCCCAATTCTAGTCCATGGCCCCCACGCCCTCACAAAGCAGCGTGAGAGCTGCCCTGGCGCGGGGCGAGCCTCGACAGTGTCACCAAAAACCGGGAATAAAACTCCGTAGCAACAACGTAGGCTTACGAAGCAGGGCATGACTTTATTACAGCGCCGGATGCACGCGGGATAACTCCACCTAACGTCGGTGCAGGGCACAAGAAGGTACACGCATTCATTAGCCAGAAGTACACTTGCTGTGTGATTACACACGTGTGTACAGAACCTTCTACCATCTTCCACGTGGCCCTGATTTTCCGCCCTGGTTCTGAGAGCTGCACATGTTTCTGAACAAACTGGATTGGGGTGCCTGGGCTCGTTACTGAACTCGGGACGTTCCACGGCCGCTACACAAAGCTCCATTGACTCTTACTGCTGCCCGAGCGACTCACCACACCGCGAGGTCCGCACCCTCCCTGGGCAGCTGCTCCGCAGCCCCGCCAGCCTCAAGGGAAACTTCTTCCTCCTGAAACGCCTTGTCTTGTAGTTTATGGCCATTGTCGCTGGGCTCCACCGAAGAGTTCTTACAAGTAAGAACTGATGACTATGGCTAAGGTAAAGGTCGAATTGGTAACCAGCCGCTCGTGCGACTTTCTGGGGTAATCGGGGGAGTCGCGACATGTTGCGGGAGGCGGTGGCGATGAGGGGCAGCACCGGGCGGGCACAGCACGCGAGCCCCCTGAGGAGCCGGCCGCCCTCGCGGCCCGGGCGGGTCGGCCCCCTCAGCGCTCGTGGTGCGAGCCGGCCGGTCCCGTCCCGCCGGCCAAAGGGAAGGCGGTGGTTCCTGTCCTCCTGCACCGCGCAAGGTGCCCGGGAGAGCGACAGATGCGAGCTGAGGGAGCGGCTCAGGGCAGCTCCGCGTCTGCCGCGACAGAGCGGCCCGGCCCGTGCGGGCTTCCTCGGGCGGCCGCGGGCGAGCCGTGGGGCAACGCTCGCAGCCGGCTCCGGGCTTGGCCCGTCCTCCCCCGTCCGCTCCTCAGGTTCCCCTGCCCAGCCCAGCCTCCTGTGTGCCCCCGGGCAGAGGGGACGCGGAGGACCATCGACAGGGTTGGCTGCCTCATTCTGTAGAGTCACGGAATCATCCGGGGTGAAGGAGACCTGTAAGATCAGCCAGTCCAACCGTCAACCCAGGACCACCATAATCACCCCTAAACCGTATCACCCAGCACCACATTCAGACATCTCTTAAACAGCTGCAGGGATGGTAACTCCAAAACCTTGGAGCCTTTCCAAACTCCTTGGCTTTGCCAGGGCCAAGGAGGGGTTCGGTCTGGGTGGGTCGCGCTATGGCGGGGGGCTCTGAGGGCAGTGAGGTGGGAGCACGGGCAGGAGCAGCAGCAGGGTTTGCTGCCTTATGGTGAGCTGTGACCTGTACCGTCAAAAAATGTGGTGACATTACACCAGTAAGCTGTTGTGAATACCCAGAAGTTTTGCTGTAACAAACTTGTGAAAAACTCACAAGGTGGATGTGGTCACATTGACATGAGGACACATTTCTGTATGGAAGGTGAATAGAAGACTAGTATGTAGGGGTTATGTGAGATTTTCACTGGAAAATTGAACATGTGTAACTGAAACAGGTGTCTTTAAACCTGCATTTCAGAGAGAGGTTGAAATGACAAGAGTCTCTGATCACTGGCAAATTGGTGGAAGAGTTGTCGGAGGGAAAAACCATACAATCCACTTAACTCACTTTTCTTTGTCAAAAGCAGCGGTATTTGCAGTGGAGAATGAACAAGCATTGGCTGGATCATTTTAGTGAAATCTTTCTGGCTACATAGCAGAAAGGCAACAAATGAAGGAGTGCAATGAGAACAAGGCTAGGGTATCCTAGCTCAGTATCTCCTTGCTCTGAGGCCAAAAGCCAGTCCATTTTAGTAGTCTGAGGAGGCTGGGACCTTCTGTGCAATTTGCAAAAACAGCGTGGGTATAGCATGTGATTGCACACTCTAAAAACTAGAAGAAATAGAGGAAGTTCTTCAATTTTTTCAGTATTGCTGTTTCCTGACACAGTGTGTTCATTGCATCTTACAAGGATGGGGCTGCAAGTGGCACAGATCCAGAAGAGAAAAGTTAGTGTATTAAGAAGTGTTTGGAAAATGTGATCTGCAAGAAAATACAGAATACATTGGAAAATGAAAAACTGAATGAAATCTAATCTTCCACGGGATAAGAGAGCTTCGGTGCAGATGCAGGGAATAACTTCATGGTCCTGGAGGATAGGATGAGTAGTAACAGGCTTAAAATGCCAGTCACTTGTGAAGCATCAATTTGTGAAGGCTGCAACATGTCTTCGAGTGGCTGTGGAGTTTCAGATGGTGTTGAGACTTTTGACAAATGCTTGCTAGGGATAATACAGGTATCATTTATCATTCCATCGGCAGGGGAATGAGCCAGTGACCTAGTGGGCACCAAGCAGCTCAGTGCTTAACTTCTCAGTCATTTGGTGTTGAGTCATGTGGAAAATAGAATTAAATCTAGGTGGATAGCAGAGACAGACACTTCAGGTGAGAAACGGGTACCTTTACCTTTGAAAATGAGATGACAGGTAAAAAACATTAAGAGTATTTTCAACTTGCTGAAGTAAAGTAGAAGCAGTAGAACCAACACGGCTGTGATTTCTATCCATCACATACTTATGTTTCCTATGAACAAAGGCTTTCTGGCACAGCATGTGTGTGTTCTGTGCTGACCGGAGTACAACTGAGAAGTCTGAACAAACAGCACTGGGCACTGTTAGTGCAGCTCCGCATTTTGCTTAGTGTTCTATCCATTGTCTAAAAATTTCTAAAACTAATGGGGGGACATTTTCACTTTGAATGAGACTCACACTTTTGACACACACATTTTTGACAACTTGATGTTTTCCTGCTCTAATATTATTTAAAATAGGATTTATTTCAAACCCATAAAAAATAGACTTCAGATATGAGTTACTTCATGCATTTGGTTTTTAAATCCAGTTCATTCTTACAGCACACAGAAGAACATTTGCAGAAACATTTGAGAGAAAAAAAATCCATGGATCTAAGGAATCAAAAGGAAGCAAAAGAAATTAGGAAAATAAGGAATACTTCAACAGAGAAGGAGATTTTATATGGCTTGCAAATCAGAGATTTTTTTTTTTAGCCAAGTATCTAAAGTACAATCTGCAAAACTAAGAATTGTGTCAAAAGAAGGGTGTTTTCTAAATCAAATGTGCCTTTGGTGCTACATGTAAAACATAACCAGTGTTCTGAACAACAGTTAGTGGCTGACAAGAATGTTCCTTTGGTGTAAATGTTGCTCAAACTATTACTTACAGTGTCAAAATCCTGTGCCTGAGATAATTTGCAACAAAAATTCAGATGCAAACCAACATTTAGATGCTGGGAAGCAAGGTGGGGGGAAGGCAGATGATGAAGACCAAAATGCCTAAATATTCCACCATATATTTTTTCCCCTGTGAAAAAGGAAAGGAGGTTTTTATAAAACTGATGTTTGCAGATGTTCTGCCTTACACAAATCTCAATTTCCTAATTAGGGTAAACATTTAAGAAGTAATGTGCTTAGCTCTGCACCAAGTAGCTTAGTAGGGGAATTGTTGCTCCAGTATCAACACAAAGTTGGTAGTGACTGTAAGGTATTACCTGACTGTAAACACTAGAGAATAATTTCCCCTATGAAATGTTTCTTTTGTAAATGTAGAAGGAGAGACATTTCATTTGATGGTCGTAAGAGAGAGAGTTTCTCAATTGAAGATGGTTCTGACATGCCTCTGAGGACAACTTCTCTGCTGATAAGGCTTAAAGAATCCCTGTTCGTGGGAAAGGTTTTCTATGACATGTCAAAAAGCTCTTAAGTAAAACAGAGACGAGAGGGATCGTCCCAGAATAGAGTAGGAAAAACCCTCAGGCATATCTCAGTGTTATTTCTGCAGAAAAAAAAAAACATTGGCTTCCTTTTACTTGTTTGTTTCAAGGTAGAGAGCATGTTTCTGTCATTGGAAAAGGAAAAAGAAGAGGAAAGGGGGTAAAATAGCTCTCAATAAGTATCTAAGGCAGTTTAGAAGTGAGAAAATTAATAGCAACAATTAATTAGTCAATAATCTTGGTTCTGTCCTCCTCTTCCCTCTGCCGGCTTTTGTCTGAGGTTTTAGGGTTTGCTTCTCTTAGCACAAAATACTATGTCCCCAATCTATTTCAGAATCAAACTGCTACAGCAGTTTAAGGCAGAACACCAGTAATTTAAGTGATAGGATTCCTCCCTCCACTGCTCTCTGTGGCGGTGCGGGTGGCTGCAGTGACCCCGAAGCGAGCAGGATACCCCACGCTTTCGAGGTCAGGCACCAATGTTTAAGGACTGCCTCGTGATGAGGGTGAGATCCCATCACCCCTTGGTGCGGCTATTTGCCTATTCTAGGCTGGTTGGTCTTTGTTTTCCCCTCCCTATATTATGTATAAGTTTGTAAATATTCATCTCCCGTAGTTGCATATGTATCAGTTCTAGAAGTTTCTCTGTTACTCGGTGCCCCATTGGCTAGCCCCTGTAATCCCTCCTTTGAGTTGCCCCCATTGGTTACCTCAGTGTCAGTCCCGCCTCCTTTGCTTTATCCCGTTGGCTGGGTCCCTTATCCCCGCCTTTCCTGCCCCAACTATAAAATCATGGACCCACGTGCACTCTGGGCTGTCTGTCTTTAGTCTCTTCGGGTGTGGTAAGTGTGCTGGTGGAACCTACACAAAGAGTCTCTCCTTCCTTCTTTCCCTGCCCGCCCTGACAGCCTAGCTTAGGACAAGCTCCTTTGGGTGAGGAGTTCACTCTCCCCCCCTTTTGTGTGTGTAGAGCTGCGGGTGTAGAGGGTGCAGCCAGACCTCCGGGCTTCTTATTTTCCTGGCTCAGAGTGCTCTCAGCCCTCCATTGTAATTATTTATTAAAAGAAAGTGGAAAGGTTGATGGTGGCTTTTTCTTTATTTTTTCTCTCAGGGGACACTGAAAAGGAAGCAGGTAATCCCAGTAAGCAGAGGAAACATCCAGTGTAAATATATTAACGTTGCAGATGAAAACAAGAAAAAGAGTATTTGTACAACGGCAAAAAATAAAGGAAGTCTTCTGGCAAAGGTAATGTGTAGTGTTCGGAATGTTCGAATTCTTTTATGTTCAGTAGAAAGCTTGATTGTGTTATTTTTTGGTGATGTGACTTGAATTCCAGTAGTTCAGCCATGCTGTCGTGCTTGGAGCCTTTTTATGACTGTTGTATGTCACTGAGACATCCTAATTCCAGTTGTTTATTCAATGGAACTGAACTTCCAGTCTGGTGCTTCCCAATGTATGTTACCCCCGTGACTCCCGTGGTCAGTCCCTGATAATGCAGAGGGACTTCTGCATAGAAAGGTGGGAGGAAGGTACTAAGGAGGTATGGACGGAGAGCTTAGGTAGTGTTTGGTGGTAGTGGGAAGGTTGAGGAGCCAGATTTGGGGGAAAAATCAGCAGACAATCAAGCAGGACTGGGGAGAAATAGTTGTGCACATGTGCACACACGTGAGAATGCAGGTGCTCCTGAATGCATTGATTAGATGCCAAAAGTCTTTGGGTGAAGGGAAGTTTCTGTCTTAGCACAGAGGCAGAAAGCAAATCCTTCATGTAGGGAATAACGATCAGGAATTTTTATGTTTTTGAATGGAAACCTTTTTCCCGAGAAAATACATCACTTGTCATAAAATCTTAATTTTCCTGACATTAGAATGCGCTCTAGTCCTGCTTACACAGACATTTTATTCCTTGTAGCTGGTGTCAAGAATATATGTCTGATGTGTAAAATCAATTTAATAGGAATAATTTAAAATATTTATAAGATACTTAAAATGTTATTGTTCATCTTTATATTGCCATTAGAATTTTTTTATTTCTCAGGTTAACAAGCTTCACTTGCTCATGAGTACTCTGCTTGAAAGTTGCCTCTCAGCAATTTTTGATCATCAGTCCTGTAGAAAGTAAACCCCTTAATTTTGTATGTAGAGAAATCATAAACATTTTTAAAATATTTAAAGCTATATGTTGCACTGCTAATGGTAATACATACATACTGATTTTATCCCTTTAAATTTTAGAAAGTAGAGATACTGTGGCACCTCCTTTATGTAAAGTGACTTAAGTCCAATGGAGAGTGCCAAGATACAAAATTCTGTGCTTTGTACCTGCCAGAAATGCCATATAAACAATAGAAAGAAAAGTACTACTTCTCCTGAAACTTTGGAAAATTTTAAATTTAGCACTTGTTTCATGTAGGCATTTCAGTGAGTTTAGATTTTTAGATTTGGAACGCAGCTTTTCTTCATTCCAGATTAAATTTATGAGTGGTGAGCAGAGGAATATTTTAAGTAATGACTTATTTAATCAAGAATTGGAACGCTTAAAGGGAAGAATTGAACAAGTAGAATGCACCAGAACCCATGAAGACATAGTTAGAACATCACTAGTAAGTTTCTTTGCATAATTGTGTGAGTTTTTTGTGTGTGAATCACATACTGCTATTACGGTACCTTAAAGAAAGACCCCAAAAGTATGCAAATTTTTTATTTTATGTGACAAAAATAAGTTAATAACAGTTCTGTTTTCTATTGCAAGTCTTTCACTGTCTGCTCTTCATGCAACAGTAATACATAACTTCCTTATTGCAGGTGAACTGTGTTAAGCCCTGCTGTGTTTGTTCTCTGTTGTAGAAGTTGTTATCCGAACTGGAGAAGGACATGAATGCTCTCATGGATCCGGGAGGAAGCCATCCCAGTAGTTCTGTTCTCATGTGGGATGCAGATGGCCAAATGGGCATTAATGCTTGCTTGGAAACTAATGGGTGACTGGATGGTTACACTGAAACCTCGTGGCTGTCACAGCTCCCTTGCTGTTGCATTAGGAAAAAATCTGCAGTGCTCATACTGGTTGGTCTTCGAGAATTTGCTTTGAGACTACAACATAGCTCTTTTCAGTCTGATTAAACAAATTCAAAGGAGGGGGTGTTGATGACTCCTGCTTTGATGCTGTCCTGTTGGAGACACACTGGAGTTTTTCTGCTGAAGGGCCAGACCTCTTTATTACAAAGTTAAAGTCCCTGACAGCATAATTGCCTCTTTGAGTTACTTTACATCATGCATTTAGCGATTCCCCCCCAGCCCATTGCATAGGAGCCATGAACTGCACATTGAAGACTAATTTCTTAGGCAGTGAAATTGAAAATATGAAACAATAAATAAAAATGTCAGTAACATAGCTACTAATACAAGAGCATTTCTCCTGGGAGATATTGATGTGTTCGTACTAAAATGGTAAGATTGCAACACATCTTTTTTTTGTGGGGACATTTGGTTGTTATGGGGAACAGGAATTTCTCATGTCCTTAGACTGATTGTATTTTGTTGTGCTGAAATTCTTATAGCTAATCTTACAGGAGGTGTAGTTCTGTGAATTATCAGCCTCCTGTTTCATGCTGACCATATATTTCATGGAAAAAAATCTTACAGAAATGAGGTTGTTCAAAAGAAGTCTTTGGCGTCTAAGACTTTTTTTTCTTTCACATTTAAAATTATAAAAGAATTGCATGTGAGAAACATGCAGTCTTCTCCTTTTGTTAAGGCTTTCACATGTTGTACAAAAGCAGTTTCACATGTTCTTGGCCTTTTCCCAAAAACCAAAATATAAAACAAGATAAGGTTCAGTAAGATACTTGCATGCCTCAAGTTTTAAATTTTAATTTGGGGGCTTTAAAACAAGTTAATCCTGGAGTGTGAAGGTTTTAAGATACGTGGTATGTCCTCAAGGAATTAGATTATGTTCTAAATAGTTTGCTGTGAATCATCAAGTGTTGCTTTCACTTGCTTGAACTTTTCAATATATAATTCTGCATTTTTACAGTAATTCTGGGTTGTTGTAAGAAATCTTAGCAAACAGATAGTGTTCCACTCTGCCAATTGGTACGTAGTCTTGGATGTACTTGAGTAAAGAGAAGCCTTCCACTAAAATTCTGTATTATCAGAGTGAAATGAAAGAAAGAAAACTTGATCAATACAACAGAAGAAAACCACAATTCTAGTGAATGTAAAAAAAAAATTTTAACATTCATTTTCCAGCAACTCCCTAAATTTAATGCCTGGGGTATAATTATGTAATAATTTAGGCACCCTTAAGGAGAAGATAGTTCTGTGGTATCACAACACCATGTCCATAGCTGTACTGGGTTTGCCTGCAGGGTTTTGGTAGCAGGGAGCTGCAGGGCGGCTTGGCTTCTGTGGGGAGAGAGCAGGGCTTGCATCAGTTGCATCATGTTGGACAGAGCCATTTCAGGCCCACTCCAAAATGGACCTTCCACTGCTCGAAGCTGAACTGCTTTTTAAATTGTGGATACTGCAGGATGTTCAGGACTTGATGGAAAGTTTATCTTTTTTGAAGACCTTTCCAAGGGGAAAGAACAGTGCCAAGCTGGGCTCTGAAGAAGGCTTCTCTTTTGCCACCAGGAGGCTCCATTGTAACAGGATTGGAACAGTGAAACATTTTTCTATAGAAGCAAGTAAGGAACACCAGGAGACACCATCGTCAGAAATAAACACTCAAAAACCCCAAAACCTGTTCCAGCCGTCCTTCCCCTTTTATCTTCTTTTTCCTCTACTTTGTCCTTTTCCTTCCTCTCCCTCCCTCACCCTCCAAATCTGTCAGGCCTAAAAATGTGTAAAAACATTATTTGATAAAAGGATTTAAACTTCTACCCTAAGAGCTTTTAGGCTTTTAACTTGGAAAGCAGATTTAAGTCTTCAATACTGGTACTTTAAAAATAAGATTTCTATGCTAGAAAGAAAAATGTCTAAAGTAACATTAAAAAGTCTCTCAATATGGCACATTTTTTACTTCTTGCTAATAATATACTAAGAAAATTGAGTCAGTGAATCAGTGCATATATTATGTTCCTACCCTTCTCTTTGTAACAATGTGTGCCCACTTGGTTTAAATGAAGTTTTCTGAACTTTACGTTCATGACAGTAACACAAGCTTTGTTAGAAATAGTTCCACTTCTGCAGGTTTTTGAAGAGAAAAGGAACAAAAGCTTTTTTCTTCAAGTAGAAGCAGTAAAACAGACCAAAGCCTGCACCATATGATAGAGTTTGGGTATCACTGGCATTGTTTCATACTTGCTGACATTTATTACAGCAATTTAATTTCATTAAGGCACCTGCAGTTTTACTCATCTGTGCAATGTACAGCTGTTTTAAAACTAAGTACATGCACAGGTTTGTGACATTTTGGCTAAATTTTTGGGGAAGGATTAAAAAGAACCATGCACACACTTCCCTTTAGAAATTCAGTTAGTGCAGTAATGATCCAACATAAACAAATACCTTCTAAATGCAATGGGAACCTCTTCAGTACTCCTTCTCATAGCACAAGGTGATTCTAAGTTGTTACTACCAGTGTGTCAGGATTTTCTACCTTGGGAAAACCCTACTGGACAGATGGAAACCAAGGGTCAGCAACATGCTGAATATTAATCCATGCATGTCAGGTAGTCTGGGCCAGTGTTGTTGGTCTGGAAGCTGTACAGACAGCAACAAATCAGCTTACAGATTTAAATGAAGATTTTTAAAAGAAGGTAGTATGAATATAAAGTAGTCTGAGTGGCTTATTTTTGTTGTTGCACTAACAACTGTTTTTGTCTCAGTGCGTAGACTTTCAAGCAGTAGCCAGTCTGCCTCCAGGTATCCACATCTTGCCAAGGATCCTTCTTTGTCCAGTGCTTCCTGAAGGATTTGAAGACCCTCCTCAGAATCGTGAAACTAAAAGAGGCTCATGAGCAAAATCTGGAGGGGATTGGACTGTCAAGGACCCATACAGAAACTGATCCCAAATGTGCTTCCCTATGCAGTTATCACCTGTGTCTGTTCCATTAAAACCTTAGTAGTAATTCTGCTTCACTCTGGAAGCAAATAGGCAAATACAGGCTTTGCCACTTCAGTGCCTTGCTGTTATCACAGGTTATCATCCCAAAAAGAGTTACTTTGTCATTCAATGAAAAGATCTATTTGGATGTTATAGACCATCTGGTGATACACAGTCTGTAACTGCTTTAAAAACTCTTCAGGAGACTCAGAATACCTTACCAAGTGGTCTGCTACTCCTAGTAAGTACTGGACTGTTACTTGCAGTGAGTATCATGTCAGAGCATTATTTGTACTGCAAACAGTATTAATTTCATGTGTCTTACTTATTACAGTGTTATGTTATTCCATTAATTCTATAAGCTTGATTCTACAGCCTTGAAAATGAAGTCTTTTTAAAACTACTTCCACATTTAATTTTCTTCCAATTTATTACTTCAGAGGTGATTGTTGCACATATGAAAGAAATGAAAAATATAAGAACATTTTCAGCTTCATTATTTTATTTCAGTGATTGTAGGATTCTTAGCTGTCTTTAGTGTTTGGAAAGGTAGAGGCTCATCTTATTCCTGTCCTTAGAAATTACAGGAAGAATTCTTTTCTTTGGTCTGTTTAGCTAAATGGCACAAACTTCCATGATAATCAAGAACAGAAGAGGTTAAGCAGTCCCTCCATTATTTTGAACACATTAAGAACCCCATAAAATCAATTATGTAACTGGGGTAAAAAGTTAATGTCTAAGCAGCACAGATCCTATCACCTGCAATACTCTTCATAAGATACAGCATAGCAAAGTAATGCCCAGCTCTTGTCCTGAATAGAATACATAAATAAAAACAAACTTTTTTTTTTTTTTCAAGTATCTTGACATAAATATGGATTGTTTTTCCAAGACTGTTTCCTATACTGCAGAGGCTTACTTGCTGGGTGAAAAACATAAAGGTAGATCCACAGGTGCTAGTGACTATTTTAATAGTTGGGACTTACCCCTTTTATTCATTATCATTAGAAGGGAAAAGTTTTATGGAGTTTGGGAAATTAATTCTGTGGAGTTGGGGGAGTGTTTTGAATGGATCTGTACAAACCCATGTGTGCTCTTAGCACCTCAGTGCAAATCCAAAGCTTGGACCAGAGCAGATACAGAAGTCACTCGCCTGTTTCTCACATTATTTGCTCATAGGGTCAAGGCACTCAACCTCATCTTAAAATATATGACTGTTTCTGAAAAATGATGGAAAATAACCAAACCCTTATAACTCCTCAGAGCATCAGTGGATCTTGCATTACTCAAGACCTTCTTTTGACACCATACATTTAAAAATTCAATACACTAATATTTTCTCTGGTTACCCTGAAAGGTCTTCAACAAAGGACAAAAATAATCAGCTTGTGGTTCTAGTACAGGCAGGAAGAATTTAATTTTACCTGTTCACACAAATACTCAACTATTTCTCATTCAACATTGTGTAAATATATCCCAAGCTTAAAGACAAGGTCAGATTGCTAAATGTATTGAGTTTGCTATTACAGCACAAGAATTTGTTTTAACTTTATTTTCATGTACATTCTCAGAATATATAGAGTATAGGAAATGGTATATTTTAAAGGCATATAAGGTAGAAAAAAACCCTAAAATATGTTTGTCCTGCTCAAACTCTAGTTCAGACTGGTTTGGTATTTGTTCACTTGCTGTGCAGAACATTCCCATCTGTTCCATGCGGCATCATGCATGTGCTGGTGTTTGTACACAAGTGGAGGTGTTGTGCATCAGTGTTTGTTGTGTGTGTGCTTTTCACTTTATTATAAAGGGACAGAGCTTTTACTGTGGAATTAAACTATGTGTTCATGTGCATCTACATCTTTATTTTAAGTATTTGCTGTATAAATGACCTGAGCATTATCAAGGCAAGAAACTGAAGCCATCTCTGCAAGTCAGTGGCATAAAAGCTTAACTTAGAATTTTTCAGGAGTGTCCTCAAGATATTAGAGCTTTAATCCATATTTGTTTAAGAATTTCCCTTATTTTTTCATGGTTTAACAAATGTAGCAAAATGCCTAGTTAACAGTCTATCTACTTTCATCATTAAAACTGCATCTATTTGTTTAAGACAAATTCTGCTTGCTAGCAAAAACTCAGGTTTTGAACCTGAAATGTATTCAGCAAACTATAGAAACACTTTTTTAAAAAGTAGGGTAATAATTCTTGAAATTCAGAGCACCCCCACTAAGAGGAAAAACACCTGACAAAATACTAGCATCATGCTAGACTGGGGAGAATGCCTTTTCTTCAAACTGATTTGGGTTTTTTACTATTGTTACTACTTTTACTGTGATGTCCTGCTGCTCATCCTAATTTTTTAATAGTCTTACTGGGCTTTCTTTGCTCCCAAAAGACAAGCAGTACATGCCAAAGCATTTCAGGATGTTGAAGGAATGAAGATGGAATATATGACCCATCGCTCATGTTGGAGACAGTTCCTAAAAAGCTGTGCACCTGAACTTCTACTTTGTAATAAATCAAGGATAAATCTGAAGAAATCAGATAAAATTTCATTATCTGACTACATTAGACATCAACTGCTGTAGTAAGTATTAACTTCAGTAGTTACACTACCTTATGATACTGAACTTACTCCACTTTAAGTGTAATACCTCATTTAAAACCTATTTACTTTTTTACTGCCTGTGTATTGAGCCAGCTGTAGTGAATATACTGAAATAAATAAATAAATGGTTAAGAGCTTTTCAAAAGTCAAATCTGCACTTAAGCATCAAAGCTGTGACTAACCAGGCCACTTCATTCATTCTCCACATTGATCTCCAAACTCCAATATCACCATCAGCCAAAGCCAGTATTACACTGCTGAGCAGTTAAGCCTGGTATTACAGCAAAAGATTTAGCTCACAAAACTACTGAAAAATAAAAACCACCAAGTTATGTTATCCTGAAAACCTATCCTGGAATTCATAAGCATAGTAATTGCATTCTGATTTGTTTAGTAGCAGTGTTTAGTTCCAGTAAAGTCCAGAAAGGAATTTAAAATTCATTTTTTTAAGGCCAATTTCCTAATGGGCAGACTCGGAATGCTTTTGTACAGGACACATTAACCCTGAAATCACTACGTGATAAAAGCCCAGTGTAATAAACATGTTGAGTTTGGCTGCAAAAACCTGCATTTGGCATTGTTTGATCACCAGTCTGCTTAGAAATCTGCAGATGTAGGCACAGGAATGTGTTTTTGTTTCCCTTTTCTCCCTCCCAGAAAGGCTGCCCAAGGCTAAGCTGAAGGGATTCGGGACTGGAGTGGGGCAGTTCCTCACTGCCCCAGCTGTGCTGAGCCCAAGCTGAACAGGGAATTGGCTGATAAGTGCTCCCACCAAAGGCTCTGTGTGCTTAAATTAAATGGGAAAGACAATCAAGAGAAACATTTGCTGGAGTACAAAAAGGACTTGTTTACTTTTGCAAAGCAAGTGGTTTTAATAAAAACTTGATGACATTTACTGCACATTATAAAGAGCAGAACACTGGTCCTGCGCCAGGACAGACGCTCTGAGTGCAGCTTTGGGCTTTATAATTGTTTGCTTTTTCATTGTGATTTGGGCCTCGTTTTTTACATACCCTTATATTTAACATATTTCAAAGGGGTAGATCTGGTCCAGGAATATAGTTAGTATATTGCTTACAAATTAATTTGCATGGGCTTTATTTGGAATCTACTAGAGGCCAGGAACAAACTGTTTAGTAAAGGAAAACCATTTATGATGATGAAATATTTAAAAGAAATAACTTGGCTCTATCTTGCTCCAACCCCTGACCTGGAGGTGCCAGGCATTTCACTTCACCTGCCTTCTTTTTTTTTTTTTTTTAAATTCTGTTTCATATCAAGAACACAGTACGTTTTTAGAGAAACAATACCTTTACTACAAAACCATGTAAATGATTATATACAAAATGGTTACTGGAATTTGGTTTTGTATTGCAGTGACAGAAATAACTAGATGCTGACATTTATTTACGCTTCCTTAATACTAAGTACATCACTCCACTGATCAGGGTAAAGGCAAACGCAATCCAGGCTAAGACGAAGGAATAGCCATATTGGCCTTTGGAAACTTCCATTCCATATCCACGGCTCTGGTGCAGTTCTTCATGCCTGTCTGTGTAAATGGAAGCTGCAATCATAACACACAGACCTGCAGGAGGAAGAAAATAATAAAGGTTAGCACCTTAAAATATTATCAATACACACAACTATTCACTGTCTCTCTTCTGTCAGCTGCTCCCACCAATGTCCTTTCTTTGCAGACACTCGTTTTCCATCTTCAAACTAACCCGGAAGCATTTCAAGACATTTTCAGTTTCTTTAGCATGCTTTAAGTTTGAAGTGCTGTTGTGTATCTATGTCATTTGCAGTGAACAGAAAATGATTCTGAACATCTGGTTAGTTTTAAAGTCTGACAAAAAACAAAGTGAGTACTTGCCTGTAACGATTACAGAGTTATTTAATGTGTACAAGAAGTTCAGAACCTCAAATTCTTTCCCTTCAAAGTTAAAATTACTTTTTTCTGAACAGTGATGACATCCATGTTTTACCTGCCTAAATATTACAGAATGGAACAGTTTAAATATGAAGGATAAGATATGGCCTCAAGAGCACTACAGAGTTCTCAAGCAGCTCATTCTTTTTGAAACCTTTTCCCCCTTTCCTACTTTCACGAAAACATCATTAAAGTCAAAAGTGTTGAAAAATCACTCACATGACAGGAGCTGGATGATAGAGGTTAGCACAAATCTTTCTCCTTGCTTTAGACGGAAGAGTTGAAGAATGAAAACCAGAAATGCCACACAACAGAGAATCGTAGACAGGATCATGGCAGCTTGAACAGCCTGAATTGACTGATACTCTGCAAAAGCAAAGCAGCCTTGATTAAAAATAGTTTCTCTCTTTGCCTACTCCTGCAAGGAGTAAAGGGGCAGAGCTGTGTTGTGTGAGCAGTTCAGTAGATGCAGCAAAGCAGTTGTGTGTGCATTGCAGAGGCTGGTCCTCTTCTGCTTCCTTGGTATTAATGCAGCCAGTGGTTTAGACTTCTAAAAGCTTCTCATCAAACTGAATGAGAATACTGAAGAGACTACTTCTGCCACACCACATCCTTTGCTGCCATCGATGTCCTAGAAGCACAGTGAAACCACCAGCTATCCCAAACAGCTTCCAAATGGAGACCCCAGCCCTTCACCAGACCTGGAGACAGCTCTGTCCAGGAGGATGTAACCAGACAGGATATCTACCCTTGGCACAAAAGGTTCCTCTCATTCAGGCTTTTCATCCTGTCAGTTACTTCACTGTAACTGGGAGCTGAAGTATCCAATACATTTTTAACCATGTGCAGCTGCTCTGTGTAACTTCGCAGTCCCGAGCTGTGTCACACAGCTGAGCTCCCATGGCTCCTCTCCTCCAGCACAGCCATGCTGCAGGCAGGAGCCCTGGGAGCAGCAGGCACACCTCAGCCATCCCCCTCATCTCCCCAGGGTGGGTACCTGACTGCAATGGACACACAGTAATACAGAGAACAAATGCAAACCCTTAAATCCGTGTTAGCTGAGATACCCTGTGTGGAGTGGATCGGCTCACTGCACATTACAGGCCCTAAACCAACCTGACGCTTGGAAAATAAAATTACTTCATGGGTACACAGTTCTTCAAATTATGTAGCTCTTTAATGTACACACAGACTGAATGTCGAGAAATAAATAGAACATTTGAGAATACTTCCAATTTTTGTAAAGCAGGATATTACACTAGGCTGTATATTAAGACCTCTTTGTAAAAACTGCAGCTTGTGTTTTCTTCCACTTTTTCCCCCGTTCTTGTACACAGTCAGTAATCTCAGGTTCTTTAGTTCAATTCTGAGGCAAATTCTCTCACTTCAGATGACTTCACTGTTGTTACCTATCTAATTTTTTAAGAACTCGTTAGCACTCATTGTTAGTTGTTTGCATTTACTCTCTTGCACTGGTCTCTTAAGTGCACATGACAGTTCCTTCTGCTTTCCTCTCACAGAAACTGTTAGAACAATTGTCTTTCCAAAATGAAAACCAGTATTAAAGTTTTTAAAAGACCTGCCTAGTTAGAACATGCAGAGATTTTCAAAGAATTATATAACTGTCCTTGCAAATTTCATAGCAGTTTCACCACATCTGCTGAAGGAACATAGACACAGGCATGGAAAGACACTCACCATTGAATTCATCAGTGATAGCCATACAGATGCTCGTATTCGTGGCACACATTCTCCAGACATCTGTAGAAAAGTTATCTCCCACCCACCAGGCCTGCAAAATAAAAGTAAAGGACTCTTACAAGGAAAAAAACCAAACAAAACCCACAAAACTCCTTCATTGTCCAAGTGTCTACTGATCAGGTAAATCAGCTGGAACAATTTTCTGTTCATTTTTGGATACTTAACCACTCAAATGAAATGTGAGATCTCGTGGCAGTTTGGAATAAAGGTTATATAATTACCCCCAAGTCATTCTCATTTTAGACCTCTGTGAAGTAGGTAAGGGAATCTTAAACATCCCAAAGCACAAGGGATTTCCACTATTTGGTCAGAAATTTTGGATAGTGATTGCTCACTCCTTGAGACACCTAGACAGAGTGTGCTTTGTTCACCCAGACCCTGTTTAGGATGCACACCTCTCTGAAGGTAAAGCATGTGCTAATTTGCAGGAAATAGCATCACCTGTGGAACAGAAGTCCCTTATAGATGTCCTGGTTCCTGCCACCAAAGTGATTAATCACAATGCAATGCAGCTGTGCTGAGGTACACTGTGGCATCTGTCTGGTAATGGCTGGTGACAAATTAAGATCCCCCTGAGGTTTTAACATTCAAGGCAAGATGGTACTACAGTGTCTGAACAGATTTTTACAGTAGCCTGGAAAATGACAAGGTCTCCACAAGTGGCATTTCCTCAGGAAACCCATTCCCATTCCAATAGCTACCCAGGCCTTCGTTTTGACTAGAGCTGCAAAAAATATGACACTTAAGTACGATTCCTGGTAGGATCTGCTGCTTAAATAGATATTCCAGAAGCCTCAGAGCTTACTGTGCAGCTTTGCAAACAATACTGCAGTAAAAACTATAATATATTATGGTAGTAGGCATATGGATAAAAGGAACACTGTGTTTCAACAAAAATATTTACTTTCTCAGGATGCCATTCGTTTGGGTTTTACAGTTCAAGTTAATATATTATTTTTCATCTCTGAACTCTATATAATATATAGATACATAATATCAATTCTAATAGAAGATGGTTGCATGGATAAAGGTTTTAATTGTTCAAAAGTAGCTAATGACACAAAGCAGAGTGCATAGGGTTTTACTTTTGCAATAATTTGGTTTGTGCGTAGCAGATTTGAACTAAGAGTAAGTTGCTTTGTCTACTGTCTTTGCTTTCTAAATATTCAAGGGAGCAGCGTAAGACAACCTGCTCTAGTGCTCAAATAATGACCTACTTCCATGGAACAATCAACCAGCTGACTAAAATGTAACATCTGAGTTTGTACAATTTTGCAATAAAAAGTTGTGGGTAACACATCATTTCACTTAGAGCATAGTCTTCACTAAACAGTATTTTCAGGAGCAAATTTTTTAATATCAAAAGCCTGTACATACATCAGACCTCATAGACAGATTTCAATGCACAGACTACTGATCAGGATAGTGGACTGTTTTGGAAAATGGAAAATTCCATTAAAAGTTAGATATAAATATTGGAGGGTAAATTTTTTCTGATCACAAAAATAAAATGGAAATTTGAAAATAATGCAACATAAAATATTCTAAAACTTTGTGCTGAAACTGCTTCAACTTAATGGACACAAACACCTTCATGGTGTCTCTCATGATTTAACTGGGCATCTGGGACAGACACTTGTGAGGCAAAGCACACCTTGACTAAAATTATCCCCACACATTAATCATCAGCTGTTTGACTTCATGTACTTGACACAAAAGGACAGTGGATTTTCCCCCCCTCTCTCCCTCATATCCAGCTGAACCATGTCCCCAGGGCTACCCTGTAAATATCCTCCCTGGCCAAGTCTCTCCCAGGGGAGAGGATCTGCTGCATGCCTTGAGCTTACAACATGATGCCATACAAATATATGGCATATGCATGGATAGCCTTATCCACCTTTGTTATAGAAAGCTCTAAGAACACCAGTGTGCCTAACAAACTTAGGTCCTCTCAGAAAGCAAGCTGAAGATACAGAAGAAAAACTCAATTTATGAAGTAAAGAAATCCCTGTGTGTTTGAGAGAAAACAAGAAGAAATGACACTTACATTGTCAATAGTTGAGATGAACAGCAGCGCTGCTGAGGTTATGTGAAACACAATAATGAAGGCCAGGAGAATCAACATCCTTGCTCTGGGGAGGCTTTAGGCTGAGATAAATCTGTTGAACATAAGAAAGTATATGAACAATCTTTAAAAGCTGTCAGTGGATCAACCTGCAGTTATGGTGCTGTTAGAGACAGGAACATCAGATGCACATGTTCCATTTCCAGAGATACTTAGCTGGCATCACGGCTGTTAAAATGAATCACAACTTGAAATGAAGCCAAGAGATGCATTTTGCAACCTTCCAGCATGATGGCTGCCGTGAATAAACACATAAAGAAGTTTCATTCTGTGTGCTTCTCCAGCAAGGATGGAAAACTCCTTCATGTTGGCTTTGACAGAAGTGCTTTTCAAATTACAGCCTCATGTGTAGTGATGCTAGAATTTCCACTGACTGTAGTAAGGATCTTGTTTCAACCATCCTTCCAAAGAAGGAAGGACCAGATTTCAAAAGGATGCTTGTAGAACAAAATTAAGTGCATCAAGAACTACCTCCTACATTTAGTAACACCTATGTTGTACCTTAGGTCTCACATCCTTTGTTCATACAGTTGTAAGTTTTATCCATTGAATAATGACTAAGGACTACCATTTTCTTCAATATATTGCTCCCAATGGTAGGGCTGATCAAACCTGTTAGTCACATAATAATCCAGTGAGTTATTTTATGTTCAGTCACTTAATACTCTCTGTAGGCTACCTATTACCTTCATACCTTATTTAACCCACTTACTACAATGTCACATCTCACGTGGAAAAAAATACATTCTCATGTACAAGAGAATCAGAAATTGTATTTAACTGGAATCCCCAGGAAATCTGTGGGCACATAACAAATAGTTTAGGGAAAACTGCTGCTACTAATACTCAGAAAAATGCAATTGCTTGACATATCTATTCCCTCTTGGACAGAGATTCTCGCAAATTAATATGTGCTATAAGGAATCTGCAGTCTTGCAGATCTTTGCAGTTAAGGTGCACCATTCTGTACATCATCTGCATGTTATCACTCATCAGTACATTAATGCATATTTCTGCCTTGCCTTTGCTTTGGACACATTCTATGATGTCAAATGATACCACTCACATAACACAGTAAATATCTAGAAGAAAGGGCAGCTATGAGGTTTTTTTTAAGACTTCCATGATTTTTTTCATGTCTAACCCACTCTCTCCTACTGCCAGTTACTGGAATCATGAACCACATGAATAATTTAGCCAAATAAAAGGACTACTCGGACAGCATTTTTAAAGCAGCTCCACTGGCACTCTCATCAGGGCAAATAATAACTACTCTGCAAAACTTTAACAAAAAGATAATTGACAGCATAATAACTCAGTGAATAGAGACCAGGAGTTCCAGACTAATCCTCTGCATCTCCATCTCTGTACTGCAGTACAGCGTTATAACAAGCTCAAAGGCAAACAGCATTAAAGTGCTTTTGGGAAAAGTAAGTGGACAGCCTTATATCCGTATCTAATTGGAATGACTGAATGGGAAAGCCAAGTCAACCCTGAAATAGGAAAAGCATCTACTCAAGTGTGTATTCCTTCCCATTTCCTCTCTGTTAAACTTTGCCTTCTCAGCCACAACAAAGGACAGAAATTGGCAATTTCCTCCAATGAGTTGATTCTACAGTATGACTCCAGGTCCTGTGAATGCAGTTCTGCTTCTAGAAATGTCATTCATGGCTCTCTATTGAGCCTTGCTTGACTGAAAGGAAGGAAAAAGGAAAAGAAGATATTTTGTGGGTTTGTATAATGTCACATCAAAATATTTTCGTTGTGATATGTACCAGTTTTTGCACAGGACCCTCTTGTCTTGTGGCTGGCTTTTTCTTTTTCATTTCTTGCACAGATGGTATCTAAGCATTCAATAATGCAACAATCATCTGCCATATAAGGAGAGAGAACCAAATTGTACTCGGTATTATTTTAAGAATAACAATACAATTTCATCTTATTACATGAAGTATCATAAAGTAAGACCAAAAAATGCAATCTAATTAAAACCAATCTTGCAAAAGCAAGACTTGCCAGTGCAGAAGAATCCACTTTCTCTTCAGTCAAGTAAATGTTTTAGTTTTACTGTTTTCAGCCATAAAGAGAAGTGTTTCAGACAGGACAGATAAACCTGTATGGCTGGTGAGGAGAAGACATTTTTTTTTTTTACCCAAATAAAGCCAAGATTAATGGAAAGAGATTCTTGTTTTGTCTTTGCAAAAAAAAAACCAAAACCAAAAACAACAACAACAACAAAACAGTAAGAAAGGTCTGATGTTTCTGTTACGAAGACCCTTCCTAACAACCATCTTTAGATACCTCCTCCTGACTTGCTGGCAACTGCTCCCTTCATGAGCTGCTACAACTTCTGTGCACACAGTGCTACAACAATGACACATGGATACAGGAATGAAATACACTGGGGAAAGGAAGGAGACAGACCATTTCCAAGTAATTAATACGAGGAAAAGTCAAGAAGAACTGTTATCCAGTCTGTCATCTGGAGCAGGATCCCAGAAGTGCACAGACCTCAATCACTCCTACAAACTTTCCCTTCCCATGAAGACCAAGGAGTTTCTGTGGTTCATCCCAGCCTGCACAAGGAATAATGAAGGGAGGAGAGTTTTCCAGAGAAACTCTCTGTGATTTGTGGGCAGGAAGCAAAGAGCAGCTCCCCTCTTCCAAGATGCAGCCAGCAACATCACAGATGCTACTACATTATCTGCACCCCTCTCTAGGCAGAAATTCTGGATTTCATCTCCCAGAGACAACTACTAGTCCTTGTCCATTCTACACAAGGCTGGAATTCAAAAGCTTACTGTGAAGACTCAAGATTCTTCCACTCCCTCAGCAAGAAGCTCTTCCTTCCCCGATCCTCTGAGGACAGCCTGCCTGGAAACCTCTGGACATAGTTACAGAGCACTGTTTGCATTAATGTTCAGAAGTCTTACTCTACTAATGTATTACCAATCAAACACTTTGTTATTCTGCACACTGGCTGTACTCCTTTTCTTATTTACCATGAACTGTTTCCTGGGCAGAGTGATTTCTCACCTTCTCTCATTTGCAGTTGAAACACACTATGCTCTCAGGTCAAGGTGTTCATGATTTTTAAGTACACTGCCTTTAGGCATTGATGAAGACTGGGATGATGCAACAGATACTGTTCACCATTCCCCAAAGTGGCTTGAATTCTTTTAATAGTTTTTAAACACACACACACACACATATATGAGAAAATATTTTTGGACACAGTACAGTTACAATGATGGAGCCACTCTTCTCAGAAGTGTGTGATGAAAAGACTACAGGCAACAGTTACAAGTTGCAACAAAAAATATTCCAATTGTGAAAAAAGTATTAATTATATTCAATGAGCATGATTAAGTACTGGAACAGGGCCCATGAGGTTGTGGGATCTCCATTCTTGGACATCTTCCTGACTTGACTGAAGCAAGGCCCAGAACGTCCTGATCTAACCCCCTGCTTGGAGCCAGAGTCTGCACTAGAGACCTTCACAGGCCCCTTCCAGCTCAGTTCTCCTGTCAATCTGTAGCTATTTCAGGAACCTCCCTGTACTAATCTCCAGCAAAGCTCTGACAAAGAGAACATAGTATTTGACTTAGCTCATCACATGTGTCATTAAAAACAGATTCGGGGGTTATAGTAAGGATGACGTTGGATGTCAACATGAATTCCTTCAATTGCAAGCCTCAGCATTTAATACCACTTCACAAGGTACGGTGTAAGGCAGAAATGTACAGGTACTGCTGAGCTACAAATGCAGACTGCCACTGGATCCAGAAAGAGTAAGTTACAGGAATCCCACTGAACACATCCAGATTTGTTGTGGTAATAAGGTTTCCCACAGATGCTGTTAAGTTGCAGGATACTTGCACAAAACACACTGAAAACAGAAAGCCAGTTATAGTAACAACACATATTTTTTTCAATTAGTGCAGAAGAATTGTTTCTGGGTAATGCTCCAGTGCTGCTCCATGTTGCACTGGGAGGATAAATGCAGCAGCCACACTTCTCTCGAATCTTTTCAGTAATGCAGACTTTTGGAAGCAGTAGTTTACACTTGCCATGGCTCATTGCCAAGCCCAATGAGCTTTAGAAGAAGAGGCTAAGAAAGGCCTCTGCTATAATCTCCTGGACATGCAGAGACAAGTACCTTTATACAAGATAAGACACTACAACCATCACAGAACTGCGCAGCAAAATAAGGTATCTAGGCCAGGGTTTCCAACATTTCTGTACTGTCGCAAGCAAACACATTTCAAAACTGGACTGTCTCCCTATGTCAAATCACACACACAAACACATCCCCTGCAGAAAAGCCTCAGTTTAACTTTAGGATAAAATTCGCCTTTAATGTCCATCAGTACAAAGAAACATGACTATTTAAGGTTTTTCTGCTGCTTAGTACAGCAAGCAACCAAAAATGAAAATAGTCTTTGACAGTTCTTAACAGAAGTTTTATCACTGCTTTCCAACCCAGATACCATCTCCACAACAGAAGCTTTCCTTTCCTCCCATGCAGTTCAGCTCTGCTGCCAGGCTGTTTCTCATGTTTGTGCATACTTGATTTTTGCAACCAGTGAAACACATACGTATGTTTATCCTGAGCTCATGTGCATTGGGAAGGCTGGAGCTTACTACACTGGCTGCTGCCCTCACTCCCTAAGATCAAGTCAGGGTTTTTTAATCATCTTCATCTGAGCCCATGTATGAGAAAACTTCCACACAGACAATCCTGGTTCATACTCTTAGAAACACTGTGAAATCTGTGCAGAACAGCTCCTACTCTGCACAGACCAAGGCTGGGGGTGTGCAGACTGCTCAACACCCACATTTAGTGTGCTGAAAAGACACACCTAAAACAAGGGGTAGAGGATCCTGCTAAACAAGTTATGGTACCTGCAGCTCTCCGCACTGAGATGTTTCACTGCAACTAGAACAGCAGGTCTTTGGGCCATCAATAAGCATTCAGTTCAGCTGAACTTTCTTGAGGTCACTGGTATAAAACTGAATCAAAGCAAACCTTAATTATCAATTCTTCTGCCCCTCAGTGCTATAATTAAGTCTGACTATGTGAATTTAGAAGAAAAAGTCTGTATGGTTGTAGCATGAGAAGTCTGTCATCTTGTGATGCATCATAAGTTGTTTGGATTTACATGTTTTGCTCAGAGTTCTTGTGCCACATCTCATGGTGTCTCATGACAGAGAACTCAGAAGTTGGCTCACATTTTGCCTGGACCATTGTCTCTAAACTTGCATAAAATTCCCTGGTTTATAAAGAACAGAGTGATACTGTTAACTTTCTTCTATTTTTTTTTAATCAAGTATGAAGGGTTCTGTTTTTCTTGTGTGATTCTCAGAACTGGAACCAAAAGTGAAGTCTGAATACAGCAGACTTTCTCCCATGCCAGCAAGAGCTTTGAGGATTTTAACAATCCTCTGATGACTAAATATCAAACAACATAAAGGACGAGAAAATCAGGAAATGTAATACCAAGAGAATAATTACACCAGTTGAAACAACTTACTCCAGTTTCTTTATTTCCTCTGTCTGAGTTAATTTAACAGTTGGGAACACCAACACTCTTCATGTTCAAGGGTACATTCAGATTGTGACCTGTTTTCATGCTCAGGTGTCACCCAGCTAACAGTCAATACAGAAACGCAATGTCCTCCTTCAACCAGTCTCTGCAGCCAGTTAGAGACCTCCAAGAAGCACTGGATGGCTCTGACTACACCTCTACAATACTGAATGGGGACCCAGGAGGGAAATGCAAAGTACGAGTTAACAGTCTACACAGCAGATGGCTCCCACCCAATTTCTTCCTGGTATGAAGCTAAGCATGAAGAACAATGTGTGTTCTACATGAAATAAAATTTCAGGTCCCTGCTTGATGCTGGCTTTGGAATCAAGAGGGCTAAGTGTCCTGTGAGCCCCTCAATGGCACAGAGACCATCAGCTCTTTTTGCTTGCTGAACTGAGAACACACTCAAGCCCACAGCTCTTCGTGCTACCTATTTTATGTGGAAGGAGAAGAGATTGTCACTTACACTTCCACCTGCTTTTCAAAGTCCTTCCTCACAAAGCAAGGAAATCAGAAGGAAATGAATCTATGTTCCCTGCACTCAACCACTGTATGAAGGCAAAAAAAAAAAAATCAATACAGCAAAAAATTAATCCACACTCTTCCTAGAGTTCTATTTGAATTAGAATATTTATGGCTTTTTTAACACAATGGCAGAAAATGAAAGTAGGGTCATCCTATCAGATCTAGATTTATTGGTGCCCTTGCAGCAGGCTATGTTAAGACCCAGCAACCTCCAGCACAATTACAGCAGTCAACTTGTTGTGTTTTGATAGTGAAATACAGGGGCTCAGAGACAAATTTGCAAGACATGGCATGACCTAGCTTTTATCTATTTTATTCCAGAAAATCTTGCCTTGCAACCAAAGCCCTGAGGTCTGCTCTTTGTAAGCACCACAACTAATACAAATGTGCATCTATAGCTTAATACAACTTTCTGGTTTTACGGTGTTTGGATGTCTGTCCATCCTGCTGGTACTGGTGGGACTGCCTGAGCAACAGCAAACTTAGAGTGAACAAGCTTGTGTTCTTGGCCTCCCTATCACCTGTGGGTGAGGTGATGCTCAAGCAGCCTTTCAGCTCTTTCTCAAGCAACTTCATGAACAATAAATCTGGTCTCCACTTCAGAAACCCCACCTAGTTACCAAAAGTGAGAGAGACTGTGATTACAGGTGGGTCTGGCAGATCTTCTCCAGATTTCTTCCCTTCTCACCCTGTCCTCCTCATTAGAGCTATGCTACCAAGCCAGAACTCCAAAGTCTAGGAAATTATAACCCTGTTGTTCCATATGTTTCCAAACAAAACCAAGAAACAAATTGCAGCAAAAATGCAACATGCTAGCTTTGAGTATGAAGACCCAAAGAAGCTGATGATTCTAATTTCTTAGGAATGCTTTTAATAAAGTTTTGACCTAGGGATGCCAGCATTGCTGCCACTTCAGTAACTCTGTCAGTCATTTATTTGCAAACAAGTTTGGGCTGCGTTTAGACTTGCCCTACCACTCCTTTCACTATGGCCCTGCCGTGTGCACTGCAGAGGAAAGTCATTGTGCCATGAAGCCTTTGTGGGCAGACTCAGCAGAAGGAAACCAGCAGAACCTATGGGAAAGCAGGAACACAATGCCCTGTTGTAGGGTGGGGAAGTGTCACTTACAGGGAAAATGAGCCTTGTGACATCTTACCTGAAAATCCTAAAATATAGCCTGAAGCTTAAAAACTTCAAGATAGATGTATTCAAATGCTCCAGCAAAACCTGAAGAGACTACCAGCCACTATATGCTGAGAAGACAATTTAGCAGGTACATAAGTCAGCTGCCTACACAGACAGACATATTTGAATGAAAGTCTTTAAGACTTCATCTTCTCAAAACTGACCACAGGGTTTTATGTGGTCAGCAGAAAGAGAATGTTTTTCCTCCTCCAGCAGCACAAACCACACCTTCCTCAAAAGTAAATCTTTTACACATTCTTCTGTTTCCCTAAAGCACTTTTTCTTGTAACTGTACTTTAATACTAGATAATAATAATCTCATATTTAAGATGTTCTATATCTGCATCTAATCCCAACACAACCCACAGTGGTGTAAGGTAGGCTGCCAAATTACTAAATAACACCCAAAAGGGTTGCAATTAATGCCTGATTCCCATCATAGCAGTCCACTCTTCCACCTTCAGTTTACACTGAGCATCACATGCCTTTGGCAAATGCTAACAAACATAACAAACAGTCTTTAATCAAAGACACCCCATGGATCAAGAGATCGGTTCTCAAAGGGCACATATTGTTTGAGAAAACCCAGCAGTAATCTGAGAGAAGTAACTGCTTGTATACTGCACTTTCTGGTTTCTTACAAAACATAAATGTATTCTGTCAGCTTTCACAAAGGCATGTGCAAAACATGTTACAAAATGTTTGTAACTTGAAGTATGTATGCGTAGAGCTTAACTGTATTCTTAGAAAATGAAAGAAAGCACACAGCATTTCAGGTGTTCACTGCATCCTCTCTGTTCAGCCAGTTTGCTTGTTGTGCACCAGATACCACTTCAATATAAACAAAGCTGTGGTGTACATTAAAGCCTTCATAACAATCAAGCGGGTCTAAAAGTACTTAAAGCTTGTTTTCCTAAGCTTAACAAGACAAGAACTTCTCGTTCTGACTTGTTCATTTTAAAAGATCAAGACAGAATGGGGGTATGCTTGCAGGTCAAGGCAAACACATGGAAGGAAAAAGAACTGTTTAACTTAGAGATGAAAATAAATGGCTATGAATCAGGTGTGAGCACATTTAGGATGTAAATTACAACTCTTAGAGCTGTCACATTCTGGAACAGCCTTACAATCACCACAGCACAGAAAAAAGAGAACCATCTCCACAAGAAAGTATTTCTGTGATGCAGGGACAGTGCTAGCAGGGCGACAGACACGGTGTCCTGAGAGGACCCTGCAGCTCTGCTCTCCTGTGAAGCCTCTCAACAACTTCATTGAGGTCTCTGTGTTCACAACAGGCTTTTGCATGATACCCATGCCCTTGGCACTGCTGAATTCTCTGCCGTGCTCCAAGGGCTGCAGGCAGTGCTGGGAGCAGTGCTGGCTGTTGCCCAGCACAGTAACACCATGGTGATCACGATGACACACAGCCAGCTTGGAGGGACGATTTGTTTCTCAGGTGGGCGGCAAAGCTTCCAAGAGCAAGCACGGCCTGTGCCCCTTGTCTGAGGGTAGCCTAAGGGCCACCACTGCCTGTCAGCCCTCCAGGGCAGTGGTCAGGAGCCACAGAGCCCTTTGCAGCCTGCTGGGACAGCCCTGCCTCTGGCTCAGGGAAGCAGTGGCTCCATGGAGCTGGACAGTGACACGGGACTGTTCTGATAAGCTATTCAAGCTATGAGAACTCCCCCGGGAACCTGCTCCTGAAACAAACAGCTGAACTGAGGTGTGGCCTGGCCTCACCCCTGCTTAATCACTATGTGGCCACATTTCAGTGTCGAGGTCGTCCCTGTTCAATACCGTGGCAGGGCAGGGAGTGACAGACCAAGTAAAATACCAGATCTCTGTATCAGGTTGACAGATAAAATGTGTCCTCAGTCTGAGTCAATGAAAAGGGAAAAAAAAAAAAAAAAAGCACACCTGCAGCATTGACTACACATTAAAATAGTTCTGAGCAAATCTCAGACCCTGGGCTCTACTGACTACAGACTGCTGCTTATCCAGAGATTATTCCAGATACAACAGAACAGCTCAAGTGATTTATGATGTTCCACCTAATTAACCAACAAACAAAGGCAGAAAAGGTCTGTCTTTCCAGATTGAAAGCAATGTGTTTAATTCTGTAGAAATAAAAGCTGATATTGTTTTAACTTTGGCAGATGCTCTGTGGAAATTGCTAGCAATTAAATGTGTTGCGTTCACTGTTGTAAAATTTTCAAACTGCTTGTTTTGATTTGGCTTTGACTAGCTCTGTGTTGAGAAATTTTGTTTTTAGTTATTTCAGAGTTTACACATCATCTATCAAGAGTGTGAAAACACATTTCTATTGGTGGTACAACAGTTGGTTATAAAATAAAAAGCTCAAACTCTCCACAACTACTACTACTTTGTTTGACAGCAACATTGTAGCACAGGATTATATTTAATACTCAGCCTATCTCCAGAATGCAATTTTTACACTGTAATTTGTAATCAGTGCAATAAAGTTGCCATGTGGACTCTACAAGTCCAGGTAGGAAGATTTCTATCCCTTGTTTGAGCACACTCAGTGCACAGCTCTTCTACACTGGCTGCTGTATGGGAACAGCTCAGTCCCCTCAGCCCTTGGGTCACTTTGCTCTACCCCACAGCTGCATCTTGACCAGGCTGGACAGTGCCTGGGTCACTGCACAGACACAGTGCCAGGTAAGGGCACACCAAGCACCCTGACAGATGGGCAGGCTCAACCAGAGCCCTTCAGTTCTTCACAGACTGTTCTGCAGTCTCTGAACTTGGTTTTGTTTCTGCCTTTGAACTAAGCAGCGGGTTTGTTGCTTCTGTGAATTGAGCACTGCAAGCCCTGGAGAGTAGGTGAGTGTGCATAGCCCACCTGGCAGCACATGAACCTCAGCAGAGACATCCAGGGCCTTTGGAAGGTCTCTTTCTGTCTGGAAGAAGGCCAGAATTTTGATCTATTTCAGGACACTAAACACCTGCATTAAACACCCATGGGAGTGTTCATACTGCCCACCTTGGCTGTTTGCAGCCCATGCAATTCCAAACATAGCACAGTGTTTAAGAATCAGTGAAGCAAACCATAAATATATATCCTATAGCTATCTCTAAGGGGTATTTGAGTCAGTCCACTTTCTGCTCCACCTACAGACTCCTGTGAAGATCTCTACACAGCCAGAGGGTTGTATTTTAAGGTCACACCCAAATTATGAGGCTTCACCTGGCATGCACATACCATCATTAAGCCTGCCCATGAAACTTCATCGGCAAAACAAAAAGGTGTAATTACATTTTCCCCATTCAGTGGAGAAATAATAGTTCCTTTGATGGATGAGTTCGGGCCATCAGGCTTTCTCTTGAGTCCTACCCAGGAAGATATATTTTCTAATAATTATGATGCTTACCTTCCTAATGAAGTCATAAGCATCACCTGACATTTTGAGATATATTTTACAAAATTATCTACTCTCTAAAACAATAAAGTTTTCAACAAAAAAAAACAGCAAAAACTGAAGCTCCACTGCAAAGATCATGGTTTGCTTTGAGCATCCAAAAAACAAACAAACCCTAACAAACACTGAACAGCTCCATGAATGGAATTCCTTAGCACTGTGCTTACGTTTCCCCTGCATTCCCTCTGAGACCAATGTGATTTCAATAAAATCTGTGCATTCCTTTCTACTTTCAAATTTGGCTGTGCTGAAGTATCACATGGATTTTATATACAGTGTTTGGTTCACTTCAGAGCAAATCTCTTTCTTATTAGTTCCTGTATAACACAGTGCCTCATTCTGCTGGGTCTTCTTCCAACAGGAACATGGAGGAGGACCTGGAAAGTACATCTGACAGCTAGCAATATAAAAGATCCGGTCCCCAGAGACCTACTTATCTCTTTAATTAAACGCATTCTTGTCCTGATTTATGTGGGGGTGTCATGTCTTACATGATAATCAAGACACAAATAAAACGTGAAGTGCCAGTGGAAAACCAAAACATATTCAAGCCCCTGAGGTGAAAAGGGAAGAGTCTCCTTGTGCTGCCATTGATCTAATTTTTAAATGGACAGGGAAACACCATTACGAAAGGAGACAGCCTACACCTAATATACTTAGCAAAAGTAGAGGAAGGTCTTGCTTCTCTAAATAACCACATGGGACTCATGAGTACAACAGTCTTCTAATCGCTGAAGGAATGTCAAACCTGAGATGGGAAACAACCTTGAGACAAACAAGACAAAAAAAAATAAAAGCCATAATAATGGAAGTAAGAGAAAGACATAAGGCAACTGTGAAGCAAGAGATGCTAATAAATCAAGAGGGGTCAAGTGCATTAACTGAAAGTGGGTGCAAGATGGAGATGTTCATTTCTTCTAAGCAATGTGGGCCAGCAACAATAACTCCAGCATCTATGAACTGAGACAGAATCTTTGTCTAAGATAATAATGTTGCAGCAGCCTTCAGTCTTGACCTGCTCAGTCTGTTGAACAACTTCCTTTATTAACAAGGTTTTAAATCTGTGTAACCAAATAAAACTCACTCTTTTTCCTCACTGGCAAATCCACAGCATAATCAACATTGTTTGTGTGTTTACAATAGAAGTCTTTCCAGACCACAAATAAAGAATACACCACCAGTAGTGTCTTGTCTACTGACTGTATGTTGTTTTTATCTGAAATTATCACACCATTTTCCTTCCCAAATGAGCATATTAACAAGAAACTGATCACCTTCTAAGAGTCTTCATGGTATTGCTGCATTTCAGCTCCAGTTAATGTTGGCGGCTATTGACAGAGCAATTCCTGGATTCCTGGCTGGGCAGACAGCTACCTGGTAACATCCCTGTCAGCCACGCAGCTGGTGTGATACAATCTGTACACATCTTTATTCAGCACGGAGGATGAATCTTAGGTATCCCAACAATCTATTTCCTAACTCAACTCTACAAGTTCACAAAGAGATTCAGAGAACAGCAAGAGTTCCTTCTTTCAATGTCTTTGAATCAAAGGTGAACTCCTTAAATCTTATGCTGAATAAACTCTATCAGCTTTTGGTGGCCATGTTTACCATGTGTCTTTGTTTCCACTCCCACTTTGATTTCGCCAGCTGTGGCAAGTACCTGTACCCCAGCTGCATTCCTTAGGATGGCATTTGTCACACACGCTCTTACAAAAATGTAGCAGGACTCCCCAGCAAACTGCAATTCCCGTTTCTCCCCCCAGGAAAACTCGTGCCCAATAGTCCCCTACCACTTGTGTGGATTCCTGCCTGCCCACATCTGCAGCCACCTGGCACCTCAGCCCCAGCAGTCCAGCCTCACAGCTCTTTCCTGAATTACATGGAAAGCAAAGCCTTCAGTATCTGAAAGCAGGTCTGGGTGAAGGAGTCATTATAGACTATTTTTATTTGACAGAGAAAACATCTACTCAGGCAGGTGAGAAGGCTTATTTTATACAGTTAACACACCAGCACAGTATGTACAGAGTACATACAGTACATATGAAAGTAAATTAAGAGAAAGAGCAACTTTTCGTTTTTCTGATGATGAGCCAACCATAGCTGTTTACTTCCAAAGTTCCTAAAGAAAACTCCAACAAAATTCAGTGTGGATTTCACAGCTATTCAGTGAGTTTCTTCACAGCCCTGTATCAAGTCAGAAAATACTTCTAAGATGCTATACTGCAATAACTACTGATCATTTACATACTGGGAGGAAAAAAAAAATACCTTCCTGCACCGTGTGAACAATGTACTCCTGCCAAGAAATGAACAGAGAGGCTGAACTGCAGGTTTCTTGATGGCAGCATTCTGTGAGTAAGAGCAAGCCCTGGGTAAGTCTGCTGAGGAGCGGACAGCAGTGCACTGCTCTTCCTAGAAATGTCCAAACAAGGAGGTGACCTCTCAAATTCAATACTCAATATTGCAGACAACCCACGTTACTGAGAGCTGCCTGTCCAGTATCTGGCACACAACCTCCCCGGTGTGAGTGGGGCATTACATACGGATAAAAACCACCAGTGAGTGGAACTGCAGTTCGACTCAAGTGGAAAAACGTTTAATGCTGGCAAAAACGTCATAAACCGAAATCTGCACTGAATTACATCTAAGTATATTTTCCTTCCACTGCGCGGGGAGGGCGGGAGCTGCCAGGAGCTGCTACAACGTTACTGCAACACACGCGAACTCCGCTGAGAGTCGATTACAGAAAAGAACAGAAATGAACCATCCCGTGGAGAGCGCGAACTTTCTACTGGCTTGGCCCAGCCCAGACTCACTGGCGAGGAGCCCCTCGGCCCGCCCCGTCCCGCGCCCCGACGCCCGGAGCGAGGGAGCGGGGCCGGGACTCGACGGGAGCGGGACCGCTCTCCCCGGCCAGCCCAGCGACACCGCGGCCACCGAAATGAAATGTGCTTCGTAGTAAACAAACGCGTGCTTTTTATTTTTCCCCCCTTCTGGCGGTTCTTCCTCCCCTAGCCGGCGACGCTGCCCGCTCCCCTCGCCGCCGCCCCGCTCCCCCCGCGCCCCCCGCCCGGCCGAGGCTACTCACGGGCGCGGGCCGGCGGGCAGCTCTCCGGGGCTGCGACCGTCTGGCGGCGGCGGCGGTGCCTCCGCCCGCCCTCCTGCGGGAATGATGTCAGCGGCGGCTGGGTGTGGAACCAGGAGGGCTTTCAAAAGTGCCCCCCGGCCGCTGGCGGCGGGAGAGGGGTGTGAGTGTGTGTGTGTGTGTCTGCGAGAGTGTGCGGGCGCGGAGGGAGGGACAGACGGGGCGCGCACAGGAGAAACTTTCCCCGCCCGTTCCCACTCGGCGGCGGGCGGGCATCCAGGCGCGCCGCCGCCCGGCCCTCCCCGGGGGCGCTCGGCCCGCCGTCCCCCGCGGCCGGGGCCGGTCCCCGCAGCGCTACCCCCGCCGGCCCCCGAACAGAGCGGGGTGGGCCCGGCGCACGGGATGCCAGCGGCCGGGCGCTCGTCCCGCTCCCCGGGCGGCCCCCGCCTTCCGTCTCGGCTGACCCTGCCGGAGGAGTGACCGCTCCGTGCCGAGCGCGGCAGGCGGCGGGGCCCCGTCCCGGGGAGCCGCGCACAGCGAGGGGCGGCAGCGCACTGCGGGCAAGGGGCGGACGGTGGCTGCTCCACGGTAGCTGGGCGACAGCTTTTTCCCGGGAAAGACAGGGCGAGGCCCAGGGCGGAGCCCTCTCACGGGAGCTGTAGCGGGGGAAGGCAGCTGCGGTTCCCAAAGCAGCCGGGGAGAGCTCCGGCGGGCAGTCTGTCCCGGGGAGGGGGCCGGGTAGGCGCCATTTCCAGCCCGCCGTAGTTGAGCCGCTCTGCCAGGGCCTCCCGCCCCTCAGCGCCGGGCCTTCAGGGGCCGGGCGAGCCCCTGCCCTCGGCGGGACGGTGCGAGCGGGGCCGGCCGTCGGCGGCGCCGCTGAGGGATGAGCCCGGGGCCCCCCGGGCGGCAGCGAGTGCCATGTTAGGGCAGAGCCGCCCTGGCAGGGAGCCCGGCGCGCCAGGCTCGGCTCGCTCCTGCCTGGGCTTGTTCGTCACGGAGGAGAACGTGTGTGGAGAGCTGAGGAAAGCTCCGCTGGTAAAGCCGGCCCCGGGCAGCGCAGGTGAGAGCTGGGTCACTGCCCGCGCCTCACGACCCCCACTCTCCCTGAGACCAGCCACCATCGCTAGTGGCAAACATCGGTCACCAGCTGTGCCCATTTTCAGCTTGGTTTTCACGTAGCCTTTATCAGCAGAGCGATGGTATTTACCGTCACTCACAAGCAGGCTGAAGACCGTAATTCGGCTTTTTGGCAGCTGTGTTGGTACAGCCCCTTTGTTTGCTCAGAGGGCTAAAAGGTCTCACCTGCCCTTACCACAGTGTGATGTTGGCGAGGAAATCTGGCTATTGCCGTGTGATTGCCAAGATGCTTGCTTTACATTGTTTTCTTTTGTGTCTTGCCCTCTGTTACAGTTCTGCACAAGCTGCTGTCAACATTTGCTTTGGATGTTACCTAAAAATCCAACAGACCGTGACTCCTTCGGTTCAGACCGTACATGCAAATTTACGAGCAGTGTTTCCCAATCCCAGAGATTACCTGTTCTGTAAGAACTGTAGTGAATTCCAGCAACACCCTCCCTATTCCTAGAGTCTTTACACAAGTAGCAACTGTTATGCTGAGCAAAAACACTACTCAAAAATCAGTAGCATGACCTTACTTCATTGCACTTTCATTTTTTCTGAAGTGCAGAATTAGTGCCCTTGTACAGCTGTTAGGAATCTCACATCTTGCTAAAAAGCAAAATTATAGGAACACTATGAAAGAGTTGCTTTATCAGTCTAAGCGCCACCAACTCTACCAAACACTGCAAGCAATTCAGCTGGGGTGAGTGGCATTTGGTGGCATGGTAATGGTGTCTTCTTATGGTGTCTTCTGCACTCTTATATTAGCTTCAGCTCTGCTGTAGCTGCCAAATATATCTTGTGTTCACAATTCAACTCGGAATCATATACAAGAATATCCAGTGCCATAAACAGTCCCCACTCTTCACTAAAATTTATTTTTCTCTATACTCATGAATTCCAAGTTTCTGGATAGGAGGGACTGGCACTTAAAGTAGTGGCTGCTTCTTCGTTTGTACAACACCTTTTTTCTGGTAATTGCCTTGTGGTTAGACTGGAGTGGGAATTCAAAGTGGCTCTCAGGGGAGATGGTCATAGCTCTGGGGCTGAAGGAGAAAAAATGAGAATCTTAGGAGTATCAGTGGAGGAGACAGCTCTGTTTGTTAGTTCCCAGGGATTTCAGAAAAGTGGTACCCCAGGCTGAGCCAACCACTAGAAGCATGACAGCCTGACTTCCACTGAGCTGAACTATTAGAGCTGAAGTCACTTCAACATTCCCCTCACACAGAGGTAAGTTTGCCGGTGGAATATGAAAAGAGAACACTTGATTTTTTAAACCAAAGATGTTGCTTACAACTCAAGGTACTAGAAAGAGGTTAATTGTGCTTCATCATGTACTGCATTCGAGGTGCTGCTTGCTAATAAGTGCAGAATACTGTCCCTATAGGAAAACACTTGCTGTTAAAAATAGTCTCCTTTCTTCTCCCTCAACACCTCACACTTGCATTTTTAATTGTTGAATAGTTGTCATCCATATTTTATCTTAGCTAGAAGCTAAGAATAAATATTTTTAAAGCAGTATTAACACACTGCCAGATGACTACAGGCTTTTCCTGGAAACAAATTATCCAGGTTCTGCTTTTCAGGCTTTTGTTGGACTGATGTGCTTTGAGTGAATTTTTTTTTCCCTAATGCAGTGCTAAGTATCTGAAAAAGGTGTTGACCTTTTTCCTGCCTTGCCCTTCCCTCATTTGCTTGAGGGATGATGATGTGAAGGAAAATGTGTCATATCCAAGTACCCCCTTCTACTTTGCTAAGTTGACAGCGAAGCTGTTTGAAAGCAAAGTCACTGACAATAGAATTCCTAGTGTGCAAACATAAGACAAGCCATGCCATTCCATCTGCTTGTCTTACTGTGTCCTAGACAGTATCTTTGAAAGCAGCCAGAATTCATAAGTGAACAGATATCTCTCCCACTTCCCACTACCAGTCATCATGCAGTGAACACAATTTACCTGTGTGTTTGAGATAAGCTTTTTTTTTTGAGTAGTTATAATTCCCTTTTATGCATGAGGAACTTTCAGAGCAAAGTCTGAAAGTGCAGGCTGAGTAGCCATCGTGACCTAGAGAGGCTGTATAATGGAAATACAGCTCAGATATTGATCTTACTGGCATAGGGTGCATTGGATGGTGAAAGTTCAAAATGAAACACTGATTTACAGACAATTTGCAGATATGTAAATGGGCCAGCAATAGAAGTGTTGATCTCATTAATTTGTAATAAGTGGAATAATAAGTTGGGGTTTTTTTACTCACAGTGATTACATAGCTACAGTTTATGCTTTATCATGTATCTGTCAAGATCATGGACAAGTTCAGTGTTTTTGTGGCTAGCAGGGATCAGGGCATGCTCTGTGCAATAAGAGGCTGTAAGTAAAAACAGGCCAACGAGATCTTTGGATGTATCTGAACAGGAATACAAGTGAACCTGGAAGACAGACCTGGAAACATGGAACCTCATGATTGCCAGTGACTCCAGGAAAAAGAAGACTTCAGACTGAGGGAGCTGCTGATCCGTTGGGTAATAGAGTAATTACTTGTCCAACTGCTAAATGGCTTCTGATAAAAATATCTCTGCCTAGGCAGCCTGTAATCTGACTTCTCCCAAAATGGAAATACTATGCCAAAAGTCCTAATAAGAGGAATATAAGGCACCATCCTCTATAGGCATCCTTGTAATACCAATCCGTTAGTTTGCTGCAATGAAAACCAATGTACCAATGAAAGACTTCTAGCACAGTAACAAAACTGACACTGTATTTTTCCCAAAGAATCTGTGTAAGAATCCTCCAGATTATTGATTCAGAGTATGCAACACTACTAGACCCTTTCCGTGCTTACTTTTCACAAAGAAGTTACATTTACTGCCATGTCAACATAAGTAATGCTGATGAGCTGGTGCTGATTGGGAAGTGGTTTCTTCAATGAAAATGAGTTCAAATGCAGGCTTGTATGGCAGTGCTGCCATTTCAATAACTGAAAAAATAGGAAGTGTGCTGTAGGATGATTTTACCATTGGACAGTTTTATGAGGGGGAGGATGGAGAAAACAATGAGAAAGAAAAGAATGACATGGAGTTTTCCTGTTTCATGGCTTTTTAAAAGTCCATCCAAAGGAGCTGCTAGGCCATAATTTCATTAGTCCCCTTAAAAACCAGTGAGCCATAACAGGGTTCTCACACCTTTGTCCTCCTTTTCCTTTCCCTCTGCTGGGATCAAAGGGTTCTTTTCTTTCATCCCTAAGAGCCATGGTATGCTTGTACAAAGTGTCTCAGATCTGGACAAACCTTAGTGTATCCTTGGTAAAGAACCTGACTCATATTCCCCTTCCCACTCCAGCCTTGGGAATGTTTCCTCCTCCCCCTCAAAGAAACATGGGGAGGTTAAGCAAGAGCAGCAGCTTCCCAACAATTCTTAACTCCTTGAGAACTGAAGTCCTTGTTCAGGCTTGCTGAGTCTAGAACAAGGAGCTTGGAAGGAGTTCTGACAAACTTACGAAATCTTGAGGGATCAGATGACATTTCCTTTTTTCTCCTTCCCTGCTTCCATCAGTTACTGTTCTTCACTGCCTCTTGCACAAGTCCAAAAATATCCTGAAAATTAATGTCCTTAGTTGGCTGCAGTTAGGTTGTGCTGAAACAAGTGAAAGACTTAGGCAAAAACAGCACAGCTTGTCAGAGAGCTAGTCCCATGGTTTATACAGCAAATATATATAGGATATATTAATTCAAATGTTTGTTTACCCCGCTGATATGCAGGACGTGCAGATCTGTGGAGATGACATTCAATAAAAAGGAAGAGCATTCCCTTCCTTTCTTCCCCACTGTTGGGTGTTCTCTTCGAAAATGCCCTTTTTGTATTAATGTTATAATTACTTTAAGAAAATCAATAAAAATTTCTGGCAAAAAGTAGCCAAGGCAAACTGTAGTGCTGCCCCTGGAAATTTTATTACTGGCTCAAACAAAGCTGCTTGCCAGTGCAGTGATCATATTATGAGAACTTCCTAAAAGCAGTGCCTCAGAAAATGGTTCTGGATGAGAGTAGCAAAAGCATTGAGTCCAGGGACCTTTAAATCAGAGGGTATTTTGATGCTGTTGGCTACTAGGTCATGTCTCTTTAGCCCATTTACAGAGTTCTTCTATTTAGTCAAAACTTGGCCAGACAATGGTAGATTAAAAATTAGCTCTGTAACTGGACCTAGCTATTAAAATTCTTTAACATTAGGATTTAACAATCCTAGCTTTGTTTGGAAAAGAAAAGGAAATAAATTGGCAAGGACTAAAGGCAAGCCGCAAGCAAAAATAAAAAAATTTGTGGAGCCTCTGAGGTACAGTACAGTATGTCAAGGGCTTAATACATTACAAATAAACCTGTGTGTTGCTTCCCATCCTGCAAAAACAATTACAATAGCAACCCAACCCTCCAAACAGAGCTTCACAAATCAAACACCATAGAAAAGCACTTCTAACCCATCACTCTGCTAGAGATAGGAATACAGGAGACTAAATTGTATTATTACAGAGAGGTAATAAGGGCCTGGCCACAGAAAACTTGCTGTTGTTTGAAATCTGCAGGAGTGTGCAGTTGGAGTGGCAGGATTAGGATTTCATTGTACAAACAAAATCCAAAAGAGGGTCAAAGTACCCTACAAGAAGACACTATTTTGAAAAGTAGACACTTGAAGTGCTTAGAGGAAGAATATATTTTGTCACTTTGGCTATTGACCTTGTCATCCAAAAAAAGCCCAAATCTGTAAATCACTTTAAATCATTTAGAATTAATTAGAAAATATGATGTTTGCTTCTCCAAGAGAACTACTCTCTCAATACATTCCAAGTAACATCACATATTTAGAATGTAAGGAGTTCATGGATTTTCATCTGGTCTGTAAAGTAAAATAAGCTACTTAGCATTTTTATTTCCTACTAGTGTCCAAACAAGAAGATTTACCCATTTGCAGCCAAAGCTGAGTGACAAACAGCTCCACCAGTGAGAACACTCTGTTTCTGTATGGATCTGTTCTGCAGAGCACACACATAAATAAACAGCTTGGAACTCTGAGCCATCAGTGGGATGGTTCTGCTTCCCTCCCCATGAAGCAAACCACAGCATTCCAGCAGAATTCTCACTTAAATAGCAAGCCTGATGTGCAGATGCACTTCTCCCCATATAAGTTTGTGCACATGTACAATGTACTCTATCAAATATGTGCACATAGAAATTCAAATCCAGGAACTGGATAACCTGAAAAGAATTTTTGGGTTAGCATATTTTCTGAGGACTGGCCCACACTACAAAGATTCTAATTCTATGTATCATTTGGAAATCCATCTTTGTTTATTATTATGATATGTCTCCATGCATGCAAGCGTTAGCTCCTTCTAAGTGTCTATTAGAAAAACACAATATTGTTACTCCTACTGAATTCTTATGTGATTTTAAGTATTTTAATGGTCACTTAACTAAATCTCACAAGAAAGCAGTGCAGAAAAGGGAGAAAACATTTGCTGAAGTCAGTGGAATATTAATTCTTCATGAGAGCATTGGGGTGCTGTATGAGACATGGACATGGCAATGAACCAGACTCTGCCAGCAGATATGCATTTTTTAATCTCATTTACTTAAGTGGATGTTGCCACAGGCAAGCTTTGGACCTGTGTACTCTTAAACTAGAAATTGTTTTCATAGTGATTGCAAGTATTAATACTAAATGAGCACAGCATGAGCCCTATCATTAATAAGAGCTAATCTTTTAGTGCATTAAAATTTTAATAAAAAACATACATTTGAAGCAGTAATGACTCTTACAAATTTTGCATTTTAAATCCTACTAGGTAAACAGTGCATAAGGGTATCAGGAAACAGCAGTGTGTTGTAACTCTTGCAACATTATTATGAGTCTCAGGCATTCACTGTTTTCTCAAAGGCAGTCATAGAAATATGTGAAAGCCTTTTACCCTCATATTTTTTTAAAAAAAGGAAGAAAATGTATTTGTCATCTAAAGGAAGTTCAAAATTCATTTTTGAAACCTGTAATTTTTTAAGCTTATGATAAAATATGTTGTGGCCTGACACAATGTTTTTGAATGTAGGCACTTGCCAATACTAAGTTGTTATAATAAGGATTTTCATAAAAAGAATTAATGTCACAAAGCAGGTGAATCTGTATTACAATAGCTGGGATTTGTGTATGTATTCTGGTTTAAGTGAACTTTGGGAAAGAAGCAAAGACTAGAGCATTGCAGCAGACTGTAAAGATCTGGTTTGATATAAAGGGAGTGAACAAGAGATACTGATTAGTTTGAACAGAAGGACTGTTAGTGACTGAAAGATTTGAAGCTGAGGAGAGGAGTCAGGTCAGTCTGTACCAGGCTTGCAGAGCTGGGTGTGTGCAGCCCTCCTCCCTTTTCCCTCTGGTTCAATTCCTGCTTCCACAGGAAGGAAACACGCAAAAGTCAGTCAAAAGGAAATGTGAGTGTGCTCCTCCAGGCTGGCCAGTTCACTAGAATTGACACCTGCTCTTCGTTACAGCAACGGATTAGTTGGGCAGTTTGAAAAGCATCACTGGGAGTGACCTGGACAGTGTTAGGATTTAGGTCAGGGAGCAGGATTTTGTTGAAGGAAAGAACAGCATTCTCAATTTTAAGTAAAAATTATTAAAGTTGTATTTTTAAGTTTTAATTTAAAAGAAAGTATCATTAGGATGTTCAGGAAGTGAGATGGGATCTGTCCAAATAAATTTTAGCTAACTGAAGGTCCATCAAGTACTCTTCTACAAAAGCTGGGGAGAGTAATAGTTATAAGGGCATAATCTCAACAGTTTCTTCATTCCTCAGGTTGTAGGTTATAAAAAAATTAAATTATCATATTATCAATATATGGGGCATAATCTCCTGCTGATGGGAGTCAAATTCTCCTCTAGAAGCAAGGTTTTTGAAAATTGTCCTGCAAACAGGACAAATTAGCTTGTTCCTCACTTCCACAAACTTGTAGGACTGCTGTAGTCTCACTGCAGTGCTGCTCTGCAGTAGGTGGTGGAAGGTAAAGGTCTTGTCCTTAGCAGCCTTTTATCTATGTGGATGCTATTGTAGTTAGCAGATCAAAACAGCCTTTAGCTGTTGTGAAAATACAGACCTGATAACACTTTGTAGGTGCAAATGGTTGTGGGTTTGGTGGGATTTAGCAACATCTGTCATCAGCACTGAAACTGCTCGAGTTCAAAAGCTGTACAGGACTCCTGAATTGTTCCTGAAAGAATATGTGAAGTCTGTTGGGATGAGTCATTTATCCAGTGTGTGTTATCATCTGAGCTTCCCCATTAGTCTCATCTATTGATGTTTTTTATTTTGAGTTTCTTCATTCAGGTTGGGGTCATGTTGTCCTGGAGATCTTGTTACCACATCATAAGGAAGCAGCATTGCACTGCCTCTTCAGTTTGTGAACTTCTGGGTTTAGGTATATTTTTGTATTTTAGCAACCTTTTCTGGTTTGAACACAGTATGAATGGAGTGGAGACTGGATTTTTATGTGTCAGTTCCTCCCAGTGGAACCGCTCAGTGTCTAATGCTGCAGTACCTGTTCTGCCTGAGAGGCTGCTTTCATAGTGGGGCACCTCCAGTCATCACCCTAAAGGGGGTTGGTTCCTCTCCCTCTTCACCCACATGTCCTGTTTTCTTAGCCACAAGACCAGCTACCATTCAAGCTCTGTTAGTGAGGGCTAGGAGGAAGCTAATACTCACCATTCAATTCAAAGAAGCTGTGCTGATGTTTTTTTTTTTTAATTATCTATTTAGAATTAAATGCAGCTAGTATTCTGCCATCACTATGAACAGGTCTGACTCAACCTGGTAAGAGAAGCTTTCCATTTAAGCCCCAAAAGGGCACATATATGCAAGATCCTAGAGTAGTATTAAGTTTTTTCTTCTCTCTTAGGGGTCAGGCCATTTCCCTTACATGAGAAGAGCAGGATTTTTTCTAATCATGCATTACAAGGACAGTACTGAAGTTCAAAAAGGTATGGTGTATTTGAGAACTTTGAGCCTTCTTTGTTGCTGAATTCTTCTGAATGAACCATATCAAGCTGTTTATTCTCCTTTCATTGAAACCCTATTCCATAGGCTCTTACAGTTGAAAAAACATGTTTCTGTATCTTTTCTCATATTCCTTTATTATGCACGAGCTTACTGCCACCACAGTGACTTACTGCCCCAATTTATCAATACCTTCCCAAAACAACATGTAACGATCCTCATTTAATTTCACAAGTATATATTCATTTCCTCTTGTGTTAAATCTGCAGTCTCTGTCCAACTCCCCTTCCTCTCCAGTTTGCATGCATTTGGTTGCTGACTGTCCCAGTAGCAGGCGAGGAGCAAAGCGAGTCAGGGCTGCTGAGGCAGCTCAGATTAATGTCCTGGCTCTGGCTCTGGAGATGCCCAAACATCTCCCTGCCTTGCTGGCTCAACCAGGCACTGAGATGGTCCTCGCAGCAGGATAAACAAGGGGTGAAAAGGAACTGCAGCCCTGAGGTGGATATAAAAGAACAGGAGACAGTGAGGCCACTGAAGGTACACAATACTACTCATTTTCTCCACTGAGGCTGTACTCTAAACAAGGAGCTTCTACTTTACTAGGACAGCCATCAGCATTCTAAAAATCAGCTTCATCTTTGCAGTTAGCCGCACTTACTGTGTGCTTCAGGTACAAACTTAATCAAAATATGCACAGCAAGGTTACTCTTTTTGCAAACCACAGAATCCTGTACAGTATCAGTTTAAAGTCTTCAGCCCAAAGGATGCTGCTGTGTGCTAACAAAGTGCACTTGCAAATCATTGCTAACACCTGAGAACAAAAATTACTTCAATTCCCCCACTAAATCAAAAGTACAACACTTACATATATATAAATAAAGCTTTAAACACTTTTTTCCCCATAAATAAGAGTCTAGCTGTGAGTGAGGGGTGTTGTGAAGTTCTGAACCCATATTCATGTGCATGTTGAATGCCATAAACTGCTCATTGCATTCTGTGCAGGATGATTCACTTTTTCCAACTGCTTCAGTGTTGCACATATGGAATCTGTTGTATACTGTCAGCTAGTGCTGCACTATGCTTCATCCCCTTGTGTACATAAACCATGATGAGTTGTTCAGCCATTCCTATAATATCCTCGTTTCTGTAGTGTTCCTCTCAGGACAGAGAAGGCAAGGCTTTTTGATACTTTATTTTACAATCTAAGTATGGGATCTAATAATACATTAAACTTTATCGTAGCAGCTACTCCAAGAACACAGGACGTTATTTGATGCTGTGGTAACTTGGACAGTTTTACTTCAAAGTGCTTAGCTTGTGATCCTAAAATTGTTCACCTTTGAGATTGTGTGTTCTGCTTTGGTTTTTTTAGATATAACAATATCATCTTTGAGCTTTTTAATCCCCTTCAAATTTTGACCGTCACATTTGTAGAAGATAAAAGCTTCTTCCTGTGGCATAAGGTCTTCTCATCTGCCTTAACCTTTCAGTGTTTGGCAGATGGGATTAAAGCTTTTATTTGCATCCAAACAAAAGTTTAAAATAATTGACTGTCAATAAAGCTGCTGACATCTGTTCCAAAATCCTCACGACAGTTTATAGATAGCCAGGGCTGATTGGCACTGCCGCTGAATTCCTGAGGAGGGTGGAATTGCAACCAGATCCAGTGGGTGTGTTGCGAGGAACAAGGGGGCCACGTGGATGTGCATCTTCCCGTTTCTTCTGACATCTAACCCAGGACTACAGCAAGCTCTCATTTTTTTATTCAAACCTTTGGATGTTGGAGGTTTTAGGCTTTTTTTTTTTTTTTTTTTTTTTGGTCTTTACTGGAAGCAATAGCAGCGTCACCTCTCAGATTAAGCCTGGTTTTCAAATTCTGTGTGACTAGCTTTTACAACCTTCCTCCTTTGGCTTATGTTTGTGACAGACAAAACACTCCCAACTTCTTGTAGCTTTGTCCAAACAGGGAATTCACAAATATATGCCATAAATTAAGGCATAGCATAATGAAACTACTCCTAAAATGTTGAATCACTTGTGCTGAAAACATGGAAGAGCGGGGCTGGAGAGTCATTCCCTCACCCTCCTCCCTCACATGACCTAAAACCAGCCTGACAGGTGAGAAACAGGCTTTCTGGTGTGGTTTTTTAGCCGGCTTTGATAGTGCCTGCAGCCCTGCCAGGTGGAGGGTGTGGCTGCATGGGAGCTGAACTGCCTTGTGCTGAGTTGTTTACCTTTGCTGGGAAACCTGCCTTTACCAACCTGTGGCAGGGAAACTCTGGGCTTAGACATTGTGCTCAAAAAAGACCACCTGTGGTGAAGGGAGTCCCATCTGCTGCAGTGGAGGTGTATCAGTTAATACTGAACCATTAAACCCATTATGAAAAAATAAGGATCTATCACTTTTTTTTGTTCCCTCCTAATGGCTAAGTGTAAATATTATGGGCTCCAGTAGCATCTGAGTGAATAATGCTCTTCACCCTTCAAAAAGCAGAATTGTAACTTTGTGAACTTCCTATATACTTACTGTTTCCTGCATTTTTAGAATAAGTAGTGATGTGGGGTTTGGAGGGGTTTTTGTGTATGTCTGGAAAGTCCCACAGTGCTAAGACTAGACTTGAAGGCCTCATTTGCCAGGCCCATGACCAGCAGTACAGCCAGCTGAAAAACAATTCCACTGTATTAAACCCTGTACTAAAGTACTGCAGGACCTTTACTGTTAAATGGGATATTTGCATGTCAGTAGATATTGGGATGCAAAATTTTTATTTCATAAACAAATTAAGTTTTAATATAAACAGACTTCCAGGTTTTGTTGTGTTAATGGGCTTGAGGACATTGATACCAGCTCTGAAGAAAAAGATGTGGGGATGTTAGTGGAAGAGGACCTCAGCCTGACCCAGCAATGTGTGATCTCAGCCCAGAAAGCCAGACATGTCCTGGGCTGCAGCAGAAGGAGGGGATTGTGCCCTCTGCTCCACTCTCCTGAGACCTGCAGAGCTGCCTCCAGCTCTGGGCCCCCAACACAAGAAGGATGTGGAGCTGTGGAAGCAAGTCCAGAGGAGGCCATGAGATGCTCAGAGGGCTGGAGCACCTCTGCTCTGGAGCCAGGCTGAGAGAGCTGGGGATGTTCAGTCTGAAGTAGAGAAGATTCTGAGGAGACCTTAGACCCCTTCCAGTGCCTAAAAGGGCTCCAAGAGAGCTGGAGAGGGACTTCTGGCAAGGGCATGCAGTGACAGGACAAGGGGTAACGGCTTTAGACTTGAAGAGGGAAGGGTTGGATTTAAATATAAGAAAGAAATTCTTCCCTGTGAAGGTGGTGAGGCACTGACTGGCACAGGTTGCCCAGAGGAGTTGTGGCTGTCCCATCCCTGAAATTGTGCTTGGAGCAACCTGGTCTAGTGGAATGTGTTGTATCTAGATAATCTTTAAAGTGTCTCCCAACCCAAACCATTCTATGATATTTTTTTTGTCTTCTTTGTGTTATTTGTGTCCCATCTCCCCCTCAGTCTCTCATTTCATCTCTCATGGAAAGTTAGGAATACATTAGAATAAAAGTTTTCGTTTCAGAAAAGAGAAAGAAAAGCAATCTCATTTTTCTTCTCAGAAACATGAGGAAAGCAGCCTTGTAAGTTCATCCAAAGATACATGAAACACTTTCATAAATTATTTTATATAGTGTGAGGAACTGCAGGAGCCTGTTTCTTTTGAAATCTTGCAGAATGCAGTATTGCTTTTCAGATCTTGATCTTGCAGTGGAATACTAATGTGAACTCTTGTGGGGAATTTTCCTAATGGCTTTACCTAAAATGAGTGCTTTACATAGAATACATAAGGGAAAATACTGACTTGTCAAAATTCAAATCATTTTGTGAGAACAAACAATTTTCTTGAGGTTTTTGACAGGAAAGCAGCTTCTCAGTTGAATGAGAGATCTTCCACTGCATGTACCCCTCTCCACTGAATTTGGTTGTCCTTAAGTCTCTGCTTGCAGTGCTGCTGGCAGCCTTGCTCGGTAACTAATGTGTGTCAGGTTTTTATTCTCACCTACTGAGGTTGTTTCATTTCTTATCTGTGTTAGAAATGCTTCAGGACAGAACTGAGACTGAATGTTTTTAGTCTTCTTAAGCAACTCCTCTGGTTCAGATTCCTGCCCTACTATTCCCAGCATATGCTGGGTATCTGCCCTGGGAAGTGTTTGCCAGTCATCTGGGAGCTGGATAGAGAGACGGAGGATAAGGCTCTTGTTCTGAACTAATCCACCCAATTCACATTGCATCGTTCCTCTGAGCAGCCTGTCTCTGAGGATGTTTTTCCTGCAGGCTGGATCAGCATATATATTTTGTTTTCTTTCCTGTCTTCCACAAAAAAATCCAAAAAACCAACCATGGAGAACAGGGCACTCAAATCATGTGGTGTAAGACCATTGTCCTCTCTGCAACGAGCATGATACCACCACCCGTCCAGTCTTAGGCAGTTTACTCAGATGCTGTAGTAGGATGATTTCAGGATGCTGTCAGTTTATTTCTGTCCTTTTGGACTCCATCCCAGCGTCAGAGACTTGAATATTCAAACTTCTTCATACAGGGCTAGTTTTCAAGTTCAGAAAGGTAGTAGCTAATACTGTTTTAATTGAAGTCACATGGTAGAATGAGTTCAATAATTTGGGACTGCCAGATACTTTCTGGCCTTTCAAGAAAGATGCAATCTCTTGGAACCATTTGCCTTGCTGTCAGGAGGACCTGCCAGTGAGCTGGTTTATACATTTCAGCATTTCCATTTTGCAGTTTTTCCAGAAGACGCTGATTTTTTTTTCCCCTTTCTTAGATAAATAAAAGTCAGACACTTGAAATGAAACCAAAGCAAAGGAATATGAAAAGCTGACTGGAGCAGGAGTGTTTGCTTTCAGTTTGTTGCTTCCTGTTCTGATAATGAAATTTGATTAAAACTTGGTTTAAAGATAACAGCAACCCCACAAATCAATGTATGGCATAGTAACGTCTGCTAATAATTCTTTTGAAGAGGGGATGATTATAAACTCTGTCTTACAGGGTTTTTTAATACAGAGGAGACATTTTAGTTGCCAAGATCATAGTTCTTGTTCTACTTTTTCTCTTTTCCTGTTTTGGATCAAGCAAAGAATGAGACTGTACTATGTAGTTCTCACTAAAATTCACAGACTAAGGGTTTGGTTTTATCTGGGTAAAAGATGGTAAAGGTATTAATCTGGAGGAAAAAATTGTATTCTGCTCTACTGAGACTGATTATACTGAAAAAATATCTTTAAGTAAAAAGACCTATTTTATGATAATTTGAAATTAAAAACTCCATTGATTTGTTTATTAAGATTCCCCTGCTGCACAAGTTTGTAATCAGAGAAGACTTATGAGGAGACTTTAAAGAAATGCTGATGTTTATCACAGAAGAGTGAGAATTCTACAAAATGGTTGGTTTGGGTTGGGGTTTTTTCCCCCTAAGTCATAGAAATTTTTCTTGTAGGATCTTTTTTTTTAAAGCAGTGAATTTGTGTTTTGTGATACTCAGCAAGACAGGAATATAACCTCCTAAAGGCATGTGACTCAGATTAAACCCAACATTTACAGTTCTCTAGGTGTATGAGTCAATAGGGATCAATAATTCTTCTTTCTCAGTGCTTTGACAGTGGATTTTAAAATTCTGAAACTCAGAATGAAAGATGAATCTGGCCATAACAGATTCTGCTTTTAGAAACTCTGTATTTCTTCAGGCTGTGTTCACACTTCTGTCTAAAATTCAGTTGGCCTTGCTTGCTTTGGGACAAATCTTCACAGCTCTGCCTGTCTCCAATCACTGATTAGGAGAAGTTTAGTTCACAGTCTTGAACTGTTGCATTTTAATGCCTACTGGCTGCAAATCAAACGTTTTATACTGATAACCACAACCAACTTTATCAAGCCTTTATGCGTGTAGTGAAACACTACTTTGTTGTTGTTGTTGTTGTTGGTTGGTTGGGGGTTTTCAGTGGAAGAGAACAGGACTGGGCTGTCTGTGTTGCAAAAGCAAAGTGTGGCTTTGTGTGTGTGACTGTTGAAGGACTGGCTTAGACAGCAGGTGTGGAATTCCTGCAGGAGGGAACAGCATTAGCATTAAGACTCCTACTGGTTGGTTTCTAGATAATAATTACAGAGTGAAAACTGTCTGTGATTGCAGGAGAACAAAGAATGCTTCCGTGTTCTTTGCCAAAGCTTCCCCAAAATACCTCCCTCAAACTTAATACAGATTTTGTTCAAAAATCAGGTTTAATTTGAACCCACAGCAAAGAGACTTAAGCCGTGTGTAGCAGTGCCACCTAGTGTAGATTATTAATCCTTGGTTTTCCAGAATTTTAGTATTCTTTTGTCTTGAGTCTATAATGGTTCAAGAAAATAAACATCACCTCTGCATTGTAGAAAGTGCTTTAAAGGTGATTCTCTTGAAATCTGGGCCAGAATATCTTCTTACATGAAACAAGCTCTTACCTGATCACTGTTTCACTCCTCTTTGCTGAGTTAATGACAAAAATAGTTTGAAGTTACCCATGCACAAGAAGTTATTTCATTTATGTCATGTTTAGCTTTTGAAATGAGATGGACAGGTAGTATAGAGCAGCAGCTGCATACTACTCTTGCTCAGGAAATATCAGCTTGACATTGTGGATTTTCATCGAGGATTGATAATACTGTAAAATTATTTATGGAATAAAGTAGCTCTTATTATGACAAAAACTGGTAGAATATGTCTGTAAATCGCCATAAAACTTGATTTGGAAAGTGGAGGAGTAGAAATAAGGATTAGATGACAGATTCAAGCAATAAATGGCTTATCCTTTGCGAGAATTCTGAAAAGAAATGGGCATAAACTTGCCATGGGTCTTAGCAAATTGTTGTCATTTATAACTCTTAGCCTCATGGCTGTTCTTGCTGTTCAGTTTTGGCTCCTGACTGGCAAAGAATAGTCCTCACAAGTCTGAACCTTTGTTATGACAAATAAATACAGCCATGGAGTGGATTCTTATTTTCACTATAATCCCTCTAAAGATAGGCTAATGAAATCTAAAGTAGTTTTTCTGGATTTTCACTGGGCTTAGGAAAACAGACATTTAGTTCTGTGCACCTCTAACCTAGAGGAAGTTCATGACTGCAGCTGGAACTGCTGGGAATTGCATGTTTTTTCTAGATTCCCAAAGGAAACACCGTCAGCCAAAGTTAGAAATGGCAAGAGGACAGAAAGCAAAAGGCACGGCAGCTGGATTTATACTGACATAGTATTTATTCTGCTTTGCCTTCCAAATCAGCTGCTGAAGCTCTTTTCCAGTTAAGAATTGTTTATCTAGTGCTGTCTAGCTCAATACACAGAGACACTTCTGAGGCCACCCAGGGAATGTGAAAAGCCCTGTATTGAGTGGAGGTGTGCACATGTACCCTCTTTGACTGCTGATTCCAGACACAGGAAGGGGAGAAGACCAGCAGGATCCTTGATTTATATGAAAGGCTGTTACTGAGAGGATAATTTATAGTGTATTTATACTCAGTGTCTGTACAAACAGCAAACTACTCAAAGATCTCTTCAGATAATGCTGCCTTGGAGTCCTTTTTTGAGGGGAAAATGAGATTGTGACTACTCCAGTGCCAGTGTCACTGACACAGGACATGGTGAACATTAAGTGAGAAGTTATAACCAACACTGTCTTGTGCATGGGCATATCTTGTGTTTCTCAAGAAAATCAGACCATGACTTGAAAACTTGGGCACCTACTAGACTGTTTTTATTCCTAGTGGATATGAGGCAAATCTGTTCACAGTACTTCTCTACTCACAAGGGTTTTCTATGATTTTTGTTAGCTGGACCAAAGGGCTGTAGAAACAAAGCCCCAAATTATATCAAGACCATTCTGTCTCCAGAACTCTGAGCTGCATAACTCTCAAAGGGGACTATTGTTTTGGCTGTTACCAGAGAAGAGCATGGACAGTGTTTCTGACTGAGATGAGCTTGCTTTTTTACTCACCTCATTGTAAGGGGCTTATATTGTTAGCTGTAATCCAATCTCTTACTGTAGGGTTTTGGAAGCCCTGGAGTGGAGGGGCATTCAGGTAGCTCTAAATTTATGTAGCCTAAGTTATCTTTTGAAAGTACATAACATATACTAAGACATCCATGGCCCTGTCGTTGGTCATTCTGAGCAAATGTTTTCAATAGCAGGAATATTTCAGAGTGCTTCTTGGCACTGATCGACAACTGGTGGCTTTAAAAACCAAAGTTTTTGAGTGGAATCTGAAGCATTTTGGAAGAAGCAACATCTTTGCTGTTAATAATTGTGAGTTATCTTACTCTGATTTTACTTACTAATCTAGTGGGGAGTCATGGCTTATACAGAAAAGCGGCTGATCATACCTAGTCCCTTCCATCCTTCTCTGTTAATATGCTTCTGTGATTTGTGGTTTCTATCACCAAGTGGTAGAGGAACATTTCAGGGGACTCCTTGTTAAAATGTTAGCGTTGCATCACAGGCACCTTTTCTGGTTTTCTCCCCTGGGTTATGCAATAAAAAGTTTTGAAAATGCAGCAGAGGTGGAGATATTAATGGCAATGTCTTCCCAACTCTGTATTAGCCAACCTGGTCTGTTTTGGTGCTGCAGTCTGCATCAACTCCTTCTGCAGACCCCTCCAGGGCAGTCTTCTGCCCCTGTCAGCAAAGCCAGCTAGCTTTGGAAGGAGATTGCTTAAAACCCCACCTCAGAGCTTTGCCTTAATTCTCAAGGGGCAACCACATCAAATGGCAAACGTACTCACATGGTTGGTTTAGATCAAGGGTAGGTCTGTGGATGCCACACTGACAAACACAATCAGAGGTTTGTGTTTTGGCCCAGGGAGAATCAAAACAGAACTAAACTGCAAGGGCAAGTTAGGCAGCCTTCCAAGGGAGTCCAGGATAATGACTGGTGTGTCCTGTATCTCACTGGTCTTGCATCACCAGCAGCAGAACATACAAGCTGCTCTGAGGTGGCGTTGTGCTGAGGGCTGCAGTGAGGATTTCACCTGGTGGGGTATAACTACAATGTTTGTATTATTATTTTGTAATATTAAAAAGCCTCCATGGGAACCTAGCAGGAACCTCCTGATTTGAAAATTACCAGGTTGTCAGGTATTCTTGAAAGCTGGAAAAGAGGTTTTTCATTTGCTTCCTTTTAGATGGAAGTTCTCTGTCCATTTAATTCCTGATGGTGTGTTGGACTTTGTGGCCTTTTCCCTTTTGTTCTGCTGTTTTCGGTGAAAGCAAAACACTGATGTAATCTTATCAGCAGTTGTAGGGCTTGGCTATTTTTAAGGACTTTAAAGGGAAAGTTCAGATAATGTGTAGACATGAAGGTGGTAGAGCTAAATTGGAGTGGAGCTGAATATTTGGGGCAGTGACAGGCATTAAACAGGGAACCTGTGAGGAGCTGGAACTTTGCCACAAGCAGTTTGAGTGGCAGTGTCTAAAAAGAGAGGCCATCCTTCCCAAGGAAGGGAGCAGTTTAATTCTGACTACAAATGAAATAAAGCTGTAGGAAAATTAATTGCCTGTGTCTGTTAACAACTGTACTTGATTATTTCACAAGCAGATCAGAATCTGGTCATTTGTAAGAAACTTCCCCTCATGGTCCTCTGAAATTCAACACTTAGCAGAGCTGTTAATGTCCAAAAATCGAAGTGAATGGTCCTATGAAGCTACACTCATGTATTGATTTTATAATTTTATGAACTTACAGCTGTGTATAAATGTTATACATGTTTCCCTTTCCCAAAAGCATATAAATAACTGTTCTGCTCTTGTCTGAACCAGTTTTTTGCCTTTTGAAAATCTCATTCATTAGCTCAGATATGCCAATTAAGGAATTAAAAGTTTTGACAGACTTCCCTTTGTTCTAGTTCAATATTAAGGGAAGCAGTGAGAAAGCCAGTAGATAACACTGAGTAGGAAAGCAACTGCAATGTATAGTCTCAAATTAATGCCCTGCTTAAAATCCTTGTGGTTTCCTGTATGAAACTGGGAAGGGGGATTTTCTGGAAGAAAATTGCTTGCTATTTAAAAATTCCTTCTGCAGTTTTCTTTGCCTGAAAGTTCTACAGCATTTTGATGGTGATGGGAAGTTCGGTCCCTGCCATATCTTATTCTGCTGTAGTATAAAAACCCAAAGCTTCTCTAGTTGTTAATAAATTAGTATAGACACAAAAACCCTTTTATTTTATAAAGAACTTAAGATTTCATATCAAATAAGGCTGAAAAATATTTTTAGCTGAAAACCAGATTTTTACTCTCCCACTGGTGAACAGCAGAAATACAATTGAAAAACTAGATTAACATGTTCAACAGAAGACAAATATTCCCTGCCTATCACAGCAGAAATGGGCATAAACAAAAGGAGGCAGTGCCAGTACCTAGAATGCATCTCTTTCTTCTGACCACATTTGGGTTTTTTCCTCTGGCTGATGCTTTGATAAAAATGGTTATAATAAGTCCTCATGCTGACTTCAGAGGGAGCTACCAAAATCCATGTCCTTAGCTGATCTCCTGTTGCCCCAGCTGGGCTGTGACCTGAACAATTTGACTGTTTAATTTTTTCAAGTGAGCCCAGCTATGGCATTGATGTTAGAATTTAACTTTATTAGCTTTGTGTATTGGCTCAAACATCAGTATTGCCTCAACATAAACATAAAAGAGCAGAATAAGGTGCAACTGGGTAATTCCTCCCTCTGAGTTGGCATTACTTGCTTTCTATGATATCACAGTCGACTTTACACTGCCTAACTTGGGCACCGCTGTGCTTTAATTTTTTTTTTTTTTTCCTTATGGCATTACCATATCCTTAGTCACAGCATCTTACTTTGAGATGCTGCTGTGCATTCCAGTTGGGTGGAATTTAACATTTAGATTTTTAGCTAAACTTAACATCCCTAGAGGCTGTAGAGTTTGAAGGCTTTTATTTTTTTAGTTAAAGAATTGCAATGCCAGTCAAGCAATATTTTCCCAGGCTGTCGGCTGCTGATGGAAAGTGGCATACTCAGTTTGTTGATAGCATGGGGTAATGCCCTGCTCAAAGAATTGCCCAATTCAATGGCCGAAACTGAGGAGCACCTTGATTATTAGTCAGCTATGTTATGGGAACTATTTGAAATCTTGGCTGCTACTCCAAGGAACTACTTAATAAAAATAAGTACGATTCAAACAACAACACCCCTGCCAAACCCCCACCACTCCCACCCAGAGAAACCCAGTTGTGATACTGAGAGTGTGGACAGGGTGAATGTACTTTGACTGCTCTATCCTGAATGGGTCACAGAACTGCACTTCCACTTCTTTTTAGTTAGACAAGCACAGTTGTGTTTATTATTCTGAATATAGAAGTCAACACACTTCAGATTTCTGGAAGACATTCAAGGATTTGTATTCCATGCAAGAGGCTTTAAAACAGAATGTGCTGCTTGTTAAAAGCAGCCTATCCCAGTTCTCTCTACAGCCAGTACTCCAGAGCAGGGGAAGCCAAGCCACTATTGCTGAGAGGGAAAAAAAGAGGGGGAGAAATCTAAATAACAGAAATGCATGTGCAGGATTGTCACATGACACCACTGAGAAACATCTGTGAATAAAGCAGAGTTAATCATCAGAAATCAATCCCTCTGCAAAGGAAGTTATTTTCCAGTGTGTCAGGTAATGATACACAGAGTCCAGGCACTGAATAAGCAGGGTGGGAAGTAACTCCCACTGTTTATTCTGATATTTTAGCTGTAAGTGCAGCCTTCTGTCAGTTGAAGTTTTTCTGAAAAAGTGCAACTTTGTCAAAACAATCATAAATAGAGTAAAAGGAGAAAAATGGCAAATAATGGGAGAAGTCACATAATCACACACAAGAATTTGATCTGTTTCACATGCCTTGACAGTGTATTTATGCTATTAGAGGTGGGTAAATGTTGCTGGATCTTAGGAGCCCTTCCATGGTTGGTGGGAAGCTGTGGCAGTTCTCCTCAGGTTTTAACCCGGTTCCTTGCTTGCCTCTCCTCTTACAGATAGGGAGTATTTCTGTGGGAAGTTAGTTGTCATTTTGCTAACTTTCTGCCACAGTGCCAGTGAGTCATGGAATCATTGTCATTAGCATTTACAGGAAACATGAGCAAGTGCAGGGATAGAAGTATACTCGACCGTTGATGAAGTCAGCGATTTTCATATCTTTTGCGTTTTTATCTTGCATTTTTAAAAATACTGGCAAGATGCATTGGGTGGGGGAGTTTTCTTCATAACATGTCAGAAATCTTACAGCAGGTGAAGCTATCTAAGTTTGCAAAAGCAAGCAAGCCTGTGTAGAAATGTATGTTATAAATGAGATTTCCATAAATCACAAATAAGATGGGTATGCTTGTTAATGATGAAAATTAATCAAGTAAAGGTGACTAATCTAGCAGCGTGCTTTCCCAAGGTACTGAATGCTCTCATTTGCCTTTTTGAGTATCTTGTGGAGAGCAGCAGGAAGATCTTCTGCATGTTAGGTAAATCTAGAATGGACTAGAGCAGAAAAGCAACTTAAGGGGTTTTTAATTCTTTTACTTTGCAATACATCTGGACAATGTGCCTAGGTAAGTTTGGGAATTTTCACAATTCTTCTGTTCTGAATTGTTTAGTTAGTAAAGTTCCTATAACGCAAGTTTCTTCAAGCTCTGCAGATTAAAATGCAAGTAGCCATAGCTTTTAAGAACACATATGAAATGCTGTAATAAAATCTGTCTGTCTTCCTGTGTGCTTAAGGAAATAAGAGAAAAGAAACTGAGGTTTTGAACGTGGATTCATGTTTCTGTTTATTGTTGTAAGTTGACCAGCCAGTGAATAGTTTAAGTTCATTATGCTGATGTATGGGATGTGTTGAGAAACTCTTGATGTTGTGTTTGAAACCAGGGCCTGAGTAATTTTAAAATTTCATCATCAGTTTTCAAGAGGGGATCAGTGGCAAAGAGCTATAAAAAAATTATTGGTAGCCTATTGTAGAACCTGAATGCATTCAGGTTCCAACAGCACTGATAATGCTGGATCTCAATCCATATTTCTGTTTTATGGCAATGCTGTGACCTGTGTTATTCAGGGTGCCCAGACTGGGCCAGTTGAGAGCATTAACAGATTTCAGTAAGTCAACGTGAAACCAATGATCAATGTTCAACATGGTCTGAGACATGGAGGGAAATAAAAGGTAAATTAGCAGTAACTAGTCTCCATTGCAGAGCAGCCTTGAAAATCAAACTAAAATTTGGCTGAGGGGACTGGTTTTTGTTGTTATTTGGCTGTTTGTTGGGTTTTTGTGGTTTTCTGGGGGGGAGGGTTTCATGGAAACATGGAAACACTGTGGATGTGCTCTGATCCAGCAGTCATCTAACCAGGCATCCCCACTCCTGAGGTTTCAGACAAGTCTTTCCCGCTTTCCAACCTGGTGAAAGAAGTCTGGTTTTTTAGCAGTATGTCCTGTTTGGCCAGCCCCCACTTTCCTGCATAAGCAGGAATATGGAAGCTTATAATACTCCTCATGGGAAATGTCTCCAGAAGTGCCACAGTTGCTATCAAAACATTTAAAATTTTTTATCTGACTTAAACAGGAAATTTAAATGTAAATAATTTTATATCCTTCAGTAGAAAGAAGCTGTGATGGAACTAAATATAGTTTAAAACAGATGCATTTGCTTCCAGAAATTACCCAGATATTGTATTGTCTGTGCAAATGCACAGTCCAGGTCCTGTGACAGAATCCTAGAATATATTACTTTTGTCACACCCACCATGCTTTCTTCTCCTATAAAAAAAAGATTTCAAAATTTCCCAAACTGCTTCCATATGTTATTTTCACTTTTAAGCACTCAAAAATTTGGTTTTAACACAACACTTAAATCTAGGAGCTGAAAGAAATGGGTGGGTTTGCTTTCATCAACATAGTAAATTACTTTTTCATTTCTGTATTTCTTTACTTATCTTGCAAATTTCATCGTTCAAGGTGAATTTTATTATTTGATTAGTGGAATCAAGTCAACATACTTAATATACAACATACATACAGTAACGTCTTCCATATGATATGTGGTTTAATGAGCTACTTAGTGGTGACTCATTTCTCTGCCATATTCCTTTGCCACTGACTCTCTGTTGCTGTTGTTGAGCAAGGAAAAAGAAGGCAGCAGTGGTTTGGATAACAAAGCCTTCAGGGAATAGTGAGTGGAGGATGTGCAAGAGTATCCAAGTAGGAACTGAGAGTGGAGGCCAGAGAAAAAGGTCCAAAAGCAACTGAACTTGTAATTGAGAACATAATAAACCCTTAAATAAATCACTGTGGACTTGGTACTTAAATGGGACTCTGAACTGCAGTTTTAAAAAAACATACTGTTTTAAACATGGATGTATCAATCTTTGTGATTGCATGGACAAAATAACTGAGACATTCATAAGCTGCATGTTGTAAAGGAAAAGTCAACCAGTTGCCAATGAAAATAAATTGCAGTGCAGTGAGATAAAACCCCTAAAGTCAGCACTCCCTCTCATTAAGATTAATTAGTTGCCATCAAAAACATCAGAGAACAATGTGCATGGGCTCACTTAGGTCTTCAGGGCATGTGGGAGGATTAGTGGCATACATTAAGTGTAATCATTTTCATTGAGCAAGCACGAATGTTCTTTTCCTTATCAGAACAGTGATCCACCCCCTTTCTTTACACGCTTTCCCCCATGGACTCTCCACCCGTTTCTACCATCAGTTCCACCTCCGCTAAGGAAATGGTAAGTCTTGCTGCTGTCTGTCTCCTAGCACGGAGTTGTAGCAGATAGTTCTCATATTACAGCCAGTAGCTAAATTGCACTTCTCAAATATAACTTTAACATCCACCCACTAGTGTGCATCCAGTGCATTTGGACTATCCAAGGTGGAAACTGCAATGTATCCACAAGACTCTGGTTAGATTTTTAGTATGTAACTAAAGATTTTTTAAATGGTTAGAAGATCAGTAGATCAAATTATTAATTAGCCTTTCTGTCTTTTGACAGGTTCTTTCAGTATAAAAGTGCTGTATTGAACCTGTTCATGCAGAAACTTAGCAAATGTAAAAGATAAATACTTTAAAACTTCAGATTTATGTTCTCCTTCATTAATAAACTAATAAATAGCTTTAGATTTACTCTTCTACCAAAGATTTATGTTTTTTCTGCACTCTACGTCTGTATGCATAAAAAAAACAAGTTTTCATCATCAAATGGAAGCACTATGAAAACTTAGGTAAAGTTTGGCTTCCATGAACACATGATTCCAAGGAACACTTGGATTCTGGTTAGTATTTTCTCTGTTGGCTCCCTTTGAATACAAATCCTTCCCATGATAACCTTCCACAGGGTTAGTCTAAGTGCCTCAGTGTTCAGAGCTCCAATGATGTGTGCACTCTGCTGAAATTAGGGAACTGCCGGCCACTGTGGGGAATGCTAACACAAGGAGGGATGTGACTTTGCCAGGTACAGATTTAACTTGTGAATAAGGAAAAAGCAACTGGTTGTGTAGCTTTCAATGACAAATCAAAATTTATTTCTATCATTTTCAAATAGAAGGTTTATTGTATATGCTAATTTGAAACAGCAGACCTATCCCCAACTTCTAATAAAATTTAATAGTGCTACTTTATGTGACTGGAATGTACTGTTTTAACTTCAGTTCATTTAATACAAGATAATACACTCCAATATTATTTAGTGTCAGCAGGGAATAACATACTTAAATATTGTGGCTGTGTATACTGTATTGTTCAATTCTAAATGGCCTTACTTCCTTTTTTAATTTGTTCATGTTGTTCTTGACTTAGCTACTGTTATCTTTGTTCAGTAAAACAGTCCCTTATTATGAAAACAGTAGTAATGGCTTTTAGATGAATGGGGGGAAAAAACAGATGTACAAAATATTACCAAAGAGCTGTAAATATTTCATGAAAGGAGGACACGGTTCAAGTGAAGCAGTTAATGAACCAAGCCATGATAGCATTAAAAATACAGAGCTGTGAATGTTCCAGTGTGACAGTACCCAAAACGTTCGGCTTGTGGCAGTGCCAGTAGTGGATGTAGAACTGCAAAGTGGGAGTGAAACCAGAGGCATAAGGCACTTGACAGCAGTGATCTTTCACTTGCTGGATGGGGGAACTTTTTGATCAAGAGAAAAATAAAAATCTTTCTAGTGAATGAAGCTTACTCACATTTATGGGATTAGATATATGGATGGAAAGTACTTCTGGCCTAACCTCTAATGTGAAATAGGACTATTGTTGTCATTAGATTAGATCAGATCAGCCACAGCAGAGACCTGAAAATTCAAAAGATGAGAGGTTTCTCCTTTCCCTCCAGAGGAGAAGAGATGGCCCTGCTGGAGCAGGAGGTTTGGACCAGATAAACCACCTCTCCCTTCCTACCTCAGCCATTCTGTGTTAGGGGAAAGTGAGGCACACCTTATTTGAAAGCTCCTTCCCTTAAATGTTAGGGAGGGAGCACACATTCACACCAAGTATATCATCTGTATGATTAATGTTGTATAGTGACCCTCTGAAGATAAAATGACATATTAAAGTGTGTTGAGTTAAAGAGCAGGTATAGAGTTATGACTTCAAGTGCTGTATGAACCTGGAAGAATATTATCCCTCTTGAAGATTGCTTAAGCTAAAAGAATGTACAAAAACACTCTATAAAGTCAGAAAATCACCCAGGCAGAGAAAATGTTAATGTCATTCAAGATGGGACCAAAAATGAGGGGGAGGAAATGAATGTTGCATGAAGTGAAGAGAGTGATACGTTCAGCTCCGAGCCACCTCAGCCACCTCAAACTTCAGTTTCTGTTTTCACAATAATGTTATTTCTAAAAGTCAAAATTTGCAATGTAGTTGTACCAAATCCCATCTTCTCCCATATCTGCTCCAGGGACATGACTCAGAGAAGTCTTAAGACAGCTGGGAGAATTGAACTGTTTCAAATATGTTCTGTGTCTTACTCGTTGTTTTGGTTTTGATAACTTTTAATTTCCTACTTTGTAATCAAAAATGTAACCCTCTGCCTTGCTAGACTAAACTCGATTGCCTTTTTGGAATTGTCTAGCATTAATGATAGCCTCGTGCAATAGTGCCAAGTATAAAGCATCTTGTCTTTTTCCCAAAATAGCTCTATTTGTTATCATGTGGAGAATTTGAAATCCAGAAAATGTTCAGGAAGGTAATTCAGGGTGACTTTCCCACCAAGCTGCAGAGGTTGATTTGGTAGCTAATAAAACCCAGGGTTGAATGTGAGGGAGAAATACCAACCAGTAATCATTCTCTGATAAGGATCAGGCAGAATACAATTCCTCTGACTGCCACTTCATAGATCTCACACAGCTCAATTTATCCCCCATTGTAAACCCTAGGACTGGCAAGGATGTGCAGAACAGCAGTAGTTGTTTCTATTTCTTCTTTCCAAAGACTTTTCTTTTAAAACTATGTAGACCAGTGAATTTCACACATTTAAGACTAAATTAAGCAGAATACTCAGGTAAAGCCTTGTTGGGAGGTCTGGAGGAACAAGAGGTACTGAATGATCCTATCACTGAGTGAAGTAGCACAGGAAATAATCCTGTTCTTCCATCAGAACTGTATGTGTGTGAACAAGTATTTATACCCCTGTATGATGTTCTTCCATGGAACGTCTGGTAAGGAATACCTCAGGGCAAGATTAAACAGGAACAGTCTGGAGAGTGACAAACAGGATGGTTAAAGAAAGTTGTTTTCATCTCCCTTCTTTTCCTTCCCCCTTATGAAGTTTTTTGCTTACCCTTTAATTTCAAGCCATGTTTCAGTGGACAGAACCTGTTGTGGGAAATAAGCAAACATGCTTAGAGTTTGCCTGCAGTTGTGCATTCAGTGGTGCTTATCAGATCAGTCTAGGCACCCAGGGGTTTTATCCCTCATTAGAATGAATACGTATGTCCAAAATTAAACATAGGCATTGAGCAGGAATGCAAATCTCTCCTATGGATGGGAGCTGAGGGCGGGATATCCCTGTGGAGGGAACCATCTAGATGAGACTACACTGAGTTTTAAAGAATAGAGGAAGCACACAAGAGTCTGAGATATGGTTAGGTGCAGTGAATCTTAATTTTTCTTTTTCTGGGACCTAACCCTTCTATAAGAGAGGACTGAGTAAAATGCATCAACAGATACAGGAAATCCTGGCTTTCTGGATAAGACTGTTGTTCCTTTCTGTTGTTCCTTTAACCTGATGTTAAAGGTGACAAATTTCTTGGTGTCAAAGAAAAGGTGATGGGCTACAGATTGAAATCCTGAACAACAAACTGTCAAAAGGGTTATATGAAAAAACAATAAATTTTTTTCTGTGTTGCACTTCTGTGGATATTTACAATTGAAAAAGAACTCATACTTGTGGCATCCTGCAGTATCACTAAATATGTTGTAGTACTGTTCACTGTAACATCTTGTGTGCATTACTGCTGGTAATGCAAATTAAGGTTCCTGCTCTTTCCTTTTAAGAAAAAATTTAACCCATTGGATTGAAAGAGAAGCCCTGGGTCAGGTCAGCCTTGCAGCTACAGGTAACAGTGCAGAAGTAGTTGGGTCAGAGGGTATTAAGGAGTTAACAATATAGGCCCCTGCACTGCAAAACTGCTTTTCAAAACCATAAAACAAATCCTATATCAATAAAGAAGATGACAAAACTACAGACAGCACAAGAGAATGATGTTTCCCACAGCTTCTTGGACCATTGCAATAATTGTGAAATTTGCTAAATAAAAATTTGGAATCTTCCCAATTTCCTGTGCTAGAAAAGACATCTGTATGTCTGTCTCAAATCTCATCCTTAACTTCCAGATTTGTAACAACAGAGCAGCTTCAGGATTTTGTTGTAACTTCTGTGGCTTTTCTTTTAATTATTACACAGGGAGTTTCTTGACTTGCAAGTGACCTGCTGTATGTTGGGGGTCTATATATATTTTGACTGCTTTTTCTCTTTTCAGCTGAGGAGAAAGAATGCAGCCCATAATACTTCTCTCGTAGCACTTCAGTTTGAGTCCTGGAAACTGCATGTGTTTCCTGCCAAGTCATGCAACTATAACATGGCAACCAGTAACAATACTTCTGTTGTTTGAAGCATGAGGTTTTCAGACTGTTAGGAATGCTGGTGTTGCTGCTTCTTTTAGTTGTTTAACTTCTTCCAAAGTCCAGAAACAATTTATATCTAAAGTATACTAAAAAGGCAGTTGAAGCCTGATCTTAGTCTTTGGTTTGAATATTGTCTTAGTTTGTAATTCTCCTTTGAGTTTCCTAAGACAGTAGTGCCACCCTGGAAATAAAAACAAATGTAGTTTAAATCAATGGATCACTAGGTGACATGTGTGTGTCATTTCATAGGTTTTTTCTCAAGTATTGCATTTGTGATTTGTTAAGTGCTTTTGTTTTGGGTGAGTAGAGCCTCTTTATGATCAGAAAGATATGGGATATAGTGGGGCAGCTGGAGTCAGGCCCTGCTCCTCTGGGGGCCTCTTCAGATGTCTTTGAAGGTCCTGGCTCAGTGTTTATGTGCTTGCTCTTTTCTATTAAAACCAGTTGTCCCTGCACTTTCTCTACCAAATCCTGCAGTACAGGGAGCAGCAGTCAGTAATTTAGTGGACCCAAAGGGAAAAGTTAATACTGTAGAAGCATTAGGTTATAGGATTTGTCAATCTAAGAAGTAGGGCAGTCATCACAGCCTGTCAGTACAGACTACCCAAGGGGTTTTATTTGATTATCTAATGTGTCTATGCATAATTGTACCACTGACAGTGCTAATTTTGATGTAAGGTTCTTCCAGTGGAAAAATAAAAGATCTAAGAGGTTGTTTTGCTTGACAGACTATGGTTAAATGATGTGCTATTAGGATTTGCATAGGAATATATAGGTAATATGCCAGTGGAGGCTGCTGTGCCTGAAACTGTCCAGTGGTATGTACTGACTCACTGTCTCATCATGCTAACAGCAAGTGTGCAAGAATTGTAAGGATAAGCCATGTTTCTCACCTAATTATTGCATATCTAGGAAGGGTCTGCTTGTAAGCAGTTTTATCAAAGGGAATATAGGTAAGAGTAAGTTTCTGCTTATAGGTAGACACAAAGGAGAAAACCCATGCTTAAGAAAGGGTAACTTCAGGCACGTTGAGATCTGTGAGGCGTCAGATCTGGAAGAGACAAGTAGACCTCTGACAGTACAAGGGGATGGATTCATTGTGTGGTTTGTGTGTAAAAATCAGACTTTAAGCACAATCTAGGGACCATCTCTCTTATAGCGATGCTTTGAAAAACTGGACACCTCATTCTGTGGTTATCAAATGCAAAAAGCAATTTAACTTAAAGCATATCTAGGCTCAGTCTCACTGCTGCTTCTCCAGGGTGATGATATCCAAAGGGCACAGATGCCCCCTGCCCCTTTGCAGACAGCCAGTGCTGCCATCTGGGAGAGGTGGCAATGTCCCCAGCAAGTGCAGGCAGTGCTCTGTCAGCAAGGGGCTGCTGTGGGAGCAGTGACCTGCCCGGTTCCTAAGCAGGCTCCTGTTCTCAGGCAGGACTCAGCATTTCACTGTGAGCAGGGGCTCACAGCAGTGCTGTGGGCAGAGCTGCAGGGCAGGCACAGGGCAGCAGCAGCCCAGGCCTGGGGAGGTGTGGAACAATGCCAGGTTCTCACTGCTGCTCACTCAGCCCTGAGTCACGGCTGGGTGCTGACCTCAGGCTGGCCAGACTGCCAGTTCTGCTTTGGTCTGAGGGCAGCCCCAAGCAGAGAGTCACATTAAGGGTGATGAGTACTGATTTTATTTTCTTTTCGTTTTTGTAAGCTTTAAATGCCCTGTGTATTTGGGGCTTCCTTTTTATTTTCAGTATTTTCAGTTCCTTGGTGTAAGTAAATTAGTTTTCCTCTTGCTGCTTTCCTTTTCATGGGTTAGGCACCATATTTTGTAACAAAATTAATATCTAGTTTAATCTAAGATGATACTTGGGTTACAGTTAATGGGAACAGCACTCTTAGAATCATAAATCATACAATCATCAAGGCTGGAAGAGATTTTCTTTCAGAAATGAGTAAAACTTAAGGAGGGTTTTGGGGTTTTTTTGTTGTAGAACAAGAGCCTAGGTAGTGGAAGGTCTGAAATATATAACATTTTGGTTAACTAATCTTAGTTGTGAGTCTTTTCTAAAAATAACGAGTTGTAATACTGGACAAAATGGCAATGCTATACGTGCTGTAATAGTTATAAACTTGAGTCTAACCTCAAGATCCTGTCTGAGTAAGAATTACGAGATACTCTTCTTGTAACCTTTGCCATTAACACTTTCAGCTTTGTGGGTTAATATCAACAGAGCTCAATCAGGCTTAGGACCTACAAAAACATTCCAAAATATACAGAATGTAGACAGTGTGAACCAGGAAGGGGAAGGACAAGCTTTAGTTCTTTATGAAATGCTGACTGCATGAACTGCCACAAAGTATAAGGCTCCATGATCTCTAATAAAACTGCACAAGTAGTAATCAGTTAGATGTGAAATGGATGGTTTGGCTTGTATTTCATCAGAGGAATGCAAACTTACAAAGAACAATAAAAGGTGTTAAATAGCAAAATCTAGGTTTAATTTTTACTTTTGCTGAAAGGCTTTAGCAGAATACTGGAAAGTTTTGTCTCAAGAGGCTGTGATCTGTGCTCTGGACTGACTAATAGTACTAGAGTTTGCTTTTTGTTTTCTGAACTAACAATATGAAATACCTTTTGTTTAGAAGGTTCTCATATACTTTATAGATGAACCTCGGCCAGTGCTTCTTTTGAACAGTATCTTTTGAATGATAATTATAGCATATAGCATTCCAGATCACCTTTTCTGTGGCTTAAAATTCTGGAAGAGTGCTATAGAAATCCAATGGGATGATATGATTTTATGGTGAATATATGTCATAGACAGAATTAAGTGGCGGAAATAATAAAACCTTTAAAATCCTCGATGAAATACACTTTATATAGTATTCCATGAGAGAAGTGGGATGCTATAGTAATTACTAAAAAGTAGATAAACCTAATAAAGAATGAGTGGGGATTAACATTGTATGTTAGCTCAGTCTAAATCCTATAAATCCTGTTTTTCTTCTACTGAAAGAGAATTTTTTTTAAAATGTGTCTGGGGGTTGTCTGTTCCCCTAGCCAACAGATGACAAGCAGCTCTTGGAATTTTCTCTGTGCAATGTTAGATAGCTTTCTGTCACTAAAGTTTTTGTCCAGTTTACTTAACCTCAAAAAGGACCCAAATCCCACCACGCAAAAGTAATCTGGTAGCAGTGCTATTGTCCATTTGAAACTAAGCTCTAATCAGAGTAGAATGCAAAGATGGGGAGGTAAAATAGGTAGTGAGTAGAAGGAAATCTAAGAAAGTGAAAGAACGTAGCACCCTTCTGTGTCTAAACGTGATTATTGGAGAGGCAGTGAGACACTTCTGCTGTGTGAGAGTCACTTAGAAATTCATAAGCCTGGCATTACAATGGTAACTCAGTCTCACCTAATTACTATCGCTAGGAAGAGATGAGTAGTCAGCCATTCAGGAAGAGGAAATCTATTTTATATTTGTAATTGCTTTTGTTTATAACTGATGGGAGCTGTTAACATCTGTATCCTCAGGCTCTGATAGTCCATTAGAGAGCTCGGAGGAATGGCTAAAACGGAATTGCAGCTGGGAGGAGCATGTGGCAAGACATCGAGGACTGCCAGACATCCTGTAATGTCATCAGCACGCAGCCTCCACAGATCTGCACTACATTCCAAAAGAGATCCTTCAAAACAAACTTTAGCTCTCATTATAGATCAGAAATAAAAATTAGACAGATCACCCCAGACATTCAGTGGCTCATAATATTTCGAGGACTGCTTTGTTCTCTTCAGTAGTGTGACACTTTCCTTTCAGTGAGTACATTGCTTGCTGCACAGCTGAGCCACCCAAGTTTCCAAGACATGAGGAGCCTTAAAGACAGCATGACAGCCTGTGAAATCCAGTTTGATAGTCCTAAAAACATGAAACTACCAGCAAAAAAGCCCCCTAATGCTTCCTCCCCCATCTCTTCTTAGTTCTGGATTGCAAGACAGCCAAGAAAGCATTCCCAAGAGCTCTGCTCAGTCTGAGTCATTTGCAAACCTGTTTTAACTTCTTTAACAGATTTAAAATAATGTTTGAGACTATGCATCTGCCGAAGAATATAGTGCAATGGTTCATATAATGTTTTTTTTTTTTAAGAAAGGTTAATTTCTTTTTTTTTATCTTGCATGTACAGCTTACATGTTTGAGGAAGGAGTGAGAAAGTAATACTGTGGCCACTTTGCAGGAAATGGCATTGGAGCCCTTGTACTTACCATTGCAGGAAGCTGCAGGAAGCCAAATACCAGGAACACTAAAAACAGAATATTGGGATTTTGATATATATATACACTGTAGTAATTTGGCAATTTATACTGGTTCAGGTTAAGTTTTCATTCTGAGGGGAATTTGACTCCTGAGGATACCTGTAAGCACAGAAAGGAATTAGGTCCTCAGAAGTCTGCTGAATGCTCAAATTCTAATAAACAGCCAGCTTCCAACTTTACAATGATCAGCTATTTGAAAATTAATATTTTCCTAGCAATGAATTGTCCTAAATGTTTCCTACTTAAACTGTTATATAAATATTTGCATTTCTTCGATGATGCATGTTCAAATTTGCATGCTGCTGGTTTGATTACTTATTGTAATCATAGAATTTACGTAAATATGCATAAAGGCATCATCATTTCCTCCGCTGTGTCTCACATGCTTTTGATTTATGTACCGGGAAAAGATGTATACTGTGCAGTTCTGCTTAAGGAGGGTATGTTGCCTGCTCTGGCATCACTTACAGTATGAAGGCAGGATTTATACACTGCTCTTCATCTGTGTTTATTTGGACAACTCACTGTTAACGTAGCTGGCCCTCTCTCCTGAAAGTTTTACTAACCTGAGTTTCACTCAGACTTACCAGAAAAAGCTTTTTTCTTTTTATGTGTGTATTGTGTGCTGTACTTTCGTCTTTTCAAAATGGCAATAATACAAAGAGGATGTGCAATTAGTTCAGAATGTGTATGCTCTCCACTTTCCTTTTAAGCCTGTGAGGACAGATAAAAGACTTTTCTAACTATCAATGGATTTGTTTGCCAGATGCTTTCCAGATGAGTACAGTGAGGGTGGAGAAAGCAGGCCTTTTGGCTCAACACAATTCCTTTGGTTCCTTTCATATTTCTTTCAAAACAAGCTTTTGTTTGTTTTTTAAGAAACAGGAAAAAAAAATCTTGGCAAGTAGAAGGCATTTTAGAGGGAAGATCAGTTTGTGTAGTATTGTATTGAAAAACTGGGCATCTTTAGTTCTAGAGGGATGCAGGAAATTGCTCAAGGCTTTTTTACACTCTCTGAAGGATTTTATTTTTTAAATACATGGGGTTTAGCATTGCTAATGTTGAAGAATGTTCTGTATGTGAGAAGTCTGAAAATAATAGAATTGTCATTTTTATTACTTGTATCACTTTTTTCTCCTGTCCCCAGTATGTAAGAGGCCACTTGTTCAGTGCACTCTGGGAAGCAAAAATTGAAACAAGCTACTACTTTGTTTTCTGTTTACACCCTGACATTTCTAAACAAGAGAAGAATGCAGAACACTTGTAGAAGCGATTATTTTCTTCTAATTTTGCAAGAAATAACAAATAGAAGTTTGATGATTTTGATTTGGTAATGATGTGTTATATGAGAAATATGCAGAGCAATTAGAAATGCCAAGAGGGTCAGGCATTTTAAACCTCTCTACCTGGTATAAATGCCAGACTGTGCTTCTTTCTGACTAAAGCAATGTCACATTTTCTGCATGTGACAAACTACTTTGGCATTTAGACTGTTGATAACTATAGCACATAAATTGCAAAGATTGAAGGCTTCAGTGGGTAAAGGAGCAATTAAAGAAGCAATCGACTGATCATCAGTCATTAGTGAAAGTGGAGGACAATTAAACAAGCCAACCAAGCAAAAAACCCACCTCATTCCTGTATAGGCTTGTCCAGAGGTGGTTCACAGGTATGGTGCTTAAGGCCTTTAGCAATACTAGAACAGGACTTACCATCACAAAAATGTGTCCCCAACATGGTACTCCAGCCTATTGCACCCAGAATGAATATTCAGCACCCAGGAAGAGAGGCTTCAATAAGCTTGTGTGTGAGTGCTTCTCACTGATGAGTCATCAGTGTCATCTCTTCTGCCCACAAGGCAAGGATACATGTTCCTTTTTAAAATCTGTCCTTTGCATGATATTATGCAAAGTATATTATATTATATTATATTATATTATATTATATTATATTATCCAGAGTATAGTATATATAGATATATATAGATATTATCCAAAGTATAGTATATTATCCAGATCTTCAGCATGCCTTGGAAGTGCTGTAATTCAGACAGAACTGTGAACACAGAGGTTTGGTACAGCATGATTGCTTTGCTGTGAACAAGTTTGCAAAACCAATTCAAATGTTGGTCCCCCCCTTCAACATATTTTTCATAAGTCTTTCCAAAGGACAGATTAATTCTTTTGTAGTGGGCTGGGAAAGAACTGTAAAGCACCTCAAGACAAAGAATCATGGGCTAAGACCATGGAATGCTGTTTGCTGTACAGAAGCAGGCAAGTGAGGTATCAGGGTGGACATAATAAAGCACATATGGGTTTGCAGTGAGGATGCTTAGCATATCTCTTTACCACAGAGTGAACTGTAGATCTGGAATATTTCATTGTCAGTGCCTAAGACTGAAAAATCAGTATATTTATGCTGTAGCTAATGCTGTTCACTGTAATTCTTTCACTTCATTACTGAGACAAGTTGAAAAGCAAAGGTCATAGTTTGCTTAAGCTGCCATTGCTGAGTTCATCAGGCAGGAAGGAAATGCCTTCTGCAAGAATGTATTTGGATGGTAACTACTGCATGACAAGGTTGGAACAGATGATCCTTGAGGTTCCCTTCCAACCTGATATTCTATGATTCTCTACTTCTCTAGTGTATATGACAAAATGATGCTGATTCCTGTATCTCCTCTGAGCATCCTTCCCTGACCCTGTGTTGCCACTGTGCTTCCCCCCCCACACCCTGTGCTACTTGTTAAGAATCTGTTTCTTTCCCCCCACTTGTCCTTCAAAGGTAGCAGTGCACCCACTTCCTTCTCTCTTAAAAGCCTTTTCAACACTTCCTATGCTCTGGCTGGCAGTCACTGCTGGCTTTGACAGGTCCATATGCCAGGGTACAGTAAAGTCAATGCATGGCTGCAAGTCAGTGATGGAGAAAAAGTGTGTTTTCATTGGGTGGTGAAACCATTTGATCAGTGACTCCAAATATATTATCCCACTGTTAAATGAGTAGGTCTCAGTAGTCTGTCTTAGCACCACAGATAAAGGGAGTTTGCAGGAAGATGCTGTGGAAAGCTGTGGACAGGAAGTTCAGAGTTTGAGTCCACTTTAATGTCAGTAAGAAAATTGCAGCTACTGGAACAATGGGAGGCAGATACAAAGACAGGCTTGGCCCTCTCTCAGGCTACTCCAGACTTTGTGCTGCTTAGTTGCTGAAAAACTTCCAGGTTCTGTTCTTCTAAATCAAAGAATCTTTCCTCATGAAAAGCAAAGCTGTAAGGGTAATGTGTGTAGCAGTCTAGGAAAGTTCCAGCACGTACTGAGGCAGGTGCTGGTGCAATGGGGAAGAGGATAAAAGGGGGGAAGTTTCTTCTAAAGCCCTCTATATTGCACAGCTCAGAAAAACAAGTTTGTCACCATCTTATGACTTGCTCTCCCTTCCCTTCACTGCACCTTGAATGTTCCCCAGTTAGAGAGTGCTGCCTCTGCTTTGCTCAAGATATCAAACATCCTTGACAGCAGGCTCAGTGCCACGTGCCAGAGGACTCTGCACGGCTACAACAGCTCCATATACAAAGTGAGGGCCTTAAGTAGGCAATCTGGCTGCATAAACTCTCTTGTATATGTTATCATACTGAGAATAGTTCTTCTGCTGCTCTTGAAATATGGAAGATAAATGAACATTAACATGCTGGAGCTATCTACAAGTAATAAATCGCAGTGCCTAAATGTTTATGTATGGAACTTCTGCTCGCCAATGCACAGCTCTGATTTATCTGCCCCTGGGGAGTGCCAGGTAGCAGTTCTTTTGCATAAGTGCTTCCAGCTGAGGTACAAAAAAATGTATCATTTAGGGCTGTCTGCTTAGCAAGACTGTCAACTTTCCTGTACAAACTGCAGATGAGGAAAAAACTAGTATTTTTCCACCCATCTCTGGATGACCTGTTTAGCAGCAAAGCTTTGTACCTCACTTGCAGGTTAACAAACAAGCCAAACCCACTCAGCAGTCTCCCCCTGACGCAACTTCTCTGCTAGGCCATGTTATTCCCAAGTTTTTCTTTTGTATAGAGTTGTGCCTTTAGTAAAGTGCCATTGTTTGCTTAGGCAGTTCTTGTCTGTGCAGTGTTCAGAACACAGGAAACCTCAGCTATGCCAAAAATCTTTAATGAAGTATGCAGAGTACATTTTTAAAAGGCATTCCCCTATCTAGCTGTAAAACTGTAGTCTCTCTGCTCAGACTAACAGCCATGAGGACAATTATATATATTGATAATTTTATTAGGCAAATCAATTCATTTGTGCTCAATCCAAACCACAAAACTAATTCTGCAGTAAGTACTTGTACAGATAAACTCTTCCTTTTTTTTCCAGTAGACTCAAGGAATCAGCTCAGCTTTAAGGATCTGGAACAGAGAGAAATATTTGGTAATTTTGGTACAGGGTATCCATTAGTAATTAGTCATAAATTCGCTTGTTTTGAATATGGGTTTGGTGTCACTGAATTTCCATAGCATCCCTGAGCCCACATAGCTTTCTAGTTACAAATTTCAGCTGGAAAGGCAAACACTCCTTGGGACTTGCCCTCTTCATAGGAGTCAGTCTGTGCAAGCCTTGAGAGACTGTTTCATGCAGACAGCATTTGTGGCACTGGCATGGGACAGCTTTGTCCTCAAGTCTGTTTGGTATGTCTTTTCCTACATGAAACAGAGGCATGGGGCTGCTCTTTCTTTTGTGTCCGGGATGTCAGGAGGGAGGGGCCTGGCAAGGGTTATGCTCAGCCTTAAATGAGAAAGGTGAAGCGGGGACACAGAGCCTGAGCAAGTAGAAAGGAGGAACAGCGGGATGAGCAGCGCTCCCAAGGAGAGGGGGCAGGGCAGAGTGCATGGAGAGTGGCACGGAGCAGAGCTTTGCCAGAGGCATGTTAGAACAAGCCACTGCCATTTCAACAGACAGTTCAGCAACTGAATGAAGGTAATGCAACAACCACAGTAGCATGGAGCTCAGCTCTGGCTGTAAAACATGTACAGAATCCTTGGTTAACACTTCAGCAGCTCAGTCCACGGGCTGGAGTCGCAGCAGCATCTGCAGTACAGGAGCATCTCACAGTGCCTGGACAGAGGGCTGGGTTCAGCTCCCCATGGCTGAGAGCACCACAGTCCTCCCTGCAGCGTGTTTGGATCCCTGCACCTCTGCAGAGCATACAAACGAGCACGGTGGATGCAAATAGCCATCCCGAGCCCATTTTCATGTTTACCTTGTTTTCCTGCATGGCGTGTTTGCAAATGCTTGCGAGTTAAACACAGCTAGGACTGCGCAGGAACACGAGGGGATCACGTAGACAGCCCTGGCAGCGTGTCAGGCTCCGGGAGAGAGTTACAGAGGGCTGAGACAGTTATAGGTGGAGCCGTCTGAGATAGCTGCAAGTACAAGTTTCACAGACTTCTCTCAGAACATTGCCTGCAGGGCACAGATGTGATAGGAGGGGATGAATACACTCCTGTCTTTGTTGCATGTTTGTTTTTGAAGCTGAGCTTTTAAAACAATGTCACTTTTCCTCCTACGGTGCTTTAACTACACCACAGAACACCAGTGCCTGGGTGTTTAGCCTGAGCCTTGCCACATCAGCTGCCTGTTCAACCAACCTTTTCCTTCTTGCCTGCTAAAGCAAGGGACCAAAGCAGGATGCACAGGCCACAAGGAGCATTGTGCAGGGGTTCTTGCAGGGGTGCCTGTGCTCTCGTGCCCGTAAGTGTGGTCCTTGTATCAGTCTGTGCTGCTCAGGAGCCCCCGGCAGACTGTAGCTCCCTGCTCCTGCTGTCCCAGCTCCTCTGCTTGTGAAAACTGTGACAGTCTTTTAGACTCTGCAGAGTAGGGACCCACTGACTCTCATTGTCCCACCACCTTCCTGACCACGCTTTGCTTGTTGCCCTCTGTGGAGATTATTTTCACCACCATCTTTTGTTAGTGTAAAGCCTGGTTTTCTTGGGCTGAATTCTCTTATGAATGCTTGTTTCACAACACTAAGAAATTTCTCATAAGAAGACAACTTCTGTCTTGTTTATTTAGACATATTTCCCTTCAAACTTTTCCACTTTAAAAATTCCATTCTATATTGGAGGGTTTGGTGATAGTCCTACAGTAGCAAATGCCTTTAAAAAAAGCACGACACAACAAAAACCCTACAAACAACAGATGGGGAGTCTCTCCTGTGCACCATAGGTCTGCCTTATATTAAATACACCACATCAGCATGGGTATTTTGTATAAGTTTGAATTTCTTTGCATTGGCAGTCAATGATGGATTGCCTTGGTGTTTATAAATACTGAGAGAAAATCCAAACAAAAGTTCAGATCACTGTGTCATCTCCTTTACTTATTTGTCCAATATGGCTACAGGAATGTTATCTGTGATTTTAAGAATAAAACCCCTTAAGAGATCAAAGGACATCATAGGAAGACTGGATAAACATTTATAGATTCCAACTGAAAAAAAACTACAGCTATAAAGTCTAAATACTTAGGAGGGTCTTTCCTTCATCAAATAATACTTAGACCAGTCTGACCTGTATTTTAGTCTCCTGACTAAGTTTTAATAGACGGCTTTGTTTATAGCATGGTTTTCAGAAGCCCTGAGGCCAGGGAACAGACCTGAACTGGTAGTGCCAGCAGTTATTTTATGACTTGAGCAGACGTGTTCTTACATGATGTGGGATCATAATGCAGTGATACTGAAATTCTTTAATACTTCAAAGCAATTTGCATTGGAAAAAAGATTTTCTGTTTTATATTGTCTGTAAATTCAAATTCTTTTTTGCAAAGTAAAGCACTGGTTATTTGTTATTGGTTATTTGTTTTTCATTGTTGGAATTGGTTGTGCCTTTACCTTCATAACTTAATCCTTTGATTTGAAAAAAGCCTATAATCCATTTGGGATGAGTCTCCTTGTTAAAAGAATTTGGGGCTGCAGAAATAAGAAAAATGTCATAGTACTTTGTAAACCACTGCTTTGGTGTCAGAATCCAGGTCCAGAGTCATCTGATTTGCTTGTGTTTGTCACTGGTGCATCTACTTTTACTGTGTTGCAATTCTCCTGAGCCTCTTCTGCAGAATGCGTTGCCTGTACACTTTCTCTTGCAATGATGAACAAAATGTGCCAAAACCCTCGTGTGCAGTGACAAGCAGGTATCAGAGCTGCTTGTGGTTAAAAACTCAATCACCAGACACAAAAGTCTCCTATTCAAGGGTACAGGGATTTGAAATTTTATCTCTGCTGAGCATAGTTTAGAAGCACTTTGCCATTGTTTCCAAGAGCTGCCAGGAGTTTTGTTGTATTAGGAAATGCATGATCCTGATGCTTTAAATTCATGCCTGTAATGTTATGGGTGAGGGAGAAATCCCAGAAAATCTTTTTGGTCAGTGTCTATGTTGTATTAACCATCCTGCCCCTGGGCTCACCCTGTCTGCAGTCATTAACTGCTCCAGGGGCTGACTGATACTGTCCATTTTTAAGAGGGAGAGTGTATCATTAGACCATGTTCTGATCAATGATAGTGACATTATGTCCATGTAGAGTGCAGATCTCTGTGGGCTTTGGTGTGTTTCTGCTTCACAAAAATGAGCTTTGCTCATATTCTGAGACAAAGTTAGCATCATGGATTGGGGATGTGTAGAAGTTCAAATTATCTCTAGATTCAAATTCAAATTTAAAAGGCCCAAGGACATGGGTTTGAAAAGGTAGGACTCAATATGGTATCAGAAATGGGTTTTCTGAGAGATTATTGTTTTTCCAAGTAGCTAATACTTAGGTTTTTATACCAGGGAATGAGCACTATCTTCTGGTTAAAAACTTCCAAGCTGACACATGGGATGATGAAGGTCTTTGAAAAGTCTTGTCATACAAGCACCATCACATATATTGATTGACTGGGCACACCACCTGTACAAATTCTGCTCCTTTGCTGTTATTTTAAATTTTTTAAAAAGTGCTGCTAGTAGAGTTGGGTAAAATAAACTGCCTTCACTGTAATCAGTAGTGTTATTGCACCCAACTGCTGCTATCATTAGTGAAGATACTGAGAGCCATTGTTTTCTTACTCTATTTGAAATTTGAGTCCATAAACTTTTATGAGCTATAGTTTAGATAATGTTAGGAAATGGCTTGTCTGGAACTAAAATTATCTCATTGTTTCAAACAGGCAGGTACAGGTTTTGGTCTTTTCTACATTACTCTATTTGCTATAAAACAGATCTTATCTTTTAAGTGTTATGGAATTGCACATTAAATTTCTGGGTTTATACATGGAAATACAGTAGATCTGGCTTCTTGATGTCTGTGGCTCCATATGAGTACAATAATTAATGATCTAGTTCACAAGGAGAAATATCTATGGAAAAAAAAATAATGTTATATTCTCTTGGGGCTTTTTATAAGAGATTCTCAGGTTTATCTGTGTGAGTATCTTTATGATTGTTAGAAGTGTGTTTCCTTTGACGTATTCCCATCACAACAGGGATTAACTGCATTCTGGAGGCTGAGTGTAAATTTGTTTACACAGTAAATCAATGGCAAACAAGATTTTTCTGCATTATCCATCTATCTTGGCTTCTAAGGAGCAAATAGTGAATTATTTCTTTTGGGATTTATATAGCTTTATCGCCAAAGTCCATGAAAGTTTCCTCCTTTTTGATAGCCTAAAGAAAACCATTTACTTTTTAAAAGAGGATATATGCTATCAACAAACTGAAATGTGCTGCATGTGTGGATACACTAATAAAAGACAAGAACACTTTTTCCACTGAGGGTTTGTTTTCACTAGGATAATACACTTCAGATCTTCTGGTCAGTTATATTTAGGGAAGAAGATTATTTTTGTACAGTGTTGTTTTTGCAGTGCTCAATGAAGATTTGTTCTTGCTGCTGGTAGGTGAATCTCAGGGAATTCCAGTACTGCAAGTGATGCTCTCCAAGAACAGCACAAGCAGTTGTGGCTCCCTGGGTTTAGGCAGCCACTCTGAGTAGGAATTCACACTCTGAGCAAACACTTCAGTATTGGTTGCACTGACAATGTACCAAGTGAGGTCTCCACCCAAAAGCAGAGTCAAGATCTTGGAGAGAGCATTGCTGAACAAAGGCACAGTCAGGAAGGAGCCTGAATTTGTAATGTTCAGAATTATTGTTCAGCCCTACCATCTCCATCCCAAAGTCCTCAGATTTTCAAATTCAGGCTGGCTCTTCACTTATGTTGATTGTTTTCAGACAATGATATTTTCCTTCTTTTTTCTTCTGTTAAGAATGGGGGGGAAAAAAGCGAGGTCCCTTAGAAGTGCCTCCCTTCTGCTATATATTTCTTAATTGAGTTCTTGGCATAAGGAAGGGAGAAAATATGTCTAGCTATTAGAGTAGCTGTGTGAACTGGGAAAGCCTCCAACTTCCAGAAATATATTTAAAGGCTTCAAGAAGATCCAAATTTCCAAATAATTTTTACTCCTTTGCTTGGTCAGCTGTCAGTATTTGATAAATAGGGTGGGACTATTGTCAATATTTAACAGCTCAACACAAATATTATTCTTCATACACTGTAAAAATAGTATATGAAATGCAAATAAAGTGCTTTATTCCACAGTTTGGTAGTAACAGAAGCAAGTGATAAAATCTTGCCTTGCCTCCATACAAAGGCATAGAGAGGGAGAAAAATGTTACCAGTGGAAACAGTCATCCCTGCTGGGAAACAAAACAGTGAGATTCCTCACTCCTCCCTAAAGTCACGTCCCTGGTGGGGTTCTGTGATAGAAGTTTGTTGTGAAGTGTTTCTGAGTAAGAAACAGCAAGGTAGGACTGTTAATTCAAACCAGATCACTGTGAAGTCTGCAGAAACAGAGCTCCTCCTGTAATCAGCCACATATCACCAGCACCCCTTGAATTGTTCTGCAGTCAAATATTGCAATACAAAACTCAGTTACTTCTGGAACTTTCCCTACATTCAGAAAACTTCATCCTAGAAAGCCACCAGTTAGCTTTACACTGCTGGATGGAGCAGCCTGCCCTCTCCATAGCCATGTGCAACCTGACTGTGGCATCATCCTGGGAAAAATCAAGATGCAGCATAGTCAGTGTGAGATGGGTTTAATGAGCACCAGAAAGAGGCCTGGATGTCACTTCCCAATTTTGTGTTCCAAAATGGTTTCCTATTATTTAAAATCTCTAGAAACTTTATTGCTGTGTGAATGGTTTGACACAATAGCCAGGAGACACAGCTCTTTTAGCTGACTGAGAGAATCTGAGTGTCAGCCGTGCTGTGACAACCCGGGCTGGCCGCAGGGACGTGTCCACATCGTGCAGCCTGGCCGCCTCTGCAAGGCCACTTGTGTTGGTAGCCTGATTAAGCCACCACCCACACAAAACAAAGGATAAGGAACAGTGCCAGTTTATTCAGGAGACTTTCAAATCTATAATTGTTTTGGATTTGGCTTCTGTCCAGTGTAAAATGCATTTTGCGTGTTCCTACAGCTGCCGTGTAGAGAACACCCTGAAGTAGTAGGAAGCTGCTCAATTACTAGAACTGTAATGTGCCACTTATTCTGTAAATGAGTGAGTAAATCCACGAAGAAATACAAATAATAGTAAAACTTTATTATTCCATTTTGTCCAAAACAGCCAGGATGCTTTACCAACTAGTTCTTTCTCTAATCCTTTACTATTAACACTGTTAATGTGTTTCAGCTGCCATCCAGAAAAGTCACATCTCAAAGCCCATTCCATCCTTCTCCTGTCCCCCACCACGAGGCAGAGCTCCACTGAAAACCAGAAAGCTGAGCAGTCTTGACTTACAGACTGAAGGACAATTTCAGGGCACTTTAAGAACATCTGTTCCTGTATGTTAGTTCCATTCCTAATTTGTCTCAACACTGTCATCAGTCTCAACAGAGCAATGGTTCTGTCTTGGACCAGGAAGTCCTTGAGATCCAGTGATGGATAAGTACATACCTTTAAATAGGTAAGAGCTTGAAGACTTGGGCAAATATCACATCAGTCACAGAGAGTTCTTATAAATACACAAATTTTCTTCATAATTATTGTATGAAGAGTCAAATTAAAAGCTGGAGATGAAAAGATTCCCTCTGAATGAACACAGGCTACCTGTGTACCTGAAGTGGCAGCACTGGAATTGCCCTTCAGCCTCTGTGAATCAACTTTATTCAACCTCCTCTAATTCCAATCAGCAAATCTAGCATTGCTAGACAGGAGAGTGTAAGCATGGGGTAAGCATTTAAACTGCACTTTTCCAGACAAAACCAAACACAGATGGCACATTACCCTGAACAGTTAAATACTGTGTTGTACTAATTCTGACAAGTATGGTGTTTCAGTTTGACTTCTCTAGCTAGAAACTCACATGTGTCTTAAAATATTTGTCTGTTATTTTGTCATGGTCTGATTCTCTTAGAATAAGTCTATTAATTCTTTTTGAATTAGTAGCATCTACAGCTGAGAATATGAGGTTATTTAAAGGAAAGAAGCTTGATGTTAATTTCCAGCAGTTTATAGGACTTTATTATTTGAGGAAACAGTAATTAATTCTGTCCATCAGGAAATATTTGCGACCTTTGCAACTTTTGTATCATGCACTGAGGTATCAAAGGTCACTGTTCAAGGGAAGCTGGTGAGCCACAGGGTGCTGGGGAAGACTTTGCACACATTGACACTTCTTGTCAGTGAAGAGAGTGTTTGCCTTCACATGAGTCATCTTCCAGTTTTGATTTGGGGAGGATCAGCAGCTGCAGAGTATCATACGCTTCTTGCAGACATCTCTTTAAAGCCTGTATGATGTTTATAGTGTCAACTTAAACTATAGTGTCATATTGGCCTGAGAAAAGAGAAGGGGACAGGTTACTCACATAACTGCAGCAGACCCTCATCACATTCCTATTTTTAAAGCAAACAGGTAACACTTTCAGTCAGGGTTTGTACAGCTGGCTTGGACTGAGTCAATATGAAACCTCTGCCAATCTGCTTGCACAGCACCTGTGAGAAGTGAGGATTTCTCACTTGTGTTGACTTCAGAGTGGATTAAGCTGCTCTGCTTTGACAGATCTCATCGCTATCTTCACTTGTAGCCTCTCACTTGTGCAGCCTCTCTAGGAGCATCATGGCTGTTTTGAATACCTGTAGAATACATTTATGATGGATGCTACCAGCCAGTGTTGGTGTAGTTCATGATAGCTTAAACTTGTGGGGCAGGATGTGCTGAAGAGTCTAGATTTGGCATAGACACATGATAATCAGAATCACTTGTGAGGAAAATCCCTGAATATGGAGCTCTGAAATCAAGAGTGGATATTGGCCACAATGCTTCCAGCAGTTTATCAATGGAGATGTGGCAAATCCTCTTGCATAGTCACTGAGCTGGTAAACTCTTCATACTGACAAAACTGTTTCTGTTAATTTCTCCATGCACTGTGGACTGTAAGAAAGATTGACTTTTCCAGAAACCACTTTTAACTGATTTTGGGACAGTCACAGTTGTTTAACTACAGAAAAACTAGACTTTATTAATTTGTTTTCTGTCTAATCCCTTCAACTATAAAGTTGGCAGCACACACAGGGAACAAGTGCCAACATCAGCACTTCCTTTAAAATAAACAGCAACTCAGATAACATTTACATGTTATAAAGAAATGGTTCATTTGATATGTTCTTTCTCTATTGCAGCCGAGCTATAAAGCTGAATTCTTCTTCCTTTAAACCATGAGAGAAATAAATAATTTAAAAGCAAAAAATCCCTAGAAAGTGAAGTAGCAAATGGTTTTACTTTCTCAGAATTTTGTCTCTTGGAAAATACATTTTAAGGTGTGAGCTCAACCAAAAATTCTGATAGGAAAAAAGTGTCCAAATTTCAAATACCCTGTCAAGATTACAATTTCTAAGTGCAGATCTGATGAACATAGCTTTCAGTTATTTGGATCAGCTAAAGCTTCCAACAAAATTTGGTCTGGATTAGGGAGCTGTAGTAGCGTAGAATTTGTATGCATTTCAGGAAGGACAAGATATTCTAATTATCTGTCAATATAACTACTTCTAGTAAACACTGTACTTGTATAAACGTTTGGGTTAAAATATTAGAAATCATATTAGACTGACAGAAAACTTGCATGTATGTTAAGACTAAAATACTTCTGAGTATCTGGGGGACATTTTATGAAGCTCTTACATAACCTAGGAGGTAGCAGGAGTTAGATTGACTCAGAACTGCCAGGTACTTCTGGGTTTTAAGTATGTCATATTAATGTCCTTTCACTCCCACTGAAGAAAAATTCAGCGACATTCTAATGTTCCAGTGACTTCAAATGAAGTTTCATTTTTTTTTTTAGACAGAACCCTTTAGAACATCAACAGCATCACTGGCAATTGTGAAGGAAGAAGAAGGGATAATGTAACACTTTCCATTTTTGATCCTAATTAAAACATGTTTGGTATTTTGGATACATGAAATCCTGATGACCAGACTCATATCCATCCTAATGCTGCCAACAGTTTTGTGGAAGAGGTCTTCAGGGAAGACATGGAAAACAAAACTCAGAGTGAGTATAAAACTGGAGTTGTGTATTAATATTTAAAACCATCTTGTTTTGTTCCATTTGTTGGAGTTTTTTTAATAAAATGATTATACTAGCTAAATTGCCTGCCTAATTGATTGTGTGGTGGCACCAGAAGTGACAAATGATATCCTCCCACAGTAAATGTAGCTGCTAAGTGAATGCTCCAGTGTAATCAGGAGCTTTTTCTGGTTTCTTGCAGCTGAACTACTGCACCTAGAATAGGCATGATTTATGTGATATGAAAAGCCATGTGAATAAAACTATTCAAATGGACATAAAAGAATTTGGATCCAAAACAATATTTTGTGACGGAATGGAGCAGAGCATGAAGCTTACGAAATCTGATTTATGGATGTGCCAAAGGAAATGTCAAGATCCTATTATGGAGGTATGTGGCTGAAAAAAGATATGTTACATTATACATTTATGGTTTAAGGAGTTAGAAAAAGTGAGAAGATGCCAGTACAATAAACTATGATTTATTGCCATTTCCTTGTTTGAATAGAAGCTTTTTTTGAGCTGATAAAACAGTTTAGGAAGAACAATAGAAATACTCATTTGAAGCATTATGTACTTCAATAATCTCATTGTATGTGAAGCTGTTGTATCCAGTAGGATTTTCCTAGAGACAAAAATAAAAAGAGAATAGTTTTACACTTTTCATAAAGATATGGAAAAGTCTCAGATATCTTCACATATATCCAGAAAGACACGATGCACACTGTCCAATGGATCATAGCACAGGGATCACCAGGCTGAGGCCAGCCTGTGCTGTGAACCCCCAGCTAAACACCCTGTGTATGTGTCAGATGAGCTCATCTGTGCCAAGGCGAAAGTGGAGTCACTCAATAGTTGAAAATGAGTTGAGGCAGTAAGGGATGCTGCCTCATTCTTATTTGCAATTAACTTTTTAAGGAGCTTGACCATTAAATGGTATTTTGCATCATAAGACAGACTTCTGTCCAGGATAATGTGTTCTTAAAATAGATATGTCCTAAAGTGAAATCTTGTGTTTCATACAGAATGGAATTAAAATCAATTCCTAACTCAGACATGAGACTGAATCCCAAAGGTTATCAACCACCAACAAGCAATTGAACTCTTAACTGTCCAGGAAAAGAGATTCCAAAGACAGCTGCACGCACTGAATGTCTAAAAGGAACTACACACATTGACATTTTGGCCCATTACTTCAATTATTTCAAGCTTCTTGGATTTTACTTTTTTTCTCCCAGAATTTGAATCACAATGTAATGAATGCAATTCCAATCTCATCAAACTGATTTACACTGTCATTGAATTTTCTGTTCTTGAGTAGCTGATGAAGGAAGGGATGTAGCAGTCTGACCTTTACTTACTGAAATTGAGGTGCATCATGGCAAAGTCTTTCTGTTCTTCCCTGAAAGTGTGTTTGAACATTTTCAGAGGGTTCTCCTTTGCCTTCATGGATTTCTCCAGTATCATAATTTTATCTTCTGTCTGGAAGATTTCCTGAAGTACCTGAACAAAGCAGAACATTTTTGTAAGCCTCACATGCATACAAAATCAGAACCCACCCCTGCTTTTAAACACTCCTATTGGAACTTCCATCCTAGCATGTCATTTTGCTTAATTTAGGGGAGGAGACTACTATAATCTCATATCAGATGGATGAATTTGTATAATTTTGGCTTGCTCTTGCCATTTCCCTAAAAGGACATATGGTAATCAAATCTCATAGGAGAGCCAGAAGGAACTGGCCACGTACTCACATATCATATGAAAGCATTTAATGAAGTTCTTCCTGGAAAACACCAGGAAAAGCTTCCACTAAGAAATGCACCATCCCTTTCCTATTATAAAACCATTACATTTGTAGGCAAATTGGAGTATACATTTATTACAAGAAGAAGAGAAGTGTTGAATTACAACTGTGGGGGAAATTACAACTGTGCTTTTGTGATAAAGCCATTTTCATGGAGGCAGTGTTTATAGCTCTACAGGATCTCTTTCCATTTTGCTTCACTATTAATTTTTCTCCTAAGTAAAAAAATCTACTTCTTGATCTATGAACATTTTGCAAAGGTGAAATTCCAATAAACTGTCATTTTATTTTAAACTTTCATTCAATTCTTTTGAGGACATTTGCTGCAAGAACATATGAACACAAGTCATATTTCCCTACTGAAACTTTCTCAAAGTTTTGAAAACTCCCATAGAAGTGGTAGAGGGAAGATCAACTTCCTTTAAAGACTTATTTTCTGTAAGTGGAGAAGATAAGGGGTGAACATCACCAAAAAGGAGAGATACATGGAATTAGTATAGCATAGTTTTTGGTTGCAGTGCTTGTTATCATTTAATCGTATTAACCCTGAGAATCCTCTAAGTGCTTCTTATGTGTTTTAATCTGTATGGGGGGAAAAGGAGAGAGAAATTGCAAGGGAAAAGTTTTGTTCAGTATTAAAAAAGAAAGAAGGGGGAAAATGTTTATATTTCCTAGCCTATTGGTTATGATGTTACCCTCATTTACCAGGATTCATTACAGCCAGTGTGGTAAACCCATTCAAGCATTTCCTGTCGGTAGCTTTAGAGTGGAAGAGGTCAAATTGAACTAATGTAGTTTCTTCAGCCAGTTTACTAAAATCAATGCAACTTGAATTTCAACAGCCACTAAAAATGGCATAATGTGATTTAAATTATGCTGCTATTTAGATCTGGTCTACACATTAAGTTGTACCAGATTTGCTAATGATGTGTGTGGTTTGAAAATTGAATTAGTTCCTGCTGCTGAAAGGTTATTTATAGACAAAACCCAAAGAGTTAAGAATGCCAGGAGCCTGCATCCCAGTCCAAATCCTTAGGGGCTTGTTGACACTGTATAGTAGAGCAGTGGGAAAGATCTCCTGGCTAGCACTGTCCAAACCCACTCAACCCTTACAGCAAAGCAGTTTTGCAGTAGATTAATCACTTTGGGCCCTGAAGCAGCAGCCTGTGAACATGACTGAACATTTGGAGCCACATTTCCACACTGTACTGAGCCCTTTGTGTCCAGGCTAGGTTCTCTCAGAGCTCCTTGAGAGAGCCTTCACCCAAAAAGAAGCCTTTATTGATTATAGACTACAGGGAAAAAAATCTGGTTTGGTATGGAGAGAACACAGTATGGAAGAAAGTGAAGATAATGGCAGTAAATTTCTCCCTATAATTTAATTCTGCAGTGGTTCTTTCCTAATCAGATAATCACTGTGAGCTAGCTGTGATTTAGAGGAAATATTTATGTAGGTAATTTAGTGCACTTTGGTAGCTACTTGCTTTGCAGAGGAACTGCTTATGATAAGAGCATTGTTGGAAACATTGTTTTATATGCTGTTTACAATTTAACTGGTTACAGAAACAGACTTAATGACATTAAATATTGATTTTACACCAAGACCACATCCTTCCTTTTCCCTGAGAACACTAAGGACTTGGGTCTTCTGCTGCTCAGATGCAGAGTTTGAGTAACCTGTGTGTTGTCAGGACTTGATTATTTTATATTGTGTGTTCACCTGTCCATTGCAAAGGTGAGGTCCAGTTCCCAGATAGCCCTCCTGAGTAGATGTGTGTCAGGGAGAGGTTTACAAGCCTGTCAGTCCTATCCATTGCTCCCACTGTCTCCTTCTCTGCTAACCAAAGCCAGCAGCCTGTGGGGATGTACCAAGGCTGTGAGGCAAAGAATCCCCAGTGCTTTCAGAGGTCAGCCGCTGCCCAGCAGGGTCCTCCTTTCCTGTGTTTATGTTACACCCCCTGTCAGCACAGCCGTGTTTCCCATGCTACGCCTTGATGCCTGCAAGGGAGCCAAAGCCTGGTCTGATGTGGTTCTGTTGGGGGGACTTGTGAGGATGTTGGCCTCTTACATTAGTTCTACTTAAAACTGGGAGCACATTGTAAACAAGTTCATTTATTTTCAATAAAAAAGTATAATTCAAAGTAAAAACAATGAAACAAAGCAGCAAGTTTCTCAGCCACGTAAGAACTGGGCACAGTTATGTCTCTGTTTCAGAAAGTATTGAATGGATTATTTGTTTTCTACTTCTAGAGGAAGAGAAGACTTCTCATGGTTCAGATTCTGGGTAGGACCTTTGTGGTTCAGCCTTTAGTCTGTATTGGTACTCACTTTCTCTCTTGGGTAGCAGCTGGAAATGGTGATTCATCTTCATGAACCAAATCTAACAATGAAACCGTGCAATTAAAACAGTCCAGAGCACTTGGTTAGCAATGAACCGGGACACTGAAACCAACTCCCAGAGCGATGCCACAGGTCACACACCTGCTCATGTTATGGTGAGCATGTAATGCAGTCACCATGCTGATACTGCCTAGCCTCTGATCGTGAGTCTATGAATTTCGTTGATTTGGTGAATGGAGATAGGTTACAGGTTGTCTTACACTGAGTTATTTCTAATGAAGTTAGAGAAGAGGATGAAATTAATGTTTTCTGCAAGAAAATGTCTGCAAGCACTTTACACACAACCAAGGAAACTGGTTAGTGCTACAGAGCAAACTCCTCATTCATTCATTCACTAAAAAAAATATTGTTTAAGCCTGGCTGTGAACACAAAATTGAAACATGTAACTATGCACCCATCTTTAAGCCTTGCCTGGCTGCATGTAAGTGGATGTGGGTTACGTTCATTGTGCATTCTTGAATTTTGTTGGGTTTTTTTTTAAAGCACTGACATTTAAGACATACAAAATAAAATGGCCTCAGGGGAACCACCTCCAATGCATCACAGAAGCTTTGTTCAAACAGTTTTCGATTACTCACTCTGACCACACATTGGCTGAAATAGTTTGGATAATCTGCTGTACAGAACGGATTGGTGGGGAGGATCACCAGACAGCGTTGCACCAGCCCACGTCATTTCTGGATGATGTCCAAAGGCAGGAAACAAACACAACAAGTGCTGAGCAGCGTGTTCCTAGGAGAGCGTGGGGAGGCATTGGCCCAGCAGCTGCCCCACCGGAAACTTTCCCTTCCAGAACATGAGGAAAGTTTTGTGCTGCAACGTTCTTGAGACCATGGAGAAAACTGCTCCAGCTGCTCTCTCATTCCACCAGGCTGTGATTTTTGTATGCTGGATACAGCTAGACGGAGAGCAGTCACACAAGTTCCATCAGGTACTCAGTGTGGGCTTACATACAATATAAGCACTTCTAAAATGCTGCAGCCTGGCTTTGTTTCTTTGTTGGTTCTGAGGTCAGCTCACTGTTTACTATCTGAATGCAAAAAGCAGCAGCCAGGTAATGTCGTGGGAGGAATATACTTGTGCCTTCTCATTTGTAAATTCCTTTAACATTTTGCCTCTCCGTCAGTTTTGCTAAATATTTTTCACCCACGTTTCCATATTTTGCCTAAATTATTTTGTAAATTTAATATTAGTTGATACTATACTTGACTGAATAAATAGTGTACTCATGACTGATTTCACAATTAATTTTAGGAGATATGCCACATTATGTTAAAGTAATACTATGATAACTTGCAATATTTAGACAGCAAGCATAACCCAGATCTCAAGTCTGAAATTAATTTTAACCTGACCATTTTTACTGTCATGTCATAGACACATTCTAGTAGGAGTAACCTACTAAAACAAAATACTGTAGGCTCTTCAGGTAGGGTAAAAATATAGGCAAAAAAGAAAGTGAGAGTCAAATTCCCTCCTATATTGATATAATAAATTGCCTTTTCACACCCCAGGGATAAAAAATCCCCAACACAATGAAGCTGTTTCTAAAAGCATTCTCAGTGAGCTGAGTGGAAATACTCAGAATCATGGTGATTGTTTATTGGAATGGATGTTTATTTTTTCATTATTTTATTTAATAGGTACATGTTTTTCTAGCATCTTTCTGATCCCTGTGCTCCCAGCCTTTGAACAGCAAGGCCTGCAGGAAGGGTGGTGCTGGGCATGGGAACACTTCTGAGCACAGACAGGTGTTGGAGCTGGCAGGGATAATCTTCTGTTTAGACATGGTACAGATACTGGACTAGGTGAACATGTCACTTGCTTCCTGGTCTGACTGATTCCCAGAGCTAATGTCCATAACCATCCTGCCCTGTTGGCTACTTCCAGGAGACTGAAGCCAAGGTAACTATTTATGCTAATATTAACTTTGTGGAAAGCAGATGCAGATGTATTAATGAGGGCTGGCACCACAATTAAAGATTTTCCTTCTTTTCGTAAGGATCTGTGTACTTTTACACCAAATCTAAAATATATTTACCATAACATATTTTGGCATACACTGACATTGGGACATGTTGATGGAAATGTACCACCACCCTCTTCTACACTGACTTGTGCACACACTACTTTCTGTTCACCAGTCTAAAGATGTGGTCCGAGAGCAGCTCTGAGTCTGAGCAGAGTCACAGGCTGTAATTAAACTCCTCAGAATGTTTGCATCCCCAGATGACCACATGCTGTGAGCCCAGTGATGATGAAATACAGAGGAGCTGTAATGCTTTCTTGGGTTTGTGACCTAACCCTTGCCAAATACCTCACTGGGGCTTCTGGGCTTCTGCCTCCAGCACCTCATATTTCCAGGGTTCCACTATCCAAACTCTGGATGATCTTCCCATTGTTATGACCAAGATTAAGTCCAGAATAAAGTAAGATAAATTAATCATAGACTTTTATGTGCAAGGGATATAAACAGAAGAAAATGTGTCATTTCAACATAGGATCATTTTTAGATCACCACCATATTCACACTATTTACTCTTTTATGTAGTTTTTGATTCTTTCCTTTTTCAGGGTACTGATTTTAGAAACAAATGGTTTCAGAAAGGTTCCTGTATGTTGTTTTAGGGTTGGGTTTTGGTTGGATTTTTTTGATCTGGAAAAGATTTTGCTGTTTCACAAATTAGAAAAATATTTTTCCTTCCAAAATGGGCTCCAGACCTCATTAAAATAACAGCTTTTTTTGCTTCCAAGATAGAAAATCATTACTATGTTAATTTTCCTCTCATTTTATGGAACTAGCCTGCTTAGTTAGGAAAATAATTTTCAGAAAGAAGGATGTCTCTGAGAGTGCCATTCATTGCTTGAGAAGTCATTGCAAAAACAGCCTTTGCAAGATCAATATTTTTTAAACACAAAACCTGAACTTGTAGCACCCTTTGTCGAATTGCTATTAGAGGAGAAGGGAAGAGGAGCTGTAGTAGCTGCCTTGACTATAATCACTTCCCAATGGAAGAACAGAACTGTGGTAGAATTCAAGAACTAAGCCAATGGCTGTCCTATTGAACCATATCCTAGCCATGCTTTTTCTCCAATTATTACAGACTGGAGCAAGAAGAAAGGGTGCTCTGTGATGCTTGCTGATGGATACCAGTTAAATGAGCACTCATCCACACTCACTTCTGCCCTCACTTGCCTTCTTCTTCCTCTTGTTCCTCTGATGTATAGTCAGGAGCAAGAGAATTAACAGGACTTATTACCATATAACTTCACCCAGAGCTTAATCAGCAATGTTTTTGCTCAGTGAACCTATTGCATTTTCCTTTTCTTTTGACAACGCTGACCAGCCTGAGTTCCTCCTCAGCAGCATAAGCTGTTTGCTTCCACTCTAGCGTTTGGTAATTCTGATGTAACTCCATTACTGTGGAGTTTGTGATGAGTAAAGTGTCTCTGCTATGTATGCACCAACCAGTAACTCAGCAGAAACAGCAGCAACAGACTTCACTCTTCTCTGATGTTTTTGATCCATGTATACTAATGCAAACTAATTATTCTTTATACAAATACAAATACTCCAGTTTCTCCAGGTAGTTTATTATTGCTATTTAATGCTGTAACAGTATAGGGATATAGCTACTGGTTTTTTCCATTATAATCCAGTTGTCAGCAGTTATAGTGTCAGCTGGACTCCATGAAAAAATCCCTGCTTGTGTGTCAATATCTCACAATGCACTTGTGCTCCCTCATGCCAGAAGTTATTTTATAAAGGGGCACATAAAAGCAATAGAAAACACCAATGGAAAATGTGAAGTAAATGTTCATACACTTAAATCCATGAGAAACTTAGATGGATAGCTAATTCCATCTAAGTGGGATTAAGTGCTGTAGCTGGCAAGATCATATACAATCTAAAGTACACAAAAAACTACATCTTTTGTGCTTTGTAGATGGGGGGGAAAGAAAAAGGAAAAGAAAATGTATTTATGTGCTGTGAGCTTACACATATTTAGCTGGTTAGCTTGAACTTTCCTAAGAGTCCCTAAAAATAAACTGAAAACATCTTAAACTACTTATGACAAATAGAATTGCAGGAAAACTCTATTGTTTCCAAATGTGCATTAAAAAAAAATGAGTGAACGTGAGACTGCTCTGTTAGAGAAAGAATCTTAATGGAAAAACTTAGAGAACTCTGAGTGGAGCTGAATGAAAGTAACAAATGAATCTTGCTGCTTAAAAAAATTTTATCTGTTGGTACAAATGTTAACTTCAGATTAACTTTAGAACATATGTTTCAAAATTCAATTAATATACTTCCAACATATTACTTATTTTAGTGAAAACTTACTGCAAAGGCGATACAGACATAGATTAATGCAGGTCTGTCCTCTTCCGTGCCATTTCTGCTTTGTATAATAGGAAGACAAGGGCAGAACAAATGTTTGGAAAGTTCACTGTGACCCACTTTGAAATATCAGACTGTTTCTGACCAGAACCAGGCCAACATTCAGGCTAAAGATATGGAAATGTTTTATCAAAAGGCAAGGAAGACTTGGAACTTAGGTGTCAAGGATGTACTAATTACATTCTGTATGTAAACATTTCTACATTTTAGTTGATTTAGGGTTCTTCCCTGGCTATGGCAAAATAAAAGTGTAAAAGCTTAGTCATCTTCTTCCTCTGAAGAAGATGTGCTGTTTGTGGGTCTCTTTTATTTGCACACTTTCCAAAGTTTGTTTAAGAAGAAAAAAAAAAAGTACTATTTCTACATTAGGAAATGGCCAGGGAGTATCATCAATTAATGTAAAATAGGAAAAAAACACCATCAAAGACATCTTTCCTCACTTTAAATATCTAAGTTGCAAATGAACATAATCAGTGTGTGATTCCGGACAGAAGCTGCAAGGTTTCTTGTAAAACCCTGACATCTGTCTGTGAGCAAGCTCCTCTCAGGCTTTGTGTGAGCCACAGGCAGTTCCAGGGAAGTGAATACAGGTGTATCTTTTGAGGGGGTGCTTTCTCAAGAAGCATGTAAACACTACAGAACACTTCTGTGCCTCTTGGATATAATAAGATAATATGCAGCTGCCAACTTCTAGTGAATTTTACCTCAGTAGTCTTTGGAGTTCTTTCTTTGCATCTGCTACTTCAGCAACATGATTATTAAAGCTGCAGTTAATACCGATTAAATGATTCTACCTCTCCTCAGATGTGCACTCCAGTCCAAATCTGCATCCTTTCAGAGCGTGACAGAATTGGCCCCTGCATGTTGAAAGCACCTGATATTGTCTCCACTGAATTTAGCCCATGATGCAGGAACTGAAACACTCATCAGGGATTTAAAATAACTTGCAGCCTGAGCCCCTGGCTTCAAAACTGCTAGTGTGGTGTAAGCTACTGTCTTTGGACTTGAATTCTCCATTCTTTAACACCCTGCTTTGCCTGCTAGATCACTCCTCTCTTCACCCAAGTGTTTAATGTACTCTTACGAAAAGGTATTTTACTCACCAAATTGAAACACTGAGACAAATAACTGTCTGCATTTAGTCTTCTTTCTCCACCCAAAACTTTATTTTAAGAATTAAGCCTGTACATTAAACTTTGCAGGGATAAGTCACTATTTTTTGAGTTTCACATTTACTCTAGATTTCTATCGAACACTGAGAGTAAATACTAAGGGACACAAAAATAAAAGGTTAATTTTGGTTTTGTCAGTGGTGTTTTCTCAGTAGCCTGTTTTTCAGTTATTCATAGGGTATTCCTGTGTCCAAACTGAAGTACTGACCTTCCTAAATGATTTGGAGTTCCTTAGTGCTGCACACTTATTTAGGCAGCTGCCCTGAAAAGCTTCAGGTAACCAGCCTGATACAATAGTGAAATGTATAAATCAGTGTACTGAACCTGAGCTGGCACTGCTCACAGATACTGAGGCAGAAAATCTCAGTCTACTTGCTGCAGGATATTTGGGTTTGGGAGTTTTGTCCCCTCTCTATGATCTGATGAATTATATTCATTTTCTCACCAGAAAATGAAATTTCTAAGTAGGTTTCCATCTTGACTATCTGAAATACACAGTACTTAATCTGCTCTTTAACAGTGCTTTTTCAGACTGTAATTTATCGATCTGGGTCTGTTGAAGCAGAAAACACTTGCTCTGCTCCTGAGTGCTGCAGGTATGTCTCAGACTGCCAAATGGGTTCAGGAAAACTTTAATGAAAAAAGTCATTTCTTTGGATAATGGATGGTGAGAAAGGAAAAAGCCTGCAAAACTTATCCCCATGAATCTGCTTTTTACTAGAGCTGACAAGAATAATTTTATTCATTGCAAATCCTAAAAGTAAGTAGCGGTACTAGAGTCAGCAGAATGCCTGCCAAGTTTCCTTCGGATATGCCCTCATTTCAGTAGTGAATGAGGTGATCTTTTAATGAAAAACAGAACATAAGTAAACAAATAATACCAATTATTTTTTCCTTCTTCCAAGTAGACAGAGTCGTTATCATTTGAGATTGTGAAGTACATTCACCACTGGAGTACTGCTGTGTTAGTGATAAGGGAACTGACAAGGCATTAGCACAGAGACACTGCCCTCTATTGCAAACTGCTCTGCTGCTGCTACTGCTCTTGGATGGATGAGACCAATGCTAATCAACAGTTTTAGAACTGCATACAGTTGGAGCATTGTAGTTCAGCAATTTTCTGTCAGTCTGTAACACTGAGGCTGTGCCAAATGCACGAATGTCCCAATAACCCCAGCTCTTTTGCAGACAGCACATTAAGTCTGTCGTAGACACTGGTGTGCTGTTTGCTGCATTGCACTGACCTGCATCTCAGCTGGATTTTAACTGATTTGATGTGGATTTGTAACCTGAAAGGCACACAACGGTGTAAATCAAAACCAGAGGGGACACTGCCCAGTGGAGTTGGAGGGTGAGGAGCCAGCTGCAGCACAGCTGTCTCTGAGAAACCAGCTCAGTGCACAGCCCTGCTGGGTGCCACTGCTGCCCTCCAAAGCAGCCACTGGAAGCAGGCGGGGAATTAACTGACAGGGGATGGTCTCACATCGAGGCAAAGCAGGGCCATGCAAGAGAGAAGCCACTTCTTCCTACAGCATTCTCAAATGTAAGGGGAGGGCCTGTGCTCAATCAGGCTCCTACTACAGCAGGGAGGACGCAAAGGGAAGGCCACAACAGCCACTCATACTCATGTCTTTTTCCACTTCAGGGTAAAAGTTGATGCTGCCCAATGTGTTCCTCAGGTTAAAGCACTTCTCATTAATAAAATGGGCCTGAGTTTTTGCCAGAAAGATCCTGCTCTGGGTCACGCTGTGCACATCTGTTGATGCTGAGAAGGGGAAAGACTTACCTTAATCTAAACCACGTTAAATGCTGTGCTAAATAACTAATTGTTTTCATTAGCTTCCTATAATGCTTCATGTTAGAGTTTGCTGGCATTTACAGTGGCTTGAAAATGCTCAGTGCTGTAATTTTGGCTAGAGGGAGCTGCTCTACCATGCATCTCCACTGGTCTCTTGTGTGAGTTCACCACACAGCTTTTAATGTTTGTCATTTTAATGGCAGACAACCTCAAGTGTGAAAAACACTGGGTAGTTGTGCAGCATGAGGGAAAGCCTCAATGCAAAAAGGAGGAGGTGTTCAGGGGGAACCTTCAGGCCAGCACTGCTGTAAGTGAGAAAGAAAAGGGCAGACCAGAGTTGTGATTTCCCATCTCTCCTGTTTCAGGGGACAGATTCACTTAGAATAATTCAAACTGTACATTACTGGAAAATATGTTTAAGCATGTCTGCTCATCTTGATTACAAGGAGGGAAATATGTTGCTCCATCTCTGCTTTCTTACTCTCAAGGAATTTTTGGTGTAACTTCATCTCCTTTGGATCTTCCAAAAGCAGGGAAGTCCTGGCAGGCCTTGGGCTAGAATCAGAGTAATCAGGATAAAGAAAGACAAAGCCTTGCTTTCCAAAGTATCAGGAAGACAGTAGATATATTGGCTTTTTTGGCAAATATTGCTGCCTCCTCAATGGATTTGTCAATTGGTATTACCATCAGTCTGCCTGATGTGGGGATAGAACTGGATCAAAGGTGACCAGAAATGCCATCCTAAAACACTCTAAAGCCTGTTGCTTGCCCAGAGAGCCCCACACGAGGAGCCCTCCCTGGCTCAGAGGAAGAGGGGTGCTGAGGAAGGAATTCACTTTTCCTTTTTGATGCTTTTTGTGGGGAACATTCTATATAACCTTGGGAATGGGAAATGATCTGTTGGACCCAAAAGAAAAATATTTGGACACATATCTCAGTTTAAAATGTGGAAAGTCTTGCTGACATCAGTGAATCGAATCCATATGTTGGACAGGAAGCACAGACCTGAAGTGCTGTACTGAGCTGTGGTCTCATACCAAGCCAGTTTTTTCAAGAGCAAGGTACAATATGAACTTCTCAGATATGTCTTACTGGTCAGTTCCTCCTACCACAGACATCTGAATTTGCTTAAACATTTGACTCCACTTCCAAATAGTGTTTTGTTCATTAGTTTCCCATGAAAGGTAATTACAGAGAAGTAAGTGCAGGAGCTGTACAACTATCCAGTGGTGTTGAGCTTTTACCTGAGGTAAATATGCTTGAAATCTCCTCAAAGACCTTAACTAAACCTATTTTCAGATTTTTTCTATTTTGTTGTTGTTGTTGTTTTGGTGGGGGGTTTTGTTTTCTTTGTTTTGGGGTTTTGGTTTTTTGTTGGTTTTGTTTTGTTGTTTGTTTGGGGTTTTTTTGTAGGTGGACAGTTACTGGTTTTATGTTTGGCTTGGTTCTTTTTTTTAATTCCCAGAGTGTTCTTTCTAAAAAGCTTGCAGTTGTTGAAGTGCTGTGTCCCAAAAAAAGATAACTTTGCAGTATATTTCTCTCAAAAATAAAGATTTAACACCAGGATGTGCTGGTACCTTTCCAAATATTGCCAGATACTCTTTTCTATTTCCAAGGTGAGACCACCTCAAACAATAACTTACACACTTGTATGTTAAAACAAACAAGTTTTGGGACTAACCAGTCAGAAATGGGAGTACTTGAGACTCCCAAATGTGCTCGGATCAGGAAAATATCCTTTTTACAGCACTTAGGGTGTGATGTCAGGAGCGGCAGAGAGGACAGGGCTGTGCTCAGGCAGCCATGGGAGAGAGGCAGGGAGCAGTGACTAGGATAATGTGGCCAGGAATGGGGTCCAGACTGCATCACAAGCTGGTGCACACTTCCTTGGCGTGGAAAATTATTTTATTATTTTTTACATACCAAGAACAGTGACTATCTAATTGCTCAGAAGTTGATTGGCCAAGTTAAGGCAGTATAATCTTCCAAATAAGTGTACCCATGAAATTAATGGAAATTGCCTACCAGCAAGATACAGAATTAATATACTCAGAATTGCCATGAAATACCGCAACAGCGCGATCCTACTGGAATGATACGTAATCTCCTGGGTATGAAACTTGTGAAGCTCTCCAGTTGTGAAGTGCATTACTGTGTAATACTTTCCCTGGCAGCGGGACAGCCGGGAGCTGGCTCAACGCTGGAGCTTCCAGCGGCCGAGCGGGGTACGGGCCCACAGCCCCGGGGCGGGTCGGCACCGGGAACACTCAGGCTGCGGTACCGGGATGGTTCCGTGCCGTTCCTTGTCAATTGCTTCTGCCTAAAGCAGTTCTAGTGGAGAAATTCCACCCTGGCTTTAAAAGCACGCCGCTGTCAGAGGCGCCTCTGCCGCGGGCCACGGACGGGCTGTTCGCACGGCCGGACGGCCCCGAGGCACAGCCCGGCGGCGGCAGCGCCCCCTGGCGGCAGCGGTTGGGCACCGCGGGCCCGAGGCCCCGCTCCCGGAAGTGACGGCGGAAGTGACGCAGCGCTATGGCGGAGGCGCCGGGCGCACCGGAGGGTGAGCAGCGGGGCCGGACGGGGCGGGACGAGTCCCCCGCCCGCGGCGCTCGCGGCCCAGCTCTCGCTGTCCCTTGCAGAGTGCCCCGGGACCGGCAGCGCCCAGGCGGGCAGGGCGGCCGCCTGTCAGGGATGCCCCAACCAGCGGCTGTGCGCGGCCGGCGCAGCCGGGCCGGACCCGGGTGAGTGCAGCGGCCGTGAGGGGGGGGCTCGGGGGCGCGGTGGGGATGCGCTGACGGAGCGGTGTCTCCGCAGCGGAGGCGGCGGAGCTGCGGGCGCGGCTGCGGGCGGTGCGGCACACGGTGCTGGTGCTGTCCGGCAAGGGCGGCGTGGGCAAGAGCACCTTCAGTGCCCTCCTGGCGCACGGGCTGGCGGCCGACGAGACCAAGCAGGTGGGCAGAGGGCGGGGAGAGGACGGGCGGTGGGGGACCCGGAGCGGGCAGGGCCGAGCACCTGCGGGCAGGTACCGATCGTGCGCCCCTGCTCGTTGAGGTTTGACTTTCCTGTGGGAACCCCGTTGGAGTGATTTTATTGCATGAGATCGCCTTTGGAGACAGCCCTGTGCTACCTTATTTCCAGTGGGGCAGGTTGGCTGGTTTGTTTTCCAGGTTGCTCTGCTGGACATAGATATCTGTGGGCCGTCAATCCCTAAAATGATGGGTCTAGAAGGAGAACAGGTGAGTGAACGTTCAGACATGTTTAAGGGATTTCTTCTCAGTTTTTCATTAGCATATTTAGGCTCCTTATACACTTCTAAAAGAAGTGCATAATGGGAAATGTGGGACAGTGCAATGGTAGGGAAATGAGGTGAGATGGAGAAGTTCAGCATAATATATTTTGCAAAATAGTCATCTGCTTTCAGGATGAGCAGGTCTGCAAACCAACTTTCATTGCATACCAGCCACATTATGCTGACAACTTGAAACTTGACTAGTATTAGCATGATGCGCTTTATCAGCCTTTGAATATTTCTTAAAAATACAGAAAGTAATCAGTAAACTTGCATAAGGGTTGAACAGTTATTGTTCACTTATTATTGAAGATCTGGTGCTCCTGCAGTTTTTACCTCAACTGCCCCAATAAAGCAGGATTGTTCCTGCAGGCAGGAGAGCTCTTTGCCCAGGTTTGACTTGTTCATGTTTTATGTAACATCTGTATTTATTTCTATTGCAACTTTTGTGTATCACTTTAATTTTCAGGTTCACCAGAGTGGATCTGGGTGGTCTCCAGTGGTGAGTCGGTGCAGCTGTTTCAGAAAGTTCATTGCGTGTTTTTGGGTTGGGCACCATCTTCTACAGTGAAAAATGAGTGAGGGAGGAGCAGGGGGTACTCCTGTTATCTAATGACTTCAATATCCAGATTCTGTAGAATCTACAGATATGGGACATAGAGTCTATATGTCCAGATTCTAAAGATCTATATAGCCTATATCCATGTTCTATAGAATATCTAGAGAATGCTGTAGAATATATATCCTGATTTAATAGAATATAGAATAGATCTATAAAATTGAGATGCATGTCATACAGAATTGGGATATAGACTATTTAGATCAGAGTGTTAAATTTCTTTTGTTAACAACAGTAATACTATATTTCTAAAATAGTTTTATTATCTTATGTTTACTGGCTTTGCTACTATGGGCAATAAATATAAGTCACTCAGGTTTGTTATTTTTGGGTGTCGTGCAGCTGTGTAGTGTGTCAGCCAAGAAGTATCTTGCACCCAAGAAAAACCTTATTAATCTTTAGAAAACGCAGAGAAGGACTTGTAGGAGTGTTGGTTGTCTGAAGATCACCTGTAGTGTGCATGCTGTTAGAAAGGCAGCTGGTGCTGAGAGGGAAAGCTGCTTTTATCCTTACATTGTCTCCAGTGATTCCATAAACTGCTGTAAGAATTCCATTTTTTCAGTCTTAGTGTAGTTGGTGAGTGTTGCACAAGAAGCAGTTTTTAATGCCCTAGGATAAAAGATAAGGTTCCCTGCCTTTTTTTTCATTAATGTCCTCCCCCTCACCTGCTTTTTTTGTAAAATAGAGGTTCAGAGTTGGTTTCTCTACTCTTTCTTCACTGTTCTGTTTCTCTACTTCTCCTTCAGTATGTTGAAGAAAACTTAGGTGTCATGTCAGTGGGGTTCTTGCTTAGTAGTCCTGATGATGCTGTCATATGGAGAGGACCAAAAAAGAATGGTACGTATTGAGTGTTTTCAACAGTAATTTACATCCTTGAAAGGTTTCAAGTACGTAAATATCATGATCTCGTTTAATAATGTAAAGATAGGGTAGTAAGCTAAGACCCTGAAGTTGGAAATACAGGAAGATACCTTTTCTCTTCCACATTCTTATCCTTTCCTCTAGGGCTGATCAAGCAGTTTCTGCGTGATGTGGACTGGGGTGAAGTGGATTACCTGATCGTGGACACGCCCCCAGGAACATCAGATGAGCACCTGTCCATCGTGCAGTACCTCAGTGCCACCCGCATCGACGGCGCTGTCATTGTCACCACCCCCCAGGTATGAGCCAGAATTCTACTGGGGAAGCATCATGGCAGTGAAAGGCAGTCCTTGGGTTACAGGCTGTTGATTTCACAGAAATCTAAGGGTACAGAATCTTAGAGAAATTACTTTGTTGTGTTGTGCCTGCAACTGGCTGGTCTGTGGATTAGGTGGGTGTCTCAGTGGAGCTGGTTGGGGATCCAAGTCGGTCACTGAACCACAGCAGTTCACAATCAAAAGCTGTTGTGATGTGTGTGGTGAAAGGAAATGCAGTGTTTCACTTCCTCCTTCAGAATGAGAGTTCACATCATTGTGGATGTGTCATTTACTCACCAATGGCTTAATGTTCAGAAGAATCTCCCTAAGAAGCTTTGTTTTTAAGTGGTAAGCTGTGCACTCTTTGACACCTGTGAAGTAGCCTGTCACCTCCAGGTGACCCACCAAAGTAGGCAGTTTTGTCACGCGCATTTTTAAAAGAGAAATCAGCCCTGGAAAGCTGAAACTAAAAACACAGCCAGTTCAAATAGAGGTTTTCATGTCTGGTTTGGAAAGGAACAGGAGATTAAACCAGTACAGGATACAAAGTATTTCCACAACAGCTGAAAGGATAACACATAAAGGAAGTGAAGTGTTGAGGACAATACCAGAGAGGTGGTGAAGGAAGAAGAAGAGAACAGGAGAATGAATGAGGTCAGTCATATATGTGAAAACTCTGAGGAGAGGATAAGATACTTTATATGTAATTTGAAAAGAGGTAACAAGTATAAGCCTGGTGGTTCTTGTCCTCACTCTGTGGAGAATACCAAGGGTCCTTCTGTAAAATGAAAATGTGAAAAAGTTGCATTTAAAGAAGATATGAGATAAACATAGGAGATAAAACATAAATATGGGTGCATCTTGACTAGAGTCAGATTTCAAAACAACCACATCCAATAGGCTTGAGCTGTTGTACCTGCTCTGTTGCTACTCCTAGAATTGTTGATAGAGCTCGTAGCACAGGTTTGTACTCCTAAAAATATTAAGACAGCAGTAATAATTCATTATAAATTAGCTCTAAGGAGGTAACTGAATGGATTCAGCATGAAATATTACAGTTGAAATACCAGAGTTTGCTAATATTTGTAGGAAGTGTCACTTCAGGATGTTCGGAAGGAGATCAACTTCTGCCGCAAAGTGAAGCTGCCCATCATAGGTGTTGTGGAGAACATGAGTGGCTTTGTGTGTCCAAAGTGTAAGGTAAGGCTGGCTGTGTATTACAGTGTTTCTTCTGTGGCATTGTTTGGATATCAAACATTGCTCCAAAAATGCCTTACTCTCTGAATTGCAGTATTTTAACTCTAATTTTCATGTTGTCCCAGAATGAATCTCAGATCTTTCCCCCAACTACTGGCGGTGCGGAGAAGATGTGCCAGAACTTGAATGTTTCCCTCCTGGGTAAAGTGCCTCTGGATCCACAGATAGGTAAAGTTACTTACTGCACTGCACTTAAAGCAAATAGTTCCTCCTGTACTCATATTACTACTGGAAAACCCTGATGTGGGCACTGATGTCTCTTAGCACTTTTAGACAGAATGTTTTTTTGAATCAAAAGTCACTGGAACTATGACATAGCATGATGTTGAATGAGGGAAGTGCTGTGGTAATTTCCTTAACTTTTCCTTAATCACTTAAGATTACATGCTGCATCTTTTCAGCTTTGTAATTGTACTTGAAATACAACATGTCTTTCTCTTTGGTGTAATAACCTGGAAATGCAGACTGACTAAAACCATAACCACTTCAAAGAAGAATATTTTTTAGAAGTTAAGCATTAAAACCTTACAGTTACAGTTACTGGTACTGCCCACATTGTCTTGTGGGTCATGAGGATGCATGGTTCTTTGCCCACTAGCTGTTACCAATTAATACCTGAATTAATGACATCAAGGAGCAGCTCAGCACTCCCAACTGAAGGTTTCTGCTAGTACTATTCCTCTGTCAAACTGTATTTCTAGTCCTATTACTGACAGCAGGACTTCCTAAAAGGAATAGATGCAGGTGGCTGTTTGAAAAAGTGTAACTGAAACAGGGTAAAGGCCAAAAAAAGTAAAGCTCATCTTTTCCTGTTGCTTTGCTTCTGTGTTTTTCTCTGTCTTTCAAGGAAAAAGTTGTGACAAAGGCCAGTCTTTCCTGGCTGAAGCACCCGAGTCTCCAGCTACATTATCTTACAGGAATATCATTCAAAGTGAGTCTGAGAATCACTGTGCAAATTAATCCCCTCGGTTCCGAGCACTGCTGCAATATACAAAGGTGTTAAACAGGCTTCTGTTACTCTGCCACAAATAAAATCAGGAGAGGTGCACAGCAGTTCTGAAAGTAACAGGTGCAAAGACCATGTTTGCTTCTGGGCATCGCTTCTGACTGGCTTTTAAAGTGGTAACAGAATTGTATTTGATAACTGGTTTCAATGTTTGACTTCATAGAAGTCAGACTTTCATTTTCAGAGAAGATGGGGTGCTCAGAGAAAGCTTCTGAGCCTCTCTAGCAGGTGTGTGGAGGGGTGCTTACCATAACCCAGTGGGATGCAGCTGACTGATCAATGCCTCCACTTCTAACTGTCATTATGCAAAAACTCCCTAAAGAGCTGCTGCTGTGCTGTTTAAAAATACTGCTGGGAAATACCTAAAGCCACTTCCAGTGTAATGAAGGCCCAGCTTCAGATATTTGTACCCACAGGGGACAGATGTAGCAACAACAAACTCCTGATGTACAGCTGAAATAGTACTTATATTACTTTTTCTCCATCTTTACAGGAATTCAGGAATACTGTGAACAACACCATTTTCAAGAAGAAAAGATAATGTAATCTGTAAATGGAATAAAAATGTAGTTCATGTTTAATTATAGAAAAGTAACTTATGCCTTGATTTAATAAAGGAATGTATTCTTTTTGTATACTGCAAATAAATTCTTAATATAAAGGCTCACCTTTGTTTTTTCCAGTAGTTCAAGATTCTTGTAGTTCTTCCCTCACTAGAAAGCTGTGAAAGGGAGTCTGCATCTGGATTATCAAGTGCATTCTGCCTCCAGTGTCATGGTACCAATAACCTGACTTTGAAAGTAGCAGCTGAAGATGTGAGTATACAAAACACATTTTATTTAGGAGGTTGAATATAAAATATGCTAGGTTGACACTGGAGCATGTGCAGCAGCCTTTATCCTGCCTGCTGCACAAGGGTGAGCTGTAATGCCCGTTCTCTCTCCCTGAATAACATCACTTAAGTGTCTCCTTTCAGTGAAAAAGTGGGAAAGCCACAGTAGTATTACAGTATCAGTGCATTGCTTTATTTATTTTTTTACAGGTGTCAAAACAAGATTAATGTTTTAATTCTACATAACTGCCAGCTTCACACAAGTAGTATGTGAACACGGTACCTGACTTTTGTTTTATTCTATTTAGCCAAAAGCCTGAACATTAAAAAATAAGCATTCAGTATCTTTAATAACTAAGAGGCCCTTTGGGATTGTAATTTCAAAGCTCTGCAAAATCAGTATAGTGTACAAGAGGGAAAGGCAGTTTGATTTTGTTTATTGTAGTTCCAAAGTTAAACAAATTAGCATTGTCTTTTCATTACACGTAATTCTTGGTTAAGATAATCCAGCAATTTGAGGTTAGTTGATAACTTTTCTGAAAGCAGCATGCTCCGTGTAAACCATGAGCACTGTCTGTGCTCAAACAAACAACTTTTTGGTGAAGCTTTTAAGTAACAAAGGCTTTAAACCTTCCAGGAGCTAAAGACTCAAACACAAATGACTTTATTTCATGCAGGCATAATTCTATAAGAGCTTTATCTAAATATCTTCCCATGAAGAACAGCTTTCATGAATTACTTTGTTTACTGCTCATCCTTTAGCTCTTCCTGGTTTGGTTACCTAGTGCCTGTCTTCCCATGTTCTTCACTGCCATCTTCTGAAATTCTGCTCTGTCCTGTTGAGGGAACAGAGCACATGTGGCTGTAAGCATAACCTGGGACACAGGGATCTCTTACAAAAGCAGGGAGCTGCCAGCTGGAAGCCTGAGGGTTGAAGATGGTTCTTCCAGCTGTGCTTAAGCTGGCATTAAGAGGCATTAGAATTATAGTAACTCCAAGGATTTAACTTAAGGACATTCTTCCTGAAGCTTGGAAGCAGCTCAGTTGTGGAGTTCAGCCGGCTTCCAAACATGGAGCAAAGTGACCTGGGGTATGGCCCTTCCATGTGACACTGCCAGAGGCTTGGTGGATAATCAGGATCACCCTGGACTCACTGCAGGAACTGAGAGCTGAGAAGAGCCAGCACCAGCCATGAGAGGCAGGTTGGCCTGTGCTACCCCACGGGCTGAAGCTCAGTACTTACTCTTGGGAACATCTGCAGTGCCAAACAACCTTGAAGTTACTCTGCTGCTGGTTTTTTGTCCCCCTAACTTGCAGTGGATGTAGCCATATAAATTAGCAGTCTGGAGGGAGATCCCAGCAATCACGAGAGCCTGTGGACAAACAAGAGTTCAGCAGGGACAAATCCACGGCTACGCATTGACTGTGTGGGATATACACGTGTGGGTAAACACTATCCAGATAAACATGTGCGGTAAGAGCACAATAATAAATGGCCTTCAAAGACCTCCAATCACATCAAACACAATACTTCCTTTCCACAAAATACCTCTTTTTATCAAAACACCGATACCAGTTTTGTCACTCTGTCTCTTGAAAGACTTCATTACTTTCCTTAAAGCACTTACTCAAAAAAAGGACCTACTCCCCCAGTGCCAGAAACATTTCACTTCTTTTAAGCCCCATTCATATTTAAAAGTTTTACATCCAGATACATGGCACACCTGCCAGCCTGTTTAGCTAACAAACAACTTGTACAAATAAGCTCTACACTTTACAGATTTATAAAGAGCATCCATAGACAGGATTCCTTATCTAGCATTGATGTGCAGTGAAAATAGTCAGCTGTTTGTGGTGTGTCAGGCTTAGCTGCAGGTGGACTAATGCAGTAACTGATAAAAATGTTTCTCTTAGCCTTCAGAACCAGTTTCCCAGAAGTGATCTTACTTCATTTGTCTAACTTGCCTTTTACAAGCACCTGGGCAACCTGCCCCCTGTGCCAGTTAGAGTTCTGTCTCCAAGCAGCTTTTGGCTCAGCAAACAATCTGCTTTTCAAAAATAAAGGTGGAGCTATGAACAAAGTGCTGGTTTAATTTTAACTTTTGCTTGTTTAGGGGCACCAGAAAGCAGTTAATGATTAGCAATTGATTCATGCCCATAGCTGAATTTCTTGTTTAATTGAATAATAATATGCAATCTTGGCTGTTACTGGTTATGTAGCTGCACATGTTGGAGGTGCTTTTTATCTCTTCAAATTGAATTAAGAAATGGTACTGAGCATGGCTGGGAAATTGACAGAATGAATAGTGCAGCAATTATCCAAGCACTTAATGTTTACAGGGGAAAATGTGAAAATTTCATAGACAAAAATATCTTCATGTAATGAATATATGGGGTAAATTTCCTCTTATAGTTAGAAAAAAGTGTTGGGGGTTTTTTTAAGTAGATGACTTGTAAGTAGAGTAATTATAAAATACTTACTTATAGCTCAATTTATCAAGTTGTTAAGAACTAATGATGCTGTTTCTTTCAAAAGGGAATGGTACCAGAGATCTAAAATCCTTACTTTTAAGAGTAAGTACATTTAAGTTCCCAGGAGACCTAAAATCCTGAAAACCAACAACACTGGTTCATTCTTTGTCCACTCCTATTAGTTTCATTTGACTGAAATAAATTGGGGAAGAGTAAGTTGCTACAGTTAAAAAAGAAGCCCATAATTTTGCCCACTACTTGGGGTCCTCTAGATGAAGGAGCTGACATCTGATAACCCAGTAGAAGTGCAGCTAAAAATTACCAATCCATTCCAGAGTGCAGGCCTTGACGGCAGGAAAGTCCTCAGGATTCTTTGAAGCTGCTGGTGGAATTTTTGTACTGTTGGAAGATTTGGTTCAAAACTAACATCTGGGTTCTTCCTCTACCAAGATTGTCTTCAGTACCCCCTGACTCACCAGCCATTTCAGCTTCAAGGAGAACAAGGTGCTAAAGAAAAACGTTGTCCAAATCACTGGGCAGATGATAAGACCGAGCCAAAAGATTCGGGCTTCAGTTTCAGTTGAGGCAGCTATTGTAGGCACCTGGAAGAAAAAATTGAGACTATTGGTCACAAAGTCAAAACCCACAATAAATGACAAATGAACAGAGGAGGAAGATTTCACTTATGATATGCATAGAAGAAGATTAACTGAGAAGTAGCTCATGCACAGTCTCCTTCCTGATGCCCTACTGTACACAACAGCATTTTCATCCATAGGATTTATCAGTTGGTTCTAGTTCAGACCAGAATTCTCATAAAAGTGCACATTTCTGTACATTTTCCTAAAAAGATGCAGTATCTTAGCTTAATTTAAATCTTGCATGAAGCTTATTTTCCTACTGTATAAACTAATACTTGGGTTTTGCTTCTGAACTCTGCTGACATTCCATGAATGAAGAACTGTGGCTTTGAAAATGCCTCTTGTATCATGCTAGTGTTGGGGACACTGTACCTGCAAGAGGCAGCCTGCATGCCCTGCTTACAGATTTCTTCAGGTCAGCACAACTCACATGTCTCTATGTACACTGTGGGGCTCATCACTCATCACTTAAAAAAGAACAAAAAAAATCCCTGAAACAAGAGGATTGTTCACAAGGTTCTGATCTTTCCAAAATTCAAAATCTCACTCCAACCTTCAGACTTCTCCACAACTTCTAGAGCCAACTTCTGAAACAGAAGCATCACAGCTGGAAAAGAAAACCTTCTGGACTCTTCCACTCTGAAAACTGAAAAGGTTTTTAGTTGATTTTCAGTGTATTGAATTTTCCATGTATTCTTTTGTGCAGAGTTTCCTCTATTCTGTCTTCAGGCCTCCCTTACACGTACAGGAAGCACATTAATTTGTGTTCCCTGCTCGGGACACCCTGGAGCCGCAGCCGAGGCTGCAGAGGGCGCTGCAGAGGGCACTGCAGCCCCGCACACCGAGACAGCCCGCCCGGGCTGGGGACACGGCGGGAGGGCTCCAAAGAAAGTCCCGGTGAGCAGCGCCTGGATGCTGCTCTGCCGGGCTCAGTGGGACTGCAGAGAGAATGTCAACAAGTGAGAGCAAAACCCTGAGCCTTGACTCTGGCAGTGATGCCAAATACCATTCTGTAGGGCTTTTTTTTTTTCCCCTCAGTGTGTTTGAGGGGCACTGGCAGTATCAGAATGCTCTGTGATCCAGGTTCTCTTTCCCACCATATTCCACGAATGTGAATAAAATATTAACTTCAAAATACTAAATCTGAACTGTTCAGCATTGGTTTCCACATAGATCTTTCCTGAAGAGGATTCTGTGTTGGGATTATCTATGGGAAGATGTGTTTATTACAAGATATTCTCACTAGAAAATAAAGCAGAACTGCCAGAAACATTTCCTACCTATAGCACCACGGTAATATTTATTCTGCTGATCCATATGGCGACAATGTTGTGAGACCTGTTTTGCCCTGAATGCTTCCAGGATGTGACAAACCAGTGCTTGTACCTGAATACTGACATTGTTTTCTATGGAAGCTGGATAAAAAGTAACTGTTACAAAGGTGCTCTATTTGTTACTCTATTTGACTTGGTATCAGCTTTACAAATGTCCTATGGATTCTGTTTGCCCTGTGCCTACTTCTATTAATATATTTACCCTTTTTGCTTCAAACATCCAGTGACTTTTTCCATCTTCATCAATCTGGTTCCACCAACGCAAACCAACCAAGAGTCTTCCTGTCACATTCTAGTGATGAAACCATTATTTGCATGAATCAGTAGCACAAGTCACTTGTCAGTATAACAGTTAAAATAGAAAAAATTAAAAAGACAAGCATGTTCAAAAATCATCTTTATCAAATACTAAAATTACTTCTAAAACCTGTGCCAGCTTGGGTACAACAGCCATTAACGATGGGTGAAGTTACAAATTTAGAGGCCTGTTCTCTTTCAATATGATCATTAGCACAATAGCACTTATTTAGATAAGATATTATAGGTTATATTTTTTCAAGTCCATTAATTGGACAAACACCCAATAAACAAATTTCCTCAGTAAAAGAGGAATACTGAGAACAAAAACACACTGAAAAATGGAAGATTAATGACAAGCAAATAAGCTGTGTGGGATCAAGGAAACAAACCAAGAAAATATTTCTGCACCTGGATCAACACCAGAAGCTGGTGAATACTGGAGGTGCATCAGTGTTTCACTTCTACAAAACAAAAGCCTTGTTCCACATGTGGAGTCCCTGTATCCTGGGCTGGCCTGACCCACCTGTCTGCATGGGATTAGGGCACCAGAGCTGGGCTTTCAGGAGTCTTCTGTAGCCCCTGCACAGGGTTGCAGATCTGGATGTCCTTGGGCATCCATTACTGAAAACCAGTATTACTTTAATTTTTTTATTAATTTTTTTATGGGGGAAAGCATACAAACAAATCTATATATGGTAAAGCAATTTTCTCACCATATTAGTAGACCTTAGTAGTCAGCCATAGAAAACATGGTGCTAAATAACTAAAATATGTGAACATCTTCATTAAAAAGGGCTAGACATTTAATAAATCAACAGATTGCAGTATTTTTGTCACATCTGACATTATACAAATTGACAACATTGACTGAAAAAAAAAATCACTTTTTTTGTTTTAATTAATGACAAACAAAATACTTTCCAAGGTAATTACTATTCAGGGTCATCTTACCTTGACAGACCAGAAGTCAAAGGATAGAAGGAGGAGAATTGTGACAAAACAGGCAACAAAGCTGTTGCTGAACCAGTCACAGAACAAGTAGGTAACAATAGCACTCACTCGGAAAAACAGGTGGAAAAAGGTGGCCAGTGGGTGCCTAGAAAAGAGAAAACACAGAGAATATATGAGGTTATGGGACGGGAAGGAATGTTACAGTACTTGGTGACAGTGTAGCACAACACAGCTATTTCAAGTTTATAATGGTATTTTGGTTTGAAGCTGCTATTATTTCAATAATATATATATTATTGAAATATATAATATTGGTGTATATCTTCATTATCAAAGCAATGGTAATATCAAAAGCCAAACTTTAGTCTAAAGCTAAAAGACAAATGTGGTGTTCCTGTCAAAACTTTCTCAAAGACAGAACAAAATATGGAGCCTTTCACCAGATTCTGTGGTACTGTGTGAAGGAATTTAGTGGTTGCATGCAACACAGTACCATAAAATCCTCACTGTTTCATGAAATGAATCAACACTGCAAAGCCCAAAAGAATTGAAAAAGCTCTTACGCCTTTCAGAACAGTTTGGAAAACAAAATATGAACTGTAAAACTAAGAAAAAAAAAATTGTAGCTGTTTGCTATAAGACAAAATGAACTTTCCTATTTAATGTCTAAACCCAAACACTTCCTTTTAGACAGGCAGAATGATTTGGGAATCTAATAGTTCTTCTGAATTATTGCTTATTAACTTCACTAGTATTTACGCTTTTCCTATATTGAACAAAATTTTGTCTGTAACAAAAGAAAGAGAAATTACAGCGAAATAATTATGTGACATGGAATATTGGCCTGCATAGTAGGATGGGCGGGCTGGAGAATCCTGTAATGAGCACAGTACAATTTTCAGGGTAATATGTCAAGTAAAAATCTTACTCTGTACAGTTGTTTGTGTTAATTAGTTGAAAGTGAGAATGACCTACAGGCTCTTGCAGTTAAGTAACTTCTTCCTTGAAGCTTAGTGAATAAAGTATCTGAATAAGATATTTAAGTCAACAATTGTCTCATTAAGCTCCTACCTCTCTGTGAACAATTAACAGTAGTATGGCCAATTAACAAAAGCATGGCCTAGGGTGTAATCAACTATTTAACTATTAAATGTTATTCTATTACTGTGTTTAATAAAATGAGACATATATCGAGAATTGCCTTATTAAAAACTTAAATTATAGTTATAGAAGTATAATAACTATTATAACTTAAATATCCTTTTTGTTATATTACTCTATAGCTGTTTAACTGTTCTGGTGTTTATCTTTCTCTAATGGCAATACTGCACTTGTAATACACACATGACTGGAGAGGCCAGAATGATGCACAGCTGTAGTTTATATTTACTCCTGGTCATGCCCATGAGAACTTCGAACTTTCCAAAAACTTCTTCTGACTTAGAACTGAACATGCGACATTTTAAGCAACAGGGGCTTTTCCACAGGTGGGTGGAGGGGATGTTGTGAACTGGCTAAAACAGACAGTGCCTTGCTGTTTCAAGCCTTGATCTTGGTCAAGAAGATGTAAGAATCCATTATGTAAGTGGTACCCTTGTGTCATGAGCAGCTTTCATAGAACACAACCCCAAAGCACACCAGGGTTGCCTGAGCTTGTCTAATGGATCAGTGCTTCAAACGTGGCAGTAACTTTGGAGAAGTCATGTTTCATTTTGGAAGGCAGATTCAGCAGTATTACTGGATTACAACAGCATTACTGTTTGGATGCTGAATTTGTTCCAATATCAAACACTGAAGGGTATTTACTAAAAAAAAAAAAAAAAAGAGCAAGAAGTTCTCATTTATTACAGTGCCAAGCACTTACTGAGTCTATGGAAAGGATAAAGGAAACTGCAACTCTGCACTGGCTCAGCTTGCTATACATTTGCTCCTGAAAGCACAGCAACACACTTGCTTGGACTTCTACTTTTCCTGTTGCATCTAAACATCCATTAATGTAGAACTGGAGCCTTAAGACTCAATGATTGCCATTTACCTTGTTACAATAACCTCTGTTCAGTTTGTGAGCATGATGCCTGTTAGGATAGGAATGAGCTGTAATCAGTTTAGTTGCATTCCATGTTAAAGAATCAAATTTGGGTCACACCTAAGCTATGCCAGTGAACTACAGGAGAATCATTCCAGGTACCTGCTCGGAAGTGCCACAGGAGCACTATACATGCTGGGTTTTGGGGGGTTTTTTGGGTTTTTTTCTGTCTGATATTTTAAAACATATTGAGGCAAATTTTGAATAAATGGGCTCTCTTCTCTGGCTTGATCGTTGTGTTTCCTGGCTGATTTGTAAAAGAAGCAATCATATGCTCCCAACTTCCAAATCCGAAGTTCTGGTACTGCAATGAATTTAAGTTATCCTTTTCCAATTTCTTAGGAAAGTAGCCACTAACCTTTTGCTTTTAAGGAGCTTTTTTGCACACACCTCAGAGAATCACAAAAGCACAATTTGTCATAGCCTATGCAAATTCTAAACAAGTTCAAGATACATGAAATTGGGATAAAGTTAAAGACAAATGATGATTAGAGGGCATCTTGTTATGCTGTCTAATAAGATAAGAAAATTTTGCAGCACCTAGGTGTGTTCCAGGCTCATTAGCACAAGATTCTTCAGAAATATAAAAACAAACATGTGTGACCAATGTAAGTAGTTTCATTTCTGCATTCTATAGCAGATGAATTTTCAATACAACATCATCTTTTAATATTGTCTTGAGGGCAAGAAAGAGCTGTCTCTAATTAAACCAATGTCTACACAAAGTGGATCACAGAATAGTACGGTTTGCTGATACTTCACCTGTGCTGTATTACTGAGTAGCATGAACCAGGAGCAATCTCTAGGATCTCTAGAGTAAAGTGCCTGGTGCTGTGGCCCTCCTACAAACATTTCAGAGTGGTTTCACTTCATGCTTCGTCTAGTCTGGTCCCTCAGACATAATCTGTGGCTCATGTGATCAAGGTACTTCTAAGCTGTATTTCCCAGCTTAGTTGAATCGTTTAGGCTATGTTCTCCAAGACTGCACCAAAATATAAACCTTCATTTTAAATGTGTGCTGCTGCTAAGGTGGAAAACCAAGGCAATTCTGGGAAGGTTAATCTTATGTCAGGGCTGGCTCAAGTAGTTACAAAGTCCAAAGCAGTGCAATGGCAGAAATGCTTTGCTAGACACTAGTAAAAGAGAGTAGTTGTATTGTTAAGGTACACAATTGCTTGTTATCTCAGATAATGTGTCAGGTTTAACATCTATTATATTTCTTTGTTTACACCTACAAGAAGCATTATCATTGTAAAGAACCAGACCATACTGGGGCAAGGTAGAAGAAAGCAATCTAAATCACAGCTGATTATATACATTATTGATCAGTGCATGCCTAATTCCTTTTGACATAAAACTCTTCCTTTCACAGTCTTTGACTGGAGATTCATCAAAAGCCAGTGATTGAACAGCTCTGTCACCTGGGACCTCTGTGTGGCCAGAGCTGCAGAGTGACACCTCTGACGAGGAACCCAAGGGTAAACTGCTTAGCCTGACAAATGGGATGGGTTACCGGCTTGGGTTTTCTTGGGTAACATCTACAAGCATAAGACATTTTATATTTCACACAACATCACATCCCGTGGTAGGAAATCATGACAGTTTTATTGCAGCCAGGCGTGCACTGCAATGTCTGAGCACTGCTGCACAGTGGGCTTTGCTGGAGATGAGAGCCCTCTCTACTGCTCCATCTCTAACTAAAGCACTGTTTGCTGGGGGTTTGGGATGTTGAGTGTGTCAGGTTTTCATTTCCAGTGACCGGCTGATGCCGGGCAGTGAGGCCGGGCCTCGCCTGCTCCAGCCCGGGCATCTCCCAGACGGGGGCTCCCCAACCTCCCTGGGCAGCTTGTTCCAGCGCTTGACCACCATCCCTGTAAAAATCGGAATGAAGCGTTTAAATGGAGTTTTCTGTACACCGGAACAGCCAGGGCCGCCCGGGCCCGAGCGCCGCGATGCTGCAGCCTGCGCGCCGTTACCTGATCCGCGCTTTCCGCAGCGCCAGCTCCTCCTCGCTCCCGAAATCCAGGACACATCCTCGGTGTCGTCCACCAGCGCCTGCGGCGGGAGCCCGTCAGCGTGCAGGGCCCGGGGGAGCCGAGCCGAGCCGAGCCGCGCCCCGCCCGCAGCGCCCGCCGCCCCTACCTGCTTCATCCCGGCCCGTGGCTCCAGGACCCCCGGCTGGCCCCGGGAAAAGGGGCCGGGCTCCGGCCCGGCCCTGCAGGGCTGGAGCGGCGCTGCCGCTCGCCACAGGCCGCGGCGGCTGCGCCTCACCGGGCACCGCCCGGGAGACCCCGGGGATACCCGCTCCTCCCTCCGGCCTGGGGTGATTGTGGCCGCCTCCCGCCGCGGGCCGGGGCCAGAGTGGCCGAGCGGGCGTTGGCAGTGCCCCGGGCGGCAGCGTGAGGGGCCGCAGCCGCCCCCGGCCCTCAGCGCGGTCAGCTGTCCGCCCCGAGGGCTCGCCACATGCACCGGCCCCGTCACGGTCGCTGGGGTCTCATGCTGAATACAAGCCCTGAAAGGAAGAAGGAGTGGAGGGAAAGGTGAATGTGTATGTACCAACATGAGAGCACACCTGCGTGTCGCGTTTGGCGCACACCCACCGCCCGGCCAGTGCTGTCCCCGCTCCCAGCGGCCCAGTGCCTGTGGGGGGGGACAGCTGTGGGGGGACAGCTCTGAGGGCAGGCGGTAGCACCACAGCACTGTGGATGTGCCACTGGTGCAGTGGAGGTAACTCGGCCCCTTAGAGCAGCTGAGGTCACTCGGCTTGTTCAGCCTGGAGGAGACTGAGGGAACACCTCCGTGTGCTCTTCGATATCCTCACAAGGGGAAGTGGAGGGGCAGACACTGATCTCTTCTCTGTAGTGATCAGTGACAGGACCCAAGGGAACGGCCTGAAGTTGTGTCAGGGGAGATTTAGGTTGAATATTCGGAAAAGGTTGTTCCTCCAGAGGATGGTCAGACGCTGAACAGGCTTCCCAGGGAAGTCGTCACAGCACCAAGTCTGACAGAGCTCTTGAGCTCTGTGTTTGGACAACACTCTCAAGGTGTGACTCTTGGGCTGTCCTGTGCAGGGCCAAAAGTTGGACTCAATGATCCTTATGGGTCCCTTCTAACTCAGGATATTCTATGATTCCATGATAAAAATTTTTCATGCCTTAATTAAAAATGCAGGTGGATTATGCAGCAGAGTTAAGGAAGTGAAGCAAGACAACCAAACTTCAGGACAGGGGTAAGGGTTTCACAATAATGGGGGGAAATAGTCTGGACAGTTTAGTATGAAATCACAGAGGGTCAAGGAACATCTGATTAATCACAGCCATGTGTAGATCTGACTAGCTACTAACATTAAATAAGCCTGCAAAATAATAACTCCCTAGTCTTTTCTAAAACATTTAACTAAACCAGATTGTATCTGTTGAGTAAGTACAGAAGCTACTGAGGTGAACTTTTCAAAAATATCAACTGGAAAGCAGCTTTGTGCAAGACTTAAAAAAGTCTTGCACAAAGCAATCCCTAATAGGTAAGAAAAACTGGTAAGCTGTTCCTAGTAGGATTATAATTGTAAGGGAGGAAAGGTGTACTAATGATGTTAATATTTTGATTGTCATATTTTGGCCTTGGTAGTGTTACAACAACTTGTGCAATGTGCTAGTAAGTGCAGTAGACTGCCACTAAAAAGCTGTAATTTGATGGGATGGCACACAATAGCCTACAATATTAAAATACTGAAGTGGGGTTTCAGTCTCCAAGGAGATACAAACTCTTTGAGAGCTGTCATGAGATACATTAAATAATTATGTACATACCTGAAGCTAACCTCAATTTCATTTCCTGTATCAACACACACTTCTGCTTACAAGCCATATAGTAACAGTAACTCAAACACAGCCAGCTTCTGACTTGGAAGCAGCTCCTGGAACTCACTGACAGAAGCCTTCAGCAGTGCAGGGAGCTCTTGCATCTTCCTGGCTGCCAGCTCATTCACCTCAGCTCCTGCAGCAGCTCCTCTTGCACCTCTCAGGGCAGTTCTGCCAGCAAATCTGATAGTTTGAATTTAGTAATTCTGTAATGGTGCTGTATTGTCCAAGCCATTGCATTTTCATTCTAAGGCAGCAGAAAATAAGTACGCTATGTCCCTTATCAGATAAAACAGCACCTCGATGGGAGAGGTGACAATTAGCCTGTATCTGATTTACTACTCTGGTGCTGCTAACTGATTCCCTGAGTGATGAAATAACTGAAAAAGAAGCAGAATCTGTGTTTTGTGTTTTGATTTTAAAACAGATAAATGTTTCTTTAGTTTTCCCTCCTTCTAGTGCTTATCTCCACTGGCTCACTGTAGGGATTATCTGTTTTCCTAACAAAGTCTGTTAGATAATCCCACAGCAGACTGTCACTGTACCGTGCAAATGGTTTTGGTAAATTGTCCAAAAAGCTATATGAAATTATGCTGTGTGATTATTCAAGGTATTTTATGGCTCATCATTTTCTTTTACAGCAAGTTAAGAGCTCAAAAGAATCCTTGGTCCCTAGAGGAGTCAAACCAATAATTTCTTCATTTGGGGTTTACTAGAAAAGAATTCTTCCTTGTTTTTAAATAAATGCATCCAAGTGAAACCTCATTAGAAGCTTCCAGTGTTTTCGAGGATTTCACAGAACAAAATGTCCTATTTTCAACACTTTTTCTGAGTTCTAACTTAACTGCAAATTATTTGAACACTGGAAATATTAGCAACACCCTAAAGGTGATGTAAGTCCTCAAATAGTGCTTCAACAGCCCCAGATGAAAAGACAGTTACACTGAATTTATGAATTGTGGTTTGGTTTTCGGGTTTTTACACAGGAAAACTTTGACCATTTGTCGCCACGACCGCCACTGACCACTGCCCAGGCTAGCTCCTGCGGTGTGCGACAGGAGTGGGGAGCAGCTGGAGGCTCTCGGCTTTAAAGCTGCTCCTCAGGAGCTCAGCTCTGCCCAGGGGAGCTGAACCTCCAGGTACAGTGGCTGTCAGCAGTCCCGACGAAAGAGAGGATAAAAAGTAGCAAGGAGGCTTGCCACAGGAGATAATCCAAGGTTATTGGAGGCAACTCCCAGGAGACAGGCCTCGAGCAGCCCCAGGGAACCTCTTAGAAAGGGAGGTGTTACAATGGGGATGGCTTAACTGGGGACCAATAGAAATCTCTAAGGGAGGGATATGGACGAGGATAGACATTTCCTTGGGCCAATAGCCTCAAGGGGAGGAGGGAAAGGGATCACATGCCCCAATGGGGCATCGAGGTTTAGGGGATTTCCAAAGGGGGCGGTATCTAGAGGGGTAGGGTCTCGGGGGATTGATGGGGACCACATAAGGGTAAATTGGGAGGTTTCAGATTATGGACACTGGACCTTCGGGAACAACAGGAGGGGTTTGGGTGATTGATAGGGAAAGAGCTAGAACAAGGGGAGGAGAACAACCATGTAGGGAGCACCGGGGGAGCGGCTTGGGTCTGGGGGAAACCAACTGGGAATAGGAGTGGGGAAGGTAGGGATGAACCATTGGGGTACAGAAAACTTATATAAAAATACAATAAAGGTATCGCATCACCACAACCATTTATGAAATATGTTAAGATTCTTAACATATTAATTATTTTAATTAATATTTATTAATTACATAATTGCTGACCGAAGTATATAGCATAAAGTAGTTAAAAAATATATCGCTGCTGTGTCCTCGCCGTTACCTTACAGGGAATAGTGGAAATAGTGGCATTTCTATTGTAAAGCACTATCAGAGGCTTGATATGAATAACTGAAAAATCTCTCCCATTTTTGGTTTCAACAATAAGTAGAACCTCCTCTAAGACTGATATTGTGTTTTATCCACGTGATTACCAAGAAGGCAGCTGATTTCTCTTTCTCTTTGGAACACTCCCCAGAATCTTGCAGAGGCTTATCAGAGACTTCCCCTGTAAACTGCCCAAGGATGTTGTGAATAACTTGACTGGTTTTGCTCTGGTTTAGGCATCTCAGTGGTGTTTACAGTTGAGTACTCTATTCCTCTGAATATTGGAAAATATTGTTAATCCAGTAAGAGTTGCCTCACTATCACTCATCACAGGTATACTTAAAAGGCTTGTTGGTGCTTTGGTAAAATTTTTATATTTGGTTGTGCTAGGGCAAATCAGAGAAGGTACTAAAGAGATAAATTTCTAATAGCATCACTTTCTGATTCATTTGTCAAAGACGATTTCCTGCTTTGGCCCAGAACCAATTCCTGTGGATTTTTTTGGCTGTACATATGTGAATTGTTATGATTGGCAGCTCAGTATTAACAGGGGAGAAGCCACAGGATTTACTTGAGGGATCAGGACAGTTTCTCTTAGCTGGATGATTTATAACAATACACTCTCAGTAGAGATCAAGTTCTGCCATCAGTAAGAAATGGGTAAAAGAAAGATATGTCAAAGCTGAGGAAGTTTGGGCCATGAATATAAATGGGGATTTTAAAAAAAAAAGCTTGTATTGATCCTTCATTTAGTTATGGCTAAAGAGGTGAAAAATAATTTTTGAGTATGTGAAGAAAGGAGTATAAATTCCCATTTTTGCACAGTAACTGGTTGTGATTCTAAGAGGTGCAGTAGCAACTGTATTCCTTTCAGTTAGGGAAAAATCAGGGAAACATTATATATTTTATTAAATACCGTATTTGGTCCTCTGTATTCCCTGTGTGGCTTTAAGGCTTTATTTAACTCATGCTGTAGGAATCTCTACTGCAGTTACCAGGGAAACTAAAGGCTTTGAAATTATTAATGAGTTTACTTCAGTATCATTTTCCTGTTTAGACTGTGCAGTGGTCACTCAGAAACATCCAAAACGAGGGCAGACCAAGGCAAAGTCATCAGCTCTCTTCCAGCCTGGGGTGCATTCTCAGCATTTGGGTGCACATTTCTCAGTGTATTTAGCATTATACATCTCTTGATATGTTCAAAGCTTTAGTCACTCTCAGCTGCAGTTCTTGGTATTTGTTACTTTCGCAAATCATCTCTTATTTCCCAGATTGGGAACTCCAAAAATAAGGAACTTGAGCTGTCAAAAGTTTGGTTTAAGCAACTTCATAGATCCACTGCAGTAAGCAGAGCTTACCTCTGTGCCTTGGGATTGATTTCCCAGAGTGGCAGTGATTTCATCAGAAGAGGTGCTTGGAGTTCCTTCCCTCCTTTGCTACATGAATTTAACATGCCTGTACACTCTCACACAAGTATCTAATACCTCTCCTGCCTTAAGCCTCTATAGTCTTACTGAGAAAAAAAAATATAATAATAATCTTAACCTATTAAATAAAAGACCCTAACAGTTATCAAACAGTTGAGAAGCTTAGTACGATAGGAGGTTGATATGAAAAATTGAGCACTGTTTCTTCTACTGGTTTATCTGCAGAAATAAAACTTGAATTGTCTTATGAAAGCTGAATTTGCTTATTCATTAGATTTTTTACATGTTTCCTTTTTCTTTTGTTCCCCCTGGCTGCTTGTAGTACCTACATAGCCTCATTCAGCTCCCTGAAATGCTTGCCGAACAATTCTTCAACCACTTTCACTGGCAATTTCTACTTCATCTTTTGTTGTGGATGCTGTGGCTAAGCAGCTTTTGCCATTCTTGCTTGCACTTGTTTTTCTTATTTATACTAAACTGGTGTCAGGGAGGTGGTAAAGGCAATTACTTTATCAGAAAAAAACCAAAGAGAATATAGACAAAACACAAAGTAAGAAAGGATTCTTAATCTGGTGATGCAATGAAATGAAAAACCTGCACCTTCCATTCTTAATTGTTTTGACCTAGGAATTTTTTTGAAGCAGCCTGTGGTCCCTACTTCTACAGCACTATTGTTCAATAGTGTCTTTCCTAATATATTAATACTTTCTTTTCTAGTTCAGCAAATAGCTTCAGCTTCCTGGTATTCCTTGTACTGAGTCACGGAGAACTTGAAGGAATATCTGAGGAAATACACAAAATCTGTACTATTTCTGTAGGTTTGAGTGGTACAAAGAGGAGGAGGTGCTCAGAATTGTTCTTTAGGTCCCTAGATCCCCCAAATAACCTGCGGGGATATTAAGTGCCTTGGATGGGGTCTGACACATTGACTGCTTATTCTTTACAAGATGCACCAGGTGCTACTGGACATAACTCACTCTCTATGGAGTGCACAGCTCTGAACATCTCCTAGAGTCAGGGGCCCAAACTTTTAGCAAAACTGAAAGCAACGTTCATGTCTGTGGCCTGTGAGCCCCTTTTACAGCCAAGACCATGATTTAAGATACCACAATTTCATCTATGGTCTGAAGGGTGACAAGCCTCAATCTCCCTGTGAGCCCCTTTTACAACCAAGACCATGATTTAAGAGACCACAATTTCATCTATGGTCTGAAGGGTGACAAGCCTCAATCTCCCAGCTTAGAAGAGGAGGAAGCTCCAGGCTGTCCTGGTTGTCTCCACAGCTATTCCCATGAAAGCCGTTCTGCCTGACTTCCCAGCTGGAGGGTGTTTCTCCAATGTCTGGGCCTGAACTCATGAGCCACACATCTTTAAAATCTCTAAATAATCACCAATTACAAATACTGAAATAAAGCTTGGAAGAAGGGCAAGAAGCCAAACCTGTTGGTTTTTCAGAGAATGCACTGACTGTCTGGCTCTCATCCTTCATGTAGGGCAGAGCAGCTTCAGCAGAAGGGTGTGAGCTCCCCTTCTCCACGGCAGAGCAGCCCAGTGACCACACTGCAGAACTGTGGTAAAATGGACCTGAAGCGCCTGAAAAAAAAGGTGGTGTGGCCTTGTCTATGATACCACAATCACTGTGTGCAGTTAAAATGACAGCACAGCTACTGGAATGGGGGTCATGGTAAATGCTCCTTCATTCAATTAACTAATGGCTGTGTCTGGTGTGGATTGTGATAGCTTTTGTGTCTGGTGTGTGTTTCAGTTGACAAAGATCAGAAATGCTCTAGGGAAGCCCCTAAAATATGTGGTTTCTTCAACTGCCAGTTTATTATTTTTGCCCAGTTTTTTTGCTTCAATCTGAAACTTGACATAGGCTGTGGTTTTTTGCACGCATACTTTTCCTTGTTAGCTGGGGTTTGCATTTGTATGCTTTTCCCATTCTTCCTCTATTTTATTTCAGTGTAAGGGAAATTACAGGGCATTTGTGTAACATGCTGCAGTATACCAGTGTACTGGATTAGTTCTATGAATTCCAATGGTGGTGAAAGGAAAGATATTAATTTCTTTTATTTTCTTCTTTTTTTTTTTTTTCCTTTTAATTGCTCTTAGATACAGATAAATGAGAAGTCCTTCTGTTGACAAGATGAATACTGTTGTGCACTGCGTATCCCAAACTACTGCTGAGGGATCTGTGCACTTTTGGTGTTCACAGACTACTTGAAAACTAAGGGAAGGCATAAGAGGTTTTCTTAGTGTCTTCTCCTCCATCTATAGACCAGGCAGCTGCCAGCTGCAGGTGGAAATGCTTGCTCAGAGCTCCAGGACGTAAGTGTGACTGGCTGTGAGGGGATATACTAATGGGAGAATGGTAGACTTCATGTGGAGAAAGAGCTCCTCTCCATAGGATAGTTCCCTCCAGAAGCAGACAAGCAAGTGAGCAAACAGCTTGTGATACATTATCATGATTGCCACTTAAACATGAGAAAAGCAGATTTTCTTCAAGTGTTTCACACCTTAAGCAATTTCCACCTGCAAATGTGCCCAGACAGTGTTTGCCATGAGCAGGAGATTATATGCTTTTCAACCCAAACACAGGATTGTTTCCTCTGCTATGTCTAGACTGGAGACAGATCAAAAGCAAGATGGACTTTGAATGGGTGTTAAGATATAAAAATTTCAAGTTAGTTCCTGTTTTACTCTTCCCACGTGTTCTAACTATTCCTGAAGAGTTTTCCAACAAGATCTGCAAGATCATAACTTGGGAGGAAGCCTAGTTTCTATGGAGCTGTCTCTGGCTTTTGCTGGGCTATAGGCAAACATACCAAGCAATAACATGCTAAAAGTACTCTGCCTTTGAACCCAAAGCTGATTATCTTGTAGCTGAGGCCAAAATAAGGGAAAAGGGACTAGAGAGGCTTAAGCTTTGAAAACTTGGTTCAAGTTCTTCTGCTGCTACAGTCCAAATTTGCAATAATTAAATGTGATTTCTATTTCTGGTTTTGGTTTTGCATTTGTGGAAACAAAAAAAAGTCTTCTTACTGTCTTGTCTCAGACATAAAATCTGCCAAGGTTCATGACATACCCAAATGACACGTGGTGAAGGATGTAGTGTGGCCTTCACTAGTACCCTTTCAGCTACCTCACTGCCCCTAGGAAAAACAGTGACATTACTTACAGACATTTTACTAAAATTATTGGGTTCCAAAATTAGCTGTAGACTGCACAGCACCATATTTACTTAGAAGTGATACTTCCCCTCAATGCAGAGAAATCAAAAGCACAAGTTCTCCTTTTCAACTCACTTTCCTCTTTATAATGTGTCACAGCACAAACAATGTGTGTGAAAAAGAGAACTAAGTGAGGCCGTACATTTTTACTGTTTGGTGCTTCTTATGTAGCTATTGCTTAGGCATGCTTTCCATAGCTAAGGCATGTCTTTTCTTTTGGACCTTGAAAACACTACCATGACAATCCATAAGAGAGATACAGTTGCTATGAAACATCTGTCTTATCTGCAAAAACTGCATGGGAGTTAAAGAGAATCCATAGAACAGGAAGGGAAGTCATGCAGTAAAGCAAATTAGTGAATTACTGATATCTATATATTGTACAGCTTGAATCACTATATTCAGAAAATAGGGAAATTTGTTAAATAGACTTCCCAGTCTATGAGAAATTGCTCAACCAGCAGTACCTCAAAGCTATTCACCCTGGATAGAAGGAATCCCAAAGAAAAGTTCTGCTATGGAAACCAGTTTTTGGCCAGAGAGGCCAAAGACAGTAGCTGACTGGAAAACCAGAGCTCATATATAGAACCAACATAAAAGGAATTTTCAAGGAATCACAGTTCCTTGTTCATAGTACAGTATCAAAATCCATAGGGACTTGGCAGCAATGTCCATGAGCATCAGAGAGCATGGCCCTCAGTGAATAAGCACCAGCCCATTCCTGAACCGTGCAAGGCAGAACTGCAGGAACATACTTTGGATAAGTCTCAGGAGCCCTCAGTTACCAATGTTGTGCCTTCCATTGTGCATACACACTCACATAGCATTTCCTCAGCAACTCCACCAAGGTTTGCGGCTCTTTATGCAAACCTTTCTATGTCTATTATGAAACTGATTTCCTGTAGGAAAGTAGAACTGTGATATTTTGGAAGATGTTTTGAACATAAAAGCTCTGCCTTTTAGAGTGCAGGGGTGTGTTTTTTCTCTAGAGCTTGTTTTAAAATGTGTCTGATCAAACCTTTCCTTACTTCCTCACCTCAGAAACTAGCTGTGCTTCAAAGTCCTCCAGCATCCTTCCACACCTACATTTCCAGTATCACCTACCATAGTTCTTCCCAAATGCTATGACGAGCCTCAGTAGTGCAGCATGAACACTACAGGTGAGGCACACCAAGATAACACACTGCAATGCTGCTGGTCACACTTGCATCTTCCACAGAAGGTCATTTTCTTAAGTGAAGTTAGGAATTCAAAAGGTTCAGAATTTCCAGTCTAGTAGAGGCAAAGACATTGTGGCCTCAAATATTTGTGGTCATTCAGAGTCTCTCTGGACTTTGGACATGCATTCTCAGAGAGCTGACGGAGCAAGACTCAAAAGGAGAGAAAGACTGAGCATGCAGACTAATTAGCATGAGAAATGAGGGAATCTTTTAACTAATAGAAGATAGAATACTAATTAATAAGAAACCTATCTAACTTGTAGCCAATGAACATTAATGCCTTTGTTTGCCAAAATGTATTAATAATGAAAAGTTCTAATAGCTGTGGTGCTGGTTTTGTGAATTTGCCACCCAGCCTCCCTTTCTGTGCAGAACTGCAAATAAATCAAATACCTTGACTCTGTGTGGGGTTGGCCTCTCCCACACCAGATGAAACAAAACATTTTGGGACAACAAAGGCATGGATGAAAATACAGGAGGAAATCCTCAGGATACAAATTAAGATAGTTCATGTGAGGGCAAAATACTGACCTCTATCATCACATGCATTCAAATTAATGCCAGGAATTAATATTTTAAGTGTAGAAAACCATAGAAAGTGGCCTAGTATCAGTTATGCTGGTTCTTCCAATACTACTGAGCATATTCTGTCCCCTCCTTTGGTAGTAGGGTAGTGTCCCAGTCAACATCAAAGCAAAAAAGCTTATGGCCACCTTAGGCAGTTCCCAGATGTCTCCCAGCCTCTCTTTTTCCAGTCTGCATTTCTTCTAAGACCACCTTTATAGACTACTCCATTAGGTGAACCATGTTTTGCTCCAGCAATTCTTTTCTGCTCTTTCCAAGCAGCTATGAGTGTTGTACAAAAATTACAGTCAACCAGTGTTTGCTGCAAACGTGCACTGGAATTACAGTAATAAGCTGAACTCTTGTTCCCCAAACTGTTGTTCTTGATGTGTATAGAAATTGCCTCATGGATTTCGGCCTCAGAAGCTGCTAAAGAAATCTGTTTGCCGGGCTGCTGAAGGAGTTTATCATTTGAGGGGTTGTGCTGCACATTAGAATAGGGCTAACAAACAACCCTCCGAAATTTCCTTTGATTTTCTTATGCAGTGATTGTTTTATTCTCCTATCAAAACAGAGCACTAAACCAGAGAATCTGTATTTGTGCAGCCTTTCATTATTTTCTGCTTTGAATGCTGTTATTCTGAGATGTTGCTTTTTTTCTAAAGTGCACAGAGGAATTCCAACACAGCCTGGATGAGAGAGAGCCTGAAGAGGCTGGTGGCCTGCAGCACAGATCAGGCCCCATGTCTGTAAATACCAGGAGAAGATCAGCTGCTCCCAGGAGGGAAACAGCTTTGTCTCTTCTCAGTGTGCATGTTTCCATGGAACTTGGTGGAAGTGGATCTCCTCTGCAAAGACAAAAGTCTTACACAGGTGGGCAGCTGCTTTGCTCACAGGAGCTGCTGCCTTGTGCAGAAGCCATTTCTTGCTGGCAGCTGGTTAAAATCTCGCCTTACTGAAGCAGGGAGTCTGGATATCATTGTATTCATCAAATCCTCTTTCCCTACCCCTTCAGACTCTGGTGGAACTTTTCTTAAAAGCTATAACCAATGGAATAATACTACAAAAAGTATTTGTTCATTCTAGAGTACAGTCTCTTTTATAATTAATTTCTGATTTGTGTAGGTCAATGCATGAAAACTAAGCAAGTAATCTTGCAGATCACCACAGAAGCAGCTATAGGCATCATGAGAGGAACACTCATGAATGAACTTGGTTTTCAAAAGGTTGTTTGTCTTACACAGGTAGGCATGGCAAGGTAAGTGAAGATTAGATGAATAAACATTCTGTCGGATGCTGCTACATTGTGAACACCATGTGTAAGCCCGACAAGCTCCTGTTTCATAGAACATCCTACTTGTCATTTTCAGCCAATGGCAAGAGACACTTGCATGAGAGGCAAAACTAATTTTGTATTGGTAGATTCTGTGAACATGGGAAAGACACTTTCACTTCTGTTACACCAAGTGGAGCTGCAGGGTAAGTGCCCACATGCTGCTGGCTTTATTCTTACTGATGGACTGTTTAACAGCATGGCTTTGGAACAGATTTGAACTGGAATGAAACAGGAGTTGAAGAATTTGGGAAGCAATAGAATATGTTACTGTCATCTCTCATCCAGTTCTGGCTTCCAACCGAATAAATTGATCTTTTCCTAATTAGTGACAAGATCAAGCTCTTCTTAGCAGGGACAAGTAACCAGTAAAGGTAACACTGCTAGTTATACCGGGGCTGCTAGAAGGGAGGTTCCTCTTAATTTTCCTCTTTGGAATTCCCCCTCTGAGTGTTCTGATTCTTGTTATTTCCTCCTTTCTACTGTCGCTTTCTGTTAGCCCTGGGCAGGGCTGGCAGTTCTCATCATTTTTTGGTACTGAATCCAGAGTGATAGAGCAGTAACTGTCCACTTTCTTAAGGTCAGTTTTTCTTCTACCCTTGAATGCATGCTTTTTTCATGGTAAATTCATCTTACCTTGCTTTTTGTACATATTTGTAGTTGAAGTGTGTCAGTATTTGTACTTGTGTTGCTTGAAATACTAGTAGGATGATGTCTGAATGTGGGTGAAATTTCAGAGAATTTTTTGTGATTTTGTTTTGTGGCTAGTCCTGCTACTTGCTGAAAAAGTTGCTGTAGTTTGTTTCAGACTTTGTTAAGAATTTTCTTTTTTTGTAAAAATGTTGTGCCTATGGAAAGCGAAACTGAGAATCATTGAAAGAAGCTGGCTTATTTCCATTTTTTCACAAATCTGGCAAAACAACCTAGAGCTTTACTTTCCCCTTGAGCTGGGCTGAAATTCTGTCTTGAAGAAAGCCATTGCATTAAAATCTAGACAAGTATCTGCTGTGATGCTTTACTTTATCTTACTGCTGGGATGGGAGAGCTGGGCACAGCTGTGACGCAGGAGGCAATAATGGACATGAAAGGCAAATTCTGCTCTAAATCACAGCTCTGACACCTGCAGGGCACTTATTACAGCTCTGCCTGAACTTGTCCATCTCCAGCACCAGATGAGTAACATTGTTGGTTCTGAGCTAAGCTCGTTGAAAGGCAAAAACTCATTTTGCCTGATATTTATGCTTTTTTAAACTTCTTTAAACTCATCTCTAAGGGAGACAAAGAATAATGTGGCTGGATATAGATATGGGGTTTTTTTCAGCACCATCTCTGTTTTTCTTTCATTTTAGACTATGAAGTCTGTGGAAAGTAACACCATTCCATCAGAAAGATAAATACTTTTAGCAATAGTAGTATCTCTTCTTGAGCTGGATAATAAAATAGAAAAAGTTAAACTGGCTTTTCAGTGTATAAGTTTTTTACAGAACTGAAATAGAAACGGAAACCTTCAAAGCTAAATATAAATTGATGTGCATTACCTGCATTTTATAAATAATTAGGGCATTTCTGAAAGGAAAAATCTCTGTGGTACCTGTGGAGCAGAGGAATTGTCAGTCATTTATTTGGGGAGAGGAAAAGGAGGTAAGTGATTGGAACATGGAGGGAATTCCATCCTTCCTCACTGCTGGCTTTCCCACCTCCCAAAGAACCTTGTCCTAAAACATTGACTGCAGCAAAAGCCAGGAAACAGCCCTGCCTTTGGGGGAGTGCCTTGTGCCCCTGACATGACCCTGGGGGGGGGGCAGAGAAGATGAGAGAAAACTTTCTAAAGTTGGTGAAAGAAAACAAGGCTATAAAATTGTGGCCAACAATACTGAACTTTTCAGTATTTGAAAGTACTTTTAAATCAAAGTACCGATGTTTCACTGGACTCCTTAGTTACAGCTTGATATAGCCTGCTTTTTGTCAGCTTGTTCACTCAGACTCATGTGTAGCACTTAATGGGTCTGGGGTATTGCAGGAAAATAGGATTTGTTCAGCAATCTTTGTATTTAATTTTTCAACTTGCTGTCTTCACAGCAGTCCCACTCTCTAATTTTTCTGTAGTCTAGAACTTGGAATGTTATGAAAGACTTGGATGTTATGTCATCCTCTGGTTAAAAATGTGTGATTTGCATGGCACTACTACTCTTTTCTATGAATTGTCCTCAGCTTCCTAAACTGGTCCAAAAGTTAAATTGGAGGGGGATTTCCTCTGTTCCTAAAATGACTTTACAAATTTTCGTTTTCTTAACCTCTGTACTCATGTGGGAGATTTATTGCCTGTTAGTTCATATGTCAACAGAGGTTTGGGAAGGAAAGCCCCCTGACAACTCTCCTCAAATCTCCTCTCCTTTACCTTTTGGCCTTTATAATCCTTTTTTCTCTTAGATAACATTTGATTTCAATTACTAACAGACCCCATGGCCTGGAATCTTTAACATGTTGACCCTTTAAAATATAAGACAAGATGAAATAAAATTATTTGGGAAAAATAATGAATCAAAATTACCTCCATTACGTTTAGAAATCTAAAATGCCCCATCTAGCTCTTATGATTAATATGTGATTTAAGTGAACATCTGCTCCTTCTTTGTTCTTGTACAGAGATGTTCACTGTTTCTTTCACTACTTCTCCAGAATTTTTAATTCATATGGTATCACTGGAACTCTAAAAGAGCATTGAAAAAAAGCATTGTGAGTCTTGGAAGTGAACCAGATTATTATGCCAGATATGCAGGATGCAGAGCTAAACCAAATGCATCCTAAGTAGAGACCTGGCAGTGTCAGGTGTGCCCAGTCACTGCAGAGGTGGCACAAAGAGCACGTGGGGCTGCCAAGTGTGGCCATGCAGCCAGAGCGTATCGGCTGCTGGGGAAAGGAGGTGTTATTTAAGGATTTAAAGAACAATATTTGTCTTAACCAGCGTCCAAACCACAAAGGATTGAACTCTCTGAATGGCATGGAAATACATTTGGAAGTACGTCCTGTCTCGCCCCCACCCAGCACATGCCCTTTGCGCGTGGAAGCCTCGCAGGTGGCCCTGGGGACTCCTGTCCTGAAGGTCCCTGCAGGCTCTGCCTTGCTCCTGCTGAGAGCTGGCTCTGGCCTTCACAGCCCTAACACAGAAATTATCACAAAATTTTTTAGTCCTCTGGCATGAAACTGTGCCAGACACCCATTTTGGCAGCATTGAGTCCCATGAGACCCCAAAGGGAATGTAATATCAGTAAACTAAGTTAAAATTATGTATGAAACAACAGAGGAAGTGCTGAGCAGTACAGAGCTTATTCACCCTTCACCTCAGACAGGACTGCTGAGATGCTGTGACAAAAAAAGCGGAAACTCTGAGAAAGGAGACGCTGTTGTAAACAAGCTTGGTAAACGCCTGGTTTCATTTTGTGTGCTTCAGTTACAATATGCAGCAAAACACTTGCTGTCCCTGACATGTAATTTTCCTTGCCTCTGACTCCTCTCCATGTAGAAATTTCCATCTTTCAAAAACTTGCTTCTTTATTCACAGTGTATTTTCCATGGTGGAGCTATCTTTTTAATGCAGCAGAATACAGGTGCTATTAAAAATTTGTTGATTCAGATACCAAAAGAAATCCCAGGATCCTAAATCCAGTGTAGTCAATAGAGAGACAGCTATATAAAGATTTGTGTCAAAACCAAAAAATGAAGAAAAAATACCAGAGCTGAAGGCCAGTCAGACTCATGAAGCAAAAAATGGCAAGCAACCAAGTTCTTCATTTTTGAAAGAATGGCAATCTTCATCTTGTTAAGGTAGAAGAGTATGTTTCTCTCACTCCTGCGCACCTGAGCGATACCATCTTTTACATTCTAATTTTAAGCTCTGTAGCCAGACCTGACTCTGGCAAGACTTTCCTTGGGTTGCTTCTTGACTTCTTGACCATTGTATTCCATTACTTAGGTATTTATCCACAGAGAGATGCTATTGAAAGAAAAGTTAAAAAATAGAAAAGCTCTTATGACTATGAATTAATTAAAGCTTAGTATTTCCATGAAGATTAAGTAGGCCTACTCAGTTTCTTTCCCTAGGATGTGCCCTGTTCTTTGTGTGCTGTAATCAAGCAGTTTGGCAATCACTGAACTTGGAATGATAGATTTGGCTGTCTTGCATTCCCCTTAAGCCTTCTGCCCAATTTCTTCTCTGACTCTAACCCCAAAATTGTATTGGCTTATTCTTCAACAGCTTTATTCACACAGTTGGAGACTCAGCATTCTGAAAGGCCCTGTTTAATTTGTCTCTTAATTCAAAAAACGGGAGGCGCAAAACAAAGTGTTGCAACAAACTGAAAGTTTAATCTGGTGTGTTTGTAACCTCATTCTTAGTTCTTATGCAGGTTTCTCAATTTCTGCTTTCCATTTATAGCATGTCAGGCAATAATACCAAATTTTTGTAATCTTGGTAATGTAGTGAGGCCATAAAACATGAAAAAGGAGAGCTATCTTAGTGCAGGCTATTTCTACTCATGGAAGCACACCATGTTCACCTGCTTTTCACACTTCTGGCTCTAGATTTTGGCATTTTCTGCAGCAAAATGCAGAAATATCCATTTCCCAGCTGTTCAGAGGGACAACCCCAGAGAGGGGTAAGAGGAATGAAGATGAGTTTATGAGCACATGGTACTGTGTGATGAGGTCTGCTCTGCCTTCTTTCATCACAGCTGTAGTGTTAGCTGTATTTCTCTTTTACCATGTTGCAGGTAGGTTTCATGGTACAGCAGTTGCTCCATGTTTGCACACCTCAGGAACAGAGACAGATGCAACCAGGGACATCAGTGGCATTCTGCTAAGGGCAGAGTATTTGAGAGCCATTTATTAGATATTCTTCATTGCAAAATATCGTACTTGATGCCAAGCTGAAACTTTCCATGGTTGTGGTGTGTGGTTACCTATTTCAACAAGATATAGTCTGAAAAATTTACTGGGTTTTCTTTTCATCCTGACATTTCAGCATTATGGTGGAGTGAGTCATTTGGATCACCAGCCCAGGTGGCATTCACACCAGTGATCTGTAAATACTGAAGAGCCAATAATTGGGTTTGAAATAATTGGATAAAGATGATGAATAAGTAACATGTAGTTTTATTCTATACTTGTGGAATATCCAGGAGGAATGTTTGAACTGATTCTAGTGTCTGTTGCAGTAACTGGAAGATAATAGAAGGGAATTTACAATGATGTGGAGGAAAAGATAAACTTTATCAAGAAATGTAGCTTCTGGATTCTTCCCTCATATTCACTGTAGTCTTCTAATTTCCTTGTTACCTGCTGGATTTGTGTATCATTTACATCCTGATAAGATATACAGGGGTTGCCACTTGTTCAATACTTGGCACTTTTGGTCCAGGTGGTCAGACTGCAGTATCCCACTCCTCTCACTGGAGTAAAAGATAGGTGAGTCTCACTGCAGGCTGTCTCTGGATCTGTAAGTAGCTCAGGGTTATAATTCAATGCAGGTCTTGGCAAGAAATGCCAGCTCTCCAGCTTCAGGATCTGTCTTGCCAACAGAAAACCACAGCGCAGGACTTGTTTTGACTGACAAAAGCTGTGGCTGTGTCATAGCTAACTGCTGTGTAATTTCATTTCAGACAAAGACAAACCATGGATTCAGTATTTGTGCCTGAAAATGGCTACCTTGATTTACTGCACAGTGATATCGATCCCTTGCATCTGTGTGCTTTCCTTGATCCTAAGCCATCCGGAGACGAAGAAGGTGACTTCTCTACCGGTTAGTAAAACACTAAAAAATGCTTGATTGGTTTAGTCCTCATGCTGTAAGTTATTGCCGTCTCCTCTCAGCTACAAAGCCATGTAATGGCAGTTTGTCATGGTGACTGAGTTAAATTCTACAGGCACTTGATGTCAGGATATGGTAACTTTTGTGTCTGTACATACAATGACTGCTTCCAGAAACTATCATGTTTTCAAACTGTACATATTTATAGCATCCTGCTCAGTCAGTCTAAGAAAACACACTGTACTGTCACTCATCAGGGCATGACAATGTCTTTCATTTGGATATCATTCCTGAAAGTATTTTATTTGAAAATGTTCCTGTCATAAGCTGGCTAAGTGTAATTGTCAACACCTCTGTGGCTTGAAGCCAAAAGTTCTGCAAAACAGAGACTTTTAGATGAGTTTGTGATGAAGACAGTCCACAAGCAAACAGCATTTCATTGCCTTCTGAGATCCTAAGGCACCAAAACAATGGACTTGCATTACCAGATGCCATTTTCCAGCTCTTGCGGGCACAGTGATTTTATGATTTTTATGAAGAGGAGACAGCAGAAGGGCCAGGGTGTAAAGGTGATAATTTCTTGCACTTCAGTTTCTACAGATAATCAGATCAGAAGATTGCCCTGGCTCTTAAACTTTGTGCTCCTGACTTTGCGGACTTTCTGCTCTCCCTGAGTACTATTTTAAAAGTATGAAAGTATATCTGTGGTATGGTGAATTAGCTGAGCTTATTTTAAACAAATGAGCTAGACCGTGGATTGAGAGTGGCAATGAGAGGAGAAGAACTGATGCATGTCAGATATGAAGTCTCATAGCTCCCAAATAGGTGGAAAATGTTACCAAATTGGAGCATTGTGTCTTTCATGAGTGACCAGTGCCAGTAGGCACACAGGCAAATCAGTGGAGAACTGAGCACCAGAATCTGGAATCATCTTTGTGATTGATCATTTCCCAGGTTGGGCTTTTCCCTCTCAGCTTCTGACTGTTAAAAACAGCTGCAAGAGTGTTTTTTACTCTTGCTCAGTGACTTGCTCCACTTGCTCAGAGACTGAAAGTAGGATGAATTCGGGGTCAAGCACTGACTCTTGTGCTATCACAGGTGTTTCACTGGTTGGAATACTTTTTAGCCTTAGCAATGTCGGAGATGATGTAGGTAAATCAAACATCATCAGGACATGACACCAGTTACTGTAAGCTGGGCATCTCTGCTGTGAAGGTGTTAGCATGGTTCCTGGCAAGATTTTAGCCTTGGCCAACTAGCAGCTTCACAGGCAATTTGCAATGCATTTCAGGGATTAGAATGGACACAGCATTGTTCTGAACAGGGGATCTGGATGATACCACCATATCCTGAAGGATAAGAAGGTTTAATAGACTGCATGGGTCTGGGCTTTATTGTCATAGAATGGATTCAGGAAGTATTTTATTTACTAGGAGAGAGAAGGTCTCAGAATTTAGCAAAAGAAAAGTGCTGACTTCTAGGAGACCATGAATTACCGAGAATTCAGTTCTGTTCCTCCTTAGCCAACATACAATGAAAAGCCAAAGCCTTCTGCTGAAGTAACAAATCTGCTTGTTCTGCATGTCCTGCTATCTGGCTTTTTTACTGCTTGGTTATGGCATTCACTGAGACAGTGCATATTCCTTTTTAACTCTAGATCTTGAAGTTGATGCCAGCAGCTATGAACAGTTAAATAATGTGGATTTCCCATGTGAAAATGGAGATGCGTTGTACCCCTGTTCCAACACCACAGATGCATATGCTAAAATAGGTATGAAAGCAATTGTTGTTTTTTAAATAATTATTTTACAATCACTTGCTATAGCGATTTCTTACAAATTCTATTCTCCATCTGAAGCCATGGCATTTACTCAAGTAGCCTTTCCCTCATGCATGGTAGATCTAATTTAGAGTACCTGAACCTGTGCGTTGTGGGGAAACTGATTAACAGTAGTTTGTGGTTGTTGGGGGAAAATCTCTCTATTAATGTCTCCTTTTGCTTAACATTTCCTGTCTCAACTTCTCCTTTCTTGTGATCTTTATTTCCTGAACAACAAGTTACAAGAAAAACTTAATTTAACTCTTCAATTTTACTTACACTGCAGAGTTCTGTTAATGAGAATAAGAATACAAGAGTTTTGCTGTGACGTTTACTGTATCATTACTGTGTTCCTCTTTTTTTTTTCCTTTGTTGCTAGCTGAATTAGTAGAATATGTGCTCAAGGATCAGCAGGAGAAGCAGGTCGAAGACATTTTTGGTAAGATCAATACGGCAAAGACTTATTTTCTCCATGATAATGTTCTGGCTGACATGTGCTTCATCCCCCCAGTTTGAACACAAGTAAAGTTTCTATATATCTGGTATCTTCTTTTTTCCCTCTGGGTACAGTGTCCCAGGTTTTCCTTAGAAAACTGAGGATTTTATGCATTTTTGCAGGCCTTTCTCAAAGATGGCAGTTTTGTCTCTGACCAAGCTACTGATCATGTCACCATAGCCATAGAATATGCACAGCTTAATTGTCCAGTGCAGTAATACCCTCAAGTAGCATCACACTTACTCTGAGCACAACAGGGATGATACACAGAAGTTCCCAGAACACTTTGCATGTGTATAAATACAGTTCACACACACTGATTTCTGTCCAGGATGCACAGAACTGCCTGAGGAAGCGTGTCAAGTTTTACTTCTCACCCTGATCAGTACATCAATGCTGTAATATATATATAGAAAATATATTTTATATATATATTATATTTTTATATGTAATAAATCAGTCCTTCATCCATCCTTGACCAGAGACATTGCTTAGCTTGTGGTACCAAATTGTTGTTTTGATAACAGCACAAATACAGCTATTTGCTATTCCAGAACAGATATATCAATAGGTGGCTGTTGAAAAATCCATAGAGTCAGAAGATTCACAGAATATCTGTATAGCCTGTTTTATGTTTGAGCAAAATAATTTGGATTAATTTACCAAAGGTCAGTCCTTCCTTAGAATAATTCTGGCTGCAGGAAGCTCACATGGCTTTTCAAATGATTTGTACTGCTCCCTGGTGTGTTTAAAATTTGGGGGGGTTTTGCACTTAATGGCAATATTTTTATTTGTTTTAGAAAAAAACAGGATACAATATTAGTACTTAAGTATTTTCCAGTAAAAGTATGGTATGGATAACTTCACAGTTCTTGCAACACAGGGTATGAAATCTTTTTAGAACTCTGTCTCTTAAAGGATCTAATCCCTTTAGTACATAAATTGAGTAGTACTGAGATCACACTGTGGTACAGCTGCGATTTTTTATCCTTTGCTCATCATTAGAGCATTGAGAAGTAGTTATGTTTTATTAGCCACTGAATTTATAGCAGTAGATTAATAGTTTGCAGTTCAGAAATTAACACAGGGTGAAAAAGTTGCATTCTGAGCTCTGTGGGCTTTCTAAAATCATATGGACCTGGATACATCTTTTATTGCATGATTTGGTTTTTATTTGGAGCATATCTCATCTTTGCTTTCTGTTGGTGTGTTTCTCTTGTTTTTACTTCTCTCTGTAATTTTTTAGGAGAACAAACATTTACATTTGGCCACATTTCATGTTTTTAGCAGGGAACCTTATTTTGGATGACATTGCTGCTGAAAACACTGAGAAATTTCCTGACATAAAGATGCAGACATGTCTTAAACGAAGTAAGTGTAAAACAGTGAGATTTGAAAGGCTTTGTGCCCGAGTTCTAAACTTGCATTACAACCCCTTGGCTTTAGCAGAGCCCCAATGCACTTGTCATGCAGTTCTTCACTGACACCACATGTGCTTCCTCTGTCTTTGTTCACACTCATGGGCTGGAACTGAAAGCAGCTCTTCCAAGCGTAGAATTTACAGTTCGCAGAATTTGTTGTCCTGTAACATAACATTAAACGTTATATTTCTTTGCATATTTGTCATCCTCATGACAGTGTTGACTTTGTTTTCAGTGTATCTGTAGCTTAGCAAGCATTGGCTGAACAATTGCCTCTTTAATAGCAGGAACAACAGCAAAAATCTTTGGCACAAAAATCTACAGCCTAATTAAAACTTCACAGTCAGAGTGAAATAACATGAGGCTTTTCACATTCATTTTTATACACTAGACCTGTACAGTTCTGAAACAGCTGAATTGAAACTGATAACACCCCCTTCTATTTTAAAAAGTTAAAATAAGTTTCATGGGGTAAACTTAAAATTACCAAAATTTTGTCACTTACTATGACCTTTCTATTTTTCAGCCTTCTTAGGCTCTGCAGAGAGTTACTGTGATGCTTCAGAACCCAAATATAAGAAAATTGGTAAGTCACTGGCTGAATAGGAAAAGGCTATTAAACATATATTGTCTTATGTTTCAAAATATCATCCTCTGTTAGGTATTGTAACTAACTTCTAGAAAAGGTTTGCTCTCATAGATTTGGTGATTTTGATCATCATGCATTTTCATGCTTCTGCAAAAATCACATTTTTATATTCCTCTGATTAATTCATGATATAACAAATCTATGTCCTCTTATCTGCAGATATTAAATTGTGCATCTTAGCATCAGTTACATGGTAGCCTAGGAAAAGTTGGATCCTTATGCTTCAAAAGTACATGTTCCTGCCAGGTGATAGGAAAATTACTTGCTTAACATCAGCAAAGGCATAGTTGAGCTTTCCTAAATCCACATGAGAGAAGAAAGCAAAATAGTGGAGAAGTGGGTCAGCGCCAAATTTTGTAAATTTTATCAAGTACACCTTTTTTTTCACTGGATTTTTGGAAGATGTCTGACTTGGAACAAAGAGGATCAAACCCAGGAAATGCAAAGCTATGAGCTGAGTCATGTTACCCATCATGCTCCGCATGTCCTGGGTTTGATCCTCTTCGTTCCAAGTGTGACATCATCCAAAAATCCAGGGAAACATCCTAGTGAAAATAATAACTGTGAAGAGATGATTTCTTGGCCCAGTCCATGCTGTAAAGTCCTTTAAACCAAAAAAAGAAAGGGAGAAAGGGAAATTTCTGGGTTTTGCACATTGTTTGACCATCTACAAGACAACACCTGGGGCCAGCAGGCAGGCTAGAACTTGTTCCTTAGCTGTAAACTGCTGCTTACCCAAATGTAGCCTAAAGGGATATTTCAGGCAGAGCTAAACCAGCAAAATACTCTTCCAAAATCCATGTGAGAGCAACCAGTTGTGACTATTTTATATTGTGTTTTGAATGGACCTATTACTCATTGTATGCCAGCACACCTTACAAGCCTCCTAAGGGGAACTCTGACTGTATCAAACCCTAGGGGCCATGTACATGTCAGGCAGGGCAGCCAAACCAGTGTGTAATCTAGAGATTCATCCAGAGTGCTTGGATCTTGGGACTGCACCTCAGCACAATTCAGGTAAGGAACTGGCATAGACTGCATGAAAGTCATAGAGAACATACATGTGCACCATGACTGTGACCCAAGCTGGTTTTTCAGTGTTCTTGTGGAGTTCTGAGGGAGTGATGAGGGAGGATTGAGCAGAATTAGCTGTGAAAAAATATGTTTGCTAGCTCTGGGAAGGTTATCAGAGTTTTTACTGAACTGGTGCCTGCTAGTTGTAGCTATTTAGACACAGGTGAAGTTCCTGGCAGTTAGTACCCATTAAAAGTACTTTCTATTTGCTTAAGTTCCTTTACTGATTTGGCACTTTTAAAAGCCCTTTCTGCCACACCAACAATAATAGTTTACCATAAGGAAATGGCACATCAGTTCCAAATGCCTCACCCTCCAGAACCTGCATTCCAGTGGGAAGTATCATTACAGAGCTAACAGGTGCTTTGTAAAGCTGCACCTATCCTTTTGCTGGAAGTCCTTAGAATAGGAGAAGAGAAGGTTTCTCTACTGTCCTTGACCCAATGAAGGTGCTGAGGAAGGAACATAAACATAATTCAGTATAAGTACTGGGTAGAAAAAATCCAAATGACAAAAAGATGAGCTACTTGACAAATTCAGGGGTTTGTTTAACCTGTCACAAGTGTCACAGTATGATCCTGCAAAAGCAAATGCAGCAGCTCTTCAGAGGTGTAAGACTACTTACAGTAAAGAGAATAATGTGTATTAGAGTTCAAAGTAGTAAGCCAAGGATTATATTCTTCCAAAGGAATCGAATGAAATAGTGGCACATACCCCAGAAAGGTTTGTAGCTCCTGATAAAAACATCAGACCACAGAAAGTGATGAAATACAGACTTACTTGTTGCAGCTAGATAGGAGAGGGAAGGAAAAAGCAAATCCAGTTCTGAGAACAGGGGTGTGGCAAAACCAAGGAAACTAGCAGACTAATTCAAATAAGCAAGTGTGTCTTACTTGATTTGTAAGAATCTTTTGGTAGGCAGATGAAATTGTACAATGCACAAGTCTCTCTCCCCACTTGTCCTGTTCTTGGAGGGAAAAATGTGCTGCAGACAAGATGCATCTTTAAAAACTCTAGTGTTTGTGACCATTCTTTGGGAGACACTTAACACACACTAGTTGTCCTTACAAGCACTGTAGTGTCTAAGTAGGGAGTCAAGGTCCCCAGTTTATTGCTCTTGGGCCTCTCTACTCTTGTGCAATATTGAGACAACAAACTGTGCTTGGAAAATTGGTACAGCTAGTGTAAGACCTTGTTATGTCTTATCTGTCAATCATCCATGTGTAAGATCATGTACATCTAGAAATAAGACTGACCAGGAAAGATGAAGAAAAAGAAAATTTAAACAGTGAACTACTGAGAAGAAAAAGTGATCTACTACAGAATTTAATAAATACATTTTAGATTTTGAAAGCTAAATACTTTCCAGAAAGCTATTGTAAATTGTTCTTGCTTTTGGAAAATCAAAACACAGCTGATCAGAATCAAGTGGTTTATCGTATTTACTGAGACCTCTTCTTTGGTTCCTTTAACTTCTACCAATGAGACAACTTTTTTCCTTTTGTTTTGCTGTTTTATTTTAAAGTGGAAGTCCCTGCAGTGTCTGCAGGGGATGGCAGTTTCTTTGCTATGCCTTTCAACAGCCATCCCGTGAGCTGCACCTCCCTAACTAACCAGCACATGTCCTTTTCTGTTCCTGCTGCCCATGGACTGGAAAGAAGCTTCATAATTTCTGGTATGTAGAGTACAGCTGTAGGTGTGCACTTGTGCACAGGCTGATTTACACAAGGGGAAAACTCTTATAAATCTTGACATTGATTATGAGCAGTGGCAGAAAAAACGGGTATGGCAGCTGTTTCAGTCAAGCACTTAAAAGTGTGGCACTCACTAAAAGATTGAAAAATATTCAAGGGAATTGCCCCTAATGAAATAAAATTAATCTTTCATTTAAGTGGTGCAGGTTATAAGAGAACAGTTATTTACTATATGCTAATCTAAGTAATTACTTGTCTTAAGAACAGGAAGTCACAAAATTTTTGCTAATAAGCTTTAACTTAGTTCCAATTTCTTTTTCACCCAGAGGTTTGTAAAGGACTGAGGGATAATTACATTTGCAACAGTAGAGCAAAATCTAGGCTGTGATTTAGCTCATAAAAGCTGAGCAGTAATCTCACTGATGGGCTGTGTAGCCACCTGGTCTGGGCCATGCTGGGTAGCAGAGGGTGCTCATGGTACACTGAGAAGAGCTAATGACAAAGGCCCAGTTCAAGACCTTTCTCTGCTAAATCTGTGCTGGTATGGAACCAACAGCAGTGTGTAAGTTGGAAGCCTTGAAGTACCTGAAGCAAGCCGAAACAGCATAAAGTAGCAGAAGAAATTCTGTCCCACCTACAGAAACTCAGAGCTATGGCTGATTAAATTGCAAGCACTGAATCATCAAAAAACGTTCCCAGTGTGGGTTGAGAGGGAGGATGCTTGTACAGCTTGCATGATGTGCAGTTATGTGGGAAGGATGTAGTTCATAGGAAGGTAAAATTAATGCAGATACATACTATTTACACATTTTCTCTTTTCTGGATCTCTGGCTATACATTTACAGACTTTGCCCGAAGCACTTTTCCTTATAATGATAGAATTTCTCTTTAGACTATGAAAAGCAGTGACTCCTAAAAGCTGGGTAATCCCTTGTATTTCATGCTCATCATACCTTGTAAGTGTTTTTTCTTTAATGGATTCTATGGACCTTATGTGATCCTATGAATTCTCCACAGGGAAGCTTTGCCTAGAAGTGGCCAAAAAGGATAATTAGCTTTTAGAAAGCTTTTTCTTTCTTATAAAGCTCTAAAAACAGAAGAGTAATTATTCTGCACTCATTTCAGGATTGTCAGAACCTTTGACCTCAGAGTGCCTACCACTCGGTATGACAGGGTACCAAGAGAATCCAGGCTTTGCAGGTCCTCCTCAGCAGATATTTAACTTTGTTCTTGAAAATGCCACATCTGATGTTATAGTATATCCAGGTAAGAGCAATAGCCTTTCATCCACATAAAGAGGCATAAAGTGCTAAAAAATCAATGCTGCCAACAGCAGCATTGATTAAATTCAGTTACTGATAGCTATGATATGCTGAAAACTGTGCTTTGTTTCTTGCCAGTGCTGACATCTTCTATGGAAACATTCGTATCTCCAAGTTTTCCAGTTAATTTATGTGGTAAGTAGAAAATTGGGGGTTATATATGTACAGCACTTTGAACTGGGAGAGGAACCATATTGCTTCTACTCGAAGTCAGTTCTCCCCTCCAGGCTTTACTTATATTGACCTCATTGAGGAGAATAAAAATTGATGGCATTTCCTTCTTTGTATTGGTCACTGGCTGCTTAGTCTGATCCAGAACAAAGTGCAGATAAGGGTTGTAGAGCTATAGGTTCAGCAGCCAATCCACTGTGTTTGCTATGACATCAGTTTCTGGAATAAGTCATGTTTAGTTAAAACAGTTCAAATCCCAGGGTGCTGGAGCACCCTCAGAAAGTGAGAGATGATCTGATGCTGGCATGGCCTGAGCATCTTAAATGCTTGGTGCTCGCAGCCAGACTGCAGCCAGCTCCCATGGAAGCCCCAAATCCAACATGATAACAACTTATTTAACTAAACAATACTGTAGCCTAATGCACAGAGAGGATTATAAAGAAATCAGAGCCATGGTCAGGATAGAAAAGTCCCACTTCAGGTAACAAACTTTCCTGAGACACTTTTCTTCCAGCCCTCAGAAAGCTGTTGGAACCTGAAGTTTGATGTTGTTTCTGGTCCCTGTGCCCAGTACGGGGGTTTGTTGCCCTCTGGTGGCTTCCACCACCCCAAAAGCAAAAGTATAACGTGGAGATAAGAGGCAAATATCCCTAGGTGTGGGGAAGTCTTTGTAAATTGTATATACAGTTTATGTGAATAAACAGTGCTGATAATTCCCACTGATTTACTGCAGCACAACACACGTATGCCACAAGCCTTGGAATTCCAAATGAAGCAGCAGAAGAATTAGCACGTAAGATGCCAAGCCAGTTAATTTTCCTTTTTTAAAAATTATTCACTCCTGACTGATTTGACCAGTTTCCCATCTAAATGTCTCATTACAGATTTTTTTTCTGTTCTTCCATTCTATTTTCTTATTTAATAAAATAAACAGTAAATCAAAACCAGACACTTGCACAACTCTATTTAATATCTTTCTTACTGGAAGTCTGTGGTGCTTCCCTTTTAGAAGCAACTCTGAACTCAAACCATTCTGAAAGTTGCTGGTACACAGGGCAGGAATTAATTTCCAGATCTCTGAAACTCTAAGATTTGTATTTCTTTTAGACCACATTCTACATAAAGATGATCAAGATGATATTATGGTATGAAACACTTTTGTACATATTTAGGGAGATTTATCTGGTTTGATTTGGGTGATTTTTTTGCACACTTCTGCTGTGTGTGGTTACAAGACTCTGAGGTTGGGTTTGTTACAGCCTCTGTCAATTTAAATTCTGTCTTGCATCTGCAAAACTCTTCCTACCAAAAGTTCTGTCAAAACTGATACTCTGCAATTATTAATGTGTAGAAAATGTGCTCTCTCTGAAAAATTCCCAGTTTCTTTATGTAAAGCACACACTTCATCTGACCCAAGTGCAAAAGTCTGCAGGAGTTTGGAAACAAACAGGTGAAAAGAAAGAAAATCAGACAGCAGCAGGATTTTGTCAGGGAGAGTAATGGGTAAATACTGTTGCCAACTGTCTCTTCTCTGTGAATTTCATCCTTAGTGCTTGGTTACAAGGTGTAGAATAACAATAGGAAGCTATTGCTTTTGAAGACATACAGAAGCACTATGTGTGAACATGAATTTATCAAAACACTGACATTTGAAAAGAACAGTGGATGTCACCTGCTAATGGTAGAACTGCTTCATGCAACTGTCAGAACAGCTGTGGTTATGTTTGGTGCCATTCTGCCTCCAACAGTGCATGTCAGCAGAATTCTACTTGAGGGAGAATTTTTTTTCATTTTCCTTGTAAAATTAACAAATTATCTCTCTTACTCTGAATATATGCTGCAATGAACTTGAAAATTTGCATTAATCTTATTGTTAAAATTAGTAAAGCTGAATCATTGATTATCTAGGCATCTTCTTCAAGTATATTGTTTTGTTTTTCCAGGTTTAGAAAAGTCTCAAAAAGTTCAAGATTCCATAATTCCTTCTAAAGAACCTTTCAAAAGACCAGGTAAGTTTAAAACTCTTGAACTTAAACCTTCCAATATTTTTTGGAAAAATATTCTGTTTCTTTCCATACAGAAAAGCTACTTGTAAGAGTCATTCAGCAATTTGCGAAGCTGTTCTGAGGGTCTGAGCACAATTCCTGGTTTCAAGATGTTAGACTTGGCTTCCTTTAGATATCTAGCTGTAGTAACTTCTTAGCAGGCCAGTGTACTTAGGTGGTTTTATCATCTCTAGAGAGAGCTCCAAAATTACTCAATTCATAGAGCTGAAAGTGTCTGTTGTGCCTGCACTTCTCAGCTGCAGTTGAATGGGGTAAATCCAGACCTATGGGCTTTATGGGAATGCCTGTGCTTTCACCATATTGCAATTAGGCACTTAAAGCACCATGAAATGATGTTGTAGTCTGTGGACTGGTTCCTTCAGTCTGTGTGTGCTCTTTATTTCTCTAGAGCAAGTGGAAACTTTCTGTTCATCACTTAAGGATTATTTCCGAGACACTTGCAAATCTGTGACCATGGAGCGGGAAGTAAATCTGGATCACCTGTTCATTGATGGGACACTTGTTCAAAGTCAAATTGAAACCAAGACTGGAAAGAATGGTGCAAAAGCAATTGAAAAGGAGCTGGTAACTTGCAACCTGCAAGACAAGGAAAAGACAGCCATTGATAGAAGCCAAATATTTCAAATCCCACCACATAAAGACTTAGAGACTAAAGTGATTGTGGTGCTGGGAAAAGCAGGAATGGGAAAAAGCATTCTCATTCAGAAGATCTGCCAGGACTGGTCCAATGGAGAGTTTTCTCAGTTTGAATTTGTATTTTGGTTTGACTGCAAACAAATAAGCTTGCCTGAGAAGCAATACAGCCTGAAGGAACTGCTGCTTGAATTTTTTGTAAAACCTCAAGAGGGAAGCACAGAGATCTTTGAGTATATATTGCAAAATCCTACTAAAGTCCTTCTGGTTTTTGATGGTTTTAAAGGATTGCATGATCACGAGAATTCTCCTCGTTGCTCAGCCAGCCAGCCTGAAAAGGATTTGTGCAGTATAAAGGAGCTGCTTTCAGGACTCATCCAAAAAAAGATACTCAATGGCTGTACTTTATTATTTACAGCAAGACCAAAAGACAAAATGTACCAGTGCATGTCCAAAGTGGATAAGACTATTGAAATAGTAGGATTTTCCCCTCAGCAGAGAGAATTGTACATAACCAAATATTTTGAAGAATCACCCTACTGTGATAGTGCACTGAATTTAATCAAAGAGTGTGAGTACTTGTTCAGTCATTGTTACAGCCCTGTTATGTGTAGATTTGTTTGTTTTCTCTGTGAGACAGTACTTGAAATGGGAGAGCAAAGTCTTCCTTCAACTCTTACTGAAGTCTTCCTGAAATTTTTTCAGCAGAAGATAATGCTTATGCAAACAGATGTTACAACCACACAAAATCAAGAGAGTCTTGCTACCCTAGCACGTATAGCCTGGTGTCTTGGAGAAAAGCACCAAAGCACCATGAAAAGTGATCTCCTTCCTTCTAAGGAAGTTAAAGAGTTTGCTCTGAAGTATGGTTTTTTCCTGCCATTTGCGCTCCCCAGACATTCAGATAGTGAAGAGGAGGAATTTGGGAGCACATTCTCTGATTTTGCCATTCAGAATTTCTTGTGTGCACTTCACCTTTTGTTAGCAGAAGAGCTCAAGGATAAAAATCTAACAAAGTACCTGTCTTTTCTATCCAAGAAGAAAAAACCTTATAACTGGTTAGATTTAATGCCTAGATTTTTGGCTGGTTTGATGTTTCTCCAGGATGACTCCTACTTCTGCTCTCTTTCAAATGAGGATGCAAAACAATCAACCAAGAAGCAGAAAACACTCTTGAAATACATTAGAAGGCTGCAGATTAATACCCTCTGTCCAGAGAGGTTGCTGGAGCTTTTACATTGTGTTTATGAAACACAGAACAATTATCTTCTGCAGCATGTGGCCTTAAGACTCGAGCCATACTTGTCTTTTCTGGGCATAGTTCTTACACCACCTGATGTCCATGTACTGCATTCAATTTTGAAAAGGTCAAGAAAAGAGTTTTCCTTGGATTTGCGAAACAGCGGCATTGACATGCAAGGGCTGCAAGCCTTGGTCAGCCTAAGGAATGTGACATCGTTCAGGTTGGTCACTCTGCACCCCATAGCATTATCCATAGCACTGTGCATAGATGACACTTTCATGCAACAACAGCAGTCACATCTGTTGGTTTTGCATGTTTGTTACTTCACAGGGCCTCCCTCAGTGACACAGTCGGGCTCTGGAAATCTTTAGAACAGACAAAAGACTACGAACTGCTGAAAGCATCCACAGAGAAATTTGTTCTTGATCCCTTTAAGGCAAAGACAATGAAGGACATCAGTGACCTCTCTGACCTTGTAGAGATGCAGGAGAAGATGATGAATTGGTAGGTTCATTTATGATCAAAACTTCTCTTACACCAACAATTTATGAAAACAGGGTTTCACTACCAGTGCTGGACAATGGAGTTGTCTGCTTGTCCAGAGGAGAAGTAACTAAGGGCAGTGCAAGCTTCTGTGTCATCTCAGGGGGCCCTCCTACCCTGATGTGAGGTGGCTGTCGTGGCAGGGAGGAGCAATGACAGCACCATGCACAGCAGTCATCAAAACTGCCAATAAAAAAGCCAGCTGTCATTACTCTTTAATCTCTGGGTATGCCATCTTCCAATTGCTTTCAGTTACATAACTTGGGCTGATTCTTTCCCCCTGTAGCACCTGTGCATAAATGAAAGCCTGTTTTGCACTGGTCCCAAATGGCCTGAGTCAGTCCTTCAGCCCAGGAGGTAAAAGCTTGTGTTACATGGTCTAGAAACCCTGAGTTCCATCCTTGCTGCTGATGTAGCTAGGGGATTGATTGCAATTAAAAACATGCAGAAATAAAGTTCTGTTGTTTGGGGGTTTTTTTAATGATGACTTCAATTTTAACTCGGATGGAGCCTTTTGATTAAAATATAGACAAAACAGTTTAATGTTTGACAGAAAATAGCTGATTTAGAAAAAAAATATTTTTACGTTTTATTGGAAAAAGAACAAACATTTGCACTATGAAAGGCAATTATTGGATTGAAATTATTCAGTTGAAGAAAGATTGGAGCAGAAGTTACTGTGAGGTTTCCTGGTTCTTCAGTTAAGGCAACAGTGGTTTATTTTCTGTAAAAGTTTGCTAACAAATTATTTTTAAAGCATGGTTTTGGCTGCTAAAATATTTATCATACTCTGGTTCTACTGTGATTTATTTAGTGTGCAAGGAGCATCTGGTTGCACCCGCTATGAAATTCCTGCCATCAGAAACCTCAGGAAACTCGAATTTGCGTAAGTGCTAAACTTCTACTGATTGAGATGGTCGTGTTTAAAGAGGAGCAGTCATCGGTGTTGGCTACAGCCATTGCACTGATGTATAATCAGCTTATGGTAAAGCATTAGGTAAACCCCATTTATTGCTATCTTGCTATTCTCTGAACTAAATTTATTAAGTTATGGCCAAAACTCAAAAAGCATAATTTCTGGCTCCTGCAGTGATACAGATCAACAGATCCACCAATTTTGTTTGGTTTTAGTACAAGTTATCTCCTTACCACCAGGTGTAATCTTGTGCCACACGGCATAAAACATCTTGACTGTGATCCAACTACTTAGGAAATATTTTTTCCCCCAGAAACACTCAACTTTCCTACCTAAGACTTCTGATGTAATTTTCTGCCCTATCAGAGCTAAGGGCATGAGAGGATTACATCAGAGAATGTCTCCCAAATAAATTATTTAGCACCCTTTTCCTGGAAGACAGAAGGTTGACTTGGTAACACTACTTTAAAAGTGAGGTTTTAGTAACACTTCTTTCTTTTCCTCCAAACTGTAAGCAGCATCCAAGGCTATTCTATTGCTCAAAATATCATGCCATAGCATGGGAATTCGTTTGGGCAGAAATTGCAGCAGTGCAATGGAGAATTCTCATCAGGTCCTGTTTCCTGCTCTGCAGATCTAACCCAACCTGGGACAGCTATGCTTGGCCTCACTTCTGATTTTATGCTGCTTTCTCTCCTCCTTTCCTCTTCCTATTTCCCTTTATTTAAATTTTGTTCAAAATTCTAATCCTTTTAACTAGCTGAAATTGTTCTGATACCAAAGAAACTCCAAATAGGATCTGAGAGACAAATGCTTGGAGCATGAATATCAAAGTGCAATTTTTGCTTTAAGCAGCAGTAAAATTCTGATTTTAAGTTAAACTGAATTGGCATTAGTTGGGAGAAAAAATAATTTTGTTTTCATTTCAGTTATACTGAGATATATATATATATTTCATCTCAAGATTATACTTAAAATGAAAAAACCTGAAAAAGGTAGAGAAAGAACAGAAATACAAGAATCTAAAACAGTGAGATGAATCTTGCAAAGAGGAACAAAAAAGTGGCAAATGCATATCCCACTGCTGCTGTGCGTGCTCTGTCCTGACCTTAGCCTTGTTGGTCCTCATCTGGAGGCTTCACAGCAGAATTCCTTGGAGCAGATGGTAGGGAATGGCTGTTTCTGAGGAGTGTAAACTAGTTTATATTGGGGGCTGCAGGGAAAGACCTTAAAAATTCGTGAGTTTTGCTGCTTGTGAGCATGTGAAAAACCTGCTGAATCTGTATTTTCTTCCAGTCTGGGTCCAGCATGTGGCCTTCAAGGATTGCTAAAACTCGTGAAAATTCTTGCAGCATTTCCATCTCTTCGGCATTTAGAGTGAGTTCTGCTAAAGATTAACTTTGCCAACGTTTCTCCTCAGCAGCCCTTGATGATGGAGGAGCTCTTGTACCCAAGAATTATTTTATTTGCCAACAAGAGTCCTTGTTTGTTGACCAAACTGAACAGCAGAAACATTCCCAGACTGTAACAGCAGACTGAAAGCTGACACTCCCCATCCTCCCTCGAGACACCTGGTGGTGGTTTGTTCAAAACTCCTCAGTCCCTTCCTGGGGTGTTCCTGGGTGGTTAAAGGTTCAGCCCCCTGAATGCTTCCCCCTTCCTGCCCCACCACTGATCAACTGCCTACAGTGACTTCTGTCTTCACTGGAGCTCCAGATTATCCATGACAAACCAACTCTCTTGTAGTTTTAAGCTGCTTTACACTAGAAACAATTGTACCAGCAGCAGTCAATGTTGTGCCATGGAATCTGTGGGAAGGTTACTGGGTTTAGAGAGGGCCTTTGGCCTTACTCAGCCCATTGGCCATTTGTCTGTAGTGTATCTGGCCTTTTCATGGTATTTCAGGAGAACAATAAAGCTTTAAAACTGAAATATGTCCAATATATCCCAGATTATCTGTCAGATTAGAAGGGGATCCAGTATCTGAAATTGTGACTAGATATGAGGAAAAACTTCATTTTTAATACTCCCTCTCTGGAGAAGGAGCTATTTAGGCACAGATTTACAGCCTTTGCTGGATTTTGTCAGTTCAGTATTTTCATGTGCACAGGAAATCTCATTTCAGCTTAGCTGGAACACAGCTATTTCATAACCATTTTAATAACCTTGCATATCAAAGGAAATGGGTCAAGCCATTCAACTAGTAAAAAAAAAATTCTTAGGCTGTAAATTTGGGCAGCAGAAAGCTGCTTATTAGAGAAGCTGTAATTTGTGTGATGCTTCATGCTGATTGAGGCTGCTGCAGAGAATAAGCTTTTCAAGATAGATAGAGTGGTCTCTGAGGTGAATAAACCACAAAAATTTAGATTAAACGGGAAGCTAATTCTCTCTTTGTCGTCACACAGCCTTGATGCTCTGAGCGAAAATGGCATAGGAGATGAAGGAGCAAAAAGTCTATCTGAAGTGTTTCCAACCCTGACATCACTGGAAACATTAAAGTAAGTGCAAGGTTAACAGTTCAGGGAAATTTTGAAAAGAAACAGATTAAACCTAGAGGGTTAAGGGACTGTGTTAACAGTTATGGGCAAAAGTATCCCATGGGCATGGAAGACCAATGAGCCTATGGAGATTCTTGATGGGTACATTCATTAGACAAATAGGTTAATCCTTCCTGGCTTCCCTTCAAGGGCTCTATTTTGCCCTTTTCTCTGCATTGGGTCTAAACAGACTGTCCAAACTATATTTTAAAAAATGGAAAATTAATTTCCCCCACATTGTAATAAATTAGAATAAATGTGCTCAACTAACAAAGTGATCTCACTATAGTTTATCACAGAATAAAATAACAGACCTGGGTGCAGAGAACCTTGCTACAGCTCTCCCTTCCTTGTCCTCCTTAAAAACGCTAAGGTGAGTAGTTGTATCCTGTTGAGCTGTTTTGTAAAACATACCTTGCTGTTTCTGTCAGAAACTACTGAATATGGAGCAAAGAGGTAACACTGCAGCAGCCAAGCTTTTGACTGCATTCTTGCATAAAGTCTTCAGAAAGAAGAGGAGAAGTAGTATGACAGACATACAGAAGGATATCTCAGGAATATAGCAAGGACTGCGCTGATTTTTAAATCCAGTCCATAATACCCACTTATGAATCATGTCCTGCACAGATGTGCACCCAGGGCCACCATCTTCTGCAACAAAGTCGTCTGTGTTTGCTGATATAGGGACAATGGTCCATCCCACTGCATTGGGATATCTGGCACAGGCCTGAATGAAGTAGGGAATGCAAGAAACCCTGGTGTGCAATTCTGGAATAATTTGGTGATGGGGAAATCTTTTGAATGCTGTACCCCAAATCTTTGAGCTTCATTTTTTGGCAGATTTTTAATTCGATCTAATGTAAACAGAAATGATCTTATTATCCACAGAATAATAGAATCTAGACCTATTTTTGCTGTACCTGTGCTAGGTGAAGGAGGATGTGGCCATTTGCCTTACTTGATACAGAAAACATGAATGTGTGTTTTAAACTTTAACTGCAAATAAGGATAAATTGAAAGTTAAGATGTACTAACCATATTTGAAAACCCTTGATCTAATATCTGTTTACATTATCCATTATTCAATTGTGACTATACTGGTTTGATTTTCTGCAGCTTGTACAATAACAACATTTGTGATTTTGGAGCAGAAAATCTGGCGAAAGTTCTTCCTGCAATGACATCTTTAAGAGTGCTAGAGTGAGTATGAAATCTTTTGAGATGGCCCAGGAAAGCTTATTTCCTTGAAGACTGAAAATGCAAATGTCCCATGTTTGGTTTTAGAGGAGACAGAAACTGAGGAAAATGATTTTGGGGAAATTTCACAGGGAAAATGTGCTTACGCACATCAAATAGATAGTGAGTGATTAGAAAGTGATTAAGGAACAGTTCACCATAAACCCAACAGTATTGGTGTTAAGGTGGGAGAATAGGGTCATGGGGTGCTGGAGAATGACCTCAGGTACATAGAAAAAGGAATCCCTCAGATGAGTTAAAATAATAAAGTTCTCATTCAACCCTTTGAGTATATTACTACAGGTTTTTTGAATCAACAATCTATTTTGGATTTTTTCTTTTTTTCCAATCTTACCCCATCTGCAGATTAGCCTATATAGTATTTTTGATTTTGAATTAAATGTCTGATTACAGAATTTGATTTGGATTAACAAAGTTGTTTTTATTCCTCAGTGTTCAGTATAACAAAATAACTGGTGTTGGAGCCCAGCAGCTGACTGACAGCCTACGAAAATGTCCCCATATAAAGAACTTGGTGTAAGTCTCTTGACAAGCTGTTTGCTGTATCTTCATCCTGTAAAACTGGGTTAGAGATCATGCTAAAGCTGCCTTCTGTATTTGTCAGATTTATAAGAAGCACAAAAGGAGGCATCACCAAAATACAAAAGCAGAGATGTTAAAAAACATCGTCTCTGGTTTTCAGCTGCGTTAGTTCTCAGTGGTCCCAGGCAGACGAGCTTGTCTTGCCTTGAACAGTTTACACTGAGCCTCCCTTTGTTCATCTTCCACCCTCCCAGAGAACCAGGCCTACTCTGTGCTGCACCACCTGTGTTTGAGGGATAAACAATGAACAGCCATCATTAGAGGTTAAATAGACTGAAGCTACCAGTACACACTCAGAGGAAGGGAGTTTGATGGAAAGTTCGAGAACAGTTAGAGACAGGAGTGCAGTTGTGCCCTGTAACCAGAGTCAACAAGGTTATGGAGTACTGCTTTTTTCTAAATCAAAATGCATTTTCCTTTGCCCCATAGCTTATATACTTTCATAGCACGACAGTCAAAGAGAAAGACAACTTAAAAAAAAAAAAAAAAAAGAAGAAGAAAACAACAGCAACAGCAACCAAAAAAACCCACAAACATACCAAAAACACCAAAAGGAGGTGAAGCAAATTACACTTCTTAAAATGTCTTTCCTTTCTGAATTTGCCCTTACAGGATGTGGAATCCCACAATTCCCTATGGAGTTCTTGAACACCTTCACCAGCTGGACTCCAGGATCAGTGTGTAGATTCAGAGGATTCCATAAAGGTAACATAAACCTTGGCTGCCTGAGACGACCAGGTTTGTTTCCAGGCTCATTGGCAGGAGGCACAGTAACAGCATGGATGAGTTGGAAGATGCTGCCCTAGAGTGGCACATATCAATGTCTCATCAGGCCCCCTTTCCCTGCACTCACCTTGCATCCCCCACCTCCCTGGCAGCTGCACTAGCAGACTGCAAGTGCTATATTAAGAAAAATGGACTTCTAGAACTCCCAGTTCAGTCCCATTCAGTGACTGGCAGCTGCCCTGCTTACCTTCTCTTTTCTGTTGTGGAAAACTAAAGCTCTGGGTACTTCTCATGTTTAATAGATGAGTTATGTACTCTTCAGAGCTTGTTTTGTGTTGATTTTCAGTAAGTCCTTTCACTTTTCCTTTGTTTAATACCAATCCTCAACAGCTGCTTGTCTCACTATGCAGCTGTACCTGTACTGTACTCAGAGCAAAACACTCCCTCCTACATTCCCTGTTCTCAGTCTTGTTGTGTGGTTTAGCCCCTGGCAGCCACTTTTACTTCATTGATTCTGCCTGCACAGTTTCAAGGATCCTTGCAGTATTGCATTGAGAAGAATTTAATAAGTTTGTCAATGATTACCAGGATCTGACTGCCTTGATGGTCCTGGACTGAAGGAGCTGCAGCCAGGATGGGAAGTTGGGGGGTTTGTGTAGGATTTCTGTTTCCAGTTTTCTGCCATGTGCTTCCTCTTGCTCTTAAAAAAAAATATGCAGGTTGCATCAGTGAAATCATGCCAGAAGAATGAGATGCCAGAGTCAAGCCAGATATCAGATGTGCTCCATCTTTCTTTAGATGGCAAGAAAACAAATTGCAGTGTGATCACCAGCTGCATGAGCCATGCTTTAAATGGGCCTGGCCATGGAATGGCTGCAGTTGCCAGTGGCTCCCTGGACCATGCAGTGGGCCAAGCTTTTTGCATGACTCCTGCTCTCGGTGCAGTAATCACCAGATGTAGACTGGGCTGTTTGTATGGCACTGACCTGGCTACAGGTTGTGGAAGATTCAGGTGCCATAGCAGCTTCACAGACCAGCTTTACACAGCAGCAGTGAAAAATTGTGGTGCTCCTTACTAGCCCACAGTCAACTAAGTCTTTGTCCTGTTGAAAAACCCTACCTACTTAGGAAAGGAGACATTAGGGATATGAACACCTGCATTAGCACTGAGGATAAATAGCAACAGGAAGTCTGGATCCTGTCTGCCAACCTTGAAACATCCAGCATCCACCAGTCACTGTTGTGTGTTTACAAAGCTCATCAAATCTATGATTTTGGTAATCTTAATGGTGATTAGGCTGATGGGTGTACATCTGATGTTCTGTTTTCATCATTTCACAGATGTCATAAAGAAGAGGGGAGGGTGTCCTCTGTGCTTTCCTGTCTTCTTGCTGCTTTAGGAATCAGTGTTTTCATGTTCGTTGCAAAAAAGTCACATTTAAGTTTCTAAGTGATGCTTAAATTGGGTGAATTACAGAGTTTTAAATGCTGTTCAAAGACCCAACTATATTTCTACTGAAGTGATAACGAGTTAAGCAACATCAAATTTCAAAGATGAAAAGAACATCTGGATACTGTGACCACCATTAAAGGAGACCAGGAACCACCAAGATATTGATACCACAAAATTCCATCACTGATTCATCGAAGAGCAAACTGAAAGCTGCTCAACCTGCAACATCTGAAGCACTGAAAGATCAAATCTGATTGTTTATTTCATGGTGCCAGTGGCAACTGCCATCAAATTTGGTCTGATGATTTTGGACTTTTAAAGCTCAGTGTTACAGATTTCACCTGTCTGTATGGCCTGATTTGAAGCATTAGCGTGAGGAGCTTAAAAAAGAATCACCAGCCCTAGAAAATATTCTGATATAATAAGATTATCCACAAGAATCTCAAAGTTGCTCTTTTCTTCATGCTAATAATCAATGCTGTCATAAGGGATAGAAACATATCTTCTATGACTTGTTACAGAATCCTTCAAAAAGATTGGGGGGAAAAAAAGAAGTAATGAAAAGAAAGGAATTAAAAGTGAAAAACTACAAAGGATTTTTCTAACATTATCACAGAAATCCAAATGGATAAAAATAGCCAGTTTATTGCACACAAATCCTCAAAGTGACAATCTTTGAAGGTTTTTACTTCGTCTCAAATGAGAACTTTAAATTCATATACCTGGATTGGTATTTAATTTCTTAAATGCAGCTGGCAGCATAAATGTTTACAATAACCAATTTTATACTTGACAGTGATATCACTACTGTGTGTGGTTTATGTGGCCTTCTGGAACAGAGTTACGAGTAACCAGGCAATCACAGACAAAAGCATATTTCAAAGCACTAGCATGCTTATGCTGCTGGTCTCAGTCATCTGTGGGCCAAATATTCATCCTGCTGACTGCAACAACAAACCAATTGTCTCTTTTTTCCTTTATTTCTGCTCTGTGAACATGAAGAGAACTTAAAATTATGCAGAGGCAATTGTCAGGTCAGGACGACCATTCTGGCTTCCCATCCAGATACAGTCTGAGACAGACCAAAAAGGGATGGAAAAAGCTAAGAATGCTCAAAATGCTACAAATGAGGAAGTCTCTACTTCACAGTTAACTCAGGGTTAGTTCAGCAACCTCTTTGAAATCTCTTCTCCTAGGAAGCACTGACAATACTGACTCAAGGATCTGTGCAAACTAGAATCTCTCAACTAACCTCTCAAATACTCTGTTTCTTGGTCTTTAAAAAATCCCTAATTTAAACAGTTCAAAACCACAATCTTATGTTCTTTCCAGCAAGTTCTACTCCTCTGTTTAAGTTTCAGTGTCTGCAGAATCTTGACAGCAGGGATGTGGACAAATTAAAGAGAGTGGACAAATTAAAGAAAGAAGGAAGCAAGGAAGGTCTGTTTCTGAGAGCAGGGAATCAGACATAACGTGAAGGAATAGAGAGCAAGGTGGAAAAACTCTGTGGAGAATATTAGAATGCATTAGTACTTTTCTTAACTATCTGCATGGTTCTTCTCTCTAGCCAAACTCTAGCCAAAGCCATGGATAAAAAAAATCTTACTTATACTCTCCTCTTTGATCTGCTTGAACGGGAAGTAGTTTGAGCCAAATCTTGTGTGATATTCCCATTAGCCTGCAGCACTCCAGCCATGCACATCCATGGTGAGCCCTTATCTTGGCTTCTCTTAACTAAGCTTTGGATGACAAATGCCCCTTTAGGGTTTATATTCTGCAGCTGCACTTTACTGTGACTGAGTCTGAGAATGTGCTAAATATTACAGAGGCAGCTAAATGTTACAGGATGCTGTCTGGACTGCTCAAATCATGTTGGGGGTACTGCTGTTCTCCAAGTTAGTGGGAGATGTGTGTTTATAATATAAAGATTGTAAATTTTGATACAGTATTTTGGTTGTCTTTACCCACCTTTTTTAAAGTATTAATAAAAGTATTCTGTTTAACAGTCCCTTGTAGTACCTGTTGAAAATTATTTCAATTTTTCTCTTGGAAATACTATGAAACCACACAGAAACTGCTGGCTTCTGACACAGTACGAGGCTTGGGGCTTCGTACTGCAGGTTAGTGAAAAGCACTGTGTGAGGGACACAGGATGGTCCTGCTGGCACTTAACAGTTCAGTGGGCTGGAAATGGAGAAATAATTCTTTCTTAACAGGAACAGGATCTTGCAATGCCAACTGACAGACTGCAGGTTCAAGATCAGGAGATACAAATGTGCTGACTGAGGCCACCTGCTAATAAAAGCAAAAAGGGTTTTTCATCCTTTCTAAATCTTTGCAGTTAAAAGTTCTAAAATTAATCCTGGTTCAAAGTCTGGATATTCTTATGGCACCAAACTCCTCTAAAATGCTTTTGTCAAGTGAGTACCTTGTGCATAGAGACTGAATTCACTGGCTACCCTCAAAGAAGCTGTTGTGATCAAATCTGTGTTCTAAAAAATCTTTTAGGATGAGAAAAATGCAGCTCTCTTTATATACATCTCTTTTTGTTGTCAAAGAAACCCTGCTAAAATGCCAAGGATTGTGTTATCATGGTAGTCAGAGCCTGTAACATCCTTTAAATGCAGGAAGCTGAGCTGTTCTGAGAAATCATAAATCTTGATCTAAGATTCAGAATCTCCAAAGTGACTGACTCAGTGAAATTTGTATTGCTTTATTGTGCACTGTGGCACAAAGCCACTGCAGAGAATTTATTACAAACTACTAGGTACTGCAGAAAGTACCAATAGTGACAAACTGAACCATGTTCTTAAAATGGCATATGTGGGACCCTGAAAAACTAGCAAAGCCACCTCTGTGAACACTATGAATTAATAATTATAGAAGCAGCAGGAATGCCCCCTTCAGTAGCAAAATTCAGCCTTTCCTATGTTAGTACCAAATGGGCACACAAACACAAGCTTGACAAGCTTTTAAACTTGGTTATTCTTTCTATAGGTGCCTAAATGGGGACTCATCATCCCTAAATGTATTTGTGTTAGAAAATTGTGCCCTAAGTGACTTCATTCCTGAATTGCTGTCCAGGGATTGCATAGAACAAAACACTTATCAGTGTTTTAAAGGTCCTGAACTGCACCTGATGAAACGTATCTTGGAGAAACACTACTTGGTTCAGTGCCAGTGGTTCTTCCCCTCTTGCAGAAGGGGCTGAATATTGCATTTGGAGCACAGAATTTTGGGAACTGGGAGCTAATTTCTACTGCCTAGGAGCTCAACTGTGCTATTTGAATGCAACACACTGGGAGTATCAGGATACACAAGTTTGTCATTGTTTCATGGGGGATCTAAACCATCACCCTCTTGTTCCTTCATACTGGCTGTCAAGAGACTCCTGACACCATCTGTCTGCATCGGGGAGCCCACGCTGGGAGCAGATGGCAGACAGACTGCAGAGCACAGACATCATGCCGAGAGTGTCAGCAGAATTGTTTGCAATTCTGCTTTATCCAAAATGTTCTTGATACATCAACTTGGTTTGACAACTGCAGTTACAAAAATCAGACTTTTCTAAAAAGCATAATGATAGTAAAACAAAACCAGTCCAGTGCCTGCCCTCAATAACATATGGGCTCCCCCCACCACAGTTCCTGATGTTTCAGTTCAGGTCTGATTTTTTAAGTAGCTATTCACAAGAAGGATTTCCTACCTGCTGGCCATCTCAGCAATCTGGAACTGCTTGCAGGTACCTGCAGGAAAACTGGAATTTCCTGGAAAGCATGTTTCAATTATTTTCTTTTCAAACTGAAAAATAACTCCAACACAACTGCTTAATTTTTCATGGAAAAGGTCAGTCTTTATTGTATTGCTTTCACAACTGTACATAGGAACATGAGCTTAAACAATCTGCAAAGTATCCTGTGTTAAATAACGAATCCACCTGACTTATACAAAATTCACTCTCTGATCTATTTCAAAACTCTCATTTTAAATAAAATATATTACTAGCACAGTTCCTGCCATAATACTCCCTGAACAGAACCTCTTTCAGTCACTCCTGCATGTTTTCCCCTGAGAAAGCACTGCCTTTGAACTACTGGCTGGTAAAATTTTCAACATGTGATTGTAAAACTGGCTTAAGCTATATGTAGAGCGTGTCCATTTGGGTGACATGGTATTTATTCAAAAGTTTATCAAATCTGAGTAACATCTTGATTTTCTGTTATAGTGGAACATAGTTTATCTAATTTTTCATACAGTCCATCCCAAAATTACCTATGGAAGCCCAGTATGGTGCATGAATCACTGCAGTTAGTGCACATACAAGAGGCAAAGACCACGAAGAGAAGTCACAACTGACAAGGTCTGATGACAACTCTTCTTCTTGTTCTCTTGTCCTTATTTTCATCTCTACACTTCAGAGTATAGTTTCTTTCCAGGACTTGATCCATTAGCCTGATCATAATCCATTTCAGGTGTTTAATGAATCTGTTTAAAAGAAGACACATAAATACAGAGTAACCCTCCATACCTAAAAAGAACAGAAAAGTCACCGAGTATGTGATATACAGCACCATGTTGTTGACTTATTGGAAAAAAAAATTAAAAATCAAACACTTTTGTGACTATGGGTAATAATTCTTTGAGAAGTAAAGACCTGCAGAACCTTTCAGAGAAATCGGTGTCACAGTTTCTGTTAATGTTAGAGCACACCAGTCCTTAGGAATTTTAAGAGAGCCATGAAGAGACCAGTGTGAGGGGTATGAGAATAAGCTGTGAACCACAGTGCATCACATTAATTACTAAAGGATGTTCTTAAGAGTAAAACCAGCTGTGATATACAGTGGGGTAACCTATTTTATCCAGATTTGATATCATTAGACCTACTTATTAAAACTGATGTTTGAACTGGCTACATTATCTTGACTAGATACTGTTCCTTAGAGTGGTTTTGTTTTTTGGATCGTGTTAATTATGTATTGCCTACATTTGATGTCTCTGATTTTGGTCACTTTTTCTTCTACTTTAGAGTCGCATTGTTCCAACTATTTTGGATCTACTGGTAAGTAGTTACAGAGCTAAATAACATTAAATAATATTGGGGTAACTTCTTGGTCTCACTGCCAAGAATAAATTACTGTTATATTGCTTGATCCCAGTTTATCTGATTTGCCTTGACTGAGTCAAAGTCTCCAACTGCTATTAGGAGATGATTTTTTACTCTCATCAGAGGTAAACACACGGCTGAGAAGATTTCTTTAAGTAGAACCAGAGCTGTGGATTACGAAGGTGCTGGGCACTAGTAACAGTATCCATCTGGTCTTGTGATTTTACAGACGACTAATTAGTATAGTGCAGAATGGTGCAGCTCTGAGGGGATGACTGGGGATGAGTCTGTGTTGAGGAGGAGTTGAGGTACAGAAGACCACAAGCAGGTCCCCTGGCTGCCTGCAGCTCAGGACATTTCTGTGGTGTGTGCAGCAGGTCTCTGGAAGGACAGCTCCTCCCTCCTTCCCCTTTATGGTTCTGAATGAAGAATGAAATATGATGGTCAGACATTCTGCATGAGCTTGGACAGACAGAGCAATAGTGTCATTAACAAAGGCATTACAGGAAACCAAAAGCAAACAGGTTGACACAGGACTGGGGGAAAGGTTCTTTTATGGATTGAAAGCAGATTAAAAGACTGGAAGGAAAGCATAAAGCTTGGTAGGAAAGAACTCAGTAGCAGGGTATACCAGGGACCAATTTTTATTCATCACCATTACTGACTCAGAGAAGAGGATGAATAGAAAAATCTTCAAGACTGCAGAAAATAAGCTCTTTCAAGTATTCAGATCCTGTACTGAAAGGAAGGAAATCCAAAAGGGATTTCGTAACACTGAGTGAGCGAAGGGTGGCAGGTTTGGAAAACATCTGCTAAAGGGCTGGGCAGCAACGTGCCCTCTAACATCCTGCATTCTATCTTGTGGATTTGGGAAAGCACAGAGAACAGCCTGCAGATTTTGGTCAGGGACATGTGCTCTCCTGGAGGTGGAACACAGGGCTGTGGGATCATGGTCTGACTCATCACAACACTTCACATGTTCCTGTGTGCCACTTACTGTAGATACTAGGTCAGAAACAAGAAGCACTTTTGTGTCCAGTGAGGCATTTCTGTCAAATGTCTGTCAGCTACAATACCTGCTAACAGTACACATCTGCTCAAAATCCTTTCTCTTAGAATGAGAACATGAAAAGGGGGAACAGCAGCTCTACCAGGTTACTCATTTCATGTTTATCTGATTGCTTTCCAAGTGGAACTAAAAACTCATCTACAGCAGACAGTTCAGTGAGGTTCTTAGTATTCTGCACTGTAGATCAGATTCTAGGCTGACTTAAAAATAGCACAGCAGAATGTATTGGGCCTCCAAAGCAAAGTGTAAAGCTGCCTAATGGAAGTTCCAAACACTGCTGTAGGGCTGCTAGTCCAAGACTGTGATTTGTTGTGGCAGATATTAAATGGGGTGTAAATTTTACAATTGGCCAGGATATTCTATCCTGCCTTTCTAATTTTCAGATTAGAAATCTGTCCCTCAAATTTCATGAGAAACTATTTTTTAACAGAAAATTTCAAAAATTTCAGAAAACAGTGGAAAATGAAGAGGTAGAAAATATTTTAAAGTATTTTTAAAATCTCAGAACTAGAACTTTCAATAGCCTAGAACATACCTGCAAGCACTGACCAGTACGGTTGTAACAGTATGACTCTAGCATTAACAGCTCAGTCGTGATATCTTTGTTAATTCTGCCTTTGAAGTTACTGTTCCTCACAATGCAGGCTGGAGCAAAGGATACATGGTGTGACTCTGTTTCACATCCTGACACTGTCTGCTTTCTGTTTCCTCACTTTCTGCAGCAGTGTTTCAGATCTCGTGGCCTATTTGGGCTCTACTGCCTGAGCAACCCTTGGGGTTTTTTTCCTGGCCCTGCAAAGAGTATTTAGCCTTAAGTCTGTGAACTGACCTGGAGTTTTCCCAAGCCATCGATCACTCAGTGCACGTCATCATTTTCCATTGTACCATTATTTCCCATATATGGCTCCTATTTGTCTTTGCCCTTTTAATCACATATATTAGACACACGCTTGTGTCTTTGGAGAGCATCATTCAAACTATTCAGCTATTTTTTCCTTCCAAATCTGTTGCCAAAGTAATAAAATTCAACTGTGAAAAGAAAGACAGTCTGACAGTTTCCCTGGAAGACTGGAAAGATTTAGCAACTTGTGCATATTTAATCCTTTGGGATAGTTGTACTCCCTATAAGCTAGGATCATTATGAGGGGACAAACGCAGAGAGTTAGAGACTAAATGTCTCTAAACAAATTATTCTTTTCTTCTATTTTAGGATTGATAGTTATTAGCTGAACTATAGTGTCACTGTGCCCCTCCTCCAGAGGAAACAAACACGAAGAATTAAATTGGATTCGTTTCTTAATTCTTTTGACAGCTTAAAAGTGGTAATTGGCTATTGCCAATTCAATAGGTTGAAGCAAGTTTATTAAAGAAAGCTTCATTTTTATAGGAAAGAACAACAGAGTTTTTTAAAAAGTATTCTTTAAAGTTACTTGTGGCTGAGGCCTTTAACACATACAATACTCAGGCCTGAACTATGTCTATCAAAAATTAAACATCTCTCTAATTTCTCTGCCACGTTTTAATTCACATTATTAACAGCAGCATTTGGAAAACTTTTTGAAAAATCTGCTTACTCTCTTTATATTATATAAATAAATGCATTTGGTAGAAAATCACTTAGAACTATCCATGGCTGTGGTTAATGAGTCTGTATGGACAGCTGAACAGTTAACCATGATTTTGTCTTCCTTCCATCTAGAATGGAATTCCTGTAAAGTACACGTCTCTTTAAAGCAGAGCTGTCAGGTGAGTTTGAACACTGGACTTCTATTAATTTTAATAACATCTAAAAATTCAAAACTGTTCTAAAAATCGTAGCAATTGCTGTTAATCCTGTTGCTACTGTAACTCATAAAACAGCCAAGTGATCTGTATCATGGAGTCAACAAATCACCTTGGAGATCTCTACAAAAAGGGGGAAAAATCGTGAAAAAATGGCAAGCTAAAATAAGTAACAAACTGTTCTGCTCATTATTTTTAATATTTAAAGTCTGAAAGAAAGAAGTCAGGAAGTGGATTCTGATACATTTAAATGTATTCTGACAGTGCTAGCGACATCATTCTTCTGATCTGTCCTTTGCAGGACATCTCTGTTTCAGAACAGAGGCACAGGGGTTGCTGTCTCATAGACACTGAGCCTGCAGTTCTAATTGACGCTATATTGATGAGCTGGGGAGTTACGCTATTTTTTTGATTCAGAATTTAGATGCAGGCATTCATTGGAAGTGCTGAGTCACAGGTTTTTGAGTGCTGGATTCTCTCACTGAAGATAATCATCATTATTCATCTTATGAAAAAATACAGGTAAAACATGTACTGTAAGATTACATAAATTCAGTATTTCTTATTCAGTTTTCATTATTGATTACTTCTGCACCTTTCTTTCTGATAGGAGTACTTTGTGATGAGTCACATCTGATTTTATGAAAGTATGAGAACAGTCATATGTCCTTATTCCAGGGGACTTCAAATATAATAAATAACCTGGCACACTCACACTATAACAGTAGATGACACAAATGAGCTCAATGCTGTTCAGTTTACACAGATAAATTTCTTCATTTGAATAGGCCAGGAAACATTTTTCAGCTGCTTACTTAGCTGTCTGCCTTCAATCTCTGCCACCAATTATGCTCAGAAACTTGGACATCATTTTGCTTCTATTGAGTTTATTCAAGTGAGGGTTTTGCTGCCAGAGAGCACAGTGCTGTTCTGATCCACGTGTTCTTTCATTTTTACATCTAAATTAGCCTTTCCACATACCGCAGAACGGCCTCTTGGGATTTGCCCCCTCTGTTTCCCTGTCACACGTCACTCACTCACCCCGGGCTGCGAGGCACCGCTTTCCGAAGGCACGAGGGACGCTGCAAGGTTTCAGCTCAGGCTAATCATAGCTCTTTGGTTGTTCTCAGAAATCACTGGTGAGTCACATGAAGAACCCTGCCCTTTAATGCAAAGAGTAGGCCTATGTATTTTTCATCACTGCTGGCAAAACAGACCCATTCTTCCTGCAGTGTCTTGTGAATCCTCAGCACTTCTGGGTGTAAGGGAAGAGGGCAGGTGGGAAACCTTGCCAGGCCAGGAGAGCAGGGGTTAACACAGCGAACTCGGGTCACTGCAGGCAAGGCACCACAGGAATTTAAATCTTCCCTTTCAGTGCTTTACTGCTGCTCCCAAAACAGAAAACACAGCTCCAAATTAGGGCCCTCTTCTGCCTGCTTTGCTACTAGGGAACTGGTGAGGAGGAATGGCACAGAACAGTGAAGAAACCTGTAACCAGGGTATTAACTCAAATCCCTCGTCATGGTGACACACTGAGTCTTTGCCTGGTAGCTAAATAATTATGCAATTTGTGGCTTGGTTGTTACGTCTATAAGTATAATTAAATATATAAATAGATGAAACACAGTGAATTTTTTTGCTGCCTGAGAATCATTTTAACTTTAGGGATTTGTGATTTGATTCTCAGTGGAAACCACCGTCTATCATGACAGCTTCCAAATGAAAGATCAAGGCTGGAGCTGGTACCTGTGCAGAGCTCCATTAGCTCACGGTGGATATAGACTGAGCCTTACTTTTGAGTTTTGAGAAGACCTCTACATTTTGATTTCGGCATATAGAGGGTTTTATAGTTAGAATATCAAGAAGTTTCCAGAGCAGCTTACCTTATTAATATGAAGGAAAATTTTAAGAAGCCCATTAATGTACACTGAACAGAATTGTGCTCATATCAAATTATATGTTCATATAGTAGGAAAAACCCACGGAGGAAAATTTTGTCTGTTGCTCTCCTTAGGTCTTCCTGAAAACTAGATGCAACTCATCATGACAAATTCTACACAGAAAAAAAAGTTATTTAAAAGAAGTATTTTTAATCCCTCTACTAAATGGCATTGGAGCAGTAAGATTTGGAGTTTGGGGAAAGGTATTTTGGGGAAGAAAATGGATATGGTTTTTAGCATCAAAGATTTTGCTTACATTACCATTAATTTTTAGGAATTTCTTTCCTGGAATATAGAGCATGTCTGCTATTTGCCCAGCTGAAAAAGAGGAAGAGGAAACAACCACAAAAGTAGTCAATGGTGATTTGTGGGGAGGACTGTTCTGCTCCACACTTTCTATTCTAGTAGAAGTTATTCTAATCCAGTTGCTTGGGTTGGACCACCAAATGTTGGCATAGATACTTCCATTTGCAGTGACTATATGCAGTGAGATTTCTTCAGTAGCAACAAAATCTGCTCACTCCCTCGTTAGGCTCCCACGTGCCTTTGACCAAGCCTTGTTCAGCTGTGTGTGTGCAATCAATGTTACTCCAACACCAAAAATGTCCAATTTTTTCTTCTAAACTATTGACCAAAATCAGCTAATATTGCTTTATATAGAATCTGACTAGAAACATTTAGGAGATAATTTTAACCTATATGAAGGACAGAACTACAGGAAGGTTTGTTTGGGTTTTTAAAAGTAGAAGACTGCTTAAAATAGCTTGATGTTAACTGGTATTTGTATAGTGTGGACACCGAGGTTATATTTGTAACGTTATAACTGAATTTCCTATTTCCATCAATTCAAACAGAAAAAAAAAGATATCCTGAACTGGTTTTCAGATGCACAGACAATATTTTGCTAAAAAATCTACTGGCAGATTTGCTAACACATTTTAATTTAAACTGTGAATGTTTTCATTAACATACATTTGGCACAGAAAGTCCTAGCTAGAAATACTGATTTTTCCTCCCAAATGCATTTCAGTGTTTTAAAATGCTAAATCCTTACATTTCCAGAGTTTTAGAATCACTCAAAACTACAAAAAAAATTGATCAAGCAAACCCTCGTGCTACAATTAAAATGGGAAGAACGGTGAGCTGGGTAGTTTGTGGTTATCCAAGAGAGTGGTTTTAAAGGGCAGCAAATTAAGATGCATTTCTGGCTCGAGGAAGGTCTCTGAATTGTAATAAATATTAACCGGGATGCTCGTTTAGATTCAGGGCTGCTTTCAGGACCGAATCAGCAAAGTTGCTGCCCGGCTATACCGACGGCTCCCAGAAGCACAGCTGCAGTGGCTCGGAGGATGAGTCGCCGGGGGGAGGGACGCTGTTCCCGCCGCTCGGAGGACAAGGAGCGGGGCCCCGCCGGCGCCCGGGCGCTGCCGGGCGGGGAAAGCGCCGGGGGCGGCCCCGGCCCTCTGCCCGCAGCGCGCTCCAGTGCCGGGAGCAGCGGCAGAGCGTGTCCCCGGCGCTGTGCCCGCTGCTCCGGGAGCGCTGTCCCCGGCCGGACAGTAGGAAATTACTTACTTCCCTTGCGAGCCCTCTGCGTCTCCGCGGGCCTGCCCGGCGGCGGCGGATCCCGGCTGCCCCTCTGGCCCCTGCACCGGCGGGGCGGGTGTCATTTGGAAGGGAAGATGTTGCGCAGAAGGAGCCGCGACGCAGCCAGGCCATCCCGGGGCCGCGGCGGTCCCCGAGCTGCGGCCATGCCGGGACGCCGGGCCCCTGCCCCGGGCCAGGCGGCGGCAGCGCTCAGTCGCTTCGGAGCGCCCAAGGGCGTCACTCCAAGTACCCGTCAAAGACATCCAGCTCGCTGTCCGTCTCGTAGAGCACGGAGCCAGGGTCGGAGAGCATCCCCAGATCCACCAGAGCCTGGTCCATATCCTCGGGCAGGAAGACGATGCCCACATTGAGGACGATGTACTCCATCAGGAAGGCATAGTACAGAATCAGCACGTTGACAAAGAACAAGCCCACGTAAAACATATAGGGCAGCACCAGCAGCGCATGGAAGGCCCAGGACTCCACCGAATCCAGACGTGCCGAGACCGCGGCGGTCATGCAGCCGTAGGGGCTGCGGGGGCAGCGGGCACCGACCCGCCCGGCCGGCGCAGGGGGGCGGGCGGCAGCGGCGGAGCCGGGACCGGTGCAGGACTGCAAGCCGCAGCCCCGGTGGCAGCAAAGGGCAGAATCCCTGAGGAACCGGATCCGGACCCCGGGAAGAGGAGAGCCCCGCAGGGGCGTGGAGAAGCCGGCTGGGTCCCTTCAATCCCTGGAGGAAGATGCGCCCCGGCGGGCGGGCGGGCGGCCAGCGCGGGTTCAGCGGCGCTGCCGCAACCCCGCCGCTGGCAGGAGACTGCTCAGCGACATCTCCAGTCCGGCTGCTGCAGTCCCGCCGCGGCTCCCTCCTCCTCCTCCCGCCCGCAAACTTTGCGGAAGGAGCCCGCTGGCGCCTTGGGAGGTCGGCGCGAAGCACCTGCCAGCCAGCCCGGCCTGCGCGGCAGGACCGTGCTGCCCGCCCGCCCCTCGCTCCCCGCCCCGCGCCTGACCCGCCGCACGCTGCCGTTGTTTACCAGCGCCGCGCTGCTGCTGGCGCGGGGCGGCCGTGACGGGCGCTGGCGCCTCCGCCGCGGTGCCGGCAGTCGGGTCCCGCTGCGGCTGCACGGGGGCTGCAGGGGACAGGAGGTGGCTTGCGCTGCGCGCCCCTCCGCCTGCCCGCCCGAGCTCTGCCGCAGCCCGGGGAGCGGGGCAGCATGGGCAGGTCTGGGTTGTGCCTTCACCCCTGGAAGTTGTTTCACGATCACTGCCGTGGCCGAGGCCCTCCTGGAGCAGCACTGCGGGGCCGGGCCCCTCTCGGCTGCGGTGCAGGTGTTTCTTTGCTGACCAAGGCTTTACCTACACCAAAATGTAACCGAAGGCGTGATTTTAAAGTCGGTGCGGTTTTGATACTGGCTGACAAACTCTTCAGCTTTTACATAGATTTAGATTATTTCTCTGGCTAAAGCAAAAAAAAAAAAAACAAACCCAAACTAGGTCAAGACAGTCAGTGGTCTCATTCTCTTCGTTCTTCCTTAATTTTTAAGCCGATTAAAAAGTAAGCGTGCAGCCCTTACCGGAAAAACCTCAGCAAGGGGAAGGTCAGCAGCTGAATTTCTGACGCTGCATCTTGCAGCCCAGGAGTTGACCCCACACAACAGCTCCGTTAGAGTTATGGAAGCCGAACAACTAATGTCAGGGACCAAATTTTACTTTAAATTATAACACATTTTGGAGGCACAGGCACACGTTTAATGTTTTGTTTTGGGTTGGGTTTTTCTGAGGCTACGTTTACTCTATGTTGTTCTAAGCGAGCCGCCCGCAGAGCGCGCCCAGCCCCGCCCCGCCCCGCCCGTGTGGGCGCTTGGCCCCGCCCTCCGCGCTGCTCCCTGGGACTCGCAGTCCGCGGGCGCGCGGGGCGGGGCGGGGCGGGGCCGGGCCGGCGCTTTCCGGTGTGCCCCGGCCGCGCATGCGCTGTGCGTGCCGGTGCCGCCGAGGCTCCGCGCCGGTCCCCGCCCGGCGCTCGGCCGTCTGCCCCGTGGGGCTATGAGGCCGTAGGGCCCGCGGGCCGGAGCAGCTTTCCGCCGCCAGCATGTTCGGCCGCTCCCGCAGCTGGGTGGGCGGCGGGCACGGGAAGGCCGCCCGCAGCATTCACTCCTTGGACCACCTGAAGTGAGTGCGGGGCGGCCGCGGGCTCGGGGCGGCGGTGAGGGTGGAGGGTGGCGGGGCTGTGAGGGGGCTCGGAGGGGGCGGTAGCGGCCGGGGTCCGTCCGCGGAGCTGCTCGGGGCAGGTTTACCTCGGAGACGGCTGCGGGGCCGGGATGAGGAGGGGGCGGGTCGGCGGGCGACGCTCCCCAAGCGCTCGCTGCCGTCGCCGGGGCGTTTTGGCGCAGCTCTCCCGAAGGGAAAGCGCCCGGAGCAATCCCCGGTGGCGAAGGAGGCTCTGTGGTCTGGTGTCTGCCTCACGGAAATCAGCCTCTCCGTCCCAGAATGTCTTCAGGGCAGACGCAGCTCGTGATGTTGTGTCACACTTAGGGCTGCCATACGTGTTTGTTTTGTTTTTAATAATGCCACAGAGTCTTCGGTGGAGTAGAGTGCGAGGTGTGATGAATACAATAAATACCGCATTCTTCGTGAGGGAGAACTTTGTTTCCTGGTGGTGGCTGAGGCGGGAAGGCGAGCGGCTGGTGCCGGTGTGTGAGCAGTGCCCGCTCCGGAGGGCGTGTGGGGATGTCCCCAGTCGGCAGTGAGTGACGGCACTCGGGCCGGGGATGTGCCCGGGACTGCAGGGCTTAGCAGCTGCTGCAGAAGGAAAGCTTTGAGCTTGAGAACTGTAGCGTGTGTCTCCGGAGCCCCATAGCCGTGTGTTACTGCTGACTGCAGAAGGTGGAATAGTTTTTTCCTAGCTCTGCCATTGGAGAGTTGGAAGAGTCGCAAGGGATAAAAATTTTAATTTCCCTGTTCCATTTCTGCTGTTGCAAGAAAAATGAGAGCCACTTTGATAGCTTCTATTTGTACTGAACGAGAAAAAGAGGTCATTAAGAGGCAAAGCATTTTCTAAATGATATCACTGTGAATATGTAGCTCATTGAGAAAAAGTGCCTGGTAGTTTTCAGTCGTCTTACAAGGAGAACATGAATGGAGTCTGACAGTAATGAGCAGGATGCCCTGTACAAGATTTGGATCTGGCAGTTGCTTTATCAAGATGACTTATGGATTCTGGTCCTTGTCTCTAAAACTGGAAAAATGTTCAAAATGAGCAAGACCAACTGAAATGCAATGCTTTTTACCAAAGAATCTTTTACCAAAGATTCAAGTCCATGAATCCAAAACTAATGAGGCAGTAGCACTGCAGAAGTAATTTTGAAAGCATGGTAGCTCAGACTAGTAAGTCAGTGTGGTCTGGTCTTACAGGAAAAAGGGAAAAGTCATGCTCAGATGTAAACATAGGAATGTTCTATTTAACATGCAAGGAGTAGTTACTGTGTACTACTCAGCATTAGTGGAGCTGTAGATATGTCTGGCTTTGATATTTGACTTGAAGATAGAGCAAGAATGCTGATGCGTGATGAAATTTGAAGAAACTGTTTAAGTTCAGGAAAAAAATAGGCTGTTGAGAGGGAGACTTGAGGCTTCTTTTCAGGCAAGAAAAAGGTGTCCATATGTTCTGTTGAGGCCACAGAGAATAGAAAAATGACACCCTGCCTGACTTGTAGCAAAAGGGATTTGAGCTGTAAGTGTTGTGGCTTGTGCTTGACTTGTCATCTGAGAGTTGAAGTATATAGTTATCTACTAAAGTACGAGCTTTGGACTGTTTGCTTTTTTGTGTGTGGTTTCTGTAATTATGAATCCAAAATGGCAGTGTGTAAAGGAGAGATAGACCTTTGATCTGTTTAGACTATGTATATTTTAAATGTTTGTTTCTCCAGGCTGGATCAATTTCAGCTTCTAGCTGGATGAATTTCAGCTTCTAGCTAGATGCCAACAGGAAAGGTGAAATTTAGGTCTTTTCCAAGTGTTGAAGTGGGTAAAGGGCAGAGAGCCTTCATTTTGGGGTCATGGAAGAAAGTCTGTCTCAATAAGGTCACTTGATAAGCTTTTTACCTTTTCATCTTCTCAGCTCATCAAAACCCCATTTTGTGTTCCATAGGAGCTGAGTAGAACACACCTGCCTTGCTATTACAGGTTAGCTCAGCCTCTAAAAGGTATATTTTGCTATGTTGCAGGGGTGAAATCACTCTGGGCTAGCCTTGTGGGAACATTTTTATTTTTAAACTTGCATAACGTAGAGTTTAGTCTAAATTGTAAAAAATACACCTGCTTAGTGATACCACAGAGTTACTTCTTTTTGTCAGTAGATGCTGGATCTTTCCCATCAGCTTTAATGCAGTTTGTTTGACGCTTGCTTTTGAAATTTTACTATTCAGTCTTCCTGCAAACATGCCAGAGAATGGATTGGCTGTAGGAAAATTGTGAGGCCGTTTGTATTAAGTGTTTTTATACAGTCTCTTGATCTAGTGAAAACAGTTAAAATTTAATCCACCTTCTGAAATGTAATCTAGAGAAGGATGAAACAGTGCTGCTCACTGCCTGGGTGCTTCTCAGAGAACTTGGTATTTTTGTGTGTTTTTGTTTCTAAGTCAAATTTTCCCCCCTACTTGTCTATGGTATTTTACATAGCTCTGTTGTTACAAGTGCATTTCCATTGTTGCTTCTGCACTTGGTATTTTAATTGCATTGTGATTGCACAAAAGGTTCCATGCCATTAAAGTTAGGTGCTGAACATTTCCCATGCCTTGGTCAGATGCAGTGTCCATGAATGTGTGCTTGAAGTCTTTTTTCATGGGTGATTCATTTCCTGAGGTACTGCCCATGCTATGCATCGGGTTTCCTCTGTGAGAACAATGTGCAATTACCTGGTTACAGGCAGAGTGAAGGAGAAAGCATGTTATGGTCAAGTTGGGGCTTCTGAAATTTGAGTGCTTGACTTCCTAAACTCTCACCTGTTTTAGTGTATTTTTGTAAGTAGGAAAGTCATCAATATGCACCTACAATGTTCATGAGTTACTATGTTACCCCTTTGAGCATAGGTTCTACAGAAAAATGTTCAGAATTTTGTTTGGTTTGTTAAGTTGCTGGTAATATCTCACACTGATTTTGATGGTATTGGGTGCTTTGACACTTCCTGCATGATGTGTTTTTGTTTGAACCCAGTCTTCAAAGATGACAAAAGTGTCCTCTCTGGTAGTTTTGCATTTTGAAGCACAAACCTAACCCCTCTGTAATCAGCATTTAGAGACAGCCTTTAAGGATTTATCGAAATACAAAAATTTTGGGTTTGTGTGATACTTTTATGTTCTCATGATACAGGTATTCCATGTCTGTAAAGAGAAATGAGTATGTGTATGCTTTCTTGTTCATTTTCAAGCAAATAGGGTAAAAAAGGAAATAAAAAGGAATAGCTTGAAGGTGAAGCCCAGGTTTCCTCTAAATTCATCAGTGCCTTAGCAGATTAAGGAATTTTGCAGTAATGCTACTACTAAATAAATTAATTTGGAGATAATGTATTCCTGACTATTAAAAGTTTCTTCCTTTTTATGTTTGTAATACTCTATATTCCATAGGCTCCCAAAATGAGGTAATAGCATGTTATTCTTCCCACTGCATCCCATTCCTGAGATTCTACTGTTGGTGTAAACTTTAATCCCAAATTTGTATAATGTAACTTATTAACGAGAAATATATATTCACAGATGCAGTAATTTCTATGTGACTTCAAATAAATAGGCTAAAATATGTGAAGTAATATAGTATTAATTACTCTCTGACTGTCTCAGGAAGTTGTTCAGATTATTGTGGAATGAATTGATCTAATTGCCATCTCTTCAGCTCTTCTCTGTTCCATTAACTGCTGCATCCTCAGAGCAGGGACTGAGTTTGTGCTCTGTCTTTTGATTCACTGTCCTGATAATGCAGATAGTGTCCTAATGGGATGGTTTTCATGGCTTATGTGCTGTTTTAGAAACCCTGGGAATTCTCACAGGTGGTCAGACTTAGGCTCTCACGTCTTCACTGTGAGCCATCCCACTGTCAGTCTCCACAGAAGGAATCTTGAACTGTGATCCTCAGATTAGTGGAAGAGGATTTGCAGGTGGTCTTTGACTTGCTATTTAATGCCTATTAAGGTACAGCACGTGACCAGGCAGTTATACCTATAGGACATAGATGAGACTCAGCTTTTCCTAGAGTGGTTTCAGTCTGATCAGTGACTGTTTTGGATTTGAAAACAAGTACTGATTTATGAGGGGTGGGGAAGAACCACCATGAAGGGGGAGAGAATTTTTTTTTTACTGAAGAGAAAGATTATGAAAACCCAATTTTCCCTCCCCCTCTTCTCCCCTGTCACCTATTCCCTTTTTCCTCCTTTTTGCTGTCTGGTGATGTATATATAATATGATAATGGCTTTGGTAATATGATGTAGGCTTTGTCACTGCTGATTTGGGGAGCGAGGGAAGGGAACATGTGCTACATCAAGTTTATTAAAGCTGTGAACTTCTGAGGGCTGTTTATCTCTTGGTGTTCTTTTGCAGTAATCAACACAGCAGAATTGTTGTTTGATGATTAAGTAATATCAGGACCAGCAAGCACACAGTGTTTTACCATGACAGCACAGAGCATTTTATCAGCTTCTCTGAAAAGCACCTGTTCCCTGCATGGCTTGTGAGGACAGACTGTGTCTTGCAGCAAGTCCTGTGAAATTCTGCCCAACTCAGTGGCAGCTCAGCGGTTGAAGAAAACTCCCAAAACCAAGTTTGACAGATTTTAAGTAAACTGTAAATATGATCAAAGTTCTTGATTGTTTGGGGGAGGTTTTTTGAGTTCAAGCAAGAGGTTCTGAAACTAGATAATGTCTTTGTAAGTCTGGTAAATAGTTGGAACAGCCTCACATGTGTGTTCAGTTAAATGGCATTTTAGTCTCTGGCTGCATGCTTCCCCAGTGCAGTGATTCTGTTTTTTAGTGTTGTTAAAATTGTTGGGAATCCTGTTTTTTGAAATGTGATTTCAGGTCTGTGTTTTGACCTAAAGTCTTACTTTAAGCCATAAACCAGACACCCCAAAATTTTGTTTTAGAAACGCACTGGATTTTTTGGAACTTTACAGAAGCTATACAAAATTCTACTAAAGATATTCCTAAAATTTCAGTCTGAATCACTGAACAAACTTACATGGAATCCAAAACAATAATGAAAGGCTTCCCCAGGGTCAGGACACACAGACTATTTTCACAGAATTAGATCCTGGGAGTTTTCATTAACTCCACTATTCATGGCAGGATTGATAATACGGAAAATCTGTCTTCGTTTCCAAACACTTGTGAATCTATTGTACAGAAATCCTGAACACTGAGGTGTTATTCCTGGTTTTCAGTACAGCGTAACAATATAGGAGCTGTGTTTAAGAATTTAAACTTGTGCAGTTCTAAAATGACATGAAATTTCCCTCGTGTTTTTTATTTCTTTTCAAAATTGTGCACCTTTCTTATATTTATCCTTTGTTTTTATTACTAGATAAAAGAAAAAAAAACAAAAATGGAGGGAGAAAAGCAGTGGTGATTTTTGTGCTTTTATTAGAATTTGCCTGTACCCCTCCTTTTTTTTTTTTTTTTTTTTTTTTTTTTTTTTTTGGTGGGCCATAAGAAAGTAGCAAGACAGAAGTAAGTTGGTACTTTGATGTAACAACTTATTTGGAAAAAAACCTGCTTCCTTGAAGAGTAAAATTCTGAGACTTAAAATCTGAAAGGCTTGTATTTTATATAGCTTCTTGTCACCTGTGTGATACAGACATACCCTTTTTTAAGCTTCACTTGACAGTTTTAAATAACTCTTGCCCTTTGCAATGATAAAGCTCGACTTTACCCCCTTTCCAGTGAGTATATTCTGTGCTGAGAGACCTGATGATGGAGCTTTGCCAAAGTGAATGAATAGTCTTTCAGAGTCCTGGTATTAAACATCAAAATTGACACGAGTCTGTAAGGGGTCTCTGCAGGCAAGAGAAGGGATCAAACTTCTCTGGTTAGACCTTATGTGCCACTTTCCCGTATCAGCTACTGCATGCTTACCTGCCTCTTCTATTTCTATTTTTCTTGCTCATCAGTCCTTTGACTTAAACATATGCCAAAGAAATTCACGTAAGAAGCACCTTGAGACTAGTTGCACGGTTTCTACTTCTATGTTAGCATATGCATAAGCACTCATAGCTCACCTGGCTAGGTGGGGATTTGTTTCCTTTGTCACTCTGTTTAATAATTACTTTTCTCTCTGCATCAATATTAGAAGGAAATTTTAGGTTTTTAAAAATGTACAATGATTAGACTTAGTGTAGGCATATATGTGTGTCTACATTTTTACAGTGATGGAAGACAAACATGGTGCATGTGAAAATGGCAGGATAGCACATTACTTGTACTTACTTTTTCTTTTAGGTACATGTATCATATTTTGACTAAAAATACAACAGTAACAGATCACAACCGCAACCTGCTGGTGGAGACCATTCGTTCCATAACAGAGATCCTTATCTGGGGGGATCAGAATGACAGCTCAGTGTTTGAGTGAGTACTCCTGAGCAAGCTCGACTCTGCTTTTGTGTTTGAATAATGCTTGGAGCTGTACAGAGTTCTCATTGAAAAAGTTAACTCTTCCAAGACTGTATTTCATGAATATATGTAGAAAGCTATGTCCTGTAGTAGATAGGTGAGCAGGTTCAATTCATGTCATTCAGGAATTTGCTGCTTCTAAAAAGTGTTTGGACTCCAGATCCACTTTCAAGTACTGCTTTTGTTTGACTCTCCATTCTTTTGATATGAATATAATCTCTAACCTATTTTAGGGCCCAGATTTACTCAGTATATCTATAAATATCATATTGCTTCAATTTACTCAAGATACCACAAATAAATATCTTATTCTAGCTGTGGTATTTAGAGCTGTCTGATAAATTGAATATACTAAAAATACAGTAAGAAAGGCCCTGATTTCTTGATATTCTTTTTTGCATAATTTGAATTTTTAAGCCCCTTTGTTTATTTAAGGTTTTTGAAAGATGTTCTTTTGTTATATCGATACAACTTTGCAAAGTAATTCTTCATAAAAGCAAAACATGCTGTTTGTCAAAGTTGACTTGAATCATCCCTGCTCCTAGCCAAATTATGTTCCTGTTACCTTAAGCATGTGACTTAATGACACCTTTATTTTATTTCAGCTTTTTCTTGGAGAAGAATATGTTTGTTTTCTTCCTGAACATCCTGCGTCAGAAGTCTGGTCGTTATGTGTGTGTGCAGCTGCTGCAGACTCTGAACATCCTTTTTGAGAACATCAGCCATGAAACATCCCTGTGTAAGGACACGCTTCCAAACTGCTTAGGATGAAGTGATCAAGATTTGATTGAATTCCCTTTCATTCAATGAAATTTAGTCCTAGTACTCCTGCACAGAAGAAGTATATGAATTACTAACAATCTTCTAAATTGAACACTGCCAAAAATACGGTGTAAAATTACTCCAAAATACCTTTTAATGTAAATTTTCAGTGGTGCAAAAGTAGTTGTTTGATACAACAAGCATTTAGCATATTTCAAGGAGTTCTTTAAGTCAACAAATTAGTTGTGATCCAAAATGTTCATATGGTGCCACGGATCATGTGGTGGGACTCTGGTGTGTAATTTGTACTGTAACTGTTCTGATACCATTGGTGCTGGCAGTCAGCCACAGGAGATTCCTTCAAGGTTTTTGGCAAAATATAAAGAGGGTGGAGAATCAATAATTTGAAGTATTCCACAACTGTTGTGAAAAGTCATCTTCAAGCCTTGGGAATTTGGCACTTTGGGAGGAAAAGAGTTAAGTATTAGCTGCAGAGCCTACCTGAGTCGAGGAAGATGAAGTATATTCTCAGTTGCCTTGTTCTTGGGAGCAAAGATCTTTGTAGGGAGCAATTCCTTTATATTAAAGCTTGAAGGCATCACTTGAGCTGTTTGGCTAAAAGTTGTGATCTTCAAGCATCAGGTTGTTGCTTGCCAGCTGATATTTAAAATACAGACTGTTACCACAATGATTTTTTTTTGGTTAACCTGTGTAAATGTTTCTTACTTTCCAGACTACCTGCTCTCTAATAACTATGTGAATTCTATTATTGTCCACAAATTTGACTTTTCTGATGAAGAGATCATGGCATATTACATCTCATTTCTGAAAACTCTTTCCCTGAAACTCAATAATCATACTGTACATTTCTTTTATAATGAGGTAAGTAAAGGAAGTTGCAATGTAATGATAAGAGGACTTTAACTAGAAATTGATAGCACTGTGGCACATAGTGTTTAGTGTCTTGTCTCATAATGTCTTGCTTTTATTTTTATAATGGCAATACCAGTGGTTGTGAATTTGTTTGTGAGGATCTCTGCACAAGCATGGCTTTGTCCTCTTATAACTATAATAAACTAAAAATCTGGAAGCTAGTGTTATATTGGATCATTTCAGTAGTTCTTTAGCCTACTTCCTTGAGAATTCAACTTGTTTATGCCTTGCTTTCTTGTGCTTTCATAAACAGGATCTTTTCTGTTGCATCACTTGGTTCTGAGAGGTTTAGTCAAAGTCCAAAAAGCTGAGTCAAAGGGTAAAGATCAAATGGGTTTTTTCTTGCTGCACTCTGCTTTCTGCCAGAAGAGGGCATGAAAGCATTGAGTATGTGCACAATTATCCTGGGAAGCTCTGATGCTTTAAGCAGTTTATTTTAATGCAGAGCTACAAATGCAGCTGACTGTGCATTGCAAAATCATTTCGATTACTTAAGTAGAAGGTAAAAGTACCATATTAATATACAGAAAACATAATTCATACAGAATCCCAACCAATATTCTGTACATGTTTAATGAATAAATATTTTCTTTCCTTTTCCTTCTCTTTCCATTACAGCACACTAATGACTTTGCTTTGTACACTGAAGCTATTAAATTTTTTAACCACCCCGAGAGCATGGTCAGGATTGCTGTTAGGACTATAACTTTAAATGTCTACAAAGGTATGCTTTTTATATATTAAAAAGGGCATGTGTGCAAATCTTGTTTCATTGTAGTTTAATTTTCAGTTATTTACTTGTGAGGGTTTTCTTTCTGTTTTATGAGATTGAAAAGCTTAGTGTGTTGACAAGTTTCAAATACACACTTTTACTTTAGCGACCACTGTCCCAAACCTGCAGTATGTACTTGTAAATAGTATTATTTTCTCACCAATGAAACTGGTTTTAAAAAAAATGCTAAAGTGTCAGGCATACACAAGGAACTTTAGCTTCCTTTCCAAGAGAGGTCAGAATGTGACTGTATTTAAAAAGTAAACAAACAAAAACCCAAACCCAAAGTATTTTAAGAATATGAATTATCTTTTACTGATGAAATTGAACTTTCTAGTGTATGAAGCAGTAACCAACATCACTCCCTTTTAGATTAAAAGTGCATTAAAATGACTGTAGAACTCTCAGGTGCTGCAGTCACTCCAGTCTCAAGAAGAGCTGGACCATTCCCAGAGGTGCTTAGTGAAGGCCAGGAGACTACAGTCTCAAATTCCTGTGCTGGGCATTCCAGTAGGACATAAGGAAAAATTGTAAAGCTTCACTGTAAGAGTAGTTAAGCATCGGAACAGGTTTTCCAGAGAAACTGAGGCATCTGTATTGTTTGAGGTATTCAAAGCTCAGCAGGGACCTCAGCAACCTGGTTGAACTTTGAAGTTAGCACTACTTTGAGAATGTGTACTCTAAACCCAATGTCCAAAAGTCACTTCCCCCTGAATTTTTATTGGGATATATAACATTTTTAATAAAATGAAAATATCACAGTGTTCTCTGTAGAAAAGCTGTTGTTTATTCTGAATTTCTGCCTCTGAAATCAGCATGTTATAAGGTAGTATGTTTTATGCAATATGGTCATGCAGGGCTTCTTGTTCTTTAATACATTTTAAGTTAAATTACATGTTGAATTTACACAACTTTCTGTCAATTAAAAGAAGTGGTTTGACAGTCTTCATAGAAGAATATAAGATCTTTTTAAAAACAATGAGCTTTGCAAATGACTGCATAGCCTGCATAGCAGATAGGGTCTTTACAGTGTTGTCTGCAACACTTTCTTTTATATGTTGAGAAATGGGCACTTGGTACTTGCCTTCTACTTCAAGGAACTGTAAATGCAAATACGAGCTCACAGAAAAGAGCAGATTATAGGCTTCATATCCTGTTTGTGGTATATTTATGCAACTAAGTATTTTTATGAAAAAAATTTACTTGTCTAGAATTTTCATTGAATGTTGTAGTGCTATAAAGGTTAGAGTTGAAAAGGCACAGCTCAGATGTTCAGGTTTGATACTTTTCTGACTACCTGTTTGCATATATTCTGCTCTAACACCTACCCTGTATCTTTTAGTTTAGATGCTTTGTGCTTTAGCTTTTTAAACCCTTTTAGAGGATGTCACTATCCCAGTTCCTAATCCTGTTAACTGTTGTCTGTTTCTTTTGCCCTTCCTTCACTGATGATTCCTGTGTTCCTAAATGCAGTGTCATGTAAGTCTAACTAGCTTGACTCTCAGCATTACTGCTTTATTCTTGCGCTTTTTTCTCTTCTTTTTGATAAATAATGTGCTAAAAGAACCTTTCTGAATTTCACTAGATTTGTTTATTTTCAGACATATGTAAATATATCAACATTAGGCTCATTCAAGCCAGCTAAGACCTGATGTGACATTTTTATAGATTTCCATTTCACGCCTAAGATTGTGTCAGGTGTATACTCGTATGGAAAGCTAGCATGTAATCAAATTCAGAAGATATTTTGTTGTGTTTCTTAAAAAGCAATAAAAAATATTGACTACTGATTTTTCTTTTTAATGATTTCTCTTCAGTGGACAACCAGCCTATGCTGCATTACATTCGAGATAAAACCGCAGTTCCTTATTTCTCCAACCTTGTCTGGTTTATTGGCAGCCACGTGATAGAACTGGATAACTGTGTGCAGACTGATGAAGAGTAAGCTTTTACCAATGCTGGCTATTGAATGGAAATGCTCTTCCCAGATGTCAGTGCTTTCCTTATTTTGTCTGTAATAGTCCAGTTAAGTTAGTTTCTAGATATGTTCCCTTGTAGACAGTTCAGACTTTTCACTCTTTAAAGTTTTTTAGTGATTCTTTAAGGTAACAGTGCTGTGCTTGATCTGTCCTGATATCCATACGAGTGCGTTAGTGTTTGCAACAAGCCTTTTCTTCATCTTTGTTTTGTTCTGCTAAAAATAGCAGATATCCAGAAGATATGAGTGTTATTTTGTGCTTCTCAATCTTACAAACTTTGTCTTTTTAATGTTCTTTTTCTGTGTGTCATCTCATTAGGAGAGCTTTCTGAAAAGATTCTAAGAAAAAGATTTAAACTAGAAGGATGAGCTTTAATATGTGAACTGTCAGACCTGACATGGCCATGTGCTACTCCACTATCAACTGCAGAAATACTTTGTTGATTCAGGTTGTTCTTGGTTTGTCTTGCCACCCTTGCCTTAGAGTGGGCGTGTGTTTCTTGCTTTCTTAAAGTGAAGAGGTACATGTTAAATACAACACAGAATTCTTTCATTTTTGGAAAAAAATCTTCTTGTTTTTGTAGTTGGCTTATGAAAAGCCTGGCAATGGAAAGCAAAGCTTTGTAAAAACATGTCTTCTGAAAACTTGGGGGTAAACTTGATATGTGCATCCTGAAGAAAATATAGGCAACTGTTTGCCAGTTGCATTAGTTGACTTCACTGAAATATCTGCTTTGGGCAGTCTGTATGAGCCAGGTGATCTGTGTCAGGGATGCACATTAATTTTTTCCCTAAGTTTTTAAGACTTTCACAATTGATCATGTATAATTTCTTATTTCTCCTTTCTTTCAGGCACAGAAATAGGGGCAAACTGAGTGACCTGGTAGCAGAACATCTTGATCACTTGCATTACCTTAATGATATCCTTATCATTAACTGTGAATTTTTAAATGATGTGCTGACAGACCACCTACTTAATAGGCTCTTTCTTCCCCTCTACGTGTATTCATTAGTAAATCAAGACAAGGTAAGCTAATGCCTGCAAACAGTTAATTCTCAAAGGTGCTATTTGCTTTCAGTGTGCAAAGTGATTGTGCACTAGGTATACGATTCTCTTGATATCTATGTGTGGTTTACGTGAAACAGCTTAAATGAGGTGGCTGTAGAGGAAATACCCTGAGACTGAATTCCAGAGCACAGCAGATTAAATTTTATTCCCCAGAGATATACTGTTTTGGGTGACATGGTGGTTGAAAGCTAGCAGTAGTGGAGATAAGAAGAATGGCAAATTTGGAACTGGGTTTAAATTTCTGCAACACTGGGAGATGTGTGATTTCCTTTTCTGATAAGGTAACTTGTCTTCTAGCAAAAGTGGGTTATAATACAATGCAAATTTGCCATGATGTAAAAATCCATCCAACCCCAATAATACAAACTTTTGTGGTTGGTACTTGTTTCTTGTATTTATAGAGAAGCTGTGTTTTAATGTGATGTAGCTGAAATTATTTTTAAAGCATAGACTTGAAATTTAGTGGAAAACTGGTTTTAAGTGAAATACAAACTATTTTTTAAAACCTGCACAGGTTCCTGCATTCAGTTGTGGGTAGTATTTCATATTATCTGAATAGCTAATTTTCAGAGCAGTCTTCAATGAATGTTAACTGAGAATAATTTTTTTGACGGAGTAGTAGCATAGTGCAAACCAATGTACTTCTCAGATGCTCAGCTGTTTAAGTTACTGAAGTGACTATGAAAGACAATAACTAATAACAATTTTTTAAACAAGGAAGAGTAAGGGCTATGCTTATTCAGAGAGTCTCCATTTCAAATAGTTTACAAGCAGTGAATGTTAAAGATCATGATGCTTTTTGAATATTTTGTAGCAGAATGTGGAACAACACAAGTTTTGTTTTAAATAAAACATTAAGCCATATAAATGCCTTGTATAAATAAATAAGTGTTTTGTCATAACTTTTTCTGTAGGGTGGAGAACGTCCAAAAATAAGTCTCCAGGTTTCTCTCTATCTTCTTTCTCAAGTAAGTATTTTAAGTATTTGTCCTGTTTCAAAACAAATTTTGCAGTACTGTTGTGATTCATAAATTTGTGTAATTTCATCATTTTGGCAAAGCCATAGAAGAAAATCTGTCAAATTTCTAACCTTTCAGCTTCCATTAAAAAAAAAAAAAGTAGAACATTTTGTCTATCCATGGGCAGACAAAGTAGCTTCTTATTTGAGTTAATCTCATTCTTCTGAGGCTCCCATTGCTCAGGGTAACCTTTAGAGAATTCCATGATCATAAACTGTGTACACCAGCTGACAAATAGTCTGATAGTCATACAACATGCTGGGACAGAACTTGGTACAATGGCAGATGAAATTTACCAAGATGCTGTATTGCATTTTGAATCTGGCTAAGCTATGGAAAATTTCAGGTTTGAATTTTCCTCTTTGAAAACCTGAACCCCAAAAACCACCACTACCAAAATCTCACTTTCTCACAATACTATTTTCATTGTGCCTGTAGCTTAAATCTGTAATTAAGTACTTCTTATTTCTTATTATCAGTCCCACCTCCTTTTCTTTCTAGAATTTATTTTCAAATTAAGAGTTTTACAGTAAATTTTTTTTGTATGGTAGAGAAAATTCATCTGTTCTCCCTGTAGTCTTCTGTGCATTGCTATGAGACTGGTTTTCTTAAATTACATTGTCTAAAAATAGTTTTGACTTGTGTTCGTAGAATTTGTACTCCTTTTTCTTTGAATTTAGACTTCTTCAATACTCATTTTATTGTGATCCAGCCCATAATTTCATCTTTTTTGCTAGAAGTATGGGGTTGGGGTTTTTTTCCTAGGAAAATATAATTTGATGCTCCTTAATTTAAACCTAAAAAGTTGTGGTGATGTGAGGGTTATTTACCACAGATAAAACTGTGGGAGCAGCAGCTTCTTGTAACCAAAGGGAGCTGCATCATACAGTTGTATAAGGTGACCTCTTTTAATGTCTTTGCTTTCAGTGGAAGTATCGACGAGGTATCACTTCAGAATTTATATCTATGTTCTTCATTCTGTTTGAAAAGGAAAATGGAAGTAGTCATAAAGAACTGAGAACAAATTTTGTGTGTCAAAATGGGATGTGATATAGAAAATCAAGCTACTGTTTCTGTGACCAGCAGAAACACATCTTTTCCCAACCCTTTTAACCTGGAGTTTGACTGTGGTGGGGTGGGATCTACCAAACCTTGCTGACTATTTCTATTCCTGACAGCAGGCATATGCTCTAGGCACTATTCTTTTATTAGAGACAAGTGCTTGAGAGATTTGTGCTAGCACCTGAAAATGCACTGTTGGGACTTCTCACCCACTGTTCCCAAAGTGAACATGTGCTGTTCTTGCACCAAAACACGCCTGTGGACAGTCAAGCAACGCTTGCTGAATTGGCAGAAGCTCGAGTGCTTTGGAGGTTGTTCAAAGTACTTTTGAAGTGTGTTGTGACTTTAAAGTTTTATATGGATCACCACTGCATGCTAATAATCACCTCCCTTTTGGAGGTCTGGAATGGTTCTGACTTTAATCAGAAAACCTGTGGAGAACATTCAGCTGAATATTGTCAAAACAGTGACTAGACTTAATGACTTAGAAATTATTTAGGAATTTTGCAGCGAGAACCACTGATAAGGGATCCAGCTCTGATATTCCTGTGAAGAGAATGGATATAAGATAACAGAAGACTATTGCAGCTGGACCTGAGCTGGTTCTGTCCAGGAGCCAGTTGCTTGCTGGCTCAGACTTGTAAGCCTTGGCTCAGAATAGAGTAGTTAAACAGAGAACTCTGGTAAAGCACCAAAGCACTTGTGGTCAAATGCTTCAGTGCTCCAGGCAGTATGGTCCTTTCTCCTGTGTTCTGTAGCCACGATGAAGCTGACACTGATTTGCTGCAATTTCAGAGCCAGTAAAGCTGCTTCTGATCCAGCTCAGCCTAGTGCATGGCCTTTACTCATGAATCACTGCACAATGATTGTGTGCACAGCACAGAACTTTCTAGAGTCTGGCCAGTTGCTGGCACACAGGAAGGTCAGGGGAGGCTGTGCTCCATAATCAGTTCGTTTTTTCTAAAAAAAATACATTTCTGGAATGGTTTTAATGAGTTCCTTGCTAGAATATCACCCAACTTTCCTTTCAAAAGTGTTGAAGAGAATTTACACTTCTCAGAAGGAGGAAAGAATATGAAGAATTTGTAAAACTGGGTAGCTTCAAAGGTGGAGGAAGGTCAGATACCCATCTCTCTTGTGTTCTAAAGTATATTTAATGAGCTATCAGTGTTCCCAGTTGTACTTATATGTAAACTAAAGATAGCAGTTAACAAGGTCAAAAGTATGTTCAGTGAGTGAAATTGTAAAACTATGTATTCTGTAAATATGTCTGATATTTTTTTCTGCTCTTCTTTTAATAGGTTTTTCTGATTATACATTATGCTCCCTTGGTGAACTCCTTGGCTGAGGTTATACTCAATGGGGACCTTTCAGTGTTTTCTTCTAAGGTTGAGCAAGATACACAGAAAAACTCAGTAAGTGGCCAACTGTCTGTAATTTTTTTTTTTAAGGCAAAGAAATTATTTGAAAAATAAAATCAGGTATCTGGAAAATGGTAAGCCAAGGTGGTTGTGTTTAGAAGAAGAGAGCAGCAACAGACTTCAGCTTTTGTTGTTGGATCATCATTTTGATGCAACACTTCTGTAATCCAGTCTTCTGTGTTCGGTTTTTATCTGCCCTTGGGTAGAGAAATAAAAATGATTCAGCACAACTTTCCAGTGAAATTTCCTTGTGCAACTTGTAGTAGAAATGAGGAGACTTAGAAAAAAATACTGGCTTATGATTTTCATGTGAATATTCCCAGTGTTTTAGCAGTAAAACTGATCATCTCTGAAAGTTGTGCGTCAGTGAGCATGTGAGAATAGAGACCAGCCATAGAGAGATGGGAGTGTGTCAGTCTGTCATTGCCCTTTTACCTTCACATTTAACCCTGGGTAGATGTTGCTAGATGCTGATGCTGGTGGTACTGGTTTTCTAGGTGTCATATTTATAATATTTTCCCTTTTGTTGTGGCTTTCACAAGTTTGTGAAATGATTACTTGTTACTTTTTAAAGGTCTATTTTGGGGATGGTAACAAGTAGGGGGACATGACCTTATTGTAAGAGGCCTCTGACTGTAGTTGTGTCTAAAAATTGAACATGTCGCCAATAACTGACTGGCCAGCAGTTGCTGACTGAATGTTTAATTTATAACAAGCAATAGATTGGTTCTCATGCACCTTCTTTCCCAGCAGTGGCTATAGCTCTGGGAGTTTCAAGGGGGGAGATATGTTTCAGCTTTTCCAAGACACATGAACTTTTCCAGATTTCTTCCCAGTGGGCTTTCAAAGCTGTGTGGACTGATCTTAGCCAGTACCTTTTGGGTTCTGGTGTTTTGTTCTGTTTACCTTGATATTTAGAATCTAACCTTTTTTAGAAAAAAACTATGGTAGAATGGTAGAGTTGACTGAATGCTTTAAGGTAAAGTAGTCGCTTATGTTAGGAAATGTCTGACCTTCTGCTGGCTGCGTACTGAATGTTGTGTGTTACTTGTGCAGAAGCGGCTTTGTTACTAGGAAATTTGTGGCAAGAGGGTGGAGCACCAGTTGTTACAGAAGTGAGATTTTCTTTTCCTGTCATGGTTACTGTACAGAGTTGCAAAATACCTGCAGCATGTGTTTGTGTACTTGAGCTTATGTTAGGAATATTAGGGGTTTCCTATAAACTCCTGTTCATCTCTTAAATTTGTAATACTATTTAGGTTGCTGCTCCTTACTGGCCTTAATGATGTGTCCTCACAACTGGGGGTGCAGTTGTACCTGAACAGGTAGTAAATAGGAGGGATGTTGGCCTTCTGCAACAGCCCCTTAGTGAAGCTGCCAGAGGTGGAGCTGTGTTCCAGGGAGTGCAGAGCAGTGGGTGAAGGGAAAAGCTTCCATGGGAGAAACCTTAGTTTTTAGTAACTTCAGAAAACCATATTCTTCAATGAAACCATGGAGGGGAAAGCCTGTACTGTCAGAAGCCCACTGGTGGAGGTTGGTTATGTGCAGAAGGAGTGGGGTGCAACTTCAGCAGAAGAGCTCCCTGCCCAGCTTCCAGGGAGGGGAGCCATCAAGGGAGCTGCTCTGCAGTGATGTGTGGGAACAACGGCTGCAGGCATTGCTTGGGCTTTCCTGCTGATACACAGCTCAGTGCACGGAGGCTCGAGTCAACTGTACAAGTGAGGGTACAGTCAAGTAAAGTGAGGCAGTTTCTTGTTGCTCTGTGATGGGACTTCATAGAAGAGGAAGTTGATTTTTGAGCATTGTTAGCCATTCCAGGGGCTGTTCTCTGGACTATGGGGTGAATCAGGATCATTGCAGGGTTATTGCTGTGGTGTTCTCTGTTGCAAAGAAATTGCAAATTTCCACCAAAAGCTACTTCAGAAGTTAGTTTAAAATTGTTAGAAGTGATGAGCAAGTTTTTAAATTTGCTTTTAGTCTGAATGTAAAATTGTGTTTTTTCTTAAGTCAGACCTAAATTTATCATTTACTACTTCCTTTCTGTTCTAATTTGCCATGGTAACCATCCTGATACTGTCCTAAGCTTGTTGTTTTGGGCATATCTGTGTATCGTGGTGAACTGCAGCTATCTCTAAACCCTTGCTCTGTACCTAACACTGCTCATCTGTTGTGACTGAGATGTCTTGATATGTTTAAGTTGAAATGTAACTGTCAGTTTCTAACAAACATGTAGTTTCTAAACCCAGAAGAACCTCATATCTATATTCATCTTTGTAATAAGATGAATTAAAGTGGAATGAGGTGTAGAGTAAGGACTGAGATTACTAGAAGCAGAGTCTCGTGTCCTCTTGCTGGGACACTGAGTAAAGAACACAACAAAAAAAGCTGAGAAGGGTTACAGTTGCTGTGTATAAATGCAAAATACCCTGAGTTATTTAGAGCAAAGAACAGTGGTACCTGTCACAACAGGAACAAGTGGTACTGTTCACTGGAAATCAGTTTATGGAGAAAATGACCAGCAGCTGTAACTGCTGCTATCTTATGAATCAGCAATAACCTACCCATGGAGATCTGCTAAACATCACAGGGCAGTAGTGATTGCCTAAGCTCCATTGAACAGGTTCTCCACCTCATTCCATGTTTTTTCCCTGTATTTCTGGTTTTAGGCATCATCAGAAGAAATACAAACCCGTATCTCACAATGAGAGTTGAGTGTGTGTAGGCAGCAGAATGTATTTAAACTGTCAGATATCACACTAAGGTTTACCTTACTTCCTGTGAGATCTGTTTTCCTGCATCATTCAGATGTGGGCCAGATCTACCTAGTGCATGTTTCTTCTTTAACCTACTTTCTCCTTCCTGTAAAAGGTGTTACTGGTATTGCCTTATTTTACCATCACACATTGCACAAGATAAACCATTATTGAAAATGTGGTTGAAAGACATTTTAAAGATATAAAACAGCAGTATCTCAAGCTGTATAATCAACTTATATAATAAATCAAATGCTATCTAAATTAATTTTAAGTCTGATTTTAGAATGTTTTAATTGTATAGCCTTGTTGTATTTAGCAGAACAGAATATTTGTGTAGAGTTTTTTCTACAGCATTCCTTCTTGGACCAGACCATGGCTCAGTGTTTACAAGCACACCGCTGTCTACTGGTCTCTTGTGTTGCTTTGCTCATGTGGCTGACAGCATATGAGAAATGCAGGAATGTTAAGTACATGCTTTCTCCATAAAGAAACTACCTACCAGATTCTAGGAAGCAATGCAGAAGTAAGAAGTGAATGTAGAAAGGGGAAAATGTGTTATGCAGCTTGCATGCTACTTTGCTGTTATTTCCCTAAATAATAGGACTTAAGGTACTCTTCCCTTTTCTTACGGCTTTTGTGACCAGAAGCCATCAATAAAGGTAACCTGGTCATTTTATAACCTTCTTGTGTTGCAGTTGTATCACACAAAAAATGTATCAGAGAGGTTATCAGGGGACATAAGTGTTGTGAATTTCATGGAGTGGGGTTTTTTTGGTGTTGTAAAATATTCTTCCCACTATGTGGTTTGTTTCAGTGCCAAGTGTAAAGTCATTAATGCAATATTTCTATAAAACATTTACAAAATGTCAGAAGATTCAGAGAATCATTTTGGCCTTTTAACTTACAGACAGCTTCTTCCCTGATCTTTTCCTAATCTCTTGTTTTTATGTATAGATGTTCCTAACTTGGTGAAGGAAAGGATTATTTCAGACTTTTTTCCCCGAAGTTTCTTTGATGCAGTCACCTTCAGTGCTTATTGTGCTGATTCACCCAAGGCAAAGAATGTAATCAGTTTGGTTTTTACTCTAGTCTTGCTTCTTTTCTCTTGCTTGCTCTTAAATTTTTAACTCTTTATCCAGTGTTGGTTAAATGTGATGGGAGTATTGAGCTCTGGAAGGTAATGGGGTTTCTGTAGCAGTCTTGTTTAGTGTAAACCTGGCAGAAAGCTCCAGACCATGTGTTTCACTTCTCAGTAACAGAGAGATTTGGCTGAGCAGTGTTTATATTGTACTCTGGTGATCAGCTGACAGGCCTTGCCAGGGAGAGGGGAGCTCAAACAACACAGCTCAGAAACAAGCTGCAGAGTTGCAGAAAACCAAGTTTTTCTGTCCCTCTATTTGCAGAGCTTCTTGTAGTGTCTTGGTCACTTTCTATAAGAATACATTGTTCTATGTTGTTAGGATGACACACTCTTGGAAATACTTAATTTCTTGCAGAAATTTGTCATCTAGATTTATTTTCTTGCTCTATAAATTAGTAATCAGGAAAATGAGATGTTGGTTTGCCATCTTATCCTGTGATAAGTTTGGGTAAAACATAAGTAAATTAAGTCTAACAAATGGTTGGTTTTCCAGACTTGGTAAGTCAATGCCTGGAGGCCCAAAAAAGGTTAATGACAGTGTCATTTGTTCCTAGCTGATACAAGACTTAGTCTGATGTTGAGGGAAGCATAGGACTCCAAAAAAAGAAAAAAAAAAAACCCAACAGAAAATCTCACACCACAGAGCATTGGATTTTGTCCTTGCTGCTGCCAAAAAACCTTTAAAAAGGGCATGTTTCATATTAGTACACTGCTGTCAACACACATGGAGGATTTTGCTGCCTTTATCCTTTTTACAGAAGGTGTCTTAATTTTATGTGTACTGTCTGTCTCCTCCCTTCAAAGAAAGGGAGAACAATTTAAAACCTGTTTTAATTAAATAGGTAGTTCTGCATCCTCTTGTCTCAAGAAGGCATACTTTTTAATGATAGGTCTTTGGACATAATTTTGCTACTGATGACTTGGTACTACTTTTTTATATTTTAAAATTGATTTGAGATTTGTGAATAGTGTGCTAATTTACATTTTATGTGAACTGAAGTTTCTTTATCAATTACAGTTGAAAATGCCTTGCTGTAACTCAGTGTAAATTCTTCCAATTTACAGGCAAAGTCAAGTATCAGATGTTTCATAAAACCAACTGAAACACTTGAGAGGTCTCTTGAAATTAACAAACAGAAAGGGAAGAAGAGGATGCAGAAAAGACCCAACTATAAAAATGTTGGTGAAGAAGACGAAGAGGAGAGAGGATCTGAAGATAACCAAGATGACCTTGATAAAAGTAAAGGTACAGAAGCAAGTTCAAAGGGCATAAGAACAAGCAGTGAAAATGAAGGTGAGTATTCCAGCAAGAAAATGATGCTTACAGTTTAGGTACTTTTGTTTACTTCATGGACCTAGTTGTGATTTGTTATGTGACTTGTTCTCTTGCTGCACTAGGTAAACATGGGACTGTGACATTTGTTTAAGGCTTTGGCTGGATTTTTTTCTCATGTTAAATCATGCTGTGAGAACATGTACTTCTAATCTGATTAAAAGCTATGAAAGTGTGTTCATTTGTGCCTGCAGGCCTTGGCCCTTATCACAATGCTTGCCTTGCACCTCAGTGTATGTGGTTGTGGGCACTTGATAAGCAGACTTGACAACTTTGTAGCTTGTCCTTTTGTGGTGAGGCAGAGCTGTAGCCACTTCACCTTTACAAGATGGTCAGCAGTATTTTATGCATGTTTCAATGATAAAATTTAACAGGTGTGCTAAAAGTGACAGTACATGATAGAAGATGATATTAAATAGTTCAAAATTGAAAACATCTTTAACTCTTAGATTTTTTTTTTTAATTGGATGTTTTCAGGATTTTTGATGTAGCACAAACCTAAGAAGAATTGCTTTTATAGGATGAGTGGTCTTACAGCGTATTTTAACTGTTTATTTTATAGTAACTAACTTCTAGAACAATGTATATCAGTCCTAGTACTTACATTAAACATAAATTGGGAAAAATGAGAAAAACAGGATGGCCTGCAAGCAATTGAAAACAAGAGTGTTATACTTTGACAGTCCTGTCCAAACATGGTTGAGTTTAGATTTAAGTAAATGGTCTCTTTGAGAAGGCTTTCCTTAAATGGTGTCAAATAACTGATGGTGTATTGTCTACCATGATTTGAAGAAAATCTGAAATAATCTACTGTTGAAAGTGGTGCATTTAGTTGCAATGTTTGTCCAAATTCCTAAGCAAAAGCAAGATTTGTTTGTTCTACTGAAAGTCAGTCGGTGTGAAGCACTGGGGACCAGGTGTCCTGTTTGCTGCAGCTGTAGAGGCCTGTTTACACCCTCAGTGAAACTTGATGTCCACCCATGCCCCAATCTCAGCAGCTTTTTCACAAGTCTTATTTTCAGAAGGAGGTTCTATGGCTTTTCTTCCTGTGGTTTGCGTGGGAAGGGAGCTTACTGTGGTTTATTTGCCAAAATGCTATGTATATTTTCTTTACGTATTTTATATATATGTATACATTTCTTATAGTGTTACATTCCTTAAAGAAATGTAAGCCAAGTTCTTTACTGGGAAGAAAATTTGCCTACATCTGTTCATTAACCTTTCTGAGGTAATGGTTATACCTCTTTTATATAGAAATGCATGAGATGCTTTTAATGCCAAACAAAATGCAAAAGAGCTTGTGATAACTGTTAAAAATACAAATTTTGGTGGTATGTTTTGGGTTTTTTTTAGAAATAGAGATGGTAATCATGGAGAGATGTAAGCTGTCAGAGCTGTCTATCTCTGCTGTGACAGAACAGAATACAACAGATGAAGAAAAGAGTGCAGCTGCTTCTGGGAGTGAGATAACAAACTGGAACAGGTATAAAGGAACTGTAAAAGATTTTGCCAAATTGCTTCCTTACCTACCCTCCCCTTAAATCTTTTGCTTTTCTTAAAGGGATGTTTCAAATCTGCTTAAAGTTAAAATTACAGGGGTTCTTCTGGATCACAAGTGAGTGAATTAATACAAAAGTGAGGTGTAGCCTCTCTACTGATCAAGTTTTGGAAATGATCCTGTTCCTTTGTAGTTTGTGCTTTCCTTTATGGCAATTGTGATGCACGAAGTTGGTTAAAGTAAATTACAGAATATTAACACATAAACTAGAATATCAATGTTTCCACTCTGTAATTTTCTAAACCTCTGAATTAAGCCAGAATAAGTTTTTTAATTGTATTTATGGTTGCATTTGTCCATTTTGTATGCACCTATAAGGAAAAAACAAGGAAATTTCCTCAGTTCAGGGCTGAAGTTGGCATAATTTTAGTAGCAGTAGTTATAGACAAACCCTTGTGACCTTTTTACTGTTTCTAGGGTCCATTAGTATGTTTTAGGGTTATCAAAAACTTCTAGTGGAAGTACAGTTTATAAGTGTTTCTGGGAGCAGAAATTGCCTTGACTTCAAAATTTAAACTTGGATATATTAAGTACCCCTAAGACACTTTCTCACAAAGGATCCTGCATTCCTGTTAATAGAATGCTAAGAAACCAAATGTGCCTGACACAAAAGTAATTGCAAATGTGTCCATTGGGAAAATGCACATGTTAGATAGGATTTAAAATTTATTTTTAAACTTGGGAAATGCTGCCTGGTATTCCCAGAATTTCATTCTGTCTCCATTATAGCTTTGTAGTTTAGATTACATTCATTAATAAAGATAACATTTAATTTCATTGTAAAAGTGAAATTGAACCTTGACTTGAACTAGCTTTAAAACACGTTGTTCTAGATTATTGATAATTTGACTAAAATATGTGCCAAATGGCTTTTAGAAAGAAATTGGCAGCGAGTGCATGGAATACTAAAGTGACTGGGATGCTCGGGGCTTGAAAAGTGCAGAATGCTTAGAAGTGAGCTGCCAGTGCGTTTGGCAAATGTCTGCAGCTCAGGACTCTTGATCTCATGATGTGGTCTCACAGCATTCTGCATCTTTTCTAAAAATAAACAACATCAAAGAAGTCCAGAGCTAGAAATAGTTTTAAAATAAGGATATACCTTGTACAGGGCAATTCTGACCTTTGTATTGTATGTGATTTTTTTTTTTTTTTTTTTTTTTAATATCAGTGAATTAGCTGGTATAGGTTAAGATTTTGTGTTAATTTGTATGCCAAATGTAGTGTTTGAAGCAGTAGCTAAATTTCTGAAGAGACTTGTTCGAGTGTGTATAGTTTCTCTTCTACACTGGTTGGAATTACTGAGCCTTGTGGATAAGGTACCATGTGGGAGTGGAAAATGCAGCAATCTCCATGCCATGCTGGAACTGAAGCTTCCATACCTGGAATAATCATTAATGGTTGTGGTGACAGTGGTTCCTAGTGTGTTGCAGTCTTCAGTTGTCAGCAAACTCCACAAGAATAAATAATTCAAAGAACACATGTATGGCATTTGATCTGCTTCTTCTATCAAGCCCTTAGTAAAAGACTAGTAAAGGAAGCAAATGCTTACAGAGTTAAGAAATACATTTGAAAATACTTACCATGTAGCCTTTACTATGAAAAGTGAGGGTTTTTTTAGAGCAGTCCAAGAGTTGTTGAAAAATAAATGGAAAACAGCACAGATGGCAGTTAAAAATCTGCAGCTGTAAAAGCTAAGTCAAGCTTTTAATTTCCCTTAGCCCTTTTCCTACTGTGAAAAACAAAAGAGAAAGCTTAAGTATTTTAGGTGTAATTTTATTTTGATGGGCCTCACTACTGGAAAGTTTAAGCTTAAAGACATGTTTTAAATTAGCTTCATTTTATGAAATGCTGCACAGCAAAGCGTTTTTCCAAAGCATGTCAAATCTTCATGCTGTGTTGTAGCTTCTGGTGCTGTTTTCTTAGCTGAAGTTTTTCTGGGTCTGTTGTGTGTTTAGTCTAAATGAGGACCATTGGTGAGGGGGATTCTCAGAAGTTGTTTTAGCCTCAGGTTACTGTGACTGAGATAATGCAGATAGGTACTGTGAAGAAGCATTTGGAATGAAAATGATATCTCTTGCTGCTGTAATAATTTTTTTCAAGTTTCATAATTTCATTAATCTAATTAGTATGTGGGGGAAAATAATGAAAAATGCATTAGACACTACAGAAGTCATTTAATACTGTGTAATATTGGTGTTAATGGAACAACTACTGATACCTCAGCAGCTTTGAGCTGGTAAAACACTGGCTTTGATGAAATTATAATAGTACTTTTATTTTATAGGTACGGTTTTAGGTTGTTTACTGTCTGCTGTTGGTCTGAAAACAAATCTAATGTTATCTTGCGTTTAAGTATTTTAGTATCTTGGTACTCTTTGTTCTTTAGACCTTGAAGCTGAACTCACTTTGGGTTTGAAAAGCCTCCTATCTGAGGGTGACATGAGGCTTGTAGGGCTTGTTTAATGCTTAGGAAGCCTGAAGGCCCTCTTGGCTTGTTTTCAGCATCGCTAATTATTTAGGTTGCTTTTCCTTGAGTAGTTACATTCTTTTGAGATCTACAGTATGTGGGCAATTTGACTGAAGCACTTTGAGCAGTGTTGAACTTGGGCAAAGCGGGATCGCTGCCGGTGGCATTTCTGGTAGAGGAGCTGTGTAATCCAGGCTCAGAAATGCACAGGATGTGCTGCTGTGGCATGAGCTGAGCAGGGAACAGCGTGGGCTGGGATTCTGGTCACTGCCTTGTTTCAGTAAGAGGGAGCGTGCTGCTGAAATGTGTCTGGAGCTGCCGGGAAGTTCAAGGGCATTGTTATGCCTTGGGCGCCGTGGCTTTCCTGGGACACACTCAGTGTGACCATGAGGGCGCCACCGGTCTGGAGTGGGTATTGAAGTGTGCTGTGTTCTGGTTTCTGACAGCCCTTCTGACCCCCAGGAACCACAGCAGTGACTTAGTAGTGCCTGCTTCTTGTCTGCTGGGCCTGAACACAGCAAAGTGTGTTTGGTTCTGTGACTTTGATGTTATTTTAATGTATTTTCTTTGAATGTAATTTAGATAATATAAGGATTTTTTTTCCTTTCACTGTTAAAGCATAGTTTAAAAGATAGGAATAAACTCTTTTCACTCAGGCTTCCACACTGTCATCTTCTGATGACTGTGACACTTCCCTGACATATCATTTGTTTGTCTGGGCCAGTTGTGAAAATATATTTCGTTTTCACTTGTGCTCTGAACCTCTACAACTGACTGGATGCAAGCCAGCTTAAGACCAGGAGCCAAGCTGCCTTGCCATTAGGCCTGTGCTAGTATCAGCTGAACCTCAGCCGTATCTGATCTGTCCAAATGCCTTCTGGATTACACTGACTTTTGTTGACTGTCCAGGGTACAGGTAAAGAAAAGGTGAGCTTAGCACTGTTTGTAACTTGCTGTGTGTGTCCTAGGTCACACATGCTTAAACTCAGGAATACAAAGCTCATCTGCAATCCAAAGCTTTTTTTTTCTCTTCAAATATTCCCTCCTAGTTCATTTTTCTTTCCTATAACTGTTGTTATACCGTTACAATTGTTGCTTTAGAACAACCTAGCTTCCTCCAAACTTCTGGTAAAAAAGCTTACTTGTAATAGTAAGAACTTTTCAACTCTGCAGTCTGTTTTATACAACAGTGATAGCAGCTCCTTGAATTTACTTATGTGTACACTTAAAAGAAGCTCTGCAATGCTTCTGCATACTTACCAAATAGGCTACAACTAACCCAGTAAATGTTTGAATAATCAATTCTTGGGTAAATATTATGTAATAAATCCTCTTAAAACATCAGAATTATCGTCAGAATGTAAATACAAAACATGGCTGTAATCTGAGTACTCTGCAACAGAAACTCTGTAACAGAACTCTTTTGTTACAATGCCTGAAAATGTGCATTACTGTAAATTTGCCTCCATTAGCTACATCTGCAGTAAGATAGTTAGCTATTTTTCTATAGATTTTTTGGTAGCTGTTTCTAAATTACTCCTTTTCACAGGCCTTTTCTTGATATGGTCTATAATGCACTGGACTGTCCTGAAGATGATTACTATGCCCTCTTTGTGCTCTGTCTTCTATATGCAATGTCACACAACAAAGGTAAGTGCTGTTATGTAGAGTTAACTGCAACGCCAGGGTTGGAAGAAACTGTAAACTTCAATAAAGTCATCTTCTGGTTTATGGGGTTATTTGTTGCTGTTCTTTAGAACAGGACATGGAGATCCCTAGCAGTCCATAACCGTGTATTGTTCTAAGACGTCTCACAGCAAACCAGTCTTTTCTGAGAAATAACTTAGGTATTTTAGAGGAATGTGTTAAAGATGGGATTAGTTTCCTTATATAACGAGTCAGTGAAAATTTTATTTGTGTTGGGGAGGGTACTGAATTGGGCTACTACAAAATAAAATTCCCATTTCTTTTAAACATATATGAACAGATTACTTAACTACCAAAGTTATTTAAATTCAGGTTTAAAATCAGACTTTGATCTTCTCTGCTTTAGCCATTATGCTCTCCAGATGTATGGCTTGACTTTGATTTGATTTAGGTGCAAACAAATAATGTGAGAATTTCAGAAGCAGCAAAATAGTTTGCATTTCACCAACCACTTTGGGATTTGAGTGTCTTCACCCAGTAGGCCCTATTTAAGGCTGAGAATTTTCAGGGATTCATCAATGTGTTTGGTCTTTGTTGTTCCTCCTTTTCCTTGTAATACAAAGTCAAAGCTAACTTGCCTGGTTTCCTATTGCTAATTGTTCTCTTCTGAGAAAACTGCTTGATCTATTAAGTGCTTACCTCGGAGCACACTCCTGTTTTCTAATTTGCTTTTTTTCCTTCACCCCCCTGAAAGGACTTGACTCAGTCAAGCTGGAGAGAATTCAACTTCCAGCTCAACATGCTGAAGAGAGAAATTCATATAATCATGTCCTTGCAGAAAGGCTCATCAGGATAATGAATTATGCTGCACAACCAGGTATTGCTTTTCCAGGGTTTGTTTTTGCTTCCAAGCTGAAATTTTTGAAGATGGAAAAAAGCTACTTAGCCTCTTGTCTTTGAGGGGAAGGTGGCGTTCAGCATGCTCTTTGATGAGCAGTATATAGATGTGGTTTGTAAAAGACAACTATTGGCTTTTCCTTGGTTGGTGAGGAACCAGAAATTCTGCATTTGTGCTGAGTAGCTGTTTTTATACTCAGAACTATACAAGGATCTGTTGTCTTAATTCCTACTTTCTGCACTTGTGAATAAACAAAAACTGAGATTTTTGAGTGGTTTCACCTTAATGGATTTCATCCTGAAGATATGATCTGTCATACCTTTGCTTGTAGAAATAATTCTTGTGGAGAATTATTTGGAGAAATAGTCTTGAAAACTACAGTGTCCTTTCCTCATAGCAGTCCTTTGGCTATCACCTCTAGGTGGTAGGAAATTTTCCCATACTTTTTTTTTTTTTTTAACTCAGATTGTATTTTCAGGTCTGAAGTGTTTTGCAGTAAATGTGAGGTTTTTTTCTTCCATTTTTTTTGTGAAATGAGGGTTACACTGTTCCATGACCTATTCCATGAAAATACGATTTTTGTTCAAGCTACACGTCTTCTCCTTGCACTTCCCCCCTTAAAACTTTAAATGGGTAGATCTGCTTTTCCCCAGAAACCAACACACTATCAAATTTTTGATTGTCTATAGAATAAAAGTCTGTTTGTTTGACTTGCAAAACTGATCTATAGCATATTAATTTGTGCTGATGTGTCAGAGATGAAAAACACATTTATATATGAAGAGTTTGTACCTACAGCAGCAGGAGGGAGTGCAAATGAGGGCATGTATTTATTTAAGTAAAGGCATGTCTGGGGAGGGAAGTGCTGGGGAAGGGTGGAAATGCAGATTATTAAACTTTCTGCATGCTGTGTAGAACATCTCCTTTTCTCTCTTCAGGGGAAAGCTGTGCCTTGTTAGTGTGCTATATACAAAGCTTCCTTTCACCTTGTAACTTCATCCACCCCAAAAGTCTGGGATCCTTTTGTAATTTTAGTGTAGTTCAACCCATGCTGCAGATTGATAAAGGCATCAAAATGCAATATTTGGGCTTATTTTTCAGTAGTATTAATCTTTGCCTTCTTATTGAATGGTTCTGCTTTAAATTTTCTTCTGCTTTAAATTACTCTTCCAATTCTTTTTCTTTATAGCCATCAGCATTGTAAGGCAGCATCAGCACTCATCCCTGTCAGATAGGGGGTGTGACAGAGGAGCAAAGTTGGACAGTTGCGGGAAGACTAGAAGCATTTAAGAACATGGGATGATGAGAAGAGCTATAACTAAACTGCTGCTATTTTGTATATTGAAATTTTCTTTTCATAGATGGAAAAATTCGTTTGGCAACTTTAGAACTTGGCTGCCTATTGCTGAAGCAGCTTGTGTTTTCTAAAAATGGCAGGATCATAAAAAATGTTCACCTTCATTGTCTTGAGGTGAGTACTTTCTTTCAAACTGCCAGTCACTGCATTACTGGTGTCTGAGTCTTGTAATAATAGTTGAATAAATTTGTTTCATTTCTGGTTGCAATAAGCCTCGATGTGAAATTTGAGCTTCTAGAACATCTTTGCTTTGGTAGCTCTGTTCTGTGAACGTAATAACCTATGTTCTGTTCTCAGCTCTGCTATTTTAACTTGTAGCTTCTCAAGCATTTTTTGTTTCTCTGAAATTTGTATGTCATCCATCTCATTAATGTAAAGAAAAGTGCTTTTGAAACTAATAAGCTCACATAAGCTGTGTTTTTGTAGGTGCAAGAACTGTATGCTGTCAAATTCTGGGATTAAGGCCATGAATCAGGATATTATTAGACAGTTTCTTCTGTCTGAGTTTTTGGGTGGGTTGTTTGATGTAGCTAATAAATGGTGTATGTATTCCCTAAAATGCATTTTCTCTTTCCTAGGGTGCAAGGGAGGAAAGTGTTCATCTCCTCCGTCGTTTCTATAAGGTATAAATGCAAAATGCTGTAAGAAAAAGGTCTTTTACATAATGGGGAGTGCCCAAAGCAGCACTGTTTTTAAGATGGGAACTCCAAATTTGTGAGATGGAAGGAAGTGTTTTGTTGGAGAATTCCTCTCCTTTCTGCCCTTCTCATACCACCCTGATGTATGTCACAAAGGGCTGTTGAAAGACTCACAGGGTTTATACTGGAGATCAGGTTTACCATTGACACTAATATGGAATATATTTGGTTTTAACATTACTTTTTGTTTGTGTCATATCTGAAATGATGATCTAAAGTTTTACTTAATCTTTTTTCCTTATTGGAAACCTTTGCAGCTTTTTACTTTTGTGTGTGTGTTGTAAACAATGAAAGAAATTAATTTTTTAGCCTTAGGCATTAACTTCTAGATAAGGAGCAGTAAATCCATGACAGATTTCAAGTGTCTGAAATACCTTCCTGTTTTTCTTGGAATTCTCTTGAAGGATGTTTGCTCAATGTGGCTTACAAAAAATAAGTAACTTGTGGTAGGTTGACTCTAGCTGGCTGCTAGAGGTCCACTCAGCTGCTCTCTCACTGCCCTTCCTCAACAGGATGGAGGGAGAATAGAATATCTCAAGATAAAGAACAGGGAGGTCACTTGCCAATTACAGTCATGGGCAAAATAGACTCAATTTCACAGAGATGAACTTACTGCCAAGAAAAATAAATTTAGATAGTGAGAAACAAAGACAAATTAAAACACTGCTGTCCCCCACCTCTCCGTTTTCCCAGGCCCAGCTTCATTCCTGGCTCTTCAACCTTCTCCCCCTGTGAGTGGTGCAGGGGCAATGTGAAGTAGGGATTTAGTGTCAGTCCACAACAGCTTCTCTCTGTAACTTCTCTCTCCTCACCCTTTCCCCTGCCCCAGTGTGGGTCTCTTCCTCCATGGGCTGCAGTCCTTAAGGAAAACAGTTGCTTCAGTGTGGGTCCTGCAGACTGCAGCTCCTTCAGAACACATCTGCCTGCTGCAGTGTGGGTACCTGCTCCACCATGCTCCTCCAGGGGCTGTGGAGGAATGTCTCTCCCTTTCCCAAATGTGTTTTCCCAGAGGTGCCATCAGTGTTGCTGAAGGGCTCAGCAGTGCCGTGCAGCCCTGGCCTCCCCTCACAGACACACTACAAGAACCAAACCTAACAAAGCCCCAAACAGCAAGGGTTCATGGGATGTCTGTATTCTTTCTTTTGGAAGGGAGAAGAAATCTTTCTGGATATGTTTGAAGATGAATACCGGAGTATGACAGTAAGTGAGAGCCCTTCTGCTCTGCCAAACCTCAAACCCAGATGCAGCACAGGAACAAGGAAAAGTACTGATAGCTGCTGAGGCCACTGGGGTCTTCATTGCTGGGAGTAGGATAACAAAATGTGGGTGGTGGTTTTGTCTCTGAGAAGCTGTCAATACTTTAAATAAATCATCTATGTGAAAGTTCACAGCTCTTTATTAAATAAACTTTCATTACTTTGTAAAATTGAGTATACAAAACTTACTTTAGCCTACTAAATGGGAGACTGGATTTATTTTTTTTCCCTAAACACTAAGAAAATCTTCCTATATCTGTCTGAAGCCCAGCAAGTTCTCAGTTTTGAGAAAGTTCTTTCTTGGAGAGAAAAAGTTATGAGAAACTTTCTTGTGATTGAAGTAGTCACAAATTCAAGTCAAAACTTAAAGTCAAACCTGGCGGAATTGGTTTTTAGTATTTGGGAAATATCTTTTCTTCTGTAATTTTCTGGAGTTTTTCCTGTGTATTATCAGTATGGAAACTTTGGCAGTCTGGGAGCAATGAGAGATTGCATGTAATAAATGAGATTGCATGTAAGCACCTTGAGTAAGACATGGCATTGAAAATTCTCAGAATTTTAGAATATGCAACAATGAGTTGTATTTGAAATTAAAGAGGCAAATGCTTATTGTTCTGTTTAGTCACCAGTGTTAAAATATTTTTATAGATGAAACCTATGAATGTCGAGTACTTGATGATGGATGCCTCGATCTTGCTACCCCCAACGGGCACACCACTGACTGGTATTGATTTTGTGAAAAGGTTGCCTTGTGGAGATGTGGAAAGAACTCGAAGAGTGAGTAAGACTATTTTTCTTACATTTGTTCATGACAAAATGATGCCAAAAGCTTTGAGCAATTCTAGGAATACAAATATTTTTCTTTTCAAACTGATTGGAAGCTTCATCCATAAAATTGTAAAAGCTTGGTGAAGACAGATCTGTGTAGAGTGTAAAATAATTACCTGCCCCAGAGTAGAAATTTTTTTCTCTGATTTCTTGTGTCTAGTCAATGCAACATGTTATTGCACTGGGGTTTTAATTTTTCAGACCACGCAGGGAGCTACATACAAAGACATTTTGATGACGCTCAATATATCATCAGCTACTTCTGTGATCTGCTACCTCAGTCTTTCTCTCAGTTATATTCCTATAGTAAGAATCTCCATGGAAGACTGACTGGCTTTGTATTGCTCGTGTTTCTAGACATGGCAAAAATTTTATTTTTACTTCATAGTTCATCTTGCCAAGGTAATTTGTGATAGAGATTTGAGAAGAGTAGAAAACCAGCAAAATATCTATTTCTGTGACTGACACAGTCTGTAGAGGTGATACTGACCTGAGCAACAACATCCTTATTTCCATTCTTGGTTAATCTGTTCTTGGCCCTTATCTGGGCGTGTCCTGGAAGCCTTGCAGTGTCAGTAAGTGTAAGAGATACGTTACTGCACAAAATCATTATTTGGAAAGTGCTGTTCTCTGAGTTTCTTTGCATTTATGTAAGTGTATTATGTGAGTATATTCAAGTACTCTTGAAAAAAAAAATATATTTCCAGGAATCTTCTGAAAATATTTGTTTTCATTACTTATTATAAGCCACACAGCTTTTGTTATCACAGCAAGTTGTTTGATAGAGTACAGTGAATTATTTTGAAAAGTATTATTCTTAGAAAGCAGAAAGGCTTCCTGGAATTCTGTTTGAGGCATTTAACAGAAGAATACTTAGAAATGCACATTAGTGGGAAATAACCGTTCCAAGATTTTCATGTGCTAAATAAGGAATAGCTTAACTTCTGTTGGTGGAAATAAAAAAAATCAGTACAAATATATCTGTAGATACTTTGTGATGAACGGGTCTCCGTCAGCATCAGGAATTCCCAGAATGATTCTTTGTTGGTCCTCCTTCCCCAGTCACATTGCAATCAAGTTTTGGTATCTCCTCAGTTCCTGTGCTGCTTCCTTCCAGCCAGGCTGCCTCACCCCAGTTGAATTGTCACAACAAAATGCTGAACTCAGGTGTTTCTTGTGACATTGCCGCTGCCACTTAACCTGCTGAGGTTCTGCTGATGGTTTCAAATGGAAGAAGATTCAATTCTGAGCATGCTCTGACATGATTCAAAAAAGTTCTCAAGCTTTATTTCACTAGCAAGTGAAGTTGTCCCTTACTTTGATTATATTGTGAGTTCTTAACCGTTAGGATCTTACTTCCTTGTTATAGAAAGTCCCTCTAAGTGGCAGCTCGTCTCCTCTTAATGATTTTAGGAAGAGTTCTCAAAAATCTCACTTTGTGAGAAGTTTTTGAAGTACTAAGAACACTTCTTCGTGGGACTGTAATAAGAGAGTGGTAGGTTTCCCTGCAAATTGCTGTTTCTTTGCAAATGGAACACGTATATAAATGAGGAGGTAAGCATCATAATGCATAATTCTTTACCGTAGGTAGAAATCAGTATTTGTTTCAAAAAAGGCAAAAGTCAGCCAAAAACAATCAATGGAACTTTTGTGTTGTTTTGTTGAGATCTGAGAATGTGTGAGGCACAATATATTGACACTGGTAACAAACTGAGGGCTGTCAGTGTTGTAGGAAGCACAGCATGATTCCCATTTCATCTGATGTTCTTGTTTTTTTGGGTTTTTTTTTTTGCAAAGGCTAACGTTTTAATTTTATCTTCTACTCCTGTACTTTGTTGTGCACTAAATGTGATGACATGTTCAGAGATGGGTGCCATTCGTTTTATAGGAAATGAATGTGATAAAAATTAATGCAGCCTAGGACAAAGAGGTTTGAGGGGGAAGATAAGTGAGAGCTGACTGGTGGTGGCCCTCCAAATTAAAAAAAAAACCAAAACAAAACCTTGTTGGGTTTAACTTTTGGGTTACTAGACTTTCCTATTCTTGATTGAATTTGGCAAATTTTAAACTAAATTCTTTTTGAAGCATGCTTTATAGTAATCCTAAATAATTTCAGTAAATCCACAGTACATTAGAATCCAGTCTGCTTAAATGGGAGAGATCATCTCCCATTCTAAGGTGACTCTGTTCTTATGAATTAAGTAGTATTATTATCATATTTTTGTTAGATACCATTGACATCCTTTGCTCCACATAATCATATTGCCCTGTTAGATTTCAGCAGTCTACCAAAGTCATTGCTTTGGGGTTATTTCATGGAAGAACCTGATACATGGCTTCCCTTTCCTCATCCCTGATCTGCCAGAAGTTTCTGGAAGCGCTGCCAGTAGAGATCTGGCCAAGCACTCACAGTTCTGCTTCATAGGAGCCACTGTTCCGTTGACTTTAAAAATAGAGGGGTGAAGGGTTTTCCCTTAAAGCACTTTAGATTTGTTTTTCCTAATACTTCCTGCAATCTGGGAGTTTCTGGGCACTGCAGCTGTTCATGAATTCAATGCTTTTACTGTAAGGGAGCAGTTAATTTACAGTATGCCACAGAATTACTGTGTAGGAAACTCTTAAAAAAGCAGAACACCGGAAGTAATAAAAAATGATTTTTCAATTGCTATACTGAGAATACAGTTCTTGTAGGGAAGGAGGATTATAAATGGTGCCTTTTAAAATGTGGCTAATAAAATGATTGTTCTTTGACACCATGGGTCTTTGCATACCATATGTCATGAATCTGTAAATCAAAACTAGCATATTTATTTCACAGAGCAGCTGTTGAAAGTTTCTTGGGACTGTTGCAGCTTTCAGAATGCTTTACCCTGATGAAGACCTTCTGAGAACATAAATTAAGTGCTCCAAGAATGTTACATTACATGTGGCTAGTTTTGATGAGGACAGCAAATTAAAATGCAGAAATCCCCACTGTTTCTCTCTTAACTTTTAGACATCTTAGCTGGACTTGGCCAGAAAAGTTATTACTTTTAAGTTCAAAATGTGAGAGTCTCTGAAGGTTGGTTGTGTAGGTGTCTGTAGTATAGAAGAATTGTAAATACAATCAGTCTTAAAATAATGATTAAAGAAAAAAATTCCGAGATCGTTGTTTTTGATTACAGCTCCTGTGATAGTTTCCCTGTCAATCACAATTGGTGTAAGTGTGCCAGGGAGACAAAAGTTCTGCTGCTTTTGCTTCATTGAAAATAAATAGCATGTTTCAGCTTCTTTCATATGTCTTCACTAAGTTGGAAATTACATTCTACTTTTTCAATTTAAAATGTATTAAAATCTTAATTTCAATTTAAAATGTATTAAAAAGATGTACTGTAGGACAGCAAACTTGGGAGTTGTAAAAGCCAGTATATGTTTGTAAGATTCTGTTAAAATATGTAGTATTGGGTGTAAAAATATTTTAATATTCTTTTCTCTAATTTCTCAAGGCAATCAGAGTTTTCTTTATGCTCCGTTCACTGTCACTGCACTTGCAAGGTGAGCCGGAAACTCAGTTACCGCTCACAAGGGAGGGAGATCTGATAAAGGCAGATGATGTTCTTGATTTGAGTAAGTAGCCCCTCAATTTCCTAAATAGTCTGACATGAAAAAATTACTGACTTTTTTTCCTCCTAAACTGCTCATTACTGCTGTTCTTACTTAAACTACCTGAAGTAGTATGAAGTAGTGTTGAAGTTCTACTGTGTACTGTAGCATAAAAATGTGTTTTCCAGTTTGTGTCTCTCGTTGCCCAAACAGGAGAGACAGGAGAATATCAGTGTTTTGGCATAAAGCATGTAGGATCCACATCATTGCATAGGTGCCATACCTTGGGAGGAGACTTTGCAATGGGCAAAGCGTGACCCGAAAAGTTACGTTTGTGTGCCTTTTTAAATTATCAGTTTGGAGATATTGTTGATGTAACTAATTTTCCTCAATCTCTATTAGTACAAGGCTTTAAAAATTCTTCTGAACATTAAGATGTCTTCAGTGTTTATGCTTGTTTGTATACAAATAGTGTCATGAGGGGGAGTAGAGGTTAACATGATCCAGTAATGGTTTCAGCTTCTGTTTTGATTTGGAAAAATCCTGCAAAACTGTATCAAAATGGCTTCTTTTTTCCTTTTGCCTGAATGCAATGATGGTGTTTTATGTGAGCTTGATGAGAGAGATTAAAGTTTCTTGTAAAGAAGCATTTTTAATATTTTGATGCAAATATGTTGAATGCAAACCTTTAGGTGTAGTTGCAAGGTTGTCACCAGTATATATGGATGTATGTGTAGAGTGTCAGGTAATTCCACAGAAGGTTCATTCCATATTGCTCAATATGCTGTCACCAGAATTATAACTACTGTTGCTTTTCAGTGGCTTTCTACTGTAAATAGTTTTGAAGCAGTTGTGATAACTGTCTGCCTTACACTGCCTGTGAGGCTGTAGGTGTGGTTTTGGTCTTATTTAGCAGCTCACTGTGTGAAGTCACTGGCAGCTCAAATTAACAGCCTCAGTGCTTGGTTTCAGGTGGTAACAGGATTCTGTTAGTGGCAGTGTTTTTAATACCATGGCTAAGAGGTAAATGAGGATACATTTAAAGCTGTTGTTTCTTTGCTGGAATGGTAAAAAGTAATATTATAGTTAAGTTTCTTTGCTCACTCTGTCTTTGCCAAGTACACAGGTTTTAAAAAGGCCATCGCAGTCACCATTTTTTTTTAAAGATTGAGGAAAGTTTATAATGGAGTAATTGGAAGAAACCTCAGTAGATCATCTAGTCTGACCCCCTTGCTCAAAACAGGGTGAGCTAGGTGTCCAGGACAACTTGTTGTCACATTTGTGACAAAGAGAGTAAATCAAAATGTGGTGCCGGTGTCTGACCAGGGACATATCCTCTTAATTTCAGCTAAATGTACTTCATGGGAGCAAGGTGGATTCATGATTGGTTGCTTAGTAAAGCAGAATATCATTCCAGATGAGTTGCCTGCTGTTGGGAAGAGTTCTTCCTGTGGAATGGGAGGTGGTGCATTCACTCTCTCCAGCCTAATGCTAATCTTGGGCTGCCGGCTCTGCATACAAAGGGCTAAAAGTTTTCTGTAAGAGCTTTTAATGTCTGCAGATGATTTCTGGAATTGTGATGACTGTAAATTATAAAATCATTGAAGATCAAGCCCTGAGGCAGATCACAGGTGCATTTAGACCATCTCAAGTAGCTGTTAGATTCATAGAGATTTCTTACAATACAATCTTTTCAGGCAAATATTTTCATAAACACAGGCAACTATTTTCACTTAATTTACATCTTCAGCACTGCAAGCAGCTGAGGTCTATGAACTCTCCTTCCTTGGCTGTATTTCCTAAAACTTGTATTTTTCTTGAAAAAAGTCCAGAGAAATCTTTGATCTATGTCATGGAGGTGTAGTGTCCAGACTGGTTACAAGCCTCATTTTGCATGAGGAGTAATTAGCCATTGCTGTTAATCTCCAAAAGGATGCTACAGTTCTTTGCAGCAGTGTCACACCAGGAAGCTTTTCAGCCTGTGGTTCACTGTAATCCCCAGACCAAATTTGATTAGCAGTGAAGTTTACTGGGTTTGGTATTTTCATCTGAATGTGGTTGGGTATCTCTAGCTGTTTCATAGCATAGCTGTAAGTATTCTTAGATCAGGTCATTGAAAATGTGTTTAACCACACTTTCTCTTCTGTTTTTGTCATCAAGGATGACAGTTTGACTCTTCAGCAGCTGTGAGCTAGAAACAGTCATGTAAATGGACTACATTCAGTTGTATAGACTCAAAGGATTCCTGTAACAGATGCCTAGTAAATGAGTAACTTTCTGTTCTTTGAAAGACTTTTACAGTAATGCTTTACTTCAAAGTGTTGTCAGGTCTAAAATAAAACCTTTCTGTTCTGGAAAGCAACTTCTGCCCTTTGAGTTCTTAAAGTAGTGCATTTTGTAGTTGGGCAGTTGAATTTGTACAGCAAGTATTTTGACCTGCTTGCTGTTGCACTAAAAACTTCGTAAGTACTGCTCCAAAACTAGTATTTGAGAACTCCACAACTCTATTTCATGTTGTGGCCTGTTTGTTGAATCTCCCAATACATTCAAAATTCATGAGCCTAACACTGAGTATTTGGAAGGGTCCTAATCCAAGTACTTCATGTCTTAAGAAGAATAGGACTGCTCCAGGAATTCAAGTCAACTGAAATAAATATATTAATGGACTAATTTGGTTAAAGAATACAAGAGGCAATAAATAAAGCATACCAAAATAAGACATATCCAGTTCTGCCTGGTGTCTCAGCTCCTTCTCTAAACAGGAATAAATCTTCCACAGGTTCTTACAGTAATATTTGCCAATCCTGTATGGATTTCTTGAGCCTTCTAGGGCTATGAGGAAGATAATAGCAATCAATCCTCATGTTAACTGAATCATGTCCTGTATGTACTTCACTTATTGATGAAGCTTGTTCTCTCAAATTTCAAAAGCTCACAGTAGATTTACACCAGTTAGCACTAATTATCCTCTTAATTGTGTTAGGGTTCCATATTTCATGCCTTTCTTTCCTACCACCCAACCAATTTTGAATGGATCCTGATGGTAAAGGGTAGTTGGTAGATTCATAGTAATGTTAGTTGGAAGAGACATCTCACTTGTGTTGCAGGGGGTTTTTGGGGGGGAAGAGGAAGTTAGTTTGGTTTTTGAAACTTGAAAACCTTTGGTGATGTAAATTCCACAACGTTTCTGGGTAACCTGCTGCGGAAAAGAATTTCTCCCACCTCCTGACCATAATTTATGGCTGTTGTCTATAGTCATATGACTGCCATTGTGAAGAACTGTATACTTCCACTTGTAGCTTATCCTGCAAATGTTTCTAATGTGAAATACGGTGCTAAATGCTTGTTTAGATGTTTGGATGAGTAAATAAGTTCTACTGTTTTGTATAGCCTTCAGAATATTTTACTTGCTGTAAGTTGAACTAGATGAGAGAGAAGAAAAAGACCTGTGTGTATGAAGTACGTGAATGAAAGTATCGATTTGAAGCAAAGGAAAAAGCAACTTTTAGTAGAGTTGTCTGCTGGGAGCTGGCATTGCCAGTTTAAAGTTGCTTGGTAGATTTCAGCTGGTGTAAAGAGGGTGATGTAGTCCCTTTTCAGGAATGATGGGTTTGAACTGAATGGCAGTGAGGAAATGCTGGAGGAGGTATTTTGGTGCTTGTTGGAGGGGTTCTGGAGTAAGAGAGGGTATGTTTGCTCAATGTAAGTGAATAAAATACATGGATAAAGTAAAAAATGTTACCTCATGTAACAAACGTTGTCAAAATGCTGCTGTGATTTACCTGGAGAGTCCAAATAATCTTGAAGTTGAAGGATGTCCAAGAGTCTGCATAGTCAGGTTTCAGACCTGTACAAAAGTACCTTGTGTCAGGAGACAAAGTTTATAACAAGGTGGAAGTAATGGCCTGCAGTGTGTAAGGTCTGTCTGTAGTTGTTAACAAGACTTTTTGAGACTTCCACTTAGTAAGAGAAATCAGCACTGTTGCAATTTCACCCCTGAGATGAAGGGACCTTTTTTCTGAAACGTAATGAAGGTGGTTAGAGAAAGCAAGGTGCCTGTAGTACCCATCTTATATTTAACTTGTAAGATGTCTGAACCACTGTTGTTAAAATCTTTCTTGCCCTTTCTATGTAACTATGATAGGGAAGTTAAAATATGTTAAAAATGTGAACAGAAGCTTTAACCCTGTGTTGTCAAGGTTATTACATTTTTATATATTAACATTTTCTGTTATGTAAAATACCCACACCCAGAATTCTCAACTTCATTGTTATGTAACCTTTTCCCTTTCTTCCTTCCTTTAGACAACAGTGATCTGATTGCTTGTACAGTCATAACAAAGGATGGGGGTCAAGTTCAAAGATTCCTCGCTGTGGATATTTACCAGATGAGTTTGGTTGAACCAGATATTGCCAGGCTCGGATGGGGAGTAGTTAAGTTTGCAGGCCTTCTGCAGGTAAGGGAAGTTGTAGTCTTTGTGGTCAGCTTTTCTGAGCTGACAATCTGCGTCTTATGTTGGACAAACAGTAAAATCAGTATTTGCTTATATATTTAAGCTATGTACCGTGCTTACTTGATTCTTTGGTCTCTAGTCTTTTTTCTGGTTCCTTCCTTTTAAAACATTTCTGATTTTCTGAAGAAGTTTACGTAGATAACCAGACACAATTGCAGATGGGGTAACTTCCCTAACATACGTTGGGCTGTGCTTATTTGAACACTGAAGTTGCATCCAGTTAGGATTGTGTTCGAAGCGCTTTGCTCAAGTAGCACACTAATGAACTCATCTAGAGTTTTGATCTTCCTGCACAGGTAGGGAGGGTTACAGGTTGTAATTTCAAAATGATCTGTTCAAAATGAATGCTTATCTAAGGAGTTTTCTCTCATTTGTCTTTTTCGTGCCTTGACCATCACCCTTTGTTTCCTGAAAATTTGCTATGCTCAAATAATTTAACTCAATCTCTATGAATACTGATTTCTGAAGAAGTAAATCCAAGTTGTACAACTTGCAGAGTCTGCTTTGGTTTTAGTTTGTTGGGTTTTTTAACTGTCTTTGTAAGAGCTTTAATGGAACATTCATAGGGTTTTCTTTCAATGTTAATATTTAATCTGTAGTTTAGAAAAGCTTACTTTTTCTTTAACTACTTGCCTTCTGTTTCTCTTTAGGATATGCAGGTGACCGGAGTAGAGGATGACAGCAGAGCTCTGAACATCATAATTCACAAACCTGCCTCAAGTCCTCATTCGAAGCCCTTCCCGATCCTCCAAGCCACGTTTATTTTTGCGGATCACATTCGCTGCATCATCGCCAAGCAGCGCCTGGCCAAAGGCCGCATCCAGGCTCGGCGCACGAAAATGCAGAGAATAGCAGGTGAATGTTTGTTCTGAAACAATTCTGGGAGACAAGACTTGGCTGGCCTTGCAAGTCACTCTGTAATGTAAGGGTGAGGCACAATAAGGAATGGCGGACCGCAGAAACCTCTAAACAGGGCTTAGTTTCCAAGGAATAGATTTGGCTTCATATGTAACTTTGAGTTTATGAAGTGGATATGTCACACTTTTATGGCTTGCTTCATATAAAAATATTTTAAATCAAGTTTGAGGCTAGTACAGATCTACTAGATATTAAAAATTTGGGGTTGGATGTAATGCGAAGGCATTTTTTTTTCCAGTTTAAAGCAGATTATCTCTTTAAATGGCTTTTGCAGTGTTCAGTTGTAACTAATGAATTACTTTATTTGTGCAGGGAAAAACAAAAGGGGTTTTTTATTGTTAATAACTCCTATGGTTTTTGAAGTGCAAGGGGATTCCTGTAATCCTGGGGTTTTTTTTCTCCTCTGCTGTATTTTGAGGTTTCCTTAGTGTGATTGTGATGTGGACAGCAGTGTAGGAAAGGTTACCAGAGGCATTATCTCTCTTGTTTGTCAGTGCATTTGTAACCATAATTAAGAGGCAAATGAAGGCAAGTTATATTAAAATCTGGTTTACTCTTAAGATCCTGAGCAAACTATAAATTTTCTTGTCACCTCTTCTTCCTTTTATGTATTTGAGTAACAAAAATTATCAATTGTGATTAAACATAGCTCTCCTGGATCTTCCTGTTCAGCCTTCAACTGAAGTTATGGGTTTTGGACACAGCTCTGGAGCTGCAGCCCAACACCTCCCATTTAGATTCTATGACCAGTCCCGGCGTGGGAGCAGTGACCCGACAGTGCAGCGCTCTGTCTTTGCATCTGTTGACAAAGTCCCAGGTAAGATCACCGTTCATTAACAAGCAGTTTTTGCTTTGTGATTTCAATCTGCAGAAACTATACTATAATTTGTACAAGCAATGAAAAGCTCATTGTGATGTGTTCCTGAACACATAAACCAGGATGAGGCTTATGGAAAAATTTACGCCAAGAGAAACAAGTAATACCTGGGTGTGTATTCTGGGTATGTTGTGAGCAAGACATCCATGGCAGTTTCCTCAGATGTCTTAATACTTTGCCTTTCTTACAGATCAAGTTAGTTTAAATTATGTTCTGCATATTCAGTATTTATGCAACACATCTGTCAGTTGTGCATGTTTCCTCCCTTAATTTGGTTATGAATGCTTTCATGCTGGATTGTAAAAACAGGTGGGATGCTGTGCACTGCCTCATTTCCCTCAGAGTGAGCAAGACAGAAAAGGGCCACAGCTATTCCTAAAACATTAGCTTGGAACTGGGATTAAAGGAATGATTCTAAATCAAGTAGCTCTTTGCTTTTTTGTCTCCTTATTGTCTGTTTCACAAATTGACTTCTCTGCAGACATTCTTTTCCAAATGGTGAAATTTTTTCCTTTTGGGTTGAGTCATTTTAAAGGGGAATCTTACACTGCTTGAAAGTACTTAACTATGCTGTATTGTACAAAAGATCTCATTACCACTTACTGCTGGTCATTTCACAGAACTCAGCATTTCTCTTTAAGTGTGATTCAGAATTCAAAGCACAACTGAGAATGCACATGTTTTACTGCTTTCAGACTAAATTGCAGCTCAGTTTGCCTGAGTCATGACTGGGCAACAGAAATTATAAAACCACAAATAGTGCCAGTCAGGTGTTTCAAAGACAAGTGTATGTTGTGTGATGGGAGTGTATTTCCTTGTTTGACATGACTTCCATGGAAAGGTGTGGTTGGAAAGATGCCAGTGTTACTGTTTCAGCTTTCTCCAAGGACAGTGCACTTGTGTTCCTAATAAGTGACTTCATCTACTAATTTGGAGGGGGCTATTGGGGATGATGCAACCACAAGCAATGTTCAAGCAACCACATACTTTGAATTCCAGGAAAGGTAGACTTCCACTTGCAGAGCCAGAGGAAAAAGTATTTTGAAGTGTTTATTTGGTACAAAGTATGAGAAATGAGGCACAGAAGTTGAAGTATTTCAAGTGCGGCATCTTTGAAATGCATTTTATGACAGGTAGTAATATAATAAAAATGGATTAATATCCTGTTTTACATCTGATTACAAAGCAAGTATCAAATGTGTGTTTGTTCCCTTATCTTTGCTAAGGAGTGAATGAGGTTTCCTCATTCCTAGTGATTTTCATAGGAATCTGTTCATGCTTGTCCCTTAATTAGGCTTGCAGGGATTTTTACTTCAAGAGAAGAATTTTGTGGCTTTGAAAAAATTATTGACCTAGTTACGGTTAGATTACTGGTTTCATGTATTCATTTCTTAGTGCTACAGCTCCAGCTGCTCTTTGAGTTCTGCGAAGCTCACAGAGTCAGTTAATTTGGTTGTACTTTTAAGAAACAAATTATGCTTTCCCTTGGTGATGATGTTTTTTGTAGATTTAAAGGAGAGCTATGTTTTTGGCAATATGTTTAGAATATTAATTACTACTTTTAGTAGGACCATGTTGGTTGTTAGTGCTGTACATCCAGTGTGGTTTTTAAGAAATTACCAGCCATATAAATGTTTTCATCCCTCCTGCAAATTTCAGTCTGTGAAGAATTTTAATACAACTATTGAATCAGTTTCCTAATCCCTCTTGTCAATGAATTCAGAATTTTCAAGAACACTTATTGCAGTTGTGTCTGGTTCAGTTTCTCTCACAGTGCCTCCATAAAGCTCTGCATATTATCACTAGAGAAGCTGCAGTTACCTTATGCGTTCCCTTATTGTTGTCAAACTGGGCTTCATTTTCCTTTGTTGTTTCACAGTCCAAAGTTAAAATCTGTTCTGAAAGTGCCTCTTGGTGTCTGAGGGGAAGAGGGTGAGGATTGTTATAGCTTAAAACTGGATTTTGTACACAACACGTGAAGGGTGATGAGGAATGTAGTAGATGATGCTTCAGAACATCCCCACGAACCCAATGAAAAGTGCAGGTTATCCAAGTGCAGGGAGATGCTGTAATCATCTCCTGCTGGACTGGGCAATTCTCTACAGAGACCAGTGTAACCAAAATCCTTCACTCGATCAATTTTATTATCATGAAGTCATGGCTATGAATATATTCCAAGGTCTATTTTAAGTTACTGATCTTTGCTAGAATGTTGGAGCATTTTAGGGATAGCATAGCTGGCTGGACTGTTCACCATCTCATGTATTAGCTATGTATGAATATATTGAACTTCTGAAGCACCCTTTATGTAAATAAGAATTACACTGTTTTCAAAGAAACGAGCAGATTTGGTAGGAGCCCTGTGAACATAGGTCTTGTATTGAAAGTAAATAAATAATGACTTCCTCTTCAAGCAAACTCAAGAATTAGTTTCAAGTATCAGCTCTATTCTGAGATTTATATGCCCAGTGTGTCTTAAGGGAAATGTTAACGATTTCCAGCAAAAGGTACATCTAAATATTTTAACAAGTGTGGTTGTTTACCTACTGAGTAAATTTATTTTGAAAAGCAAAAGAAATCAATAGATTTCTCTTAGTATTTTATCCATTTTTAATATCTTAGTTGATGATGATGATAAGGTTTTGAGGGAAAAAAGTAGGGAAAAAAAACTTCTTGTTAACATTAGCATGGCAAGCAAGCTATAACCATCTTCATTTTAAGGTCTGAAGGAAAAAAATCATCCATAGTTTTGGAACCCTTTGTGTAGTATGAACTAATATTCCTGTCATCATCAGATGAACCTTCTAAGTGTTATTTTATTTCCCAAAGCTATGATTAATTCTGCTCACCTTCTCTTTGCAAGTATTTCCTGAAGGAGTTTCCCCATTAGAATATTCTTTCTTGGTGAGTAGTTTCCCAATACTGTACAGTATTTTGAATGATTTAGGCTTACCTTTCCCTCCTATCTAAATTAGCTTCCTTTAGCACATTTAAAATCCTTCCTTTGCAGTTGTTTTGGGAAAGAAAATACGTTGAGGTCATTTTGAAGCAAATACTCCCATGTAAGGACATGAATCCATGAATGCTGTTCTGCAGAAGCTTTGGGCTGGCAATTCTGCTAAATCAGGCCAACTTTCCCTAGGACAGTCATGGAAGACCTTGTTTACTGTTTTCTGCTATTTTGGTGAGGATGGAATATTTCTTCTCCCTTGAAGTGCAAGCTTTTTGTGGATATAGAATGCTTCGGATGGATACAATTTTTACCAGCACTGTCAGGGAAAGTAAATATCTTGATGTAAGCATTCGTTATACCAGTGGCTTTAGGAACTGTTCTTAATTTCCTTCACTTTAACAGTTGGCTTTGCCTCACTTCTGTGGTCACAAGTCTACTGGTTATCCCTTGTTTCCCTGTACTAACTGGTATTTCAAACTATGAAGTGTGTATGAAAAACTTAATGTACATTTTCTGTGATTAAAAACTATAGCACTCAGGGTCAGTGATACATTAGAAGTCTTTCACATTGAGATAGTTCAGTTTGTGGCTAACTTTTTGCAGACTGTCAGGCATCACTGTGTATAACCTCAGTTTAACTTACCTAAATGATTGTAGAAGATCGATCCATTTGGTTTCTGAAATAAAATACATGTATTTATTTACATTTATGGGATAATTAGCTCCTCACCAAACTATTTTGTTTTTAACTGAAAGAGATATCTCTTGCCCTTGATGGTTATTTAATTCTTTCAAGTGGTGTTCATCTTGAACATAATGAATTATAATTTAAAGTAAGAGACTTGGCAAAAGTGACATTTAGATACCTATCTAAAACTATGATGCAGTGCTACAGAAATTCAGATAGCATTGTGTTTCTGCACGTGGTTTTGAGTCTGGTTCTTGGGTAAGCATGGGAGGTAGAAGGTAGGAGGTGGGTGGGACTGCAGGTCGAGTCAGATTATTAACAGGACTGTTGGTTGTTAGCTTTTTTTCTGTGCTTTCTTCACTGTGTTGTTTTCACTTGTAGCACAGCCTGTCAGTGTGTTGCTGCTAACAGCATTTTCTTGACTTGTCATATCTATGTGTTAAAGCTTTCAGAGGCTTCTTGTAACATGTCCATTTAAACTGAGTTTTGAGTGGCTGCATCCTGTATGGCACCAGCACATTCCCCATGTAGGAGATTCTCTGAGTGAATCATGCAAGCAGTGCCATGGGACATTCTCCATATAAAAGGATAAAGAATTGTGTGGTGCATTTGCAATCTTACCTGATTGTCAGATCCTTTCCTTTTCAGTGTTGACTGTGCGGTGAAGAGAGCAAGTAGTGTATTGTTAGGTATTTTATAGTACACATTGTGGCTACTTTCAGTAATTCACAATACTGCTGAAAAAACTTTTGCATTAGTGCTTTCCCATGGGAGAGGAACGAGAGCTGCAGAAGCAGCAAAGTTGTGTACCTCACCTGACATACAGCCCATGGTGAAGACATTTCTTTTGCTGTAAGAAGTGCATCAACTTCTGAAAAGCTGATTGCTATCAAAACCTGAAGGTTTTGATAACTACATAGGTATGTAGTTACAGAAGGAGAAAGGAGTGAATGCAAGATGGTTAGGAAAGAAAAGGATGCTACACTGAAAGAATTTGAAGAAGTATTACGCTAGAAGCCAGAAGACTCATTTAGGAAGTCAGACACTGTATAGACCTTTCCAGTCTTCAGGCTGGAAGAAGTTTAGTTTATGAGAGGCTGAATTAAATTCAGTGCCAGCACTAGATGTGATCGATTAAAATTTTCTGAAGTTACATCTACTAAAAAATGCAGGTCTTCTATCCAAGATAGTTTTTTGTTCACTTTTGACTTAACTATTTTCCTTATCACGATAAGGTCTGTGACCTGTGAATATATTGACTATATCAAAAATTGAAGAGTTTTGATATGTTTTGACTGTTTGTGCAAGCTCTGTTTTAAAATGCTTTGAATCCCTTAAGCTCTACTTCTTGTTCATTGATCAGCACTTGTAGCCTGTTCTCAGTAAGACACATTCAGATTTTCTGGTTTCCAAGATAAAGGTGGGAAAGGGCACTTCCTCTGGGGCACTACATGAGGTTGGCACCACCTTGATAAAGGATTTGTTTTTACCTTTTCCCGATTTGTTCAACAGCTTAACTCTTTCAAGATAATTTTAACTTGTAAACTTCACTGTCCTGTTTTGCAGGTTTTGCTGTAGCCCAGTGCATAAATCAGCACAGTGCATCCCCGCTCTCGTCACCATCCCCTTCCAGTGGCAGTGGCAGTACAGGGCGCTGTGATTCAGTGACTGCAAGCTCGACATCCACTCCTTCTGCTGCTCAGAGCCCAGCAGGTATTCACTCACCATCTTCAGCCTAGGCACTAAGGGATACAGGATAGTTTGTTGTAAAATTAAGGTACTATGTTATTGAATTAAAAGCAGTAGGGCTTTATGGTTTTAGGTCATTTCATCAACTAAGCCAATTAAAAGTAAATTGTGGTACAAATTGCAGTCATCTCTTCAGCTGTCTGGAACTCTAAACACTTGGCATCTTTCAGAAGAGATTTTAAGTACTAGTGAAGAAACTCCTAGCACATACAGTTTAGAATGTTGTGGGGGGCTTTTTGTTGGTGGTTTTTTTTAACTGAAGTATTACTTTGAATAAATCTTTTATGTAAACTGTTAGCCTTTCACCTTAGTGGATAAGTTGATTTCCACATGAAGCAGCTTTTTTTGAACTGGGTGACATTTGCTTTTGTGTGTTTATCTGATTCTCATGTTAATTAGAAACAAGGGGCCACATATGAAATATTTGAAAATAGTTATTTAGGATGTTAATATTGTAAAGTTTTTGCAATAATGCTCTTGTGGCTGAACACCTCCATGTTTCAGGAGGCTGTTTCATTGGTGTAGAAGAGGCTGCAGTATAAATAGACTGACAGTGGAACTTTCACAAATGTAGGTTGCATGTGTTTGCATTGGTCAGTATATTTAGTGGATGTGCCTAAACTGGAACTTCTTGTTGCATTAATCCTCCTTTCTATGTAGTAATTGTAGAGAATCTTGTAACACTGTCTGTTCTGAGGGCAAATTGTGTGAGGCAAAGGCTCAGGCTGAAGACTAAACATGAAATAAATCCTGAAGGGTGCATACTGAAATGCTTTCATGCTAGAAGTGACCTACTCTACCTCATTTTGGTTATAAAACAATAGAGGTAACTTGATTCTCAAGACCTTTTCAAGCAAGCCATCATTTAATGGTCTCTTCCAATGTCAGTCACTCCTTGAGAGGGTTGTTCTGGCTATGCCTTCTAAGACATGCTGTTTTGCCTTCATTTTGAAGGCCCATCTGTATCTAAAATTTGTTGCAGTCCTACAGGAAATGATGCAACCTTTGTTAGGTATTGAGTGTTTTTAGGTTTCACTGAACAGTGTCAGCAGATCAATGTGGATTTTATGTTTAAAGTGAGTATCCCTGCAAGAAATACTGCTGGAAAGGGTGCTGATGAAGTTAATGAACAATAAATACGTAAAGCATTCTAGCACCGAGACTCTAGATTAAAAAGCATGTATTAGCTTGAGAAACTAACACCTAGTCAAAATAGTCCTGCAATATGTAATTTAAGAATAAAATTTGGAACATTTTTTCTATATACCATCTATTCAAAACTTTGGAAGGCCCTCCTTTTATTTTCTCTGTTGGCAAGTGATTGCTCTTGATGGCCCAGGTAATATCTAGTCATTGTACAAAGAAGTGCTGTCATTTGTCAGAACTCTCAGGCTGGATTGGCGCTACAAGAAAACATTAGTTTGATGACATGTTTCTCCTGTAAAAAGGCTCATGTACAGTGTCCTTTGCTGTATTTGAATCCTCTGTGATCAGGAAGAGAAATGCAACTACAGGTTCTTTCCAATAGTGGCTAAGAGAAAACTGGTAAAAGGAATGAAAATGAAGAATATATTATTTTTGTTCGTATAAGCAATGTGCTAGTTCATACAAATATCAAGCAAGACAATTTCTGACTGAGGTCTTTCAAGCCCATATAATCTGGCTTCTATGAAAAAAATTTATAGATCCAGACATACAGTTACTCATCAAGCATAAAAAGATAGTCAATTATTGAAGAATAATCATAGACTGTAGTTAACAAAATTACAGTCTACTTACACAGTGTGTTGGCATTTGTGTAACACAAAATTCTGTTTGTTTTTCTTGCAATTTAAAAAGCCTGATGACAGGAGGCTGCTCATTGGTTTCCAAAAAAGAAAAACAGCAACAATAAACCCCAAACTCTTCCCTACCCTTCTCACCCCCAAAAATAAAAATAATGAAGAAAACCCAAACCAAAACCGGAGGAAAAGTATTTTGAAATGCCTGGTTTCAGTATGCACTTTACCAGTTAGGTTGCATGAACTGCCCACCTTGACCTTCATTGTGACTTAATCATTAAAGTATGTGTAAAATGGTACGTGTTGTGCATGAAAACAGTGTCTGGGTGCACTTTGATTTTGTTTGTTTGCCTGAGATCTAGGCACACTGATGTGATGCTTTAGCAAATGTAGCTGTGAGGATCCACTTCTGTGCCCTACCACTGAGCACAGTCACCTTCAGCAAAGTCAGAGGAAATGACCCTGACAAAGTGCATCAGCTGCTTCAGTCCCAGATCAGCAGCTTGCACTAACCTGCTGCAGGGATGACTTTTGAGCTCAGCTTCTGGATTTTCTTCTGCTCAGAGGGCAGTTGCAAAGAGGAAGACAGTGACTGTAGGTACATGAGCAGGTATTTCGTTGCGATAGGATAATGCACAGTTGGTGCTGAGGTGCATATATGTGGCTTAGGGATTTTGCTGGACCATATTTGCTCTGACCTTTAGGACCAAGAATCCCTGCCATGTATGTGTGTGTTCAAAGGACCAGTGATCAGTTCAGACTAATATGTTGCTATTAATGTTTGAAATGTATTTGGTGCATAGTTGCAGCATAGCTTATAGTTTCTTTTCCTTGTAAAAGAATCTCATTAATGCACAGAAACTGTTCCTAAAATCAGACTAAAGCAGTAAGTGTGCATAATTCTTCAAAGTTGCTGCCCTGGTCTGTACCAAACTGCTTAGTGCAGACGCAGGCAATAATGAACAAGTAGTGGCTTAAAACCTGTGGCTGAGTGTCTGACAGTGTCTCAAGGTCCTTATCACAGACTAGTGAGAATTCTGAAATCCCTGGAGCTAGGTCTTTTGGGGGTGAGAATGCAGGTAGGGTTTTCCCCAACCTCTGGAGCTCTGTTGACACTTTTTGCTAATACTCAGTGTCAGATCAGTACTGTGGTTTTATTCTTGGGATCAGTGTTTCTGCATTAACTGATTGACCAGTTTACTGCAAGTTTGAATGTTCTCCCTTTTGTAGTACTTATATGTAATTGTGATCTTTAGTGGAAGCTTGCCAGGAACGTGGCATGAAGAGAGGGTCTGTTTAGCATGTGTGGGCTTATGCATGAAGAGAACTCTGTTGAAATAGGTGACAGTGCCATGAGCACTGTCTGTATTCTATCAGGTCATACTGACCACTGAGCTGGGATCTGGAAACAATTGTTGGTATTCACCCACTTCAATGTAAAACACTGATTTTTCCCTTAGCTTAACCAGTTGAGGATGGTTGAAACTGAACTGCCTTACTGTGCTGTGAAGCAGAAGAGGAGACTTGCATGATGTGAAGTGGCTCCTTTGAGGAGGAAATAACCAGTAGCTGATGAGCAGCAAGCAGTTACCAAAATCTGTTTTATGTCCCAAGGTAGCACTTCACTGCTGCTGCCATCTGTCACATTTGAGTCTGTCTCATTCCCCATTCCATTTTGAACACACAAAACCATGTAGGAGCTCTCTGCCCCTCCTTCCCTGCTCCCCTGTTTGTTCTGCCACCTGCTCAAGCTGTTGAGCATGAACAGCATCCTGGGTTGCTTAGGAACTTCAGACAAGGCCAGACAAGATAAAGGGGAGATGCCTATGTGGACTTCAAGGAAACTACCTCAACTACCTTCCTTAAGAGCAACATCTTAAAGCAAACAGCTTTTTATACTGTGAACTTGTGATTGTAGTGTCCTAAGCTACTGTCCATTGACAGATTTCAACTGGTCAGGGTTTGATATATTTGAGATGATACTTGTAAATTTCACAGAGTTGTTTCAGAAAATGCGATTTGGAACATAGACACCAATTCTTACATAAAACAGTGATAGATGAGAACAAAATAAAGACAAATTACATGTTAGTTAAGAGAAAACAATGTTACAACATAGAAGCTATATTGATGATTAAACAGCAAAAGAGCTTTCAAAAATGTGTCACAGGAAAAAGTTATGCTAATTCAGCATTTTGTAAAAATAATTTCCTTGTTATCACTACAACCTGCATCAAATAGTCACACAGTGTTGCAACAACTGCTTTGTCATGAGTGCATTAAACCCCTATGACTCCCGAGTTTATTTGCTATCCTACTTAGTAGGTGTCACACTGCTTTATGGCACAGATATTTTAAAGCCTAGCAACTCCTCTATTTGCAGTGTTTGGGAATTAAGCTTAGCCCTTTACAAGATTACTGTTCTTTAAAGAAAGCAGAATGCCTAGCAAGACAGAAAAAACAGTATCAGGTTCTACAAGTGCTGCTACCAGGTTGGTTTTTTCCTTTGTATTTACATTTTTTTTTATTATTATTATCATGTCCTTTTGAAGTGCTGTTATGCATAAGGTGGAAATGTTCTCGTTAGGCAGATTTTAGTCATCAAGTTTCAGAGCTTAGAATACAGTCATGTCTTGGCTACCCTTGCTGGAACTGTGCACTTCTTTAAAGTGCTTATTTTTATGTATGCCAAGGGTTAGATATAGAAGCTCTCTTACTGTAAGTTAGCAGTCTTCCAGAATTATGAATGTGTTAATGTCATCTGTATTGTATTTTATTACTTTCTTAAACTGTCGTAACTTTTAAAAAGCAGTTGGCTTCAGTACTTAAGAAAATGTTTACATCGGAGCAATAGATAAAGAGGACTTCACAAGGCACTGATCTGTGCCACTTATGCTGTATTTTGTGCTTCTGGCAGGTATTGATGATAAAAGATCTAAAATAAGAACTAAGAGCTGTCCCTTGTTGCAGAGAACATATTGGATTCCAGTCTGTAAAATTAAATTTCCATTCCAAGGAGAGGATGATTAGTCAAGCATGGAGAGCTTATAAGAGCTAAGAGCACTGCGTGCCTTCCTATTGAAACCATCTCTGTCTCTTCCCTCTATAATTAGTAATGCAAATGTGGTTTGACCTCCTGTTCTTTGATGCTCTAGTAATTTTCTGACTAGGTGAGGAAGTACTTTTGTTCTTAGAAAGTTTCTTTTCTAGGAACTTTCTATGCACCAAGCATCATCATCTGAACTGCTGCTATCTTTTCAAGCCCTGTGTTTGGCTTTTTCACAGACCAAATGTAAATGCTAATGTTGGATATGAGAATAGTAGGGCTGAATGGTCTGAAGTGTTGTCACCAGCACAGCACTGCACCTCATATAATTTATGGTAAGGGGAAAGGAGAATAATTCTGTGTCACCAGAATTTGTGGTAAATAACTTCTCTCAAGGTTTCTAAAGCAGGTGAGTAGATTGTAATGCAAATAAATACCTGCCAGCCCTCCTTGGTGTAAGTGCTGTTGGTATTGCTAGATATAGCCCAAACTTATGAACGTTTTTGGATAGGAAGCAAAAAAATTAAATTCATTTAAGCTCATTTATTTCTAAAGAATGAATACTTCCAGCTTCAGAAGTATTTCCCAAACCTAGAAAGCTCTTAGTGTGGTATCAAATTGTATTCAAGGTACCAGCAGTTATGGGTGTGTCCTTGTCACTTATTCTTGTTGCTGCTCTAACATTTATCCTTTGTCTCCATTCCAGTTTCCCTTCCCTGTGTCATTGTTCAAGCCTCTGTATGATTTCTGGCTGTGTTTCCCTCTAGTAAGGTCTGGCAGGAAAGGACGCCGGCGGGTGTTTAGTCTGTCGGAGGCTGACAGTCACGGTGGACACTGGGTTTAGGCCTTCCAGCAGCAGCTGCAGCAGAAACTCCCGCAATACCCACTCAGGCAGGTTCCTCCATAAGCCTTCACAAGCCCATAACACTCAATAGAACATATTTGCTTTCCAGCAATGACAGTGAGGTAGGAAACTGAAGAAAGCATCATAATATTTGTCTCTGCATTTTGTTTTGGGAGAACTGTAGAGCAATAATGAGCTGTTTCTGAAAGCCTTGTCTGCAGCTTCTCCCGTGTCTCTGGGCTCTCTTGCCAAAGGTGGAAATTGTTCTATCAAGCCTCCAGCTTCAAAGCAGCCATGTCTTCATTTGCACAGGGCAGCCCTGGCTGTAGTGAAATTTAGTAAGCACAGGCTCCTGAATGGATTGTAATGCAGGTCCTTGGCCAACAGCAAGGAATCTATTTATAGTGCAGGTGAAATGGACAGGCATTCAGCATAAGACTGTTCCTGGACTCTGATGGCACAAGCTTAATATTTCTGTGATCATCAAGCTCTGGCAGATTAGTTTATGGACTGTTTAATTGTCCTCACCTGAGGAGGTGAGGAGGGGGAGCAGATGCAAAAAAGTATGGAAATACACTTCAGATGACCTTTGTTATATAATCTATTTTAACTTGTATCTAATTAATTTCTTTTGTTACTATCATGGCATGAAGATACTTTGCTAATATTATATGAACACCCTTTTCCATCTTTATAAATTTAATTTGCAACTTTTTGCTTAATGTCTTGTTTGTTTTTTGTTATTTTTTCATAGTATGTTGCTGTACCAGCTTAGGACACTTCTCTGTGGGTGATACTCATTCTTTCCTTTTTCTGTTCTTTTCTATCTTCTTTCACAATAATCCTTCTTCACATCAGTTATATAACAGAAGTTGAGTTGTTCTAGTTGGGATTTTTTGCTCTAATGATAATCTTGGTAGCATTAAAGAAGTGCTGAAAAACGTGTAAGGCTGCTGAAAGCTCTGCATCCAAACAGCTACTAATACCCCAAAACTTGCAAAATTACACCGTGTTTTCAGTAAGTACAATAAGTTTGGAGATGTGAAAGGCTGTTTGTTAGAACTGAATGTTAAGATCGGAACCATTTTAAGAAACTGACTTCACTCTCCCTGGTTTTGTTGCAGATCTGGCATATATTTTGTGCCAGAGAATTCTTGCCTCAATACGTGGAGGCTGGGCAGAGATAAATAGAAATGCTGTCTTCTAGTATTGGGTGATAACCTTTTGATATCTAAGATTAGAGCATATCTTAGTGACTAGTGGTTTTATCCAGGGAAAAATTACAATTATTTTTTTTCTTTCTATCCAAAAGTCAAACCAAAACAAAGTCTTGGGAGTTAAGAGTTTCTTGAAAGCCAGTTAGTATTTTTATATGCAGTATAAAGGGAACTTCCAGATAATGGGTAGAGAAATTAATCTGTAAACATGCTGGGTACATGAAAGATACTCTTTAGGAGCAAGAGCTTGGTACCTGCTTAGAGGTAGATATTCTTGTGAGCTCTCGACCACGTTCAGAACTCTCCCTCCTCCACCCCTTTTGTGTGTTGGGATTTGCTTTCTGGTCATTTTGGCAGGAGTGCCACCCTGGGTTACAGCAATGGGCCACTGTTCCCCAAAATACAGTGCCAGGGTGACAGAATTGAGGCTGGCAGTGACTAAGGACATAACGAGAGGAGAGAGATCAGCTTCTAGCAATAGTAAATAAAAGCTGCAGGGAAGCAGAGGAGAGCTCTAATCTTGTATTCTCTACAAATGCTGCCACTGAAATACTGGGCAGTATGTTCTGGTTACATTTTTTTATATTTTTCTTGATTCTGAATGCTTTTTGAGACTTTGTGTGGAAGGTTTGGACTTGTTTACTCCAGATACTTTTTTTTATGGAGACTTTTTCAAATACTTTGTTTGTGGCATTAAGAAGGGAGTCACTTTAGCATTAACTTAGAGCCTACCTGGGAGAATTTGGGGACAATCCAGCATAACAAGAGAATATGTATGTCTTTCATGATTTCAGTAAATGCAAGTATTAAGAAAATACATTGATATTCTGTTGGGAGAGGGGAAGGAATGATTTAAGAAATGAAGTGCAGATTCAGAAGTTAAATAGAACCGCAATAGAAATTTGCTGTATATAACATTCTGAGCAGAATGCCATTGATTGATAATACTTTACTTACCAGAATGCTTCAGGTTTCTGAATCCTGAATTTTGGTGAATATTCATGCTATAGTGTAAGAAAGATGAAAAATTATCTTGGCAAAGAACATAAGACTTCATAAATTCAAAAAGCAGAGACTCACTGTTCTGTGCATACTGAAGTGTTAGTGTTTAGCTTGGAATTCAGAGAAATGAGAATGTATTTCATTGTTCTGGCAGTTCATTTTCCATGTGATTCTTGCATCTCTTCCTCTGTTATCAGTTGCTACATTCTCACTAAAGCTTCTTGACAGCTAAAAAGAATCTGTAGGGTTACTTTGAATCTGTCCTTATATTTCAAAAATAACCACTGATGTCTCTTTTATTTAAAAGGAGACTTTTTTACCATCTATAAATCTTGTTTTTATTAAAGCGAGAAGGTTTAGCCACCAATTCAGCACAAAGTACGTGTTGAGTGGTTTCTGAAGTGAGAATACACCATTGTTTGGGGTTATCTTACCAGAAAGGTAAAAAAAATCAATATTAGTGTTACCCACTGATACCTTACAGATACCCATTCCATTTTCCACTTTGTTTCTCTTTTTTTTCTTTTTTTTTCTTTTGTCTTATGTTCATGCTTTCTGTTCTTTTCCAGGACTAATTGGAATCATATTGAAACAGAAATATTTTTAAGGTCACTGTGTATTAAAACCATAACCTAATTCTTAGCTTCTGTATTCACTACATTGCCTTGTAGACTTTTCTGCAGATGCCTGTACATTTGAACACATGCTGTTTCTTACAAAATCTTTAAAAGTGGTCTGTCTTGAAGCTGGATACCTGTTACTTTAATGGCATCTATTTTTGTAGTCTGAAAAGGAAATATTACCTGACTTCCCTGGGCATACTTGCTCATCTAAGGCTGTATCACCTCATCCCCTCCATTCCTCTCCATCCTGAGTCAAAAGAACAGCTTGCTTGACAGTCCGCTGGGATTTTTAGGGGGAAAGGAGGACAGTACAAATAGCTATTAATGTTGGAGGGATTATAATAATGTGAGAAGGTGCAGCAGCATATCAGTTTTCTGTAGCATTAATGCTTTTTCTCAGTTTTATCAGCTTAGGAGGACAAAACCCCCATGTCTCACAAGGCTGTGTAAAACAGGCCTCTTTTGCAGCACCTTTCAGTTGCAGTAAGGACATTATCCTCCTTCCTCTTCTGCCATAATTCTGCTTTCCGTAGTTGAGGTGTTGCTTAAATGTGAATCTGGAGGATGAATTGAGAGAATGACTTCCAAATTTTTGTAAGAAACAGGCCACCTTTTGGGAAAGCTGGCTGTAGAGTGGTTCTTCAGCTTTTTCTTTTATTTCTAAAGATCTTCCTGGTATGGGGTAGCGGTTCATTTTAGTTCATACTAAATACTGGAGAGGTTTTCTTTCCCTCAGTTTCCTCTCTCTTAAATATTCTTAAGAATATTTCTAATATTGCTACATATTCTAATACTAAATGTGTATAATTGTCTGGTTCCTAATTTGAACAGAATCCTGCTGGCATTTTAGGTTATGCCTTTACAATATTTTGGTTTCTTTCTAATTACTAAAAAGTAAATGTGTAAGCGTAGTGTTCACAGAACTGCATTTTCCACCCAATTATTCTTGAACACTCACGGATAATGGTATATTGTTAGGCTTAACGTACATATTCACTTGAATATTGATTGTTCTTGGGGTTTTCTTTTCTCAGATGATGCTTCAGCTCCAGAGCAGCCTCTGATGGCCAGTTCCGGTCAGACGATGTTGACTGATGAAACTCTTTCAGCTGTCTCAAAGTCCAGCAAAAATGCTGTAAAAATCAGTGACATAGAAACAGCCAACCTGTCTCCCAGCCTGATTCCTGCACAGCAGCCCACAATATCCTTAATCACAGATGACAACACAGACACGCTGAGTGTGGAGTCGCTCACACTGGTGCCACCAGTTGATCCACACAGCATTCGAACATTCAGCTGCATCCCTCAGGCCTCTTTGCAGTCTGAAGTTGAAGTTGACAAGGTAAAAGAGGTAGAGGAAGAATGTTCTGACTAAAGCCACCATGCAGACTGTAATAAACAGTGAAGGAAGTGCAGCCAAATTGTGATTTGCTTTTTCTCTGGGAGTGCAGATACTTCTGGAGGCCTGAGAGGCCTCAAGTCCGCATGAAGGGACCAACTGGTGACAGAGAATGTCAGCAGCTTTTAGAGCCAACATCAGATTCTCAGCATATCTGAACTGGAGAAGAGATAAAAACCCCAAACTTTTGAATCTGGACTGGTTCTTTCCTACCAATTTCTGTTATACAAGAACATGAACGTATTTCAGAGGACCTACTGTCTTTCTAATAGGTACTAATTCATTGTAAAAGGTCTACAGTATTACAGCAGAGTGAAGAGATTTTTGGATACCCAGCTTCATGGTACTGCATTATTACGTCTCTGAAGCGGGAGACGTGCCATGGACCAGAAAAAAATTATATATTGTAGGACAGAGGTAAAACTTCCATTTGAGTCAGGGTGTGTTTTTTCAGTTTGGTGTTTGGTTTGGGGTTTTTTTGTGGAGGAGGGTTTTTGGGGTTTTATTTGGTTTTTTTGTTTGGTTGGTTTTGTTTTTTAATCCTGATTTTGTTCATCTTTTGGACGTCTGCACCATACCAGCAGGCTTGGCCACTTTCAGTATTGTCTTTGTAGGACTTCAGACTTCAATATTATGTTTTCCATATGTAATATTTATTTCAAGGCTTGATTCAAAGCTAAGATACAATGCTTGTTCAAATTAACATAAGGGATTTTTGAGACTACTTTAGTCTTTGCTTAGCCAGCTAGAGAGGAATGTAAAATATTTTAAAAGATTGCTATAGCTTGTTTGTTCACTTCTGACAGTCAAATTGCTACACATCTGAGGAATGGTGATATCCCTGCAACTGAAAGACAACTTCAAGAAGCAGACAGAAGCAGTTTTGCTCTAAAGAGATTTTTCAAATTTTTCATAGTCATGTAGGAAGAAGGTCACCATATCTAACTGATAATTCCTTTGCAAGTCTGAACTCGAAAGGTATTGTGTAATTTTTTTTTTTTCCTGTCTGGGATAATAACCCAGTTAAACAACATTGCTACCTAGAAGGGATTCTGAGTTAACATTACTTCCTAGATCCTGACACCAAGTTGACAGAAAGGGGAAAGGTGTTGATTAAAGTTTGGAATGTTCTTTGCTGATTTGATACATAATTTAACATGAATGGAGTTTAAGATTTTTCATCAATCTCTAGTAAGTTAATTTAAATTAGTAGTAAAATGAGCAGATTGTCATTGCTGGTCTGTTCATAACACTGAATTGGCAATTCCCCAGAGAAGGAGGACTGCTGTTTACTTGGTATTGATTTCAGTCACCACTGCAATCTGTTCCCTCATTCTGTCTCTACCACCATTGAGTTCTTATCAAAGAGGTGAATCTGAAAAACTTACCCACTTCCCAGTTGCTTATTGTACCTCTTCCTGGCTGTCATAGGAAATACTTGAAGTGATGTTTCAATGGTATATATATGTATGAGTTTGACTAATTCACAGGTACCACTTTTCTCACTTTTTTCCATCTTCTCCTTCACATAATAATTGAATGTTTGCCAACCAGGTATATGAGGTGTCTGCTACTGAATGCCAGTAATTTTTTTCTTCTTAATAACTTTTTCATGCAGTTTTGTTGATTTCTATTGTTCTGTGACTTCTACTTTCTCTCAAATTGAATTAACTGATACTCTGACCATTCCAGAGTGGCCCAAACTCTAAATGAACTCAGAGTTAGGTGTCCTCAGCACTGCAATGGATTTTGTGTAAAAATTTGACATTGTTGGAATAAGAGCCTACTTTTTGGGTTTTTTGGTCTCATGCTTAGGGTGAATTTGCACTCATGCAGTCACTGTTGCAGGTAACGTGCATGTACCTGAACAAGCCTAGACATCAGCAGCAATTTGGGCACAAGGACCACATGAATTTTTGTCAGCTGAACTGGTTGCAATCTAGACTTTCTTTAGAATGTTGCAGCATTACACTGTAGTCTCAGTAATATTCTGAAGACCCTTATAAAAAAAGCCTTACTTAATTTGAAAGCATTTTATGTTAGCTGTTAACCTTAAATTCTTGACCTAGATTACACAAAATGCCACTGTGCAGGCTGAGTTCCCTTAAATAGAATTCATTTTAGACAAGAAAACCTTGGTCTTTGTTTATCTCATTTCACATTCAGTTCTAGCAAGATTAGACCCATGCATGAGGAGTCTCTTCAATGCACAAGCATAATCTCATCCCTGGGCTGCACTGCACAAGAAATGGGGCAAAGGGGAAGAAAGTTGACTTTGTACTTTTCGTTACCTTTGAGTGGCTCTTAAATCTCATGATCGGTTGTCTAGTGAGAGCTTCACAGGAGATGACTGAGATAGACACTATTATTAGGGAAATAGAAGACTACTGTGGAGTCTGCTTCTGGCACAGCCTTGCCCTGCTCGAGTGGTGGTCAGGTGGGATATTTTCCAGCAGCTCTGTCCAAAACTCTCTGCAGAGATGGAATTATAGTAGGAAAGCTCTGACTGCACCAGCTTTACCAACATTGGGTTGTTACATAAACACTGCAGCTGACCTTAAACTCAGACCCTAAATCTGAGTGCCACAGAAGAAATTGATTTTTGACTTTGCTTCATATGTGTCTTAACATTTATGCTTCATGCTGCATTAGGAGACTTCAGAATGCAAAACTGGACATACCAAAATAATTTGCCTCTGGCAATTTTTAAGCTCTGCAAGTACAGAGTTACCCATTTACAATTCCTCGAAGGGTGTTATATCTCTTCCTTGTCAGAAAGTCTTACAGGCTATTTCCTTATCTCCCTTTCACTGTAAAAAGGAAATTCACCTGGACACTGCTCTTCTATTATCTATAAATCTTTGGTGCAATTCTCCTGTGCTTGCCTGCTGTGTTGCTCACATTAGCACATCAGCCACAAAAAAAAAAAAATTGATGTGAGTCAGTGTAACATCGCTCCCTCTAACCAAATCCAAATACCAAATTGCAAATGAGAGCAGCAATTAAACAACTGGTCATTCAAAAGCCTCACTATTTCAGTGTAATACTGCAGATGGAGGTAGAATCACTGTAAGTATAGCAATGTTTCAGAGCAAAATGTCAAAATTTTGGAGATATGCTAAATTCTCTGTGTATTCATAGAGGCTGTGCCTGTCTTCAGTCATGACTGTCAACACAATTCTATTCTCTTCCTTTTGTGAAGCCAAAGAAGCCATGGCATACTTAATGTTACTTTGTTACTTTATGGTTGGTGTTTCTTATTTTACCAAATTTTACGTAACTGTTACTTGTTGAGCTATGTGTTGCCTTCACACTGTTAGGTCTCACTGCTTCTTGCTGGTCTCCTTTGCTTTTCTGTCATCCAGTGTAGAGCAAAGAACCATCTGAGCTTTTCATTTGTGAAGTGAGTATGCAAGCAGGTAATTTGGTAAAGAAAGGGAGGGAGGAAGCCCCAGTGCCCAGTTCTGATGTCTGTTTCACTATGTGAGTAATCCTTGTAGTGTAGAACTTGGATGGAAAACTGAGTTGTTTTGCAGAAGTTCTTTGATACAGAATGAAACCAAAGGTGAAGCTTCCTGTGCTTCATTTCACAAGCTGTTTGCATTAAACCAAATTCATTAGAAATGTGATCATGTGTATTAGTACTAAAAGCTGTGTTTTGTCTATGAAGTCATGAATTATATAAACTATAAGGACTGAGCTCATTTGTATTCTCCACTGCTAAGTCATGATAAACTAAAATTCTGATTACTCTTCCTTAAATTAAGCTGAGCTTAAAAAAGGAAAGATATAAAATCACACCTGCTGAAGAAGCTCCTCAGTATTCTTAGTTTTACAACGCAGTTGGAATTTTTGCTTGAAGTAACTTGGAAACATTGGGAATATCTTCCAGAGTTCATTTATTCCTTTGCAATATTGTTGCTAAAGGACAGTCAGGTATGTAACATTTAAAAAAAATCTTCTTCCATATCCAGAATTTAAGACACTGTATTTGGAGTTTAAGTCAGTGAGACAGAATGCAGGAGGAAATAAGGTTCCTTCCTGGATTTGGAGTATTTTGGTTTGTAAAATTTGAAAAGTGAGAGTTAAAATAGTTTGTTTATGGCAAAATTTACCATCATCAGGATTAAATTACTGTGATTTTATTTCCTAACTAAGCAGTGAGATATGAGTGACTGTAATTCCCACACTTACTGCAAGTGTCTTGGGATGATTATTTCAAGCAATCCAGGAATTCAGCAATTGCCCTGGAATTGAGTGTCATTTCACTAGCAGTAAAATAAACTTTATGCTTGAAGACATAGTTAAGCTATCAGACAGGCAGATCAAACTGTATGTGTAAGGATGAAGCCACTTCATAAAAGTAAACCCTTCACTCACGTGGTGCTGTCACACTGTGGTGTAATCAGTCACTTCACTGCACAGTACAGGGAGCTCCAGGAGCAGTGGCACTGACTACCAGGGAGTAGTAGTCAATAAAACCCCACCAGGCTAAACATTCTGCTGTTGTCTCCACTAACCAGCTTAGTTAAATTGCTTTTAAAAGAACATTGCCCAGGCAGGCAGCTGCTGTCTGGGAAGATGAGTGGTTTAATCCTGTAGTTGAATCAGAGATCTGCAGAGACATCTGTTGGGGGCAGGGAGATCGAGACCTTTTGCCTCAAAGATAATTAGTCTCCTACTTTCAGACAGCCTAATGTAGCCACCTAAATGTATGTTGAAAATTTTTGTCTTAACTGCTACTGTCCTTCTTCTTGAAAGAGTTTTCTGGTTTGTCCCTGGTTCACCACCACTGCCCTACCCTAGGATATCACTCACCTGGGCACTGCTCTTCTATCATCTAGCAATCTTTGGGGTAGTTCTGTGCTTGCCTGCTGTGTTTCTCTTGACCTTTCCCAACATTTGCAGCATGAATTAGAAACAAATAGAATAACTCTTCCCATCTCCTATTGGATTCTGAAAAGCAGATGGTGATCCAAGCAGGGCTTGCTAGGGTGGGATGTTTTTAGGGGTTGGGAGGGGGGAAGTGCTTGGGGGTTTTTCTGCTGCTCAGGACTTGAGCAGCAACAAAGACATAGGAGATGCAGTTCTTGACTGAGTCTCAATCAGAGGGTTCTTTCATATGGAAACATATTTTTATATTGTATTTGTACAGAATTTTCCCTATTTTGATCTCCCAACATTTTTAGATGTGCGTGCTGCTCAGATTTGATTTCTTTTGCAAGGTGTTATAAAATATATATTTTGTGTTTGTTAATGTATTATAAATATAAAGCTAAATTTTGGTTGTCTAATAAATGTGCACTGTGGTGGTACCTGGTTTATTGTTTTGCTGACTTGAATTCATTGGTTCTTAATATGAAAAGGAAAAACTTGTTATTGTTGGGACTGTCTTGTTAGCATAAATAAATGTGTGGAGTGCATCTATTTTATAACTAACTAAAAAGGGCTTAAGCAGGTAATGACTAAGAATACTTGATAACAAAAGTTAGAGTTAAGGTTCAGACTAGTTCACAGGATTCTTTTAAGATCATAATCTGAAGATTCATGAGACTTTTTATCTTGTTCCCCATTACTTTCGGTTATGGATACTCATACTAAAGTGAGTTAAGGACACATAGTAATTGCAATCTGATAACTTCAGTATGTGTGAGAAGATCCGAAGGTTAGTGTTTGGGTGTATTTAGGGACTAACTGTGGCAGAAATATTTATAATGAACATGAAGATTTTTTTAAAGATTGAGAATAGATTCAAGTGTGCAAATTTATAGACTATTACAATGTCTAGGAGCTTTGTTTTGCCCAGGGACAGCACTGAATAGACATTGTCGCAACTTCAGGAAGCCCTCTGGAAGCATTACGAACCTTAGAAGATAACTTTAGGCATCTCCACTTGTGAATAGCTGTGTTGATATTTTTGTTGCGAACTTTTTCCTTCATTTTTAGCTGTTTTGTAAGTTTGATTGTTTTCAGTGCAAAGAAGGAGAAATGTATTTTCTAGAAGAATGACTGTACCTGGGATTTAAGCACTACAAAAAGCATTTAATTAACATGAAGAGCTGTTCTCCTATGAAATATATTTCAAAAAGTTATGTCTGAAATGTAGTTCACTGGAGGAAAAAAAAGTCCTGAACATGCACTTACATGTTCATGGAAAAAAGCCCAAACACAGTGTGAATTGAATTCTGAAATGTCTTTCTACAGGCAATAAGTATTAATTATTTAATGTAAGTTATGTTAGAAGTTTGAAGTAAATGTGATAATTTCATATGTTAATTTAAAGAAAAATGTAACTGTCTGGGAAGGGAGTGAAATTAGAAAATACTGGTGTGTGTTTCTGAAATCCAGATTTCTGTAGCTGAGTCTGTATTTGCTGGCATTGATCATTTGTCATGGCTATTGAAAACTTGGACAAGAACAAAGAATAGACCTTTCTTTGTAAATGGAACTTGGCAATAAAAATGGTGTTACCAAGAAAACTTCCTTCCCTTTCATGTTCTGTTGCTGCATTTTGATGCACAAGCACATCCAAAAGCAGTGAAAGGCAAAATTGCAGAGCCTTTTATTTAGAAGCTTTTATTTAGAAGCATGTTGTGCATATGCCAATCTCAAGCATTTTCATCTTTAAGCCAGGGTAATTTGCACTGTGTATGCAGGAAAGACATACCGGGAGAGGGAGCAGAACCAAGCCTGGAAGAGTGATGGAAAGTAGATGAAACCAAGGGTTAAGAGTGGCTGGGCAACATCTAAAACATCTGTGAACCACTTTGAAAGTGCCTGTCGTGTGATTTCTTCCCCAAATATATCCTTTTGCCCTCTGCCTTTTTCTCTAGTGCATGTTGCCAGTTCAGTATATGGATTAAATCCAACCAAGTTATTAGTTAGATTCCTGTTAATTAGCCTCTACATCTATAGGAATTCATCACAGTCAATATACATTCCTTGGGAAATGTTATTTCTCAAAATAGTCACTGCTCCAGAAGCTTTCTTAGGAAGAAATTCAGTTACATTGTACCATCAAATAAGCAAGCCAGGTATCAGAGGTAGGAGACTTACGATTTACTATAAGATGCAAATATTAAAACATGGTGTATTGTGGAAAATTAGTTTAAATCTGCTCCTGGCAGCTGAACTTTCTAAATTTTGCCAGTAATACTGCTTTAAGGATGCCAATTTGTGGCCAGGAAGTTCCCTTCCTTCAAGTCTGAAACCACTTTGTGGTTCTGTATCCTGATGCTTCAGTACTCTTGCAGCCTTTTGTCTTGTCATTTTTCTGTGTTTCTGTATTAACCTTTCTAGACATGGACACTGAGTCAGATTTAGTGTCTTGCCCTGTGTTACTAATGATCAGAGAGGGAATGATGAAAGCACAGCCTCCAAACTTCTTTTCATGCTGATTGGGTTGAAAATGAACTGGACAGAAATGCAGTGCTGCATTAGTCCACTCTTTTCTTAGTCCCCAGAAACATCTAAGTGTAGCAACTTGAACAGTCCTATAGTGGGTAAATCCACATCTTTATCATCAAGATAATTCCAGCATAGTTATATAAGTAAGCAAGTGAAACTCTGTCAATACATAGGTCTTTGTCAAAGTAACTCTTGTCTAAATAAAGATATGGAGATTGCTATCTTTATTCTTTGATACTTTACCTTTGTTTCCATGTCAAGGAAGGAGTTCATTGGGACTTCATAGCTGCAGCTGTTGGGGCAGAAGAAACTGCATTTCTATTCTGCCATGTTAGAGCTTGTGTGAAGACAAAAGCTGTATTGGTACTTTCTGGTGATCTTGAATATGTGCTGCAACTGGGAATGAGAGATCACTGTTTATGTGAGTGTATTCCCTGAAAATTCTATTGAATTTTAAACTCGTATGTTTAATCTCTTAATTAAGGAGAAGTGGAGGGAGTTGCGGCACCTGGAGTTGCAAATCTCCAGTGGCAAAATTGGAAGAAAGGTTTCAGGCAAATGTTCAAACACAGTTAAGGCAGTTGAGCTGATGGGGAGTAAGTCAGTCTGGTTGGACGGTGCTCAGTTGTGTGTCTGCTTTTAGCCAAAGGATTTTACCAACAGCTAATCTGCAAATATGTCTAGGTCTTAGAGTTATTACTGATTTTGGATGCTACTTCTCTAAAATGGATTTTATGAGGTGGAGTTTTAGATTAGTAAGTGTCTTATTATTCAGACTTGAGATCTTTTGAAATAAGTTGAAAGCTCTTGCCTATCCTTAGACACTAAACTCTACAAAGCTGGGAAGTGTTGTGCTTGTTGAATGGAAAATACTGATCTCACAATTCCATTCTCACTGTCTTGTCCCCAAATAAAGGTTTATATTTCACACAGGCCACAGTTTTCATTTTTTTGGCTGCTTTGGATGACTGATAAGGACAGATATTTGGGCTCTGTTTCTTAGTTCACAACGTTTTTCTCAGCTTTAGTATGGAATAAACATTGTGACACCAGAAAACAAGCTGTTATTTTACTACAGAAAAAAATTTTGTCTTTTGGTTAATTGGATTAAGACATTGTTGTGTAAATTTGTCCCTATTTAGGGGTCATTTATTTGAAGCAGATTTAAGCAGCTGCTTGAAACTGCATGTTGATGGACCAGTGCATTGTGAAGGGAGGTAGCCAGACTGGGTCACCACTACAGAGGTGCTCAGAGCTGGCTCTGCCTCAGCAGCCAGAGCTACTAGAGATAGAAAAGGAGTTTCTGAAGGAGGAGAGAGGCAGAACCATCATAATGTCTTAGGGAAAAGGATTTCTAGTCTGCAGACGGAGGTGGGGTCTGCAAAGGGCAAAAATAGTCTCATTCTTCCTAATAGCTAATTTGAGGGACAAAGGAAAAGACATGTAATTTTATAGTATTTTATATGTAATCATGGCCGCTGCTCTGGATATCAGTTACTTAACTGATACTACAAAAAGCACATCACCAGTAGGAATATCAGGTATAACTGTCCATAGCCACACTTGTGTTTAAGTCTTACTCTTTCTACATCACCGTATTATCCTATGCAAACACTGTTGCTGATGTGAGAAGGGCGTAGCTTAATTCCAGAGTTCTTAGGAACAAGATGTGAGCAGCTTTGCTTTGCTGCTTCTCCACTATGCAGTTCACTTGAATTTGCTTATCACAGTTTATCAGCTTCAAGGCTTTCCTCATAAAGTGCTGTTGATAACCAGTGTCTGTTAGATAACTTGTAATTCTTACGTAGCTGCCGAAGTGCTTTGGAGGGAGATAGGCTCACTCGGCTCACTAAATTTTGGTTAAAACAGGTCTTGCAAGCTTCTTTGAGAGTTTCTGAACAGATCTTCAGATGAGATGTTTTTTGAGGGAGGGATTCTTGTCAAATTTTGTCAAACCACAGATCTCTTTGAATAAGAGTCTTGGAGCTAAGCTTCCTCTGTTTTGTCTGAATCTGAAAAGAAAACCAGACCTGTTATGGGAAATCAGAGCTGCCTTTTCTCTCACTGTGTTTAGATCAGCTCACACTGCAGAATGTATGTTATGCTGGTATCAGCAGGCTTCACCTGTGCTTTAGCTTGACAGGACATTGGATAGGTCCGTCCTGCTCCTGAGTTCACCCTTTTTAAACGGGTTTACATCTAAGTTAGGGGTGCACTTGGGAAGCTTAGTTCATGATTGTAAAGTGCTTTGACGTTGATGTTACACATTAATCTTTTTATTACCTTGTCATAAAGAAATGTCATTAAAAGCATCATTCCAGTCTTACTGCTTGCAGCAGTTAACATAGTTCCTGCTGAATACCTGTAATTTTCAAAGCAACTAACTTTTGGGTTTTTGTTTGCACCATATCTCTGAGTCATCTGAACAACTTCATATGAAAACAAGTCTTTCTCCTAGCTTCTAGGAATGTTTGATTTAAGATTTGGTCTTAATTTACAATGGTTCGTTATTGTTCAGAATTATTAGTTCACAGGAATGGGTTTGTTTGAAAAGCCTGGTTTCCTTTAAATTTAGGGGGGGAAAAAAGGAAGGGGAAAAAAATCACCATATTTAAAACCTTTTCAGTCTTTCCTGCTTGACAGTAATGATAGTAAGGAAATGATTAATCCTCTTAGAAATCAAATTGAATGTGAGTCAGTCTTAGGATGTTGAAACTGTTTTAAGTGTCTGTTTTTATATATAGGCTAAAAGTAACATGAAACTTAAGAAGGAGAGAAAGAAATTACTAAGAAAAGCAAGAAACTGTGAGGAGTTTACATTCAATTTAACCATAGCAGTATGATGTACAGACCACCTCTTCAGAAGCCTCAGTTGCACTCCACTGCATTTGGAGAAAAAAAAAATTGCAAGAATGGCACCATTTAAGACATGACAGTAAAATGCCGAGTCACTACAAAGGAACATGGGAACACTTTTCATCTGCTTCAGTGGCAGCCAGGTGTCTTATCTGAAACTGATGGCAAGTGTAATGTGAAATAACGTGGAGGGGTTGGTGTAGGTGAGTAGATGTTCCGTTTTGTCATCTCTGCGTTGAGGCCATGACGAACTCTCCTCCTTTGCTCTGCTAGAGGGATGTGTCACATATTGGCAGTCATGAAGAAATCCTTAACTGCTTGAGAGTTCTCAGTTACAGCACTGAGAACAAGGTATCTGTGAGCCTAAGAACCTCCCAACAAAGGTCAAATACAATATAGAACTGTTCATCAGAATAATTGAACAGTCCCACTTGGTCAGTCTTTGCACAGAGTATCTGTCAAAGACTGTAGGAAGCTTGGTTTTGGTACAATTTTTCATGTGGAGCCTATTGTGTTAGAAAAAGATTTATCAGGAACTAGCTGAGAACAACTGGAGTGGGCATAGAAAGTCTGTATGCAGAAAGAAACAGAGAATTCCTTCTAAAGGTTTTTTAGATATCCCAAAATGAAGAACCAGAAGTGGCCAGCAGTCTAGGTCCTATGAGGCACTACAACAATGAGACCTAACCAAGACACACTTATTAAGTATTTCTTACAACAATAAATTAAACATTACCTGAGTGAATGAAGGGAATGTATCTGAGGGTAACTAGTCTGTTGATTTCTCGGTATTTTCAAGACAACAAATGCAGAAGTCACCACAACCTGGTGCTAGAATGTACCTTTGTCTGTTGGCAGGATTTCCTTAGCTCCCTGGTTGATAATGTACCATTCGTTCTGGAAACTGAAATTTCTGGGCAGTCCTGTGACTAACCTTTTTAAAGTGAAACACTTAATGATGTATTCTTTCTTAATTGTTTACTGACTGCTTGCTTACTGAGCTGAGTAACCAGAAGTTGATTCAAGAACTTCTCATTCCCCACCGTGATAGGTCACAGATGTCCCTGCTCACACTGAAAATGCAATAATAAAACCCAGATGTGAATTGAGTCAAACCCTATTACAAGGAGTTTACAGTGTGTAGGGATGACTTCTGTGTAAGGGCGGGTATGTAACTCAAGTGCAAGGCAGTGGCATTGTTTCTGTACTAAAGATAAGGAAAGCATATCACAGGCTGGTGGCTCAGAACTGTACATGAAGTCTGTGAATGACTCAAGAACTGAACACAAAGCAACTGCCTTTACTGATGACTGGTTTGAATTTCCAGTGGCAAGAGAGATTGTATGTAATAGCTGATCTTAAGATACATCTTCTAGACAAGATATTTTTTCTAGTATGCATGAGGAAACTTTTCCATGTAATGTTAGTCCTCAGAATAATACGATGACTAAATAGATATTTTAAGAAAAGTAATAAGACAAACTCAGAATGATTATCCAGCCAGTCTGGATGAGAACCATCTGGAATATTGCCTCAGATGTCAATAAGAATTGATAAAACAGCAGTTTCCCATTGTTTGGTTACATATGAACTATCTAAACCAACAAACTTTTGGGGACATTAAATGAACAAACTCTGATTTCAAGCTTTTTGGTAAGAGAAAATGAGAATGAAAAAAATATATTTTAGATCTTTTAATGGGAATATTTAATTCATAAGTGCATTAAGAAATTTCCATGCAAGCCTTCCTTAGCCAGAATTACTAGAAATCTTGCAAGAAGTTATCTCTTCTGTCCAAGCAAGCACAGACACAAGGTGTCTTTCAGAGTTCAGTAGGATGCACTTTTGCTCTGAAGAGCCATTTTGGGGGACAGGCCGCAGACAGACATATAGTGCTGACTAGGGATTTGTCAGTGTTAGCTCCTGTTATTCTGCTTTAGCCATGGAGCTGTGCTGTTTCTGAATTGCTTTTAGATTAAGGAAACAATAGGAAAGAAAACCACAGTATTTCTCAATTCTCAGAAATAAAGTTCCATAAATAGGCAGTTTTCAGACATTGCAGTGCAAATAGTCTGCCTTTGCCCATGTTTGAGATATGCCACAGGCTTGAGCTCTCGGGCAGTTATTCGTTTACCATTGTGATCTTTTCTGTTGTTTTGTTTTGGCTTGTTTTGTCTCAGTGTGAGAAAGAAAACTTAGAAACATAATCCATCCCACCTGAAACCAGAAAGCTGTGACATACTTCCACAAGTATGAGCTGGCCCTTGTAAAGATACTCTTCTGCACTGGGCTTTAGATCTGCAGCTGGATCCAGCTTCAGTCGGCCTGGAGAAGGAAACTTGTACCTCTTCACTCAGACACTCCTTTGTGAGAGCAAGCCAGTGACCCGTGGTGGGGGGAGTTCATTTTGGAGCAATTCCAGATCTATGCACAGTAACATTTCCCTGTAAGATGTTTTATTTTCAAGTGCTTGCATTGCAGCAAGGAAGAGGCATCCTGAATTGTACTACCTACCACGCCAGGAAACTCCTGGACTTTTCTGACGCCTCTTAGGCTTTGGTTCTGCAGTTTCCAAGCTCTGTGGCTGATAGATAATCTTGTTTATAGCCCCAATGATTACAGGACCTAAGTTGTACTTTGCACTTCCAATCACAGGACCTAAGTATGTCAAAAAGTACTTTGCTGTCTCTTTTCCTTCACTGAGGATTTGTTGCCTGCCAGAGAGCAGCAATTTGGAGTTGTCCAGGCATACTGCAACTGCAGAACCAGATTCCTGCTTCCATGCTATGGTTGCTGGCCTCCAATGTAAGAGCCAGGTGTAAGATTTTTGTAGGAACATTAATTTCAACAATTTCATTAATAGAGACTATTTATTTGTGTTTATATTAGTGCATTTACTTGAATAGCACTTATATTTTTGCCTGGAGGTCATGTATCATTTGGTGCTTGCAGGAAAATCTACACAGCTGCTTCCAGTAAAAATACTAGAGTTTTTCAAGAAGTAGATTAATAAGGATGAGCATCAGTACATGTGTGCATATGGACTCAGCAATGTTCACTTTGTATCTCTGACTGCATGTTAATTCAACAGGAGCTAAAGTAGAAAGGCAAGAGAAGAAGTAGAGCATTACCTGGTGCAGGTGCTTGGCACAGAACACCACTGGCCTGGTTCTGGTTCTCACTGCAGAATGGAGACCTGCAGACTGATCAGGGAGCCTGTTCTCCCTGCACAGGCACTCCAGAGTCTCCTTGGTTTCCCTTTTGCTGTTCCAGCTCCTCTAGGATGTGGTTAATTCTCCAATGTTGCAGTGCGGCTACAGGGCAATTACTGTTTGTGTGAAACTGGAGAGCAATGGGTGGTTAAGTCTGCCTCAGATGTAATTAAGTTTGAAATGTCTCAGTGGTCACATTAGAAACACTAATTTTAAGCTCTCTTACTGGTTTAGACCATAGCCATTTGTTACATAAAGAGGCAAAGGATTTTTTTTTTGTCCTTCAAATGATTTGCTGTGGGAACATGAAAAAAACAGGGTTCTTCAAAGCATCAAGACAGTAATACCCACTACAGACTCCTTGGCCTGCCAAAATAAATTAGTTAAGAAACCTCAAACTATTTTTTTGAATGGAAAAAATATCTAATCATCCTTTTTAGTCCATTGGTGAAACAAGCCGTGCCTGCAAGCTCATCGTTTGGGTGACTATTTTGCTATCTGTGATCCAGAGATGGAATTTTAATGTCAAGTTAGAAATGCAAAAGCTTAATTTGCTTGCTCTTGGGAGTGTGTCATTTAAATATATTTTTCCATGCAGAAAATGGTTTAAGAAGTCATTTTCTCCTGCCTTTATCTAGTAAGTTTCTATGTCCTTGTATATATTGATGCAATCCATTTTTGTGTTTTGAAGGAGGACCAGAGCAGGGGGAGGTCTGATTTATGCATTCCTGGCCTTTGGATACAGTGCCTATGTGTCAGGAGTTTTCTGGTTCCTGGGAATGTTTGTGGAAATGTTTAAGGATTCCTCAGCTTGGATGCATTCCTCGTCAGACTGCAGGCAACCTATGGGTACAGAGACTGTTTCTGAGAAACAGAAACTGAGCTCCTTCCTTCCAGACAGGCACAGCAGAATGAAAAGTGAAACTATCACTGTGCCTTCAGGGATTTCAAGATAGATGGTATAGAACAGCAGTTTGGATTGTTACCCGAATTGGAACTCAGATCTGGCTCAACTTTGACATCTGACTATTTAATTCATCCACCTCTGGCTCCCTGCTAATGCACCAGGTGAGAACCCTGAACACAGGAATCAACATGTGGTGAAAAATCTGTCTGCAGACTGGTTTAAGTCTGAAATAGGTGTGTCATTTCAAAGTTAGCTCAGTTCAAAGTTGGGTTTTTTCTTAAACCACCTAAGAAAATGTATTAAAGCATATATTCCTTTTTAAAGTGGTGTTTGAATTCCCTACAAACTAGACAGAGACTTTTTGTCTTAGTTAGCTTTGAACCTGGATGGGTTAGGCTGATGCAAATTTTGTCTGATGCAATTAAGTAGTCTAATTTCCCTTGCCTTGCAAAGCCTTTGCAGAAGTTACTTTCACTTTTATATGACACTACGTGCTGATGTGGTGATACCAAAATGTTCATTTAACACGTTAGGTAAGTAAGCCTAAGTATCATAAACAGAATTGGGTTAATAATAGTCTGTCTAAAAGACAGCCCTACAAAGGTGTCTGTGAAGCCCAGGTGTCTGTGAAGCCCAGGTGTCTGTGAAGATCTGTAATCTTACAAATACCACAGAGAGATTAATCACTCAGGTGGTGGTGGCTTTTGTTTCCCTTCTCTCCCCTGGCAAAACTGAATAAACTACTGAATATATGTCTAAGAAGACAGCACTACCAAAAGAGCAGGAGTGAGATGGCAAGTAAAATGAATGATAAATAAGTGGAAAGGTGTAAGGGGCACAATCAATAACAGCAAAAGTCAGGAACTGTGTCTAGAAAGCTGGCCCTGGAGTTGTTAATTTCCAGAGTGTTCTACACACCTGTGCCATTGCTTTTCCTGTAGTTCCCCTGTGGATCCCTCCACAGTTCCTCAAAGCCTCTGACAAATTTGAGTGACAGGACAGGGTGTAGGGCTTCTTGCTTTGTTTTCCCCTCACCCTGTCTTCACAGGGTTAACTTCCTGAATTTGGCACAGTAGAAGCAAAGACCTCATGGAAGAAAGTTTAAGGAATGACTGATTTTAATTTGGAACTAGATTGATTGCAAGAAAAATTATTATTTGGGATTGTTTTTCTGGAAATTTTCCTACAAATGCCTGCCATCAGATGACTGAATGAATTTTCACTCAGCTGATAAGTCAAATTAAAGACATGTCTTCAATGTAACCTCCAGAAATTGAGAGAAGTGCATTTTTAGCTATTGAGAGTGTTTAGGTAACAAATATCTTAGGAATCTAGCAGAAAAATATATTAATACTTGTTCAATATTGTCCCCCTTTTCACCAGCACAAAGCTTTCTTGGAAAATGAAACAGTAAAGCAAAGGAAGCCAACTAAAATCTCAAGCCAGAACAACTGTTGAAGCTTTTTGGAAAACAACCCTTTGATATCTCTCACATCCCTGAGTTGTTCTCTGCAGCTTTCTCGCTGATCACCATCTTACTTCATCTGCTTGGTCTTCTGTGGTCTCATGTCCACCCTCTGTTTAGCTAATGCACTTTGACATGGTTTCACAGAAAGGATTTAATCCTAAAACCAAAAAGTATTTGGAGCACGTGGGCACTGTAACATGGATACAGACCTGCCCCAGGCTGGCAGATATGTGCCAGCCTGGGGCACAAGACAAGCTTGGATGGGACACTACTGGTACAGCACCTACCCTGGCCTGCGATGGTTTGGGGCCTTGGGCCTGCTCCAAGAAACAGGGCTGTAAGTGATCAAGTGCGAGGGGGCAGGATGGAATGGAGAAGAATAGAACTTTCATTTCTCTTTGGTTTTTTGCAGGTTTGTGGGTGTGAATTGACAATGGTCTGGAGCAGTAATGCAGGAAAGGGAGAGGAGTGAGGGAACTGTGGACTTCAAGGCAAACAAGGGAGGAAGCAGAAGAGTAGCAGAAAAAAAGACAATGCCTTCTTGAGATACACCAGCCAGAATGTCCAGATTAGTCTTGGAAGCATTCTCCTGTATGATCAGTGTGCCCAGAAAAGAGAGAAACAGGTATTTATGCATGCCCAACACACTCTCTTTGAGTCAACTTGCTCAGTCACTAGATTGTTTTCTAGTCACTGAAGGATAGGTCACAGCATTCTTGGGAGAGGAACATGCATTGGACATACAACTTTCAGCACTGAAGGAAAAGGCTTTAGCCCAGTGGGAATAGTTAAACATATTAAATACCCTTCTAGGAGTAGAGTTCATTCAGCTTCTTACCCAGGAAACGTTCATTTATGCTGTTTGCTCAGGCAGGCACCTCCTGAGGGCACAGTTTCAGCTGACCCATGTAACCAATCACATGCCATTCTCTGACAGCGCTTGTTCTTTATCAGCCCATTAAGTGTGGGCTTTCAGCCAGTGAAAACATTGGATATTTGGCAAAGAATTTATAATTAGTGTTGTGGCTGAATAATGGAATCTGAGGTCTCAGAAAAGTGTGTCCGTTTCCAGCCAATAATCCAATGGAGACAACAAAATGGAAAGAGAAGAATACCAAATTGAAGGAAGCAGTATGCAGTGTTTGTATTTACTGCAGAGTATCCAGACTCTTTCCAGAGTTTGATAGTGCCTGAAGACCTTGCAGAGAAGGATGTCCTCTCCCCCTCCCTTGCCTGTGTTTAACAGGCATTGCCATGCCATCTTGCCTGTACCGTTTGTTCCTTCCCAGTGCAGAATACTTCTTGTGTTCTGACAAGAAGGGCTCTTAGGGAACACATTTTCATAATCTTGAAATGGTTTGCTATTGAGGACACAGTCACATTGCTGGGAAGGGAGGCTGACAGAGGCTTGAAGTACACTTTCTGTAGGTGTGGCTGTGCAGATTTCTACTCAGTCTCACCATTTATAAAGTGGGCATCTCCTTCATTTTTTTTGGCTGATGATCTAGGGTTTGTATCCAGCCATCAGCCACTTTCTGCTCTCAGGCAGGGATATCAAGACATCGCCACTTTCTGTCAACAATGTTTTTGTTTTCCCCTCTCCTAGCATGCATTTGACAAGCTTGATTTGGCATCTTCCATGTCTTGCAGCCTGTTTCCTAAGAACTGTCTTCCAAGCTTCTGACATTTTCTGGCTAGATGTCATCTTCCCATAGCAGAAGTTCTTATCTCCTTACGTCAGTGTCCACTTGGTATTGAGAGCCAACCTGCACAACTTCGAAGAAAAGCTTTTCTGCACTCAAACTGGAGAGCCTGAAGATAAAGTGTTCCAGTGGTTTGGTTTATTAATGCCAAGTGGGTTGGCAGCGTGTGAGATTTTTTTATATATACTTTTTCTAGAAGGTTGCAAGGACTGAGGTGAGGCCTTTGTGAACTTGTTTACTAGCAAATAGTGCTCCTGTGACTGTGGTGAGGGAGATAATCTGCCTGAACTCTAATTGGAAGAAATGAAGTTCCAAAATACTTAATTTCTTTTTTCTTTGCCAGACGTTTTTGTTACAGAGCCACATGAGCTTTACTGCTGGCACAAGAGAGAGGTAGGGAGGGAGGGACAGGCACAGGACCACAGCATCTGGTCTGCAATTCACTTAAACTTCCATGAAATCTTACTCAAAGCTCTCAGTATGTCCCAGGCCAAGTGCCAGGCATGTGCTTTCTCTGAGGTACAGTCTTTGCTGCTACTGCTCTCTGCTGCTTTCTTATCGCTATAATAAAGCCTGTCATTCACTTTGTCACTCCTTCATCTGTGTCCAGTTTAAAGGAAGCCCTTCAGAAGTATGATTTAGTCCTTGTCAGGACTCGATATGTGCAGCAGTACTGTGGGCTGTAGCTTCCTTTTGGTTTTATCTATTATACAAATATTTGCATACAAAGGAACAGGATTACTTCTGTTCGTAGTCTGAAGTGCTGAGTGAAAGGTGCTGAGCAGATCTGTGAGATTTGCACTGAGGGATCAAAACTGTACTTGCAAGCAGTCCTTAATGGCATGATGACAGTGTCCTTTCCATTTAAAACAAGGGCTCAGAACATATGAAACAGATTTCTTCTAAATGCCTAGAAGGGGGATTGAGAAAAGCAGAACGTCTTATTTTTGAATCACTGTATCCAGCCAGCATCAGATCCAGCAGAGTCTGTATTCTTCTGCTCTTTCTGGTTCGTTTCCTTCTTTGGAGCATGAGGGATGGCCTGGGGAGGGAAGACACTGGCTCAGTAGATACAGGGTTTGTGGTCCAGGGGCTCGGTTCCAGTGCAAAAATCATCTGTTCTCAAATGCTTGTTTCTGCACTAACATAAGAGACATAACTGGGCTGTGCAGCTACATTAAGGCTTTTCCCTCTGCAGTCTGAGCAGTGTCTCTGTGGGTGTGTTTGCCACAGAATCCAGGCCCAGTGCATTTGAAATGTGCTGAGTTCCAGAGCACCCCTATGCCATGCTGCCAGTACATGAGCACTGGAGATGTCTGGCAGGTCGTAACAAGTATTTTGCAAAACTAAATGCAGGAGTGGCAACATGGGCACATCAGTAACACATGTGTTATTGATTAGAGGCCAAGCTTTTACCACTGTGCCCATAACTTGCACTTAGTCCTCTTTTTCTTACAAATGGGGTGAAGCTCTTCCCCCCAGTGAGTATTTGGCCCAGTCCTAGGTGTTAGAGCAACTTCCTACAGAGCAAACTGCTACAGAGTTGTGATTTGTAGTGCTGTTTTGTTTCCAGGATTGTGGCAGACTGGCATTGGCACACTCAGTGGTAAGGCAGTGTTGGACAAGAAGGAATTGCAGGATTTTTTAGCAGAGTAGTTTCAGTACTGGCCCTTGGGCAGCCTTGGTACAAACCATATCCATGGGAACTTGCCAGACTGACTTTGCTGCAGCTGAACTGATCTCTGCACTGGAGGCTTCTTTGTCCAAACCTCTTTTCTCCCTCAGCACCAAGCAAGGCTGCTTCTATGCAGAAGTTTTTCCCAAAACTGAGGGAAGAGTTGTTCTTCTAAGTGTTTTCTTCCTTACACACTGATTAATTCAAGGTGTTCCTTTGTGCCACCACTGAACTGTCTTACAGCAGCTTTGGGGATGGGAAACCATATGAGTTCCTTTGCAGCTGCTGAAAGATGGTGTGAGAGTGTTCTAGTAAATGCCTCAGGTTGTGTAAGTCAGACCCTGAGATAAAGTAGCTCAGTGAACTCAGATAACATTCTTTGAGACTGTACGTTTCACTTTCAGGTTCTTGGATCTACTGCTTTTCCCTGATGCAGTAAATGGTAGGGCACTTATTTAGATATAACTTTCATTCTCCAGTTTTGAAACAGAAGTAGTAATCTTAAATTTTTCAGTTTAGTTTAAATTTAAAAAAAACTTGCTTTCATGAAATATAAAGATGGACCTCTTCTGAGTTCAACATGCACATTGTTTTGGTTTTTTTTCTTTTAATGTTTAGAAATATCTACTGCTGTGACATTTTCCAGTTGGCTCAGAATTTAAACAAACTTTTTTAGCCTTTTATTTCCCAATAGGAAATTTCTGAACAAACCTTGCTTTTTCTGAGGCCCATCTCCCACTTTCTTCTCCCTGCTGAAAGGTATAGCCTCATTTAATCTCCTCAAGGGAGTGCATGGAAATCCTAATGTCTTCATAGTTGTGGGAGAAGGCAGATGGAGAACGCAGAGACAGAAGCAAAGACATCTTCATTAAGAGGAAGCAGTAGATAACCATTGGGATAAATAATGACACATTATCTGATAGGATATGGGGCAAAGGCTTGTTTGAATAGGGACAACATTGTGGAAAATGGTTGATGAAGAATGGATCACAGGAGATCAAGTGCTCCAGGCAAATAAATCCACTGATGCCTAACTATAAACACTCTCCCGCTACACTGACAGCACTAGCCATAATGCAGAACTCTGTTACGATCCCACCATTAGAACCAGACCCAAAGCCAGCATGCTGTCTGGAGAGCATTTCAGTCTTTGGCAATAAAGCCAAAAGTGATCTCTGCAGTTAAGAGACTCTTCAGAGCCCAAAAATTGCTCAGCAGAATTGCACATTTGTGAGCATGGTTTTGAATTTAGGAACCCAAAACCTGCCATAATCTTGCTTCATAAACATATATTTATTATCTAGCTTGCTCGGGGGAGGGAGTTTAAATGTCTTATGAAAATGAAAACCTCATCCTATGAAAGAAAAACATGGACATAAATTATGTAAGACTTCTTTTTTATCAAGCAGAAGCTAGGAAAGAGCAATTATGTGAATTATATGGTGAGAGGAAGTAAGATGATATTACTACCTATCTCTATGCTTTTGTTCTTCTCAGTTTTAACGTATTTTGGAACAAGATGAGATAAATATCTGTATAACATGTAAATGAAGGACAGCAGGGAAGTAGCTGGAGAGCTTTACCTTATACTGTAATGGACTATCAACCCCAAGCAGGAAAGATAATTGTGAATTTCCTGTGTATTCAGGTATTTTTTCCCTCTCCATGAATTTTTTCTTACCCATGGTAAAGTGAGGAGCTACAAAATGAGGCAGTCTTTTAAAACTGTACAATGCTTCTGACAGTGATGCATTGGTATTTATGCAGGAACTATTTTACCAGAAGTACAGATGGGGGGGAAGGAGGGATACATGCTATATTATTCCCTCACAGAAAAGAAAAATCAATCCATTCTCATAAATAATATACAAAATTCTCAGGAAGATCTAAATTGAATACACTTAAGATGTCACCAGGGTTCTAAGCCTCACTGGCCAAAGAGCTGGCTGGGAAGAGCTTTATTCAGTTCAATTACTAGCAAAATCTAGGTGGATCTGATCACCCTCACTGTCCATCCCAGCCTCTGGAGAGAGGACAGCTCTTTTCCCTGGATAACTGAACAATCAGTGCATTGCTGCAGTAAAACATTTGGGGAGGGCAGGGGGGCTGCTCCTACCTCCAGGAGAGTAAGCAGCACAGCCAGGGGATGGACTCTAGTGGTAGATTTTCTACCTTCAACTGAAACAATGTCGGACTTGTGTAAAAGCAGGAATTGTTTGGTTTAATTCAAGAGCTGGCATTGTTGTCATTTATTTAACCCTAAAAGAAGTTTAATGTGCCAAGAGCTTCAGTATTCAAAGTAAAAATGACACCAGGTCTTGTTTACTGGGGTTTGGAGTTTTTACCTTGCAAATCCAGTGTTAATTCCCCTATTTTATATCTGCCTTGCCACTTTTCCTCTATATTTGCAGAGCAAGATAATTGAGCTACATGCAGTTATGAAAAGGCTGTATCCAATGGCTATATTTAATTGTTTTCTGGACAACTGGCCAATTCAAGACTTGAGTACATTCACATGGCAAAATGTTGACATTTTGCTTCTCTTGGATTTCAGTGCCCTTATCAGAAATTTCACTGATTGCTCCATAGCCTCGTTTCTGATGTTTGCTTTTAGTTTGCCTTCTAATGCTGTAAAAACATAGGAGTTTAAATCCAGCAGTATAGGGGAAATCAGTACATCACAGGCTTTCCATCACTTGTAGTTAGTTTAATGTTTCTACTGATTCTGTGACTAATGGTCTGTGGTGGCAAACTAGGAGCACATGGGCTCCCTGTGGGTCTGTGAGTTCAGGTGTTTCTAACGGAACCTCCTTTGGGTGCTCTCTTGTTGGGGGTTGATGGTTTGTTTTTTCATGATTGTTGAACTGAGTGTGTTGCTATTGGTGCTGGTCCCTGAGTGGTTAATCTGTTGTTTGTGAGCAGAAGTTTTAACACAGCCAAAGTACCGGGTCATTAACTTTCCAGGGCCAGTTAAGAAAGAGGCGGGGCCCTCTGCCTTTTGGGTGATGAGTGCAGTGGGAGAGCAGCTCAGCCATCAACAGCAGACCTTACACAGCTGCATCTTTCCTGTGACTTTGTCCTGCATTTCTGAGCAGCTCCTCAGGTCTGTATAAATTCCTACACAGATGTACTTTTAGCTCCCTTCCTGTCAGTACGTACTTGCCGAGCCTCCACCTCCTTTTATTTCTCCTGCTCACAGGGCAGAGAGCAGCACATCCTGTGGCTGGTCAAGAGCTAAGTAGCTGCTGGCTCTTGCCTCCCAAGTAGGAGATGGGTCATCCCAGACAAATCTAAGTGGAGCTGTTTGTACTTTTTCCTCTCACACCTGTGGTATTCAGAGGGCTGGAGAGAGTGGGTAACTAGTGTTTTAAGATTTGTAGCAAACTGGATTGGAATCAATGAATCCATTGAAGCTTTCATGGCAGGAATAGGAGGCAGAAGAGGCAGCACAGTAACATGAACTATATTTTCTCGAAAAATCAAGAAAAAAACCAGTGTGCTTTGAGAAAATTCTGCTATGTGCGTCAGCAGCTGCTGAATTTAAGGCAAGGGAGCTGTTCCACTGAAATTTCCTGGCTGTCCCATGGAACCACAATTCTGCCTCCACTGTATTTCTACTCCAGCTGCTTTCCTATCCTAGGCATTCTTTCTAAAGTAAGCTGACACTTCCCTCCTCAGTCCCCTCCCAAAAAAAACCCAAAAGCAAACAAATCCTCCATCATTTTCTAGAAGTGAGTGTGCTGCAGGTGGTTTAAATACCAAGTGTCTTTTTAGAAATTAAGGCCTTTTCCTTATCTCTGGGCTGACTGATCTTTGACTAATGGACCTTTTTTCCTATAATAGAAAGTTTTTAAAACTATTCAGAAAGACTTTGGCAAATATTTCTGTCAGGCAGTAATTGGATAAAGTCTCAAGTTGCTTGATGCTGCCCCTCCCTTTTCTCCTGAGTTTTTTGTATGCATTGCTTTTTGCCTATAAATAACACAGAGATATCTGAAAAGGGAAACCTCTTTGAGAAGAGATATTGTCATCTGGCAGCTACCCAGTAAGGCCCTATTGGCTGTGTCAGTGCTGTGTTTCCCTAAGAAAAAGAATGTCTAATGTTAGTTTAGGCAAAAAAACAAGCTAACAGCAGCAAAAAAAACGACTCAAAACCTCACTGTATTGTGTTTGCTGTTTAAAGGGAAAGGAACAGAGAATTGTTTATCTTCCTGTATAAGCAGGCATGGACCGACTTTAATGCTGAAAACACTTCTTAATTCCTTTTATCACTGGACATCCTGTAAAGCTGAGGATGGTCTTTTCTGGCAGGTACCTGGGAGCCAAGAACAGGGCAGCTGGAGCACGAAGAGCAGTGCCAGGTTTTTGCCTGTGCAGGGAGGGAGCTCCAAGTGCTGGGAGTAGAAACTTCTCTGTACTCTGTGCATCTGCAGAGCCTAAGCCTGCCTCTGCCTTGGCTCAGTGCTTCACCACACTTAGAATGAGGAATCCAGTAGGCCAGAGAGTTCTGTGATGTTTACCTATGGGATATGTCTGTCATGCCATTGTAACTGCCTCTGTGCTCTAAAATAATGCAGCAGAAAACTTGTGTGCCTGTGTGCAAACCACAAAATGTAAATGAGTGTGTGTTGATGTCATGGTTCAAAACATAGCTGGTCACCTCACTGCCACTAGTTATTTTTATTTGACCATGCCTAGGAACTGAAATTGTGCAAAAATTTGTTCTGGCCAGCGAGGCATCCAAAAAAACAATGTCTACTCTTCCCACATCTTGTCCTGTTGATTTCTTAGTTGCATTCATGCTATTTTTCTAAAACAGCCTGATCTGGTTAGTATTACTTCATCACATTGTAGGACGTGATATTAGGGTCATAAAAATAGTGTTTTTAAAGATTCTTGAATTCAGAAACTCCAAATTAGACTGAAATGGTCACAATAACTTCATGTAAATGTCTTCCTTTCACTTCAAAATGTTAAAAGATGAAGTACCAAAGTTAATTACATCTTTATCAGATGGGGTTTTTTCCTCTTCTCTCTCTACATATAATTCAGTGGTATGTGCACTCACACAGCCATGGTTTACATGTAAGTTATTGAGTCTGACACCTTCTCTGACCTCTCTTTATTACATAGAAGCTTATCTTAGATTCTTAGTTACATGTTACCATAGATAGTCAAAGCTGGTTTTTCTGTTATTATTTTGAAAAATGTGGAAGGAGCAAATAGCGCAAACCTACTCTCCATTTTAGACAGGATTCCAGCCTGAAAATAACTTTGTTTGTAGTTTGGATATAGCCAAAAGTTCCTTGTAAACTTAGATTATTGTTCCTGTGCTTCTGGAAACAAAAGGAAACACACTTGGAATGAAATGCTTAATATTAAGGTGGTGGCTGGGCTTTAATCAGATTTGAGCATAGTCAAACAGCAGTCCTTATTAGAACTTGAACCCCTTGTTCTCTGCCCCATATTAAACTTCAGAAATCTCAAGCACAAATAAGATAACATTAAGCATGCACATGAAAGTTAGGTCAGTATCTCCATATGATGATTTATGGTCCAGCACTTTCAAAACTTTAATGAGCTCTGTAAAGCTAATTTTCAGATGCCCCCTCATATACCTCATACCCAGAGCCATATGAGCTGCCACCTCCTTTCTCCCAGCTATATCAACTTTGATCAACTTTGGACTGTACCGAAGCCACTCATACTTTGCCTACATCTTGAACACAGCAGGAAGATGTACCCTGGGTTCTCTTACAATGTGTTTTCCCAAGGCACTTCTGGTTTGCAGCAGGAGCAGGGGAGAAGTTTCAGAACTCAGGTGACCTGGAAGAAGGATATAGTAGACTGTGATGAGAAGTGTGTGGAGAAAGGTAGGCTCATCCTCATATCCAGAAGGTAAACCCATTTTAGGAGATGGCTTCAGCTGTCACTTGGTGTTTGAGCTAGAGATTTACAGTGTTCATGTAGTTTAAGGAGACTTAGAATGTTGATGGGTATCTTGTGTGGATTTGCCTTAAGAGTAAGGAAGATATTAAGCAGAGACTTCAACATAAAAATACAGAGGTTTTCATTATTTCAAAATTGAATCATTGCTGCTGTTTCCTCTTTTCTGGTTAATGTCACCAAAATTCCCTAGGAAATGTTTCACAAAGAAGTACTACCTGGTTTCTGTTTCTGCTCATTGTCGTTCTACGAAATAAGCAGTTAATTAGTTGCTCAACTGAAGCATTTGGAACCATGGAATTAGTATCTGATTCATCAGAAGGTGAAATTCACTTATCTTAATTGCTGTTATGTGATAAAATTTGACTGTTAAAGGCTTTGTAACCAAATCCCAGTCCACGATAAACAAATATGGGAAGGCCAGGGAATTATTGGAGGTTTAGACTGTCTTTTCCTGGAATGATAAGGAAATAGATGTCTTGTAAAAGCTGGTACAGCTCAAGGTTTTGTAATGGTTCATGATGTTGCAAGACCAGTGCTTAGACAAAACCACAGAATGGGTCCGACTGAAAGGGACCAGAGTGGCTCATCTGGTCCCACTTCCCTGCTCAGGCAGGATCATTACAGAGCACAGGACGCAGGATTGTGTCCAGATGGTTCTGAAATAGTTCCAGTGAGGGAAACTCCACGGCCTCCCTGGACAATCTGTCCCAGTGCTCGGTCAGTCACAGTGAAGAAGCTCTTCCTCGTGTTCAGGTGGAACTTCCTGGGCATCAGTTCCTGCCCGTTGCCTCCTGTCCCATCGCTGGGCCCTGCTCTGAGCTCTCCCTGCTCACACTGACAGACATTGGTCAGGTTCCCTCTCAGGCATCTCTTCTCGAGGCTGAACAGCTCCAGCTCCCTCAGCCTTTCCTCGCAAGAGAGAGGCTCCAGTTGCCTCACCCTCTTTGTCACCCTCTGCTCTAGCAGCTCCATGTCCCTTTGTCCTGAGGAGCCCAGAACCTGACCCAGCACTCCAGAAGTGTCTCAGCAGGGCTGAGCAGAGGGGCAGGGTCATGTTCCTGACTTGCTGGCAGTGCTCTTGCTAATGCACCCCAGGATCCCAAGGCTGAGCTCAGTGCAAGCATTGGGACTTGGGGGAGGAGAAGGGTTCCTCTTACTGACAAAACAAATTAAAGTGCTCTGAGTATGTTACAGTCCCCCCTTCAGGATCCTCCTGGCACTGATAACCACCTGTGTTTGTTGTGGGGTGATCTTCCTCCCACTGTGTGAGCATTCCTGTGAACCCTTTAGATGCTCGTGAGCTGTAATTGCACTTCCAGAGAAGAGAAAGGATTAATTTTGAGGCATGGACCAATTTTCTTTGGTTTGTTTTTTTTTTTCCTGTTTATTTTGGATATAAGAAGTAAGCTAACAGAAATCACAGAGAGTAATGCAAAGGCTGTTTCTCAACTTGTTTTTATGGGAGAAGCTGTGCCAGAAAGACTGCTGGAGAGTAGAGCATGTCATATCAGCCTACTTGAATAGGAGCTCTGCATATGTGCACATTTCTCTCTTTTCAACAAAGCATTTGAGCAAAAGCAATGATCGGGAGAACCACGTAAAGCTACTGAAAAATTATTTGACTGTCATCAAGAACAGTTTTACTCTCCTTAACCGTCTTTCCTCAGTTGATTAATTGAAAAAAAAAATTAACCTCCTCCTAACATTCTCTTGAGTAGAAATTGGTGGATATAAACTACTAAGCAAAGTCAGTGGGCAGCTTGTTGCAGGCTGTATACTGTAAACTTGATATTCTATATCATGTTGAATTGTTTATCAGGAAGGAGCCTTTAACCTGGCAGCAGCTGCTTCTGTTAAAGTCCACAGAACATTTCCCACCTAGCTCTACTTTCGGTTATACTGAACACTGTTAAGTATCTGAGGGAAGTCCTGTGAATTCAACAGGAGTTACTTCCCCTAAGTGGGAGCTCCAATATCTTGTTAAAGAAATCAGTGCAAACTGTGCAGATCACACTAAGCCGAGATAGCTGGGAAGTTATCTGTGCTGACCATGGGGCTTCCCCACCCAGCTGAGAGCCCATGCTTGTGTTCAGCACCCTGCTCAGTAAATTAGTTCTGCTTCTCTACCACCCAGCAGCTTGATAATCCTAAGACTCTTTTATCCTACAGCTGATCTATTAACTTGCCCCAAAACCATTCAGTCCGCAGCCATCCTCTGCAGTTAGTCCTTTATTAAGTTATTGACTAAAAAACAGGAGACTGTCCAGACAACTCCAAAGAGCCATTGTGCCATTGTTATAGGGTGCTGATCATGCGGCACTTCAATCAGAAAGTGTTCTAAGGAGACAAGTGGATGTTGCATCCTTAGCCAGCTGCTGCCTCACACCTTCCTGCTGCCACACAGCACACTGTAAGGGATCCCTGCATTCCCAATAACCTACTTTTGTTGCAGAGGTGTTTCCCTGATAAAAAAAATTAGCAGATGGATGAAATTCCCCTGGAAACTAATACAAGCTTGCTATCCAAACATTCATGGATATCTATAAGATATCTCTATTTACATATTTTTGGGTTCTCAGCCTTGACAGTACCCGTAAGTATTTTAACATAAGTTCATTCTAAAAGTAATTGCATTTTTTGGCTCTCTAAGCTTTTGTTGGGAGTACAGCAGTTTTTTGAGAAGCTTGATAGAAACTTTGGTACCACCATACATAAAAGCAGGAGATAAAACACTTTGTGATGTGATATGGGTGTATGTTAACATGCACGGACATCTGCTCTGCTGGAATTGTGTCTGTAGGCATTACCATCCTGTTTAAATAGTCCCCATATCAGGCTGCTTACAGGTGCTTTCTTTTGGAATTAGCATGGTTATGTCATATTTATCCCGGTGAGATGCAGAGCAGGATACACTCCCAGGCAGCCTGCCATGAATGCTATGGAACAGAATAGAAAAACAGACTGGGTGTGATGCAGATCTTAGGATCCAAAGCTAAAATTCTGTACCAAGCCAAATCAGGGAGACAAAAGGCTGTGGGGCAGGTTAAAAAAAAAAAAAGGGGGGGGGGGGTGGAATTGTCATAAAACAGACAAACTGTTGCTTAAAATGACTGTGTGAGACCACCCCCAGGATGCAGGGTGCCCAGAAATACCACACTGAAAGTGGCAGAAGATTTACAGTTACCAAAACAAGTCCAAAACTCTATTGACTAATAAGTGTACCATACAAAAATATTTGGCATCTGTCACTGCTGGAAGCATTTTTTTGTATGGCAGTTGTTTGGGAAATCAAAGCAGTCCATGATGAATTGGTTCCTTACATTATCTCTGTCTGTCTCTAATAAAAGAGAACTACCTAGGGCAAGCCTGGAGGTATACAACACCCTCAGTACTCTCCATTAGATCCACCTTTACTGAAGTTATCTCAGGATAACTTTGTCTCAGGCAAACTCTTTTCATTCTTAGCATCTTTCTTACTTCTTTATAGTTCATCATATCACTGAAATGAGTCCTCATTCTCTGGGAAGAAGAAATTTCCCTGCAATTCAGACATCTTTGTAACATAGTAGTGTATAGCAGATGGAGAGGTGTCATGTCCTACCACCCCAAGAGACTCCAGCCTGTAAGTGTGTTTCGTGTTACATATCGCACTAAAAGTGGTGTGAGACCCGACTCACCAGGGCTTTTTATGTCTCCTGAGTGACTGCTGGGTGCTGCCATCCTGTTAAATCGGTTGTCTTCATCTACTGAATGCTGCCTTCATCTGCTTCATGATAAAAGTCACACAACACAGTGCCAAAAAGGGTTGTGGTCTCTAAAGAAAACAAAGGGGATTTTTATGCCTTTATCCTCAAATCGAGGAAACTACGACTCAAATTGCTTAGAACCTTTGGAAATCACAGAACCCTGGCTGGTTTTCCTGCAGGAGGCAGCATTTTTCTCCTCCCAATGCAGCAACAGGAGACAGATTTTTTGTCCTTAGCTCTTCAGCATTAGCAAGCAATGCTGCCCTTTGCCTGCCGCCTGCATGGCCACATTACTCTCCTTCACCCTGGTGTCCTCATCTTCCACTTTCCCTTTCCCCACTGCTTGCTCATGGTATCAGAGAGCACCTGCTTCAGTCAAATATTAGTAAGATGGCCACATTTCTATTAAAACCATTGTTGGTTTTTAAGAAGAATTTGAAGGAACCATAGAAAATTCTGATTACTCTGTGAAATGAAACTGAATTACAAAAATGCTTTTCCTTTACATTACTGGTATGGTGCAGCATCAATGTAGCCACCGTAGCCATGCAGGGCTGTAAGGACAGAGCATTGCACAGCCATGGGAACACCACCTTGCGTTGAGTTGCATCACACAAAACAAGCATTTCACAAGGCTTCTTGCCATGATTTGCTTTATAGCAGCTCAAATGTGAAACCTGAAACATTTTGTTTGTGAATGAATGGAGAAATTTTTTTAACATCCTACACCCAAAAACTGGTAAGTTCTGTGCATCTAAACATAGATTATACTGGAAAGTGTAAATATGTCCAGAGGAGCTCTAGCCAATTACTAGAGAATTGGCACTAAGGAGTTTACTCCAATGCTGAAAAGAGATACATTAGGTCAAAATCTAAAATACTTACTTGGATTTTATTGGCATTGTATGGTACCTTTTCGGTACATTTAGTTATATCTCAGTGACTAGCGGTTTATTGTGGTACGTGTAGGATAAGCTGTGATGTCTCTGTTGGTGTCAAAAATTGCTGATGGCCTATGAGTGAGCCTTCTGCCTCCAGAAACAAGGGATATGTGACAGCTTAATTGAGAAATTAAGCAGGGTGGTAGAGGGGAAATCCTGGAAATAGCGAGCAGAGGCTCTGAACAAACAGGCTGAACCAAGGATAAATCTGGGGCTTTAATCGTGTTTTCCCACTGATTCGTACAGTAAAGGTTCCTGAGGAGCAAAAGTCTGATGATTCATTCCATGACTGCCTGGCCTGCAGTGTCTGTGGTTTGCGATGTAACAGTAACTTGGGATGTAGTGAGAAGCAGTGCATTAATCCCTCCCTGCTGCCCTCCTTGCAGCAGAAAGAAGGCAGCAATGTCAGTCGTGTTGAGACACTGCGGAGCACAGGTTAAACAAAGGTTGCACAGCAAATCCTTTAATTCTTGTGCTGCTTCTCTCAAAGTGTAGCTGCAGAGGGAGGTCAGAGCAAAAGACAACTTCATCTGAAGAAAGCAGCTGTGTGAGGGCTGCAGGTCCTCCCCCCCCCCCCCCCCCCCCCCCCCCGTTGTGTGACGGGGCCAGCACTGACTCAGTCCCTCCCCTGGGAGCTGGGAATGTTTGCTAGAAGTGTGTCAAACCAGTGCTTAGCCTAGCTACTCCCATCTGGAAACGTCATCCAAACACAAATGTTGGAGCTATGTTGGTTTACCAGGCCAGCAAGTTAGATTTATTCCTGCTCTGATCTACTTCAGTGTACTGGAGTTATTCAAGGACAAGTCTGACAGCAGTGTACCTGGCAGAGCTGAACATCAGGTTTAAGGATGGGGAAATAGGGAGGTGAGGGAAGAAGAAGGGAATATTGGGATGGGGCCTTTTTCCTTAATGTTGTGAGGCTGAAAGTGATCCCTTTCCCAGACACAATGGATCAAGTATTTCCAGGATTAATGAGGCTTCACTTCCTCCACACTTGACAAGTTAGAGTTTTCATGTTGAGGGGTGTACACATAACGCTTTGAATAATTTTTCCTCATCTTACTATTATACTCTTATGGATCTCCCATACCAACAACATACTCTCTGCTTTTCTCACTGGCTCAAGGCTTTGACCCCTATTGGGACCTCTTCTGAGCAAGGAAATCACTGGCCTCGACTGCCAGTCACAATTCCTGCCCAAGTGCAATGTCTGGGACAGGGCACAGGATGGTCTTGGTTTCCCTGTGCTTTGGCTGCAGTCTGCAAGGAATGCTTCATCTGCAGCAGATGCAGAAAAGATCAAAAACTCCCCCCTCCTATTTCAGATTAAAAATCCACATCCCCTTTTTTTTTTTTTAATGAATCCAAGCCAAACAAATGAAGAATTCTGACCAAGATTTTACCCACTGACCACAAATAACAGTAGGAACAATGCAGTAGTGGTCCTTTGTGATACTCAATCCCAAAAGACTGTGGCCTCTTCCTTATTTTTAACAAGCATATTTATGTGCTCCAAACCTCATCCACAGGAATGAAAACAGAATCAGCTGAAATTCAGGTGGTATGAGCATGAATGACTTCGTCTGAAAAAAATATATTGTTTAGATTTCAAAGCATGTTTTACCAGTCAGCTAAAGAAATCTCTCTTGCAGGAGAAAGAGGAGGCTTTGTCATTCCCCACCCCCCAACACAGGCACAGATCTCCTGTCATGTGAGTGAAAAAGGCTTGATACCCTGATGATAGAGATCCCAGCTTTTTCAGGATTTTCTCTTGGGTGAGAAGGGACTTGCAAAGCAGCTGAAGTTTGTGCAAGGATATGTTATGTCAGGACCAGGGAGAATAATTCAATGTTTGTCCAGGCATAACAATGACTTGGCATGGGCTCAGTTCTGCTCAGCAGCTTCTTGTCTGGGGCCAGCCTGTAAATTCAGGAGCAAAATATCTAATCAGCTGGTCCAACTGCTGTAGGGTGGTTTCTTTTTAAAAACTGCCATCATGTTATAACATGTGATTTATCTTCTAATGAAATAACATCCCCACCCTTAATTCGTAATTTAAGGACACAGAGACTGTGATGAGCCTTTTATAAATAACATTCATAAAATCATTTACATGTGTCATAACTGTGCTGGAGGTTGCCAAGGCTTTGCCTTTCTCTGGAGAGAAAAGGGCTGAGACAGGCTTTGAGTGTGGGTGTATTGTCACACTGTAAGAGTGTTGATCTGTGGTACATTTTTTGCATCCCAATCACCTGAGTTGGAACAGCTACAAAGCTCCATCAGATGAATTCATGCACAGCAGTTTGAGGGCTGTCTGTGCAGCACTCTTTTCACTTACTTCCTTTTTCAGTTAAATTTTTTTTTAAAGTAAGAATTAAGAGATAACTGACATTGTAAACACTAAATGAGCAATAATTGTGAAAGCAGGAGTGCCCCAAGATGCAGAGAGCAGGATACACACAGCAAACAAGCTTGGAAAGGAACAGGAGGTTTACAACATCCTCTGTCTTTCTTAAGCCTGCCTGTGCACATGATCAGTGAAGGTAATGTGTGACTAAGCAGACACCCACAGCAGCATGCTACAGGGCAGGGATTAAACTGCTTCCAGCTAATTACTGGAGCGGCATCCTTTGGTAGTGCCAGCAGCAGGAGGCCCCTCAGTTGCTCATGCCATGTTTTGCAATGTTCCAGCAGCGTCCAGGGAGGATTTCCTTGCAGAGCACTACCAGCTGTGCTGGTGTCCCAGTCATGCATCTTCCCACTCAGGGTGGCCTATTTCTAGCCCTCCTCTTGGGGCCCAGTGCCCTCATAACTGATATGCCACGGAGACCTCGAGTTTTAGGAAAAGGGAGCTGCATTTGGCATTCCAGATGTCAGTTTTAGTCCCTGTAGAAACAAAATAATCTTCCCGCCTTCCCAAAATACAAAGATGAGCTGCTGAGGATCGGTTGGGTTATCATTTAGCCAGGAGCTGATCAGATTGCCTGAAGGGATGTTTGTGTGTGCCAGGTGTACCTGTTAATGGTTTTCCAAGGAAAACAAGGGATCATCAGTGTCTGGAGGGGCCACCTAAGGAGTGGGACATTGACACATCTTTGCCATGAGCTCAGAAAACCTTTCAGAAGTGAAAGCAGTGTTAGCAATAGCAGTTTCCCTGGAAAGGAGATTCAGATTCCTGTTAATCACATGTTCTAACACAAAAGCTGAAGTACACCACATGCCTCTCCTATCCATGTTTTTCTTCTTCATCTCAGTCCATTGTTTTTCAGAGGCCAAGTTTTCCTAAGGCTACTTTTTCTTTGCTTTTTTCTTCAATTGCATTGATTGATTCTTTGTTTTCTTCTTGGAAATGGCCTCACTTTTCCTACCCCCATATTTTTTTTTACCCTCTTTCTCTTTTCCTTCTCAAAAAGTGCAGCTGAAAGAGCTGACATCACCACACAGTGCCTGCCTCTGGCATGCAGGAGAATGGGGGTGGCATCCCCTCAGCTCTCTTCGGAGTCAGTGGAGAGAAATGAGCATTTTTAGGGCAGAAATGCCCTGAAGTGTGTTAGATAATGCTTTAGGCTGAAACATGTCTAGATTCTTTAGTGTCCAAATCAATCAGGGACATGAGTACATTTAATTGTATTTATATTTAACCCCACTCTTAGAGTCAGTTACTGACATAGTGAATGACTTGGGCAAGTCACCAACCTGTAAACAGAATAATATTGCGATTTTACTGAAGACTATAACTTGGTTAAGTTTTACTTTGGCTACAGATGGATTTGGCTTTGTGCAGTGCTGTTATCCTATATTACTTTTGCCTTTTTTTTAACCTTTGGACTCTTTTGCAATAGGAAGTTGTGTCATTTCTTTAATTGGCAAGGGCTGGCCCAACATCTGCAGGCTCAGAGATCAGAGCTGGAGTTTAAGACCCCTCTCTTACAGGCCAGGGCTCCTCTGTCCAGAGAGCAGCTAACCCATCTCTTTCCAGAGGGCTGCTGCTGTTTTGGGGAAGAGAGCAAGAAAGAATGTTGAACACCGTCCTCTTTGTTTAGGAGCAGTTTCTTGTCCTGGCTACATGGTAGCACTAGAAAGGTTTGCTGCATCAAAACAGCCCTCCAACCTGTGACAGGTGGAGGCAGCAAAAGGCCAGGATCTGCCCCTCTGTTCCTGTCTCCTTGGGGGAAGGTGGGGATAGGACAGGTGGAAGCATCTGCAGGTCACAGAGTACCTGAACTCAGACAAAGCACAAGCCATGGGTGAAGGGCTGAGCAGAAGGCTCAGCAGAAAACGTGCCTGATGCAGTGGCTGTGGCAGCCTTACCAGGTCTCTCAGTTTCATTATGGATTCATAATATTTAGTGATATAAAATTCTCAGTCTGTTTTCAAAAGCAAACAAATCCCCAAACAAAACCAAGTTTTTGTCAAGGAGAAACAAATGGCAAGTATAAACCATGAAGTCCAAGCCAAAAAAAAAAAACTGTTAACCAGCAGGATCCAAAGTTAATTGTGAAGTTGCACAATTTTATTCAATGCTATCAATTTCTAGGGTCCAGTTCACAGATGTTGAGCATCCCTGTGCTTCCTCTATTCTCTGTGGTATTAAGACACATCAAGGGCACCCCATGATATTTTCTGTCTCACTCCCTGCTTTATCCCATTTTTAACTGCATTTCAAATCTGAAGTCACCATAAGCAGCTCTGCTTGCTTTTGCACAATTAATGAACTGCACATCAGCACAATTGAAACCATTCTGCTATTTTCATCCATGCTGATTTTTACCCAACAACATTAATATTCTTCATTTTTATATTCCACAGCTTTACCATGCAGTTCTCTGCTAGGTTTGTTTCTACCATACATGATTTCCTCACAGGAACATCTTGACTTATAAAGGGGAGGACAATTCATCCATCTCTTCATCCTTTGCAGGTTGGGTTCACAGGTTCTGCAGGTTAAGGTGCTGGTCATGTCCTTGAAAAAAAAACCCCTGCATGTTCAGTTCCATGCATGACAGATAAAATAACAGGATATCCGGTTATTAGTTTTCTTAAACACTTCTGGCTTTTGGTACAGGATGTACCCAAGGGAACGGCTTTGCTCAGTCATCATTATGGTGACAGCTTCCTCCATCTGCCCTCTGTGGAGGCATCTGCAAGGACTCCCTGTTCTTTCACTTCTCCCCAAAAGGCAAGTTTGTGCAGTTTGATGCCCACAGTCCACAGGTGCTGTGCTGTTTTACCATGGTGCTATCTAGCTGTTGTATGTTGGACCACATGCATGAAAGTGGCCTTCACCTGTGAGAGCATCAGCATTTAAATAAGACAGGATGGTTCTAATGTTGTGCAGTACTGTGGGATAGCACTTCTCAGCTTGTTAGTTAGATCTGCAGGACCTTTGACCCTTGTTACCCTCAAGATTTACAACTTTCAAAGTGTGCTGCCAGAAAAATCTCATGCTGTGATGGTGTGAAAGAAAATTGCATGAGAAAGAACAGCTTCTTGATGCAAACCCCTTTGGTTACGTCTTCTCTCCTTTTACTTCCTCCTCACCACCTGAGCAAAAAGCAAGCAAGAACAGCAAGGACCACAAAAGCAATTGTAGCACAGAGAAGCTGCCCATAGTTCTGTTGTTGGCAACTGAGCCCCCCACAGCCCCTTGCTCACTCCCTCCCAGTGGGAGGGAGTTGAGAGAGTAAAAGTGCAAAAACCCGTGGGTTGAGTAAAGACAGTCTAATAGGAAATGCAAAAGCCCCATGCAGAAGCAAAGCAAAGCAAAACAAAGGATTAATTCACCACTTGCCATGGGCAGGCAGGTGTTCAGCCATGCCAGGAAAGCAGGGTTCTGCCATGCCTGTTACTTGCGAAGAAAACACTCTCATTCTAAACATCCCCCCTTTCTTCTTCTCTAGATTTATATGCTGAGCATAACACCCATATGGTCTTGGATGTCTTGTGGGTCACTTGGGGTCAGCTGCCCTGGTTGTGCCCCTTCCAAGTTCCTGCACACCCCCAGTCTCCTGGCTGGTTGGGTGGGGTGAGGAGCAGAAAAGGCCTTGGCTCTGTGTAAGCACTGCTCGGCAATAACAAAAACATCCTTGAATTATTAACACTATTTTCAGCACAAATTGAAAACACAGCCCCATACTAGCTAACTAGTAAAAACCAGCACAAGTTCTAGCTCAGCTGACTAGCAGTTCTTCCTACTGGAGCTAAAGGAGAAGCTGATGCAGAAGATGTTTTCTATATTCTTAGATTTTTGGCAGTTACACGCACTAAAAATATATATGAAGGAAGAGGACATAGTCTGAAACCAGCAAAGACTGCCTAAATTTGAGGTAGCAAAGTGACTGAGTTTCCCATGTATCATTTGGGAGTGGGCATCAGGACAGGCTGTGTCTGTTAGTGCTTTCTCAAGTTACATTTGAGTTTGTGGGTCCAGTTTTACACCGTAGTAGTTAGTTCTGCCTGTGTATTTTACTCTGCTCATACTGATAAATGCCTTTCCTCTTTCCTGTTTAATTATGTGGAAACATACCCTAACTATGAATATAAGTTAACTCCTACTCTGTGCTACTAGCTGCAGCTGGCATATGGAGGCAGCCTTGAAATCTTCTGTCCTGAATCGCCAGCTGTTTTTCCCAGGAAACATTCCTGGAATAGAATATATCAACATTTTCCTGCAAGACATTTGGCTAAATCATTTAGCACACAGTGCATATGGTATCTTTTACCTTATCTCTTCAGAGTGTTCTCGTATCTAGTGAGCTGCTGTTGCCTGCACAGAATGTACTCATTTGCTTGAAATTCTTGTTAACATCAGCTGAGCTCTGTGTAACTTGGGAACAATCTGTGTTTCCTGTAGTCAGAACCTGCTTCATGTGCCTCAAAGGCACTTATGCCCTGGAACATCCATGCCACTAGGACAGCTGGTGGCAACCCAGTGCTTTTTTTTGTTCCTGGATCTTCAAGAGGATGTATGGAATGCAGTTATAAACAGATGTGAAAATAGCTTTGAATTGATACCATAAATCAATAAGAGAAAGATGCAGATACACATCCCTGCAGGCAGTGAAGAAAATGTTCTTTGAATGACAGTCCCTGCCACAGTTAGGAGTAGAACACAGGAGTAAGAAGTCTTGTGAAAAATTCGGGCTTCAGGTAACCAGTTAAAGTATTCTCCCAGAGTGGTTGAGTCTGAAGTACAAAGAAAGGTCATAAATAACATGCAAAGGATTTTGCAGCTGCCCAGGATGTGGGAAAATAAATGTGGCTTTTTTTCTAAAGATTGCATCTATCTTTAATTCTGCAAGTATAAAGCCCTTGCTTTGTAGTTTAAACAAATTGGTACCAAAAGTTAAAAGGAAAAAGCTGTTCTCAGGCAGAAGCATGCTTGCATAAGAGGAGGTATTTACAAGAAGTATGAAGCTGTAACTCCTTTTGGTTTCTACATCTTGTACTAGAATAGAGACCATTATCTCTCTAAAGGCAGAAGTCCTTGTTCATGACTGTAGGGTTATAATGGAGTCCAGCAGCATCAGATGATTAGAAATGCACTGAGTTGGAGGTGCCTTAGGCTAATTAAGGTAATTCCTATGGGAGTGGAGAGTGAACTTCATACTGGGGGATATTCTGGTATAACCGACCAAGTAATTTTAGCAGAGTAAAACCAGGCTTGATTAGACCAAAAGTTAGTGTGGAAATTCATTAGTAGTGGCAGGCCCTGTAGCACAGTTTGTGCTTCAACTCTTGGTTCCTGCACAGTTGTCTTTCTGAACAGCCAACTCATAAGGTTCATGCTGGGGTTAAAGCCTAACACAGGTAAGAGATTCAAAGCTGTTAGGAGACAAAGCTGAGAGCAGGAAGATGAAGAGAGTATCCCACGTGAATGACAAGTTTGTGCTAAAGTCTCTCTCTTTTCACCCACAACCAAATCTCTGACTCTCCATTTGCTAGCTGACAGCCTTGTTATTAAAGGAGCAGTTTGGCTTGAGGGTAAGACTTAAGATCCTGGGATATGAGAACCCTTTCATAACAACTTTGATCTTCACTGTGGGAGGTCTAAAGCCTGCTCTCCATACCTAGTATCAACAAAAGAGGATAAGCTCTATAAACAGTGGATTGTTTGCTGGTGTCATTAGTTTTATCCTAAAACATTGGTCGTTAGCACTGTGCCTCTGAAGATCTGGCTCTGCTGTCACACACAGGATTCTCCTCACCACACAAGCTGGGTGTCCCTGCACCAAGCAGCTGCTGCCTGTGTTTATTGATCCTAGTCCTGATGGCAGGTGAAGGGCTGCAGGCACTGTGTTCCTGTCACTGCACCGGAGCAGGGAAGCAGTGGGCACTGCAGTGAGGCCACGAGCTGAGCCAGCCCACAGCTGCTGTGGGAGCCATTCATGGTTTGCACTTGCTCACAAGCTCTGCTGTGTTCTGCTCTCCCTAGCAGCAATTTAGGAACTGGATTTGGAGCCACATGTTATCTCTAGCATGTAATCAAAATTGTGTCAAAATGTTTTTTATGCTTAGAGCTGGAGCTCAGAATCCCCTCTCTACATGCAATTTTGAAGGTTGGCTCTTGAAAAGAGAAATGTCTAAAAGGAGAAGAAAATGTTTTCCCAGCTTGTTCAGCAGATGTCACTGAGTTAACCTCAGCAGGCTGCTGGGTGAAATTGTGCTTTAAAATCCTGCTACAGGTATACACTTTTCTTCTGACACAGTTCACAGCAACCCAGTATAGCATTCCAGAAATCCATTTAACTACACTCTGATATATTTTCTCCATCAAAATCTTTTATATGTCACTTACCTAATACCCAGCTGAAGTTTAAGGCAGCTCAAGTCCCTGTGCCCTTTTAAGTTTGGGCCCCAGTGACAGATTTGTTCTGTTAATCCTCTTCAGGACTCTGCAGTATACATTTTTCTTTTATACTAAAACAAATAAAGCACATTTTTAATAATAAAATAATAGAATAATAGAATAAGAAAATGTTTATACTAAAATATATGAAGAAAGGGAATCCTTGTGTGGTTCATAGATGGGACATTTTATTGAGTGTTTTTAAATTAATACAGGATTTCATCCCATCTCAGACCAAACCATATCTAGTAAAGATGCCAAAGTAAACTAGGGATAATAGCTTTACAATGACTGTGTTCCTGTAAGCCACTTCTTCCTTATCTGTGGACTTTAATTTTTTCTGCACCTTCTTTCTTATTTCCTTCTTGCCCCTATTTTGGCCATATAGGGTTGATATTTTCTTTCAGTCCCCTCTAGCCTTTTGCTCTGGGATTCACTGCAGACATTATAATCTCACATCTTCCCTTTTTTTATCTTCAAACATTTCTTTTTTGCTTCTCTGGACCTATGTGTATTTCTCCTGCTCTTAAATCATTAAAGCAGTGTCCTTTAAGATATAAGTTCACTAAAAGTACTGTACATTAGTTTCATTGACTATGCTCTATAAAAAGCTGTTATAAATATAGCTTTTTCCAAAGGAAGTATAAACAATCTAAGAAATTGAGATCTGTCAGATAGAAGTATAAATATTCACCTATATTAAACAGCATCAGGAAACTGTGAATTGGAATATTTACCATGTGAGTATTTTCATTTTGTGATTTATCAGAGCTAGACTTTGTGCAGGTTTTCTGCTCAATGTGATCTTGATACTAACTGCAGGTGTGTGTTTTTTGTCAGTAGGAGTGAGTGGCACAGAGCACAACCTAGAGTGAAAATATAAACTATGTTCAACTTGTCTATGGCATAGCAGCAGGATTTCCCCTTCTGTTCATCATGCTTCCTGATGTTTTTCCCAATAATTTTAACTACCAAATAAGGGTTCTTCTGGGATATTTTCCTGAACTAGTTAAGCTCAGTGATATTAAACTGTATTTTCCTTTGGTGATGTTGAATTCTTCTTTGCCTACTCTTCTATTGCTCTTCAATGTCCCCTCCAGACCACTCATCCTGGTTGTTGGTTCATATTTACTACAGCAGGAGTATTTGTTCAGGAGAGGAAGGGCCTCAGTAGTCAAGGGGAGTTTCAACCCCCAGCTGGGGGATGCACATCTGAATGAGCAGCCAGCCAGAACCAGCACCACCACCAGGCATCTCACCAAAGTGGTGTGGCTGAATGGCTGATGGGTGCTGTGAGTACCCACCTGGCTGAATGGCTTGCATGGGAGACAGGATGTGTGTGCATGAGGTAAAACCTGAGGTCACTGACCTCCTGTTCCAGAATAGGTGAGTGACATGAGTTCTGAGGGGACTGCAGCAATGAATTGCAGCATTTCTGAATATTCCTGGTAACAGAGCTTGCATAAAATGCTCCATCCTCTAACAATGAATCAGTTTTCTTCTTCCCATAATCAACATATGTGTAATCCACCTTTGAACCTTATTATTGCTGCTGAGATGTGGATTGTGTGTCTGGCTGTTGCCAATTCCTGTAATTCGTACTGCAGCACTGAAGGAGCCTGTCAGGTGACAACCTGAGAAGAACAATACTATCAATAGTATCATCTGCCACTTTTCATCACACTGAGTCAGGACCACAGAGGATACATTTTTTCCAGTCTAGCTTTTTTTGGTCATAAAAAAACCCCTTGTTTCATTACTGAGTAATTCTGGTGCTTAAGTCCAGAGTTTCCTCTCTCCAACTAGTGAACATATGTATCTCCAGAAATGGGTAAGGGTTAACTGGAAATGGTGATAAGAACTGGGGATTTGAATACAGGTAGAAAGTAAAATGTGAGTCAAAAATAAACTACTTTTTTAACATTAGTGAAGATGGCACTTAAAATGCTTGTCTTTGAAACACTGCATGGCATTCGGTGAGGCATGAATTTTGGATGTGGGCTGAAAATAACTGGACTCGAGTCCTGGTTAAAGACTTCATCTTAGAATCTATATCTTAAAAACTTCCAGCAAGAAACATTTCAGCTCTGCCCCAGTCAGACTGGGCTGCACAATACTGTGATGCATTTTGTTACTTTCTCTGTTGCAGTTACCTCCAGAAGTAGGGGGGAATTCTCAGCATATAAATACTTTGCAATGAGATTATTGCTTAAACAAAAGTTTCATGTGTCTGGATATGCTTCAAAATCCCCCTGTATTCTGAGGAAGAACACTGTAAATATGAATCATTGCTCTCAGTGAACATCAGTTCTGGAAGGCTGCCAGATGAGGTGGCTTTAGGGTCCTGCTTTTGGCAGAAATCAACAGAGTGATGCTTGCTTAGTTTGCTGAGCTTTAATGGAGCTATTTTGGGACCTGGAACTCCTGCTCATCATCCACACATGTCTGGGCTAAATAATTCTCTCACCAGATTATTTTCAATTAAGGCACTCTGTCTCTAATGGATTGTGGGCACTGTAGAGTAATTCTGGTTTGAATGAACAGACACCCAGCTAAGTGACTTACTGCACCATCTGTCTCTATGTGTATTTCTGATATCAGATCATACAATCAGCCTGTGTGTAGGCTAAAGAGAAGTTTGCTGTTTCTTCCTCTTGTTTTAACCCTGAACCTTCTCCCATCTGGTTGACAAAGACGAGTTGAAGTGTCTGTACTCTCCCTGAACACCCCATCTGGAATTCAGCTTCATTTCTCTAGACTTAAGGAAACATTACTACACTAGCAAAGGCACTTGTGAGTCAGCTTTAGCCTGCAGGACACTTGCTTCTGGTCTGTCATTTCTTCCCATAGAAGATATTGCAAACCCAATAAAATACCAGGTATTACCTGGGCAGCCAGGCAGCACCATAATAGGGGAGAGAGAGAGAGAGAGAACCAGGGTGCTTGTGCCTGCCACAGGGAGGGAGGGAAAGAAGGAAGGAAGGAAGCCAATGCAGTCCATGTAGTGTAATCACAGCTGCTGCTGTTTGACAGTGCCATCATGATGAGGGTGTCTGCTTGTACAGGAAAGAGCTGTGAGGAGGAGGGAGTTGGGACAAAGCCAGTTGCAGTTCTCTGGAATGGGGGGAAAACCTGGCTGGGGTTGTATAGAGGAAGAAATCTTAAAATCCAAACTGAGTGACACAGCTGCTGACTGGTCCTTCATGCAGGCAGTAAAGAAAGTTATAAAGAGGTCACCATGCAGCTGCAGCAAAGCTTTCACACACCCTCAGCTGCAGTGTTCCTATAGGACACCACTGTCTCTACAGGAAAAGGAAGCCCTTGTGCCACTTCTCTGACCAAGATTAATATGTATTTTTTCCTTATTTACCAACCCTACAGACCTGACAGAGAGACAGCCATGTATAAATCTCCAACCAAGTTCTCACCAGGCCTTGGTTTCATTGAAATTACGTGACATCCTGAAATGCCCCAATATGGATGAGTTTCACTGGGGTTTGGGACCCTCGTAAATAAAGTTGTGTTCAGGACTCTTTACAGTACAGGTTCTTCAGTGAGAGTATTTTTTACCCTGGGAATGATGGTGAAGATTTTGAGGTGACTGTCACAAGGCAGCCTCTTAGCCAAACTGCACACTTGTAAATTTTGATTGGTTTTGCTCTTTGTTTTTTCAGCGCTCTGCTTATAAACCCAAGTTTCCCCTACACAACAGCACAAGAGTCTGAGGGAAAAGGAAAGTTAAAACAATTTCCTCTTAGAAATCTTTTAACTTTAACTAAAAATAGTTTAATCATAAATTATGTTGTGGCAGTGTTAAATTCAGTTATTCTTACTAAAAGAGATGAGTCTCTTAAAGGAAAGTTTTGGATCTTTTTTCAGACTAAAACATCTGTCTTTAGCTGCTATTTCTGCTCTTGAGAGTTCACCCTGTGATTACAACAGATGAGGCAAATAAAACTTAAGGAGACAGTCCACCCTAGCTGATGGTGGGGGGAAAAAGAAATATTTAGCAGCGTGACTTTTGTCCCATGGACAGGCCAGAGGGACAGTTATGTCCACCTCTATCTTACAAGGATAAAGCAGAAGGGCAACTAGTTACATTTATATTATGGTACCACAATTCATCACAAAGTCATCTCCATTTGTAGCATATATATATATATATATATATATATATATATATAAAATATTCCAAAGACAGAAGAACTAAAATTTTTTTTAAAAAAAAGACCCAAGATAAAATAAATGCAAAAATTTGCCTTGCTGCAGTCCTTTGCTCACAACCCTGTCAATGTATTTCTCAGAATAGGCCACTTTCAGCTTTTCCATGTGACACTTATACTGTGAACTCCTTAGAAGCTTTATGTAAGTCAGCTTCTCTGCAGTACTAACAGAAACCTGGCTTGTCTCCAAGGTGATTTGGTATTTCAGATAACTTGGATTATGAAAACTATCAGCTGTAACACATTCACTTTCAGTGCTCAGGTCTTTGAGTTTGTGCTGTTCCCTTCCAGGGAGGTACCAGGCCACCCATCTGCACAGCTCCGGCAGTACCAGGGAGACTGCCCTGGATCTTCAGTGTGTGAGGCTCTGGCCCTGTCTGCTGGGAAAATTCTTTCAGTGATGTCCAGGCTTTTGCAATGCCAACTCTTCCTCACAAACCTGACACTTCTAGAGGAAGAGGGAGGGGGGTTTCCCGAGGCCTTTCATGTATCTGTCATGAGGACAAGTTTCTTAAAAAGGAGTAGGATTACTATAACCCATTTACAAGCCTGTTAAAAGCAAAACAGAAACTGAAATTACACATGCAATTCTGTTAATGAGAGGTTTGAGGTAACTTTGTTTTAATTCAATGACCATTTGACAGGAATGAAATCCATAGACTCAGATATGTGTTCATTTAGTCTCTTAGAGGAAATAATTTTTAAAAAGCTTTCTGAGTTTTCTTAGCCATGCCACTAACTTGAATCCCTTGATAAAAACCCAATGTTGATCTAAACCAATGTTACAAGTTAAGAGTGAAATGCTAGAAAAAGGCAGCTTCTTTACTGGAAACCCTTCATCCAAGGGCTATTTCTGCTGCACAGGCTCCAAGCAGCTGCTTCATGATATGACGTGATTATCTGAAAGGCTGTACTTTGGAGTAAAAGGAGTGCTATTGATTTTCATTTTGAAGAGTTACTGAAACCGAGGAGGAAAGGGAGTGAGGGGTTGTTAAGTTCAGGTAAAGTAAAACAGAGATAATGACAGCTGCAAGGAAAGCAAGTGGATGGGCAGCCAAAATGTCTGGCTGCCTTTAAAGCTGCATAATTCTGTACCAGCAAACTTCGGGGAAACAGACAGGTTTGTTTTCCAGGAAGAGATAATAATGTAGAAACCTCTTTCTTGTGGCTTTCTTTAATCACATGGAGGGATGGTGTTAAAAGCCAAACATGTAGAGAGACGCTCCCTTTGAACTACAAAAGCACAACTCTCCCAGACTCAGTTCACTAAACGGGCACTTTACTGAAAGTTGCAGTCACTTCTCATGTTGAGCTGACCTCCTGTACTTCTTTTAAAAACAACTATTTTAGCAGCCTTTGCTACTAAAGTACTGTCAGGACGATTCAAGTGTGCAGGGAGCATGCCACTGGAACTGACGTCAACATGCATGTGCCACATCGAATGTTTCTCTGCAAACATTTTTGAGCCTATTTGAAAAGAGTTATGCAAATCCAGTTAAAATACTTTTACTAGCTGAGTAGTCATTTCTCCAGAACTGTGCCTGGGAACATTTTGTTGATGTACACCGTAATATACTCTTTCATTTCAGATTTGTAGGTCATCTCTTGCTTCTAGTGCAGATTGAGCTGCCATTTTTTGTGTGGGAACAAATAAATCCCTGTTGTGTATTCCTTCAGTGTTTCCTAGGACACCTGCGTTCTTTGGTGCTGTGCATGCTACATCTGAAGCACCTTCAGAAAGCACAGGTGTGCCAAGTTCTGCTACAGGCAGAAAGAGGCACATGTATGACCCTGGCAGGGATCTCTGTGGCACAGATGTGCATTTCTGGTCAGTGAACAGTGAAAAAGTTAATTTGTCCTGACCCAGCCCTGCCAAGGGCTGATTCTGTTGCGTTGAGTTGAGGTGAGACCGTGTTGTGGCAGAGCAGTTGGTTTATGGCCCTTTTTGTTCCCCCTCTAGCCCTCATTAAATCCATGCCATGTTCTCCAGCCAGAAGGAGTAACCAAAGCACAGCAGACTCAGCACCCAGCCTTAGCCCACAGTCCCTGCTGCTTCCCTGCGTGGGAAGGACATCCTCCAGGGAGAAACTAACTACTGCCCTGAGGGGTTCCTCTCACAGAGCTACCCTCTTGCCTCAGGTATGAAAAAGTTTTTAAAAAGTATTCTGCAGCAAGATGAAAGGACGTAACAACTCCTATGCAAGAAAATAAGCGTACTGGCCTAAAGCCTGCTCTTTCTTTTCAGGGAATTACCAACAGGCAGATTGCAACAATCATTTTCCAAATTACAGTAACCAACCACATTTTCTGTGGAAATGATTTTGGATTCCAGTAAGTTAAAAATTACTGTTGTTTTTTCCCCTCCTTTTTTCCTTCCTCTTCCCATTTTTCCAAGAACTCAGTATTGTCTTGTATGCCTTCTTTGAAGCAGTGATGATGTGCATGTACCAGTCATCCAAAGGAAGCCTTGTCGTAGTCCCTGCATGTGCCTGCTGTTGGCCAACAGGCTTTGGTTCTTTGTGCACTCAGAAAACTCTCTGCTATTTCTTCCTCTTCTGAGGTCTGAACCTCCACAGATCATTGGAAACATTCTCTCCATCGCCAATCGCTTTTGGATCAGACACTCAGGCTCTTATTCAGCTGCAGCTCTCCCCTGAGGAGAGTGTGGTTTGTGCAAAGCTAACATTTGATGGCCCTACCCGTGAAATCACAAATTAAATCTGACCCGATGCAGAAGGTGTAGTTACCCAAATAAAACTGGCTGGTTTTCTCCAGCCCCTCAATTAGTTTTTGCACAAAAGAAATTTTTTGTGTTTTAGGAAGAACTCAAATTTTTTTGAGATTTCTTTGAAAATCAGTTTTGTGGTCACTGTCAACTTTCTGCAGCAAATTCAGTGAGAATTTTTCCTGCTTTGAAATATTTTTTGATTAGTCAGTGACGTGTTTTTTCTCTTGGGCAGTCTTTCATTTTACTCCATAAGTATTCAGCTTTAATTACAGCTATTTTGTTTTATTTTGGGATTGTTGGTTGGTGTTTTGGGGTTTTTCTTTTGCTATGAAATGTAAATTTAGTATTTAAAGTTTCAACTTTCCCCTTCTGGAGAATTAAGAGGTAGGACATTTGTACTCAAGTTTTTCTTCGGGATTTTCATATCAGTAAGGTACTTTCTGCAACAGAATTAGCAAAATCAATCACTTTACATGTTTTCTGGATCCTACGTGTCACATTATTAATAGACTCTGAATGATTTCTCTCAGCTATGGGATATGTGTTTTCAGTTCAGCATTTTATTTCCAGTCTGATTCTGCCAAACTCAACAGCAGGTTCCTGCAACAGTTGTCTAGTGACTCTGGTCTGGAATGAGAAGTTTGTCATTTATTGATGTTCTGCATGATGGGTTTGCCAGTTTTGGTACACAAACAGGAGCTGGCCCATCCCAGCCACGTGCTCCTGCTTCTGCTTTGCACCAGTTCTCACATTTCTTGGACACTTCTTCTTAGCCATTTTTTCTCCTTACTGTGACATGACTGGATTTTTTTCCCCCCCTAAAACAGCAAGCTGTTTTGGCTTTAGAGGAGTCCAAGAGCCACCATAAAGGATCCACCATAGGATTCCATGGCCCAGGAGCAGGAATGGAGAAAGGCCAGGTTGGGGGGGAAGCTGCTGGATTGTCTCAGCTGTCTATGACACCACACTCTTGAGTTGTTTAGAAAACACTGTCTACATTGTTTCTGTCATGAAAAATACACAGCCAGCAGCCTTCTAGTTTCTGGGTCACCAAAAAAAAAAAAAAAAAGATAAAATTATAGAGAAAAATTTCACTTTCAGGAATTCAAAATATGCATTGGGACTGGTTTTACTTTACCAGACTTGAGCAGTTTTGATTTAGAGCAACTCAAAGAAAGGTTATACTGGCTGTTGAGGGTCCCAGCTACTTGGACTAAGTCCTTAAGGTTACCTTTAACTCTTTCAAAGGTAAACGTAAGGTAAGGGGTGGGGACAACATAAACAGTATGGATGAGTGTGCTTTTTCAGAGCTTTTTTTAACCTGCTTACCAGTTTCAGCTTGGAGGATCAACCACTCAGTTACAAGAACAGACCGAGGGCACTGCAGTGTTTGTGTGGGAAGTGGAAAGAATTATCTGCTCCAGCTAGAAAGAGGAGTAGGATCTGCCATGTGTGAACGGTTAAAGGAATTACCTTACAGGTCCTTGGACGAGATGAGTTCCTTTTTCACTTTCCATGAGTAAATGCATTTGGCCTACCAAGTAAGGGCTTCAAAGTATAACAAATCACCATTTTAAGGAAAATCATGGAAATTTCACATGGCAACATCATAATGAGTGCATGGGCACCACTTTCCCAATGGTAACTGTTTCCATCATTACTTTCAAACCGTCCAGCAGTCTCTGCTTTGGTTCTCACTTACCTGAGTATATTCGTTGGCCCAACACACGTCTTTGTGTGCTCACACCACACCCACCTCCTCTGTTTTGCTTTCCCCTAGCCACTAGCAGCATATGTTTCAGCTGATACGGGTGCCCCCGGGACTCTTTCTATCAGCTTGTTCATGGCACAAAGATTCAAGCTTGCCAGGCAGTAACTGGGTTGCTGCATTTAGACCATTATCAAAATGACTAATGCCTGCTGAGAGCCTGAGTAGGTTGGCTCAGAACCAGCTCCTCCTGTACTACAGAACTTCTTATTCGTGCCAGTATAGGCACAGGGTGAGAAAGTCTGCCTACCCCTGTCCTTTGCTGTCATCCAGCTCCAGCAAGTCTGTGCTTGCCCCCTCCCACTAGGAAGGGACAGGGCAGATTTCACAACTTGGGTAACAACAATTTTGGAAATCACACAGGAGGAGAGACACAGGGCAAAGCCATAATAGTTTCCTTATAGAGCTCTTCTTGGGAAGAGGAGAGAAATCCTCCACTTTTACTTACAGGTGAGGGCATGATCCCCTTCCCCTACCACTGTATTTTCCAGCTTTTTGAGGGTGAAGGAGTCAGGACAGCCACCCTTGTCACTTTTTCCTGTCTCTTCCTTGCTTACTTGCAGCCTGGTTGCAATGTAGGAGTTTTACAAGGCTTCTGAAGCCAGCAGAGGTTTTTTTAAGAGGACTCCCATCCTCCAGATTGTCTGTGACAAATACTCTGTAATTGTCATTGGGTTGAAGAGAAGCCAAATGGTGGAGAAGAGAGAGTGGGGTTGTGACATGATTTCCCTGTGTTGCCTCTGTGGAAAGTTCTCTGCAAAGCCTTGTTTTTTCATGTAGAGCAACTGGGCCCCTTTCTGCAGGAACTGTAGCTAGGTATTGATCAAAAATCCGGCTATTAGAATTATGCTATATTAGTGGAAATTAATACACAAATTTTTCTCTGATTCCCAGGCAAATAATTTTTCCAAGAGATTCAATAATCAGATGTGCAAATCTTGACCCAGATATTACTATGGTTTTTAGCTATGTCCTTTGGACTTGTCAAAATAAAACAAAAGAAAGAACAAAATCCTGACATGAAATCTCAGTGTTACTCATATCAAGTGCTAAAAATCAGAACAGAGCCTCTAAGCATCTAAGCACTGGCAAGCTCCTGAAATATAACAGCCACCACATTCAAGTTTGTCACTGGTGAGGTGGCAAATGGAAGACTAATGTTCTGGTCTTCAGACTGTTTCTCCTGAATTAGGCCATGCACTTTCTGTCTGTGCAAGAAGAATTGGCGAGGACGCATTTTGAACTTTCTTGTACTCCAGCACCTGAATTTTCTGTCAGTACTAATACCCTGCTTCTGTTACTGTCAGAGCTACTCAGGTAGAACTGACTGGTGCAGGCCAGGTGATGTTATGTGATGGGTCACAGAGTGAATCTTTGTACTGAAATCAAGACTCTTGATTGTGTGTAACATGAAAGTCCTGATGTAGTAGTTGTATTTGCCAAGACTTCTCCTTCCCCCAGCAGCCAAACAGATCCAGTGCCAGGAGTGGATTTGGTTTCAGTCCTTGCTGCCTCCCTCAGAGGTGAAGGTCCTGCACTACACAGGCTTCTGTGGCAGAGGGGATGGCACTATGGCCTGTGAAGGCTGTGCAATAGTGGGGTATCCCTAGGGCATCTCTGGCTGAGCAGAAGAGAGCAGGGGAGGTCTGCAAGCTGCTGCTCCAGTTGCTTCTGTGCCTAAGAAATCCTGTGATTTAGTCATTGCTCCAGAAATATTTCTGAATTTTATTTGTTCACTGTTAAATCCTTATTCCATCTCCTATGCACACTCCTATGCAGTTTCCAGATGCTTTATTTATTTTCCTGGACTTACTCCTGGGTTATCAGCTCTATTTCCTAAAGTGGCTGAGCCAAAGGTCACAGACTGGAGTATTTCCAAAGCAGGACTAGTGTTTGCAAGTCTGAGCTCTAAGTTGATCATATATTTCCTTCACTTAGACTTACGATAAAATTAGTAAAACTGGACCGGATTTCAAATATTGACTAGTTCATCCTCCTCAGATCTCTTTGTATTGAACTATACAGAGCAGAAAGCATGAATTGATGAACAAAGCAGAAACTGAGTTCAGTGGAAAGATGGTTGCTCCCCTCCCCCCCCATAACAATAACATTAGAAACTATTTTTTGATGATTCTCTTTCCCTTCTCAGCCCTTAATTTCCTGGAGGATCATATCTGACCAGCAAATTTAGATGGCTGTGACTGTGAGATATGTTCTTTAACTGTGGTAGTGCTGGTGTAGTTGTTTTACAATAAATGTGTCATTTATTGTACATCCTGCATGGAATGCCATTGTTTGTTCTGTTTAGATTTTTAACCATTATGTCTGTTTAAAATGACATTAATAGCAAACAAGATTACCACATATGATTTAGCTGTTAGTAGTTACCAAGAGGAGATAATATTTATGCCAGCTTTTTCATGGCAGGTCAATTATTTTGTTAGCACAGGCAAGAGTATATTTGTATTGTGCAACTTTTCCTAGGAACTGAACTGTACTGGAGAACAGGAAGTCATGGGAAGCCAGATGGACTTGAATTAAAAGGAAGGGATTTGTTTTCCTTGTGTTTGGATGTTAGTGCCATGTGATTTACTGTACAATCTTTACTTCTTATTATGCAACTAGGCAAAAGAAAAACCTGCAGAAAATTAGAGTGAATGGACTGTACCTATTCTTACTTGGAATTTAGTTTCTTTTCTCCTAATCAGTTTTGATATGGTGCCATGTGGTCTCCACAGGTCAAGCCTCTAGATTCTGAACAAAATTTCAAGGTGCCATTTTAAAGAACTTCCTGAGCTACACTTGGCCAAAGCTGTCCTAGTACAAATGGACAAATGGTCACATAACCCAACAGAGAGTAGTTAAAATTCAGCCAGTTCTGTATATTTTAGAACTACTGAGACCAAGCTACTTCCATAATCTGCCTGCTACATAAACACTTTATGACTCAGACTGGGGGAGTTTCATAAATACTTTGCTAATGGTTATTTATGCCTTAGGAAGGTGCTTAAAAGGTGTCGCTTTCTTCTTTTTTCCCTCTTCAATCAGCACATTATCTTAAGTGTACATTGTGGATTAAACTTGAATAAAAGGGATTACATTCATTTCAGCTCAAGCACTGGATGCTGTTAAAACTGACTTGCAGTCAGTTTTATAAATAAAATAATTTAGTCCAATAAAATAATAAAGTCCAACAAAAAAAATTGGGCTAACAGTAGCATAAATTGTATGGAAAATAATTGGCTTCTTCAAGTCCTTAATAAAGGCTCAGGCCTTCACTGTTGTCAGTGGAAGCAGAGCAGTTTTGGACTATGCTGGATTACATAAGAGGCCTGAATCTTAGAAGCTCTAAATTTGGTGTAGAACTGTTCTGCACCTGAGACTCCATTTTTGTAATGGAGATTAGAGCTGGCATGAGAACTTGTGAGAACCACCTGTATCCTCTTGCAGTTTTTATTCCCTGTGCAATTCTTTCAAAACCTAGCTCATAGTTTCTCTGGCTCTCTCAAATACACTACCTCCTTCCAAAATTTCACAGTCTTCCAGAATGGAAGAAATGGATTTTCTCTGGCATGCTACAGTCGTCCCATATTTCACACATAATTTTTCTTTAGAAAGAAGAGATTTTCTTCCAAAGTTACTTTTCAGCTCAGGTCTGTTGATTTCACTAGAGATTGAATTAGGCCCCTTTAATTAGGCCCTGAAGTCCACTGGCTGTAAATTAAACCTGGCATTTGCTTCAAGCTAGCCCTGCAGTTATTTTTTTGTTCCCCCAATGGCCAACACTCAAGATACAACATTCATGGAATTACACATGCACCCATAAATTCACTCAAAGCCTATTTATACCAGCTTGGAATGTGTCCGTGGGTTGTGTTTAGCATTTATATGCAATTGCCCTTGGGCTTCAGCTGGGATTGTATTCAACATTAACAGATAATAGCTGATGTACTGCAGACTGTGTGCAGCAGTCAGCTCTTCCCCATCATGAATCAGAAGTTCGTGTCTGGCAGATAAACTGTAGTATTTTAAACTCCAGGGGGTCAGAAGAGATTGTTCTTCCCCACTAGAAATGTCACTGCTAAAACCCATCTGAGCTTCCAGGCCCAAAGCATATTTTGGGATGATGTAAAATGTGCTTCATATTAAAATCACTGTCTTCTTAAACCTATATTGAAATTACAAAGGAAATGAGATATGTAGGAGAGCGAGGAGAAGATAATACGGCTGAGAAAGGCAGCCCTGGACTGTGTATCCTCAGTTGATACTTAGTACACAGACATAGCCTTACCTGTACTCTTCACTTGTGTCTTTTAATGCAGGTTTGGAAGTTCTAAGCTAGTTCAGTATCAGTGATTGAAATTGTCATTGTGTTCACCTTGGCAGTGAGGTTGAGTATGGTCTTGCACACAGTGCATAAATTACACTTATCAGGAAGAAAGATTACCTAGGTTTAATTAGTTCCAAAGCATAATAAAAAGATAGTGCAGGCTGTGCAGCTCACAAGGATAGTGTCTTCCTCATCAGACATATTTGCTTTAAGGGTAGATATAAAATAATACTTGGATACATGAGAAAATAATCAGCAAGTATTTCTTGATACCTAGCTAGGCCTTTGTACTTCTAGTCCCTAGAGATAAAAACTCTTCCTAAATACATTTGTGTATTACAGTAAGACTTCCAGGACTTGAGCATGCACTGATAAGGAAGTGAATGCATGGGGAGGTTTATAGTCTCAGAGTTTGTATCAAGAGACTTTTATTCCACTGTCAAAAAGATGTGAAGTTTGTTGTTGTTTCAGCAGGGCAGCTGTAAAAGGACTAGAAAGAGAATAGGCCTTAATGAACTAAAAAATAAGCCAAACCTCTCTTTACTGAGTACTCTATTACTGAGACACTTGTAGTGCTGTCTAATGGTCAAAAAAAAAAAAAACAAGATGGTACATATTCTGTTATGTGCTGTGAAAATCAATCTAAATTATCCATACATTTAAAAGCTGGGGGGAGATTACAAAGTAAAGTAGTATGACATATAGAATAATTTGCTGGCAGAGTCCACAATGAAACTCAAACTATATAATGCAAGATTCCAGAATCACAGGGCAAAAGAAAATTTCCTTGTTTGGAGTTCAGAGTCCTAAGCCTCATTTCCGTAGCACTTCACCCAAGGGCTGGATTTCCATTCTTTCCTATTTTCTTTTCCTATCCCAAGTACTTGTGTGCCTAAGTGGATCATCCTTTGTGCCTTACAGCTTCAGCAGGCCCTGATGTTTCACATTCCTTTTTACTCTCTGCTCCTGAAAGAAAAGCTGGCCTCCTTTATTTGCATTTTATTTGCATGTTCTCCAGAGAAAATCCCTCTGACCAGTATGTACATGGCTCCTATTCCTAAAATTCACAGCCAGAGTGGTATGTAGGCTATTCTTTCAACTTTGCATATTAGAACTTAGCAAGTGTTCCAGGTGTGCTCTGAACGAAGCTGAAAGTCCTCAGAACTGTGCTGTCCCTGGCACAAAGTTGAAGACATTTAGTCTCACCAGTGCTTGAGACCTTTACAGCTGCAACACACAAATTATGTGAGATGTTCTTATTTAGTTCCCAAGGACAAGTGACACTGCAGCCTGCTGAGAAATCCCTTAACAACATCCCTAAATGGCAATGTGACCTGGACCATGACAGTCATGGCCCTAAAGACAAACAGGGTAGCTGAGAAGGTCACCCACACCAGCCCATGAAGTGTTTACGGTGTCTGGCTTCTCAGGCTTTAGAGGAAGATGGAGGAATCACTGTCCCTGTATGCAAACACTCATTTCATCTCTGAGCATCCTTCTAGACTCTTGTTGTCTCAGTTATCCACTCCAGAAGGGAGTGAAGTGCTTTGTTCCGAAGGGTGAGGAGTTACAGCAGCACGTGCACATCTCAGTTGTTGAGACTGCAGCACAGCAGTGCTCCAATACCCTACATGAGCCTTGGGGTGCTTTAGATAGCTCTGCCCCCTGGGCCAGTAGTGATTTCTCTGTCGGGTCAGAGACTTCTGTCATTGCAGCCTTTTTTCCTTTTCTTTACTGACCGTAAACTCAGAGGAATCATTGTCAGCATAGCTGACAAATTAGAAGAACAATATTGGTTGTAAATGCCATTGTACACCGGAACCTTTGTAATTAGCATCCATAGAAAGGAAAACTGTAGCAAACTCAGGTTGAACAGCAGGTTGATGGCACGTTCTTTTATCACAGCTCAGCCTGACACAGCCTCAGCTTGTTCTGTGCATCAACAGTAATGAGAAAATTTACAGCAGCCAGAAAACCTGGTATGAAAATCGAAATTACATTGCCAAATGTACTGGCCTGAGAATACTGGAACTGAAAATTTTTCTTTAAGAAAGGCACCATCTACTTTGCATATAATTACACAAATATGGTGCATGCTGAACACATACAACAGTTAACAGGTACGTGATACGTTGCAGAGCTTGGGCTACAAGAGTGTACTTGTGCTCAGGACTACTGTGCTGTTGTAATGTCTGTGAAAAACTTCTGTTGGCTGCCAGTTTTACAGACATTGACAAGAATTTTCTCCTTTTCCTACAGAAACATAATGTTTTCTGCTTTTTCAAAACAAAAAGACCTGCATTTGCATAAGATAGTGAATTACACAACACATTTAGTCTTAGGCCAGCGATGGATTTACCGTTAATCACGTAATTGTTGACTGACTGTGAGAGATTAGATAAAGAAGATTCTGTACTTGTAAAGGGAAGATCCTATCTCAAGCTGAAAAAGGCTTGAGGTACTGAAATGTAGTTTCAGTTTATTTTAAACAGAAAGCAGTTGTATATAATATTCATAAAGCTTTCACACCTCATTTCATTTTACTTCGTACAGCTGGCCTTGCTGGGAACTAGGGAGAAATGTGGAGAAAGGTTCACACAATGTCTTTTAGGCACCTAGTTGGCAGGTCCTGGCAGTTATGCAATTTTCTGAAAGCTTCTGATTTTCATCTTATTCAGCTGTTTAAATTAGCTGGTGTGAACAACTTACCTGGTGAGAGCAAATGGGAATGTAAGAGTGATAGAAAAAAAAATAATTTCTGAAACATTTGTCAAAGCTATTTCTGAACAGATTGTGTATGCAGAATAGATGCCAGAAAAGTCTAGCAAGAAGGTTTATTGTTTTTTATCTGGGCAGAGCTAAGAAAGTAGCTACTAATCTTACTGGTTGTGTAGCAGATGTATCTCCCAAATTCATCCCAATGATAATGTTAAAGAAATACCTATCCTCCTTCAGTTTCATGAGTCTCTAGGATATACCAGTTCCATCTCTAGATCTCTCTGGACTGTCTGAACACTGATGGTACACAGGCAAGTCAAGAAATAACCAAATAAGACTATTACACTGAGTGTTACAAAATCAGTAAGCCTCAGTCGAGTCTCTGTTGTAACGTTTTGGGGACAATATTTTATGTTCGTTTCTGTTTTCAGTGCTCAGTTTGGGAACCAGAAGTTGTTCAAATCCCAGAGAGGATACCTAAAATCTCAGCCTGAAAGTTCAATCTGACTCAAATTCCAGTAATAATTAGTTTCTGCTGTAGGGAAGTTGATTTGGGGAAAGTTTGGTTTGGGTGAAAATGGAACACGGTTACCAGTTTCAGTTTGCGGGGCACAGGGTTGATTTGCACATGCTCTGCAGAGCTGCAAGGAATGGGGGTAGGAAATTGCCCAGAACCTTGTGTAGACACAGCATCAAAACGGAGCACCCTCAGCCTTCGAGTTTGTTGGGGCTTTATCAAGTAAGAGATCTTTGTGATGCAATTATAGCTCTTGCATTTAATTTTAAAAAGATAATTACTGTTATTTAATAAAACTGTCTGTAGAAAAGTCAATCTTTCCCCTGGAAATTGATTTCAGTGGAGCTAAAATTTTTACTACAGATGTTTGGATGTTCTGATATGCAATCTAATATGGTCAAAATTTCATTTTTTTCCACAATAAGTGTAAATGTGACCAGAACAGATTTACTGAGAGAAATAATGGGTCTGCGGTATCCTCTGTATCTCTTTAAGAGTGATGACTGGATTTACCATTCTTCTATGTGACTGGGAGCTACAAAGAATAACTGAAATTAAGAGTAACTGAGACTAAAATGACAACAGAAAGGTGATCCTACTTTGCGTTGCTAATATTGTGAAGAAGAACAGAATGAAAGAAACTGGGCAAATGGGGATTGTGGCACAGTTATTTGCTTTATTCTGTTTGCCTTGTATTCCATCTTCACAGTGTATCTGCTCCTCTCATAGCTGAAGACTATAGAGTAATTGTTTTGCTATGCACAATCATCTATGATTCTTGTCTTCAATAGCTACATCCAAAGCATGTCACTGAGCTGCAGACAGAGGGGAAATACTTCTGGTATGTGGCTAACTCAGCCATCTGTCAGTCAGTTTATATTCTCACTCTTTGGCCTTTCCTGCTTTGCCCTACTTGAGCAGTGGTTTGTGTGGGAGAAGTTGGGCTTCTCTTTATGCTTCCTGCTGGTCCGTGTTTCTGTTATTCCATGGTGACACAAGGAGCAAATTGGACTAGGGTGTTGCAAATTTTGCTGCTGTACTGGGGAACAGCTGTGGAGGAAAACTACAGATCCAGTGACAGGATCTGAGTTATGCAGAAGTATGACAACAGACAAGTCAGAGGCGATGACATGGGCAGTTGTTAGCTTACACTTTGCACCGAAAGCCATGTAGAGTCCAAATTAAATCCCTGTTACTCTGCCTTTGTATCAAGTCAGTGGAATCAATGAATACATGCATTGCTCACACAGCTATTGGCACTGTGAATGGAGAGGGCAGGAGAGTCAGGGCCTGAATGCCAGCCCAGCACAAGAGAAAGAGCTGACCCTGGATCTGAGCAAAAGGTTCAGGAGATGGATGTGCTGTTCAGCAGAGGATTCAGTATGAGCTGGGTGAAGAGTATTGATGGCTAGATACGGGCAGCATATTGCCCTAGGGGACACTTTTTTTCTTGTCTGTTGAAAATAGCATCAGTGCTGACTGCAGCTGAAGCCTCACTTCTTGTAAATGACTTCAATCATAACAGAATTAGTGTGACCACAGCCTCAGAGCGGGACGGCCCTGCTTCGCGTTCAACAAGCTCCTCCTCCTGAGCATTCAGTAGCTCTCCACAGCTTAAATAAGCAGCTTTCTGAACATCTACAGGTCTATTAATTGGCTCTGCTCGTTAGCAAGTGCTTTACAGCTGCTGCATTGTATGTAATTTAACCTACTCTGACAGTAAAGGTGTTTCAGTCTGAAAGGCGAGGAGGCCTCAAGCCCTTCGGCCTGTGGAGTCCCAGGAGCAGGGTTGGGTCCAGCAGGGCCCTGCTCAGAGCCCACCCTGCTGCTCTGGGGGACACAGGGTCCTGTGGATGACACAGCCATGCTGCAAATGGTATTATTTTAAAGCTGTCCCGTCCCCACTGTAAATATTGCAGCCTTTTCAAAAATGGGGCTTTGCTGTGCTCCTCAGTATGGCTCAAATTCTCCCATAGTCCTTTAACAGATTGGCTGTTTACTTCACTTTTCGGCCGCAGTCAAAAGGTCAGAGGAAAGAGCTGGGTGAGAGGGGAAGGGACTGGAATCACCACTCTTCATGTACTGTTTAGCAGGAGGGATTAAAATCTCTTGTGTGTTTCTATTGCTTTAGGGGCAGAGTACTGCGAATTCCCTATTTGACCTTGCTGGTGCTTTAATAAAGCTGAGGATGAGAGATTTGACAGCTGAAATTACTACAAAAATCTTCAGGAGATTCCTGCTGTGCTCTTCAGATGTGACACCACCCTTAAATCAGTGTACACAGGTGAACTGACATTTTAGAGAGCCCTTCATTTGCTCTTACAGAGGGAAATTCAGAGTGACATTGTGAACACACATACTGTGGTTAGGATTTCCTTGTTGCTTTGGAGCAACCTACATATACTTACTAGAAGGAGGATCTGCCTGGCCACTGTATTGTATGCTGGGGAGAGAGAGAAAGAGAAGGAAAGGAAGGGGAAGAAAAATAAGGCAGGTAAAGATAATGTAATTTAAAAATGCAAGTCAGCTTTGTCTCCTCTTTACTTAAGAGACATTTTATAGAATTCTGACCTTCTTGTCCTTATTAATAGTTTTGGTTATATTTTTTTCTGAGCTATTCCGTATTTGCATTTCATATTAAAGACAAAATGAAGATACTTAGGCATCTCATGTGGGAGGATATGGCTTATTTCTGCTAAACTTATTCTAAAGCAATAGAAGAGAGAGAGAAAGGAAATAGGTTTGTTTCTGCCAGGAAGAAAATGAAATGGGCTCAACCCTTACGTTTTTCATTCCAGGCCTCTCAGTGGAAGCCCCTTCCTGTATATCTAGATCTAGTTTTGCTTGGTTTTACCAGAGGTAGCAGAGAACCTCCTAAATTATTACATTGTGCTTGTTCTACCACTAATGCTGTCATGTGGACATTCTTCTGTGTAGCAGGGCAAGAGCCATTAATTTGGGGCCTGAAGGGTTAAAAGATATTAGTGGGGAGCTGGAAAAAAAAGAATATGGGAAAGGGATAAAAATCTCTGCTGACAGCAAACCAGTTTGGCAGCCTTCACCCTACAAAGACTTTTTTTTCCAATTTAAGAGTGCTATTCACATTCAGGCAGCAGCTTTGCTCCTGTCTTCTATCTGCTGCATAGAACAGCATTCACTACTTCCCAAATTTATATCCTTGCAGCTTCTGTGGGAAAATGCATCATTTGGCAACTAATTCCAGCTTTAGAATTAAGCAGAAATGCTGTCTGCTGTTTTAGGACTGATCCAAAGAGCATTTTTAGGGAAACAACACACCAGAAACTCACATGATACTGCCTGTGTGTTCTTTTTCCCTTTTTTCACAATGTCCAATCCACTGAGTGATCCTTAGTCATGTCTGAGGAGGAAACCTACTTATTCCAAAGAAACATCAATGAAGTAAGAGCTGATTTGGTAAATATTAAACAAATGATTCAGTAAGGATCACTACAGAACATACACTCAGTGTTGCCTAAAAGTAGTGGCTTAATCTTTAAAAGGAATGTGAATTACAGCAGGGGGAGAGACCTTTTATCTCCCAGACTCTGAAGATTACTTCATTTACTGCTTGCAGTTCCTGTAAGCACTGTAGATCTGAGCTGATAGAGTACATTTCTGTGAAAGACTCTGTGCCTTCTTTGAAGTGATTTGGTTCAGCTGGTTTTCTAAGTCAGCTTTTCATGGATTTCAGGAAATGCTCGAGGGAGGGGAGAATCACTTTCTCATAATGCAGGTGACATTTTGCCAAATCAGGCATCTCAAGTCATTCACAGTTGCAGTTCTGGAGGCACTGTTTCTGCATTTCATGAGCAGATGGAAACAGAACAGTCTAATGTAGTTTAGCTTTCTCTGAATGCAGTTTAGCCACTAGAAATTACAGCTGCAAATGTAGAGGCTTATGCTCTCTGGATCCTGTCATGGAGCTAAGTCATAGACTCTTTTAACATGTCAAATTGTGCTCTGTAGATCAGGAGGAATTTAAGATGAGAAACATCTTTTTACGTCTAAGGATGTCTACACCTTTGTCCTTTTGTGTATGCCAATTTTCAAAGAGAACTAAGCTATCCTTTCCCCAATGCACCACAATGATACAGTGTTCACAGACTTTTAAAGTGTGTGAAGAGCATTTCTGGATAGTTTTATTTTTCCCCACTGAGGTTCATAGGGTTTGGTTATGTCAGACAGCAACCTCTTCTAGCTTAGGGCCTTGTACCTTTCAACAGAAGTAAGTCAAACCATAGTTGGTGCAGTTTGCTCAGCCAAAGGTTTGATTTACTCTATCAAAAACTATGCATCACTGCAGTCTCAATACATTGTCCCTGCTCTCATGGATTTAGGAGAGAGATGGATTCCTGGGCAGATTCACCCTGAGTATATTTTCTACTGCTTGTACCTTTCTGTTGTAGGCTTTTGCAGGCAGGAATCCCCTGCCTGCTGGACTAGCACGAAGACGAATTTGATAGGGCAAAGAAGCAGGACCACGTGGAGACCTGTCTGCAATTACACACTCAGTTACACAATTTGACTGTCAGCAGGATAGGTGCCAGAGCCTTTAAACTAAAACCAGAGATGCTATTTTTTTTAAAAACTGTGACAATAAAGTTTATTATGTTAATATCATTAAAAATATTATAAAATAATAAAATATTCTGCTTGGCAGAAAAATTATGCCAGGGTTTTAAAACCCCAGGTTTGTGCAAACAGTTTTTGTAAACATAAGAAGTCAAGTGTTCAGGTTCCATCACAAAATACAGTAAATTGCTACAAAAATAAGTTTGCTCACTGTCAAACATATTTAAAAACCCAGGAAGCTGGATTTCGTTACACATCTCTAATGGTTCCCTATACAGTTAATGCTGCACTTATATCTGAAATGGGAAGGATTTCAGATAGTCTTTTAAAACAGGATTGAGTGGAATCTGATTTAAGTTCTCTCTTCCAAAAGTCTTCACGATGCTTTTCCGGCAGAGCTCCTGCAGCGGCTGCACCCGGACTTTGCGCAGGGGGGTAACCAGTACCTTCCTCGGGGAGCTTACGTAATGTTCCAGCAGCTTAAAAAGACAGTCAAAAGTCTCTTTGCTGCCATCCAGGCTGAAACGCCCAGTCTGAAAGTTAATCCGGATACTGGTGGGCCCAGTTGCAGTCTTAACACTGATAGCAAAGAAGCAATTCTTTTGTGTGCTGTCCCTGATGAGGAAGGTACCCTCGGGCTCAGACTTCAGCTTCTCGTGGGCAGCACTGACAGTCAGAGGCCCCCAGTAGAAGCCACAGGCATCCAACAGGCTGCTGGCTCGAGTGATGCTACTGAAATCCGCTTGGGAGCGAAAGGTTCGGAAGTGTGTGTTGCCCTGTGCCTGCACAGTGCCGGGCCGGCCGGGGCCCTGGAAGCCTCGTGCCTGTGAGTGATCTCGTGCAGGAGGGTCAAGAAGCCGTCTTGGGTCTGCTCCAAGTGCATTATCTGCTGACACCTTGCTGTGCGCTACCATCCTACAGCCGAGAGCAGCGGATGCGGTCTTCCATAGCGTCAGCAGCTACGGCAGGGCGGCCTTCCAGCAGCTATTCTGAAATGCCAAGGAGAGACATCATGTGAGACAAATCCCCAGGAACAAACGGCTGCAATCGCTGAATGACCAACTCTTCCATTGATACACCTCCCACCCATTATGAAATAATAAAATATTCATTTTCCAATTTACACCAGGTAAACAACTGCTCGCTTTCTGACAAGATTAGCAGTCTATCAACTATGGCAAAGTCCAAAGCTCCAAAAATATTTAGCAGGGATCGTTAACGGCTACAGAAGATAATACAGTTTCCCTTCTGTGAGCCACTTTCAGGGCCAAGCAACTCAAACGACTGCTTTATGAGAAGTTCTCATGTACACTGTCTCCCATTCTCAAGTTTTTACAGAAGAAATCAACAAGGTTTTACAACTGAATTATCAATTTTTCTTTCCCCAACTATGACGTCAGAACTCAGCAGACAATGTTGTTATTTGTTGCATTGTGTTAAAAAAAGAAAGTGGGTGAAGGCTGTGTTTCCAGATAATTGGGGAAGAGAGTGAGGTGAGGTGCCATTGTACGACTGAAGTGTAACTTGTAGAGGCAGCCTGTAACACGGTCAATTTACACAGTAATCCCAAAACTTCTTTCCTCTCTCCTGTTAACCTGAGGCTCAGCCATAAAAGGCAATTTCCATTCCCCCAAGTTTCCCTCGGGACAGCAATGCTACAACCTACTAGCTTATACAAATCAACCTCTGTGAACCCTTAAAGCATTACTCCACAGTCTCTCTCTCTCTCTCTTTTTTGTATTACATGCACTTTAAGTGGTCCTATCTAAATTGCTTCCTATTGATATATCTTTCAGCATGAGGGACTAAATTCATCCCTCGTGTTACTTCAAAGGAATTAGCAGTGCTGCACCAGGAATGAGTTTGGCCTGAAATGTCTGCCTCTGACAGTGTGGTTCAATACATCTCCGCTGGCTGCCTTGACCTTACTGGCAAGCATAGATTTTAGGATTTATCCCTATAGTCAGATATAGATCTGCAGCAGCAGCTTGTTGAGAAACCTTGAAGGATTCTCAGAAATGAATCCCTCAGCCGTTTCACAGTTCAGGGTAACATGCTAATGAGGATTTCAAAGAAAGCATGCCGCCGGATTCCTGTCTGTGCTAATTTAACAATTTGATGTTTGGTTTCATTTAGGTCTTATTACCTCCTCAAGCAGCTGCGAGGGTTATAAAATCCTTAAGCTGGCAAGAAACAGGCTGAAAGTAGCATTGGGCTTGCTTTGCGCAGCAGAAGGAAACTGATGCCAGTTTTTCCAACTACTGGGCCAGGATTATCACCCAGTATTTAAAGTTAAAAATTCAGTTTCAGGACACCCTGGGGAGAAATAAGCACTAAGCCCGAGATCTAAAAATCAAAGGGCTCTCTAGCAGAAGCCGTAGGGAGCCAAGCGAGAGCTTGCAGTGCCTTTCCAAAGAGCACAGAACAAACAGGGGACATGCAAGTCTTCGGAGCCCGAAAACCAGCGCAGGAATCTGGGGCAAGGGTGCCAGACTGAGGCGGAGCGGAGCCTTCGGCGGGGTCCGGGGCCCGGCCCGGTTCGACCCGGCTGGTCCCGGCGGCGGCGGGGCCGTGCGGGCACTGCGGGCCCGGGGCTGCCCCGGCTCCCACCGCCGGTGTGGGGCCCTGCAAGCCCCGCTGCGTGTTCGGTTTAGTGCTTATCCCACTGTTTTACACCAGGCACGACAGGTCTGTCTGAGCACGGACACTGAGCCAAAAAGGAGGGGAAAAAAAATATTTAAAAAAAAAAGAATTTAAAGGGCGAAGACCCCCGAAGCCACCACGCTCTTGCACATCTGTCAGGGCTCCTCCTAAATCTGATCTCATCGGACTGCGGCGCCCGAGCCTTTCGGTGCACGTCGCGGTTCGCGAGGACCCCCCGGGAAAGAGACCCTCCCTTACCTCGGGGCGCCGCGAGTGGGGGCCGTCCCCGGAGGGCAGCACACGCTGCCAGTCCCAATCCTGCTGCTAGTCCTGGTCCTGGCCCCGGCGGCCGGCCGAGCATCCTCCGGCGGGGGCCCTGCCTGGCGCCGCGGCGAGCCGGGGCTGCCGCGGGGCGGGCGGGGGGCGGGCGAGCGGCACTTCCAGCGCTCTGGGGCTGCACCTCGTCCTGGCTTGTATTTAAGGCGGCGGTGCTCAGCTCGGCTCCTCCCCCGCATTCTCGGAAAACACGCGGCCTCTGTTCACTTTCGCTTTCCCAAAGAGTTTGGTGGCACTGAGCCAGCGGTACCACCGGCCCCGGAGAACGCCCCGCGGGCTCCCCGCCCCGCCGCTGGGGATGCTCTTCGACCTCTCTTCTCATGTCCGACTACGTCTGGGTTTACTCTTTTCTTGCTTTATTTTTTCGGACAGCCCCGGCGGAGCAGGCAGTGGCCGCGGGCACGGCCGAGAGGTGCTGCGGGGGAAATGCGAGCACGGAGCGCTCTGAGGCCCCAGGGAGGCGAGGGGACACTAGAGGTAGGTGATGGATGAGGCTCTGACTGGCAGCTACCTCAAAACGTGGCGGGGGCGGGGGGGAGACGGCAAGAAAAGCAAGCAAGAGACTAATGGGGGGAGGTTTAACGTGAAAATAGCTGCTCTCCTCAGAGCTAACAGGTCAGCGTGGACAGAAGAGGTGAGAGGACTTAATGTATAACTTGAATGTCCAAGAAAGGACAAAATATTAGACCAATAATCACAAAGCGAGAAAAGCATTCAGAGAAGCTCATGATCCCTCCACTGAGAAGACTTTAAAGATGATAAATTGGGGTTTGAGTTTTCAAAGCAGAATTTCCCTGGGGTTTTCTGCAGAGTAATCAGAATTAAAAGTAACTGTTTAAATCGCAGCTGTATTTATAGCTTTGCCAGCAGCCAGTGCAGGAGACTTGGAATGCTGTTCTGCTCACCCAGGAGATTTGAAACCTCAAGTACCACACCAGTGTCTTCTGTGCTCCCTTAAGCAGGCCCAGTAAAGTGTGCTTTCTTCCAACGAGGATGTTCCTTAAAGTAATAACCAACACGTTTTAAAGGCCAAGAAGTTTCCCTGCAGTTAACATGATGTTATGTGACAATGAAAAGGAAATGTCTCTATCAAATGATTAAGGGGAGAGGGGCTGGCAAGGCCTTGTGAGTTGTCCTTTGGGATGAAGTTGAGGGAATGTATTTCCTGCTTTGAGACTAAATATTCTTGTCAAAATCCAGTGTGGTCACAGACTGACTTTACCTGATGGCAATACAGCACCTTACAGTGATGTGCAGCCAGTGTTCCAGGTGAACCTGGAAATTTCTGATGATGCTTTAGCCACCAAAATTTACTGCTCATGTTCTGTCGTGCAAGAGCATAGTTGTCGTGATTTTGGAGAAGTAGTGTGCCATTAATTTTAAGACCTGGCACAGAGATTCACTTTATCACTTTGCAGACTGCTCTCTCAAGTTTTGAGCAACACAGCTTTAGTCAAGGTTTGGTGTAAGCAGCTGGGGGAAGCTAATCTGCTTTGCTGTGTAAAGCAAAAGCATGAAGGAATGGTGGAACTGAAACTTCCCTTAGAATTTGAACATGCAATATCGTCACTGTTCGCTTTGGCATAGTGTGCTCCGTGCAGGAATAGATTCCATGGCTGGTTTGGATATGGCACTGTTGGTGTTGACACAGGTAGTACAGAGAGGCCTTGCCCTTAACAGCTTAAAGTCTACTTAGCCAAGACAAAGTCCCCTTCCTCCCCGCCCACCCTTCAAAGAAAAGGGTTTTGAAGTGTTTAACTCTTGTCAAGATAAGGTAAATCAGAACCAAAAGTACAGCTCAGATTCTCTTAACTCCTCCCTCCCTGCTGCTGCAGCCTTCTGCTGCCATCGTTGTGGCTTTAAGGAGCAGAGCACCGCATGGCTGTAATGCAGCACAGTGGGGTGCATGTTTCTCACATGAGATGGAGTTGGCTGAAGGTTGCTGTAGATGTGCCAGGAAAGCTGTTTCACTCTCATGTAATTTTTAATTTTGTAAGATCACAGGGGAAAGAGAGATCCTGCAGGTGCACATGCAGCCTGTCTGCCATGGACTGAGTAGTGCAGCTGACAAAGTGTCTGTCCAAAAAGTCGTCTTCATTGAGCAGGAATGTGGTAATAATATTCAGTTGCAAAGCTCCAGAGCTTGGCAAGGCTCGAGTGGGTAGGTGAACTCCCCAGCCACAGAGGAAAGTAATGGAGTGAACCTGCCAGCTCGGACACCAGAAGCCAAGTGTGTTAGGCTGCTGCTTATGGAGTTTGACACCATCCCTATGTGAATCAAAGTGAGAGTGGTCCGGGGTGCTCCATGAAGTGCCTTAGAAAGGCTTGCCCAGGAGAAGTGGGCTTCAGCTGTAGTATGTGAAGATTTTCAGAGTGAGTGAAGTTTTTGTGATAGGAGTTGAGGGTTTAATGTGAGGGTCGCACAAGTTAAGCTTTCTTGAGAAATCTTCAGTTTTACCCACTCATGTTTCGTTTTTGCAATCCTCCATTCCCATCCTTTCGTTGCCTTTCCTGCATCCTCTCCCTCGACTTAAGCCCCCGGCAGTGTGTGCCTTGGGAAGAGCTCCGTGCCAGCAGGATCCGGCAGGATGGGGTCACTGTACCCAGTAGAGGGCAGTGCAGAAATGGGAACCGAGGCAGAGCTGCTGGACAGAGCACATGGGGAAACGTCTCTAGATAAAGGGCTGAAGGTGAAAGCACTGCTGCCAGTCCAGGTGATTCTGATCCGTGGTCTGGCAGCTTAATGAGCACTTGCTGCTTTTTGCGAAGTGAATTAGACTTAGAATCTGTTTGATAAGTAAAGCCTTCCACGTGAAATGCCTATTTTTATCTTTTTCATGTGGAGGAACAAATTGTGTTCCCATTCTTCCCTGCTGATGATCTCAGAAAAGAAAAGCAAAATCTGGAGAGAAAATTATTGGGAGATATTATCCCATCTTCCTTTCTCTCTTGTTTCCAGAGCAGGAAAGTAAATGCTTTTGCTCTGAAGGTTTGTATCAGTAAACCTCCAAAAGCCAGGATAAAGAACAAACTCAGCTTTTGCTAAAAATAAGAGTCCTTAGCCCTATTTTGTAGATATTGTTTTGGAAAATGACAGAAAATTAAGAAGAATTGCTGGGCATTTATGCAGCAGGAGCATGGCTCACTGGCTAGAAACAGGGCAAAGGCAACAGGGAATCTGTTCAGAAAGCACTGGGAATAGGGATGCCAGGTAAGGTCTGCCAGGAGGCAGCAAGAGAAAAAACATGGTTCTGAAGGTGGTTTTGAAGGTAGGAGAGTACTGTATCTGTTGGGAATACATGAGACATTTGCCTGTTGGTTAGTTTTCTAAACTCCACACTCTTAGCCCAATCAACAGCAGAGTAGTACAGGCAGAGCTTCCTCTGTTTGTGCTCCAAGCCTTTCCTCACCCTCTGAAACCACCGGGAGGGAGGAGGTTGTGATACCATGTATGGTGTTCCCCAGTATAAATTCCATAATGGGGCACTCCACACCCTGCTGAATTCATCCCCACTGCAGGGACAGTCCTGTGGGAAAAAAAAATCAAAAAACCTGAAAGGCTTAGGAAATCAGCAGGCACTCCCCATTTTAGCTTTTTCCTAATTTTTGAGAATAGAAGCAGACACTGATTCTGTTATGAATCTGGATTAATTGGCAGGCCAGTGTGTCTGTGGGACAGCATGTTGTTTAGAGTTTGGTACAGTAAGTGGGTGATCAGTGTGGGAATTAATATAGAATTGCTATCTTCTTGCAAGAACAGTTCAGTAAATAGGGTCACATATTTTACTATTAGTCTTTTGAGGTTAGAGCCTCTCTTGTGCTGATACTGCACATGGTAGCTCTTATGTGAATGTGTTCAGTATCTAAACTGATCAAATCACCAACACCATCTTGAGAAAAAGGGAACTGAAGCACCAAGAGATTCAGTGATTTGCTTGAAGTCAGAGGGTGAGATATTCTGCAGAAGGGCTAGGAATGGAACATAATTCAGGTCTTCGCAGCCCTACACTAGAAACTTAACCACAATACCATCCTTCCTGTTTTAGTGGGTTTTGTTTTCTTCTCCAGAATCTGAATTTTCATTTAAACGAAACCCTTGAAATCGGAATTCTTTGATTTTGCAAGTAAATTAGACACCACACTGTCTCTGAGTCTGCTTTCAGACGCAGTGAAACCAGAAGCACTGAGCCAAGTGTGAACCTCTGTCACCCACTTTGGTGAGGTATTTGGGTTAGAGTTTGCTGTATTTAAACAGGACGTGTGTCCAAGAGATGCAGCTATTGTGATGAGACATTTCCTCACACATCTCCATTCCCATACTATCCAGTCAATCATTTTCTAAGTTAAGAGGTAGTAAAGTGGGCCTGATGAATGCAGGTCATCCTCTTATCCTTTTAGTCAACTCTTCCAGGTAAAACAGCTACAGATGTGACTCACTTTACACTTAGTTATCATGCTAGGTATCACTGAAGAACAATGCGTGTCTGGCCAGGATGTCAGTCACAGCAAATTCGTCATTATGCCAAGAACAAAATCCATTTTGAGGATGTCACCAAGCCTTGATAAGCATCTACCTAGACAAGGGCAAGCCAGTTGGTACAGCATTAATAAATTCTGTCTGATCTGGAATTTGTGCTGTTCTGCAGAGAATGTACAAGTCAGATCCCATCCAGGTAGGATGGATGAGAGGAATTTGTGGTTTTGTCTTCTAAAAAGGATCACTGTTTTAGTTGTTAGAAAGTGCACGTCTGGCTAGAATGGAGAACTGTGGGGTTGGAAGTTAAGCAAATTAAGCTTAATTACACAGAATCACAGAATAAGTTGAGTGGAAGGGACCCACAAGGATTGCCAAGTCCAGCTCCTGGCCCTGCACAGGACTTGTGGACTAAGGCTGAATAACAGCTGAGCCTCTCTGTCCTTTAAGTTCCTTTGAATAGTCCATGTTTGAAATATTTCACTGTAAGAGATATAAACTGCTATTTTTCAAATAAGCAATAAATTAACTGTCTGAGGCTATGAGGGAAGTTTCTTTTTCAGCTGGCTGTTTGTTTATTTTAAATGCTGTTAATTACTTTTTCAGGGGTAGTTAATGGTGGTTTCCCTGAGCCCAGACTAAATGGATCCTGTCTGATGTTCAGTGGAAGTTCCTTGTTGATACTAAGTCAAATCAAGATTCGCATTAGTCTCATGAATTCAAATGCTGAGCGCTTAACCACACAAAAATGTGGTTTAGGCTTTCAGCATTTCAGTAGTTTAGACATCCTTCTTGGTAATTAGTTGAGTGGGGGGAAAAAAGGGAAAGTCTCAAATTGTTGGTAAAAATACTGCGAAAGGGCAGCCTGCTTTCTGCTGTTTTTTCATCCAAATGACAAATTTGTCGTGTTGGATTGTGTGTGTGTGTCTGTATGTGCATAATCCAAAACTGATGAAGGAACTTTAGGTCCCTAAAAATAATGTTGGTGCTAATTGCAGAGGTAGCAGGGTGCTATTCAGGGGAACTGCAGCAATAAATACTGGGCTGGACACTGTAAAGCAGAAGCATATAAAGCTAGTTTGGCTTCCAGATACACCTACAGAGCTTTCAGTGCTGGGTGGAGGAACACAGATCCTGAATTCAGAGCCAGTTGCTAACTTTATTCCAGTCTGGCTGAAATAAAACACTGGAGTGATCCTTTCCAAAATGAGACAGTACAGAGCTCTGCTGCCTTTCCACTGCTTCCCTTGCTCCCCAGTACTCCCTCCCTTGCTTGAAGCCACACTCTGTTTCTCTCCAGCTCCCTGTTCTCGTGTCTTTTCAGATCCCAAGCCTGTGAAAGGAGAGTGGTAACTTGACACAGGAAAATCAGCTGAGGTGCTGAACTGTGCTGTGGGTTTTGGCGCCGAGGGTATTGTTTGCATATGCAGTTGGAGTCCTCAGGCAGATACAGATCCATGAAATATGGGAAGGGGATTCTGACTGTAAAGAGTGAACAGGAGAGGTCGTGAGCTTTCGGAAAAAATTATTTTTGAGTGGGAACCTTGAGGATAACAAGCAAAATATCAATTAACAATCCAAAAAGGTCTCCGGTGTATTTTTATTGCTATTTCAAAGGTATCTTCACTCTCTGCTTTTATAGTTTCCCATTCTTTCAGGCATTTTCCACCACTTCTCCTTTTCAGTGCCAGTTTAGATTGTCCTAAATGGTTTGCATGACTACAAATTTTCATTTGCTGCTGCAGATGGATAGTGTTGATGCTCTTTCTGGTGGTCCCACAATTCCAGAGGCAAACACTGAGCTTCTACTGTAGTAAGTCAAGGATTGTGGAATCAGTTTCTGATGCATTTTATTCTTGGGCATAATCAACACATGAGCAGATTTTTTATGGTTGAGGTGAGGTAGAGGAAATTATTCAAGTGTTCCCTCACCTTTGGTTTTCAGTCCACAGAAACTGATTAAAATTCATTCTTAATATGGTCAAATGGATCCAAATCTCAGTTCCATCTCTTTGAATGTAGAGAGATACTATAGTCCAAATTAAAAGGAAAAAAGTGGTCTTGTTCTTAAGGTGAACAAAGACTGATGTGGTACTGTTCCAGAAGACAGAAGTAGCACACTGGAAGTTGAGAAATCAGAAGGTGATGGCAAAGCAGTGTTTTTCAGCTTGTCAGCCAGATCCAGGTGGACAGTCTTATTTCTTTCACAATTCACTAAGACACTTTCAGATTATTTGGTTGGATTTGTAAAACTTGAAGCCATCAAGCCTGGATGACTAAATCTGAATAAATCATTATGAATACTCAGGGAAAAGATCTTCCATGGGCATGATATGCTGACCTCTGTATTCCTACTGTGCATGTAATTTACCTTAATTGACAGATCCTTTTTACAGTTGCAGTCAAATGTCAAATCCCAAATCATAAACCACCAAACTCTTTTGATGATGGAATACATTAGGTTCTGCAGTATCTAATAACTCCTATACCCAACAAATAGAAACTACTGAATGTGCGCCTTTTATTCTACTGTACAGATAGATCCAATCTAGATTTTATTATTGGCTTGTGGTCTTCAAAGTATTGAGAAATAATCCAGATTTCTGTTCCTCCTCTATCCCTGGAAAAAGGATAGGTCCTGATAGGTGGGTCAGTAGTTTTCTTCAGAGTACAAATATTAATTCCTCATTTGTCAAGAAAAGAAAAGGAAAAAAACTCCACCATAATTGCTCTTGTGGAAAAAGAATTGGATTTTTTTCTTCAGACATTTTCCCTCTCCAGATTTATTGCAAACCTCAGCCAATTTTACATGTGACCTCAACAAGCTGAGTTCAAAATAGATTAGCTTCACCATATTCCAGCTCCAGGAAAATTTCTAGGAATCAGGAGAATAAGCTGACAGTTTCTAACGAAAGATAAAAAGTCCTTTAAATGTAGAACTTTTGGCATCTGATGTTAAAGAAACATCATCCAAGAATATTAATGAAGTATTTTCTAATTTTAGAAATATCTTTATTAGTTAGATACAGACCTCACCACACACACATTTGGATTATTTAAGAAGAAATATTATGTTATGTAAAATTAGTGTAGTTTAGCATGCAGGCCTTGATGTCCCCTATCAGTAAATTAGATAATTAAGAATATGAAAGTGGGAAGAATGCCCAGCCTGGAGGATTTCCTGTAGGAGTTCTGGAGAGATCTCACTGAGTTGCTGTTGTAGGGAGGTTTTCTGTCTGTGGTGACTCACTTTTCCAGGGCCACTTTGTCCTCTGAGAGTGCAAGAAGTCCTATTGTCACTTATGTTAAACTGGAAATGCTGTGCTGTGCTGTATTTCAATTGCAGATCTATTTCAGTTCACAATAACGTCAAAAGAAAATACTGGGAAAATGTGTGATAATGAGTCTAGAGGAAGACTTAACCTTAGTCACATAAACTGAATTGAGCTTGGCAAAATGACTGTCAAAAACTTACTGGACATGTGGGTAGTGACATGTGGCCAGAAACCACAGATAATTCTGATACACCTTTACTCACAGAAAAGCCTTTTGGAAAGGTAACTGGAGCTATTTGTACAGGGGAACAGTTTAAATTTATATTTCTCCTTAGTTCTTTGCTCCAGCTGTCCTGTACTGGCTCTGTCATATACCACTGGAGTATGGACTGAGTTACCTCTCAGTTTTTGCAGTAGTACCAAAACTCTGTCTGTGACCTTCAGGATTTACTTCTAAACAAAATGATCTGTATATTCCTGACATTGCAGCCTCATCCAACATAAATTAATATAGCCTTCAGGTAGTTGCTGATTTAGTACATATCTAAGCTGAAGTTCCTTAATTAGATTTCTCTAATCACCAGTTTAAAAATTCAAATTAGCTGTGTGATAACTTGTAAAGAAGAAGCAGATACAATTCTTCCCATGCCAAGTGTTGGGGCTTTTTCCCTGTAGAACTTTTACAGGCAAATAGATGCAGTTAAGCACCTACTACAATACTACCAAGAAATACCAATAAACATATGAATGTAAATTTAATGTAAATTTAAATAATGTGCTCTCTCTCCTAATTTCCCATATAAATATGTTTATATATTCTCTTCCTGAGTCTGTAAGAAAGGTTAAATTACTAACAGGGAGTACTTTTTGCAGTTAGACCCTTTGTAATCCTCATACAGTGCTGTCCTTACCCATGGCAAAGGTGGAGCAGGCTACAGACAACATCCTGCACATCCTGAGAGGTTTGCTGAGCTTCAGAGGCCAGCCAGACACCCAGAATTTCTGGGTAAGTTAAAAATGTCCCAGTATCTTCCCAAGTCCATGCTCAGAGTCTGTGCTCTGGTCAGGAGGGCATTTCTGTGAGTTTAGACTTCTTTGCTAAAGACTTGGCAGGAGTTTAATCAGAGCCCTTCAGAAGATTTTGCATTCCAGTCTGTGTTCTTAGGAAGTGTCTCAGGAATCTTTTTCTTTTTTTGTGCAAGGTGAACATTTTGTTCTGTAGTTGCTGCTGTTGCTTTAATAGGAATGTGATGGATGTGCCGTGGCTATAGGAGAATGCATGACTTCACGTGCAGACTTGACCTCTGCATCCAAAATGCTGCCAGTGGCAGTTGGGCAGAGCTCTCCAAGTAGATGTTTTTAGCAAAATGGAAAAGCAGGATCGCACCCACAATAGAGTAGTCCTGACCTTAGCTCTACTGCTAAAAATAGCCTATTTTTGAAGAGATTAAGGACAAAGACATTCAAAGCTCTCTTCTAGATACACTTGCCATTACAAATTTTGAATTATCTGAAAGGATAGTGCCTAATCCCTCCTGGTTAATTCTGGCTTTTTATTCCTTGCCTATTTTATCCTTACTTTCTTAGTGTCCCATTTTCCCCAGGACAGTCATTGACCATTGGGCCACAAACAAGAGGAGCCTCAGGCAGAGGCTGCCAAGAGATCCCTGCACTGGAGGGTTCCAGGTGTCAGGGCTGGAAAAAGCAGCTTGCCTGGTTCAAAGAAGTCCTCACTTCTTGCTTGCTCATGGGCCATACTAAAAAGAGCTCACCACTGATACGGGTGCATTGTGGTATTCCAGCAATAAGTCATAGCATTCCACACTTTTACTCCTGTGTTTCTAGGAAATTCAATAAAAAACTTGGTCTGATACACACACACAAAAAAAATGCATTTACTCCCAGTGGCTGCATTTACCATCAAAGTTGGTAATGTTTCCTGAAACTGGTTTCTGATCCCCCTGAAAGGCTGTGGGGTTTTCTTTTTCCTCTCCTCTCCTCTCCTCTCCTTTCCTCTCCTCTCTCCTCTCTCCTCTCTCCTCTCTCCTCTCTTCCCAGTTTCTGCCAGCGGGGTGGCAGGCAGATCTGAGTGTGGCTATTTCCTGTTCATTTTGTACCAACACGTGGTTGTGATGGGGGAAGAGTAGGAGGGGTGTGATCTGAGGGGAGAGGGAAACACTGGGCTGGAGCCTGGGGAGGTAAAACCCATTGCTGTTGGGGAGTCGCGCTCACTGAGTTGTTTCAGGTCATGAATGAATCCTCTTCATGTGACAGAGGTGCTGCACAAAATGCTGCAGGGCTTTGGCAAACAGATCATCTCTCATGATTCATGCAGCATCCTTTCTCTGCCCTGCCTATGATGATCTCTCTAATGTGACCTTGAAAGGCAGGGCTAAAGCTGAATCTGGCTTTAAAAAACCAGCAGAGTTTTGTGCAGCATAAAAAAGAGAAAGTGATCCTGACTGTCTGAAGTTGCCAACATAGCTTGCCAAAGCAATTCATTTTGGATGAACTGCATGTTTGTACTGGTTATTTAGAAACAGCTTTAAGAGATTTCCCTCTCTTAATTTCACTCATACGTTAACTTTGACACACTGACAGTGTCACTGCCAACTTCCCAGAAGTCCTGTGGCTGATTCTAATTTACATAAACTATTCTGCATACTGCTATATGCAGACAGAAATGGTATCTTCTTGGTTTTTGCTTCTTCCCTTATCTCCTCCCACCCCTCTTCTCAGGGCTGGGGACATATAACAAATGCCTCTGTAGGCAGAAGCAGATTTGGGAGCCTCTGTGCATTTTTCTCCACTGTGTTTACCATGCTGAGGAGCACTCCATGACTGGAGACAAGTCCTCATCACCGGGGATTTACTTGCCATTCCTTTCTGAAAATGGGATTTCAGTGCAGTCATGAGGCTGTGCAGAGAGCCCATCACTCTTCCAGAGAACCATTACCCCATTTCCTTTTCTGTTCTCCTAATCAGGAGTTTGCACTTTAGTAGAGCACATACCACAGCCTTCCTGCCATCCTGTACCCTCTTACACACGCCACACCGATGGTATTTGGTTACAAAGCCAAAATCTGAAAAACTGGGCAATATCAGATTTATATTTGCATATGCAGCCTGAAATCTGCCCACTGACACATGTGTGCACTGACTGACACAGGGGTGCTGGGGAAAAGTGTGATCTCAACTCTAAAAAACTAGGACAGAGTTGGCAGGAAACACAAGGAAGGCCCTGTCTTAATTTTAAGGGCTGAAATTTGCAAACAACCAGATTTTTTTAAATACAGTTTCCTGTAGATAATTCTGCGTTTTACAAAGAAGAAACTTTGCTAGCATTCTAGAATGGGGTTCTTTATACTAACTTACTGTTGTTTTAATTATGTTAATTGCCAAAAAGATAATGTGCTGCATGTGGGAGAGAAGGACTCTCGCAGGTGCTGAACATGGAAATCACTGAGTTGAGGCGGGATAGGCTGGCAGAACTGGGGTTCCCCCAGCTTTTCTGGACTTTGGAGCTCCTGCCTTACTTAAAATTAATCATGAGACAGCAGAAGTGTTCAAATTTTGAAGATAAGTGCCTTTGTGCTACTGCATCTGCCTGTGCTCACAAGGTACACACTGCCAGTGTGCTGGTTTCTAAACAGATGAGCTGAGCAATGCAAAGCATCTGTGCAGGTCAGGGATGACTCAAATCCGAATCGATGGAGAGAAGGAGGCAGAAGGGGCAGTATTTCTTCCATCTGAAGTGAATGTATTGAAACTTCATGAAAAAACAACGCTAAACATATGTGGCCTTTTGGAAAGTGTCTCTGTGCAACTGCATCCACAACATGCAGAGTGATAAAATCACCTACCGAGCTGAGTCGAATGGCAGAGCTGAAGGAGAGCTGTAAATAAAATGGTAGGCGGTTTCCTGCTAAAACTCCCCTGCATGTCCAAGAACCCACTGTGACTCAGCCGTTGCAGTCACTGGGAACTCAGCACAGACACCCTTTTCTAGTTGGGTGGTTTTACTTCTCTTTTTGCATTCTTCCAAGAGGGGCTCCATTCATCTCTGGAAGAATTGAATTGACAAATATGACCCATTACTTTTTAGTGTCTTAAGGTAATGATCTCACAGTAGACCCAACAGGACTGTTCAGACTTCTTGTCTGGTTAGTAGTGACCCCACCCACACCTGCAAAATGATGTGCCTGCTTGGATCTTTCACGTGAAAGGTCTTGGGACTTATATTCACATACTTTTACTGGGCTCTTACATGCATCTCTTGATGGCCTAAAAATACTATAATTTTTGTTGCTTTCATTTCAAGTGCAAGAATTCTCAGAAATTACCTTTCCTTTTTTCTTCTTCTTTTTTTTTTAAAGAGTATGTGCTGAATGGGAGACAATTACGTATTTACTTAAAATACATTTTCTAATGTACCTACTGTTCTTTCAAAGAATTAGCACCTATGGAAAGATGAACTGAGCTGGAAGAAGCCCTTATTAAAATAACAGCAGTAGCAATGTCTAGTAGCTTTTAGATCAGCAGCATCCAGTCTCACTTGCACTAGATTATTTTATGTCTGAAGCAGTCAGATGTCAGTTTACTCCTCTGGGCTTGTGGTTTTGGAACATCCTTTGCCATTGAGATAATGCTTACCCTGGTCCATTTTGAATTTGCACAGATAGCTGGCTTTCCATGTGAAAAGTTCTGTACGCAGACAGCTTTAAATTTGGCATTGGGAATTAATAAAACAGGTTTGGGAGATCTGCAGGTTTCTATGAGCTGACCTAGAAGGGGCTGTTCTGTTCTTTTTTCCTTCTTTATCCCATACAATATTTATTCTGCTGCTTCTTTCTTTACTCTTCTGTTCCTACCTTGTCTCTTCTCCTCCACAGTCCTTTTTCTTATTTTTTTTAAATTTATTGTATTCCCTCTGTGCTGGTCCCAGCTAACTCCTTATTGGCTTCCTCCATAGTAATGCTGAGACTTTGTCCCATCTGACCTTTCTCGGTGTGAGCAAATACCAATGTCCCAGGTTGAAAATTTACTCAAATCTGTTTTTTTCTGCTTTTCAGCCCGATGTTATCTAAGAGAACCTTTTATTTCTGTTTAATATCTCTTTTAGTTTCAAGATCCTGTCTGTCTTTTGCTTTCTGTCTGTTATATTAAGTATACCTTGTACAGGGCTTTTTTTTTTCTTCTGAGAATTGTCTACTTTCTCCAGAGTTTTCAGTTTGGCATCTGAAGGTTATCTGTGGTTCCTTGTTAGTGAACTTCCTTTCCGGGAAGTTCAGCCTCCTTGTATTCTGACTCAAGTCATTAACATCGAAGTACATTCTTCTTTTTCTTTCAAATTCCTATAACTGCCCACCTTTCTTCTCTTTTCTCTTCCCCAAACCCCTTCAGTGCCCCCCACAGCAGTGTTCTGCGGAGCATAGCCTTATCAAAGCTGACACCCAGTTGTTTTCCCTCAGCCAAGGCCACAGTGGTGAATGGTGGAGGACTTGGTGTGTTCCGCAACCCTCCAGTCTGAAAAGCAGGGGTCAGGGTTTTCCCCAAGTGCACCCGAGGAGAGGATACCCGAGGAGCTGGTGCCAGGAAGGAGCTCAGATTATTGCAGAGGCCAGAGGGAACTGAGGGGTGGGTGGCACTGAGGACCTGGCACTGGAGGTGGGGGGTGAGGGATGCAGAGGACGCCGGGTCCAAGGACAGGGGGAGCTGGTATCAGTGGGTGGAAGTGCTGGAGATGTGGCCTGGATGAGGGGACTCAAAGGCAGGAGGGGCTGGGGCTCACCATCTATCAGAGCTGGTGCCATCAGCTGAGATTCTGGCTTGGGGACTGAGGACACACAGTGACCTGCCCCATCCCCCTTCCTCCCAAACGAACTGTCCTAAACCCCTTTTTCTTCTACCAGAAATACTAGAAATAGTGTCAGTACATAGTACATCCACTTCCAAATAGAAGGTTTGACAGACAATCTGATCAATCCGATATCCACGCTAAATGATAATTTTATTTCACCAGGTGACCAGAACTCTCCTCCTCCTCCTCCTCCTCTTCCTCCCCCACATATTCTTATTTTAAGTATATTAGTACTTAAAGAAAATTATGGGGCTACGTGGGTGGTGCCCCACAAACATGGAGTGGGTGCTGAGATCCTGCCTTCTGAGAAGAGCTCTCCAGAATGACCAGTGAGGGCAGTGAGTGGGCAGAGCCCAGTGCTGGGAGTGCTGCACCTCCCAGCATCCTGCAAGGTGACTGCTGACTGTGGCTGTGACAGGACAGCTCGTGCCCACATCAGGGAGGGAAAGTGCTGCACCCTTACTGATCATGGTGAGTCATTTGCACCTTCTGCTACATCTGGCATGAATTTCATTTTGAGTTACTCCTGTGCATCATTATTTTCAATATTTCCTTCACCAGAAGCTGGAGCCACAGAAGTGAAATTACATTTACCAGAATCTGTCATTAAAACTGACAGCTAGTTCTCATTAGAAGTAAAAGAATTAGGTTTTGAACAGCACTGAACAGTGCCATTTTCAAGTAGTCACATGTGGAGTAAGACAATTCATCAGAAATAGTAAAGAGAATATAATTCCAAGTATTCAAATGCACCTGCCTGTATACTTTTCCCCATTAGAGTAGAAATTGAGCAAGGAAACAGTACTTGGGGGACAAATCCAATTAACCATGAAAAAGAGGAATTTACCAGATGACTAGCAAGCCTGTTTTAATTTAAAGGGAAATGGTGTGTCACTCTTTTGTCTTTACATAACACTGTGTGCAACTTAACACTAAGCATTAGCTTCAAATTGGTTTTTGTACCACCTTGGATTACATCCACCATTTTGGTCTCACCCGTACTGTGAGGTTGCCAGTGTCTCTTTTGGCCCTCCAGATTTATGTCAATTCTTTATGACCTCAAATAACTGTACTGTAAACTCCTGGACTACTCAGAGGGCGTGCTCTGCCTTCAAATACTGACCTTTGCTGTGGCTTGGGAAACTTTCCACCAGGACTTCACCTCAGTGTCTTCTCTGTTTTTTCTCTTGTACATACATTGAAGTAGTCTACAGGGACAGATTTAACAGGAACTTGGACTCAGCTTTTCGAAGGGATTAGGAGCAAAACCTTTACTTGCATACTATGCCTGCCAGGTGTAACTGCAAGGGCTATCTGCTGAAATAGAAAACCACACTGAGAAATAAGGGAAACAAAGATAACCAGAACAACACACACAGAATTGTGTCTGTTTATATTTGAATCTCTTGTTTGGAGGAAGTTCTTTTTTTTACCTATAATACTATGCAAGTTCCTACAAAAGTCAGTTTAATTTTGGTATTACTCAATTTCCGAAGAAATCATTCCGTTTTGTGTTTAGAAAACTTAACTGCCAAGCCCCCTCTGCTGGAGGAAAAAACCATGTTTTCATCCCTGCATGCTGAAGACATCTAGTAAAAGCATTCCAGCTTATTACTGTGCAAGTAATTAAAGGCTCAGAGTTCACAAGAGCTTTACTATATTTCTATTATTATCTATCCTTATCAGTCATGAGTTGTGCTCTAGAGAATAGTCTGGATGATCACTGCAAATTGGTTCAAATTTTTCCTTCTGAATGAGTCAGTGTGTTGAAAATTCATCTTCTCAATTGGTTCTTTTATCATCCAAGTTATTTTCAGTAGTGTCCACCATCTTCATCCTCCTGCTATATCTTGTATGTATTATTTACATCCTTTGTCAGCAATCATTACACACAGAGTGAACTCACAGCAAACAGGAAAAATCTGACTGCAAGAAGCCACATACTTTTCCAAGGCAATTCAAACTGCGAAGGTGTGCTTTGCTTGTCTCTCAAGTGTGACAAGAGCAGCCACTGGGTGAAAGACAAGACAATGTGCTGGTTAAACCACACTCATCATTTGTGTATGACAAACCATTTTGGAAGGACCAGCTTTACATTTACAGATTAGGAAATAGGCACACCAAGGAAAGACAATCCAATAGCTTCAGCATTGAATGAAGACATGGATTTCAGCCCTGCTCTGAAACACACTGCCTTGTTCTAGTTAATTGGGCCAAAAGCCAGAAAAGAAGTGTGTCACAACATTGAGCATTGCCAACAAAAGTTGGAAGTGTCTGAGATAAAGTGCTGGACCTGTTTATGGTCCTCTGTGGTGTACACTGAGAGCACTGAGTTTCTTCGAGAGGAGATCCAAAGCAGCCAGTGTGCCATGCAAGCAGCCAGCAAGGAACTATTGCCTACAGAGCTGAAGCTTTTCCCCCTCTTAAGATTGTTCAGAAATCAGTCTCTGAAGAATGGCAGTCTTAAAAATGGAGCAAGCCAAGAGAACATTGCTGAGGCAGCTGATTAGTACTTAGACCTCCTCAGAATGTGGAAAAGTGAGGCTTATGTCCCTGCTTGGCAGGAGAGCAATCAAACTTCAGTTTCTCCCTTTTCTTGCAGTTGTCCTAACAAGTAAGTAGCAGTCTCCTGTCATTGAGAGGGAATGAGGAGTATTTGTTAAGTATTTGGGAACTTAACAGCTAGAGCAGTCACTCGGGGATGGGAAACACTGGATTCTGGTGAGTCTTCTGAGTGCTCTTACTTACTTACATTAATCAGTTATTAGATAAGCTACTTAAGCTGAGACAGAATTCAGTGGCTCACCTCTGTCAAATCAATGCCCCAACCTGCAAGCCTAAAGGCAAGGCCCATTCTTTCTGTAGGTCAATGGCTCTTGAAAGCCTTTCTGTGAACTCTTAAGCAAGTTCACAGAAAGACCAGAGAATGTTTCCTTCTATGGTCTGAGGTCCTTTGTAATTTCAAAATAAGCTTGACAAGCCTGTCCTCAAGTCCATGCCAGGAAAGGGTTTGAGCCTGATTTCCCAAATTTATGCCGGAAGCACCCACATTCCCACAAAAGATCTCACTAGTAAACTGCTGGATAAAACTGAGGAGGTTAAAAAGATAATAATACCCCTTTAGGAAAGTGTTTTTAATGAAGTCTCTGAAGGGATGAGAAGTACTTCAAACCTCTATTATTTAATTCAGTTCGAAAATATAGTGACAATTGTTCCACAAACATGAAACCAGCAACACTGAGGTAAGGAAAACCATACTGAATTGGTGGTTTATGTTAAAAAATATCTTTTTAAAAAATGTGATTGTATTTCAGATGAAAACATGAACTAATTAAAGTTTCTTAGAATACACTGTAAGCACAACATGTGAGGTTAAATGAGTATTCAGCCTTAGCTGCAGTAGCCAAATAAATGTTAAAGTTAACAACAGGTTTGGACCAGAAAGAAATCTAACTAGCCCTGAGTTCTAGGGAAGTTGGAGAACCCAGCCCATCTTTGGAAACTGATGCCCAACAGGGCAGAGGGTTAAAAACAAGTAGTCTCAGTTCTCCTGTATGCAACATTTTGTGACTGTGCAACATTTCCTGGCTGGTGAAATGCAGCTGCAGTACCTCCCAGGTGTAAGTCATCTGTTGCTTTATCATTTCAGTGCAATAAAGAGGTCCCTTTCCTTCTGAATGAGAAGGTTTTATTGCAGGATCTGTGCACACTGAAGGAAGAAGAGAGGAAGGGGGAGGAAAGGTATCAGTAAGTGCTTCAGTCCCAAGCAGTCAGTAACCAGAGTCAGCTCTGCAACAGGAGGAGCACCATCCTGCTGAGGCATTTGGACATGCTTAGGTACACCTCAGAGTTTCTAAGTCTGCAGTCTAGGGGTCTCATCCCACCTTCACAGGGCTCTGGTGCTTGTATGATCAGAGCTAAACTGCTTCCAGAGGCCAAACTCTGCCCAACCAAGCTGTAGCACTTATTACTAAGTGCTGGAAAAACAAGCAGATGTTCCCTCCTGCCACTCAGTGGTATGTAGGACAAGGACTGACCCAGGACACAACGTGTCTCTTTCCAGAGGCCTTTTCATGCAGAGCCTGTTCATTTCTTACCATCTGAAATGCACAGTCTGCCCATTTAGGCAGAGCTGCAACATGAAGATACAACTTTAGAGCTATTGAGTTGAGGCATTATATATCCAGCCATTTACAGATAATATAAATGTGTGAATGAAAACCATGATGGAAACTTGTTCTTCAGTGTGAACCTGCAAGAGACAGTTACCAGGAAAGATGAAAGCATTGCTCCTAGGGCATCCATCTGTGACTTTTCTGATGAAAAAATAAACAATAGCACACTCTTTCCCACTCATGTACCAGGAATTTACCAAGCTTAGTGTAAGGTTACAGACCATAAACTATAATTTGAGGACATTGCAAAACATGAAAATTGCTTGGAATTCAAGGACAGAAACTTTCCCCACAGTTTATGAGTAAGAATTTCATGGCACTGCTCCTTTTCTGACTTGACAAGTACTCTTTACAAATGTTATGAGTTCGCAATACTCCACAGCTGTGTGACAGAGATTGTGGAAGTATCGGTGGAAGGACCCTTACTGTTTTACATCTGGGAAATGCAGCCTTTAGAAGGAAATGCATCTATCCATTGTACAGATCAAATAATGAATGAGAAAGATTCTCCAGTTACTTTCAGTTCTGTTTCCTTTGGCTGGAATTTCTGTTTCCCCAGACAATCATGTGTCCAGCCAGAACCCAGGGTAGTACAATGACATTTCTAAGAAACAGAAGGGAAAGTTGCCACAAGCAAAAGGGGCATTCACCAAACACTGCCAGCTTTGAGTAAAATGTGGCACTATTTAAATGAACACTCCTGTGACTGTAAACTTCAAAGATTTTCTTAATAAGGACTGTTCCTCCCAGCCTTGATTTTGTAAGTTGCTAGTGACCATTACTTGGGCTGATACCACAGGAGCCTGAGGTGTGTAGCATTTTTCAGAAGGCACTGTGTACCCTTCAAAACAAGGAATACAGCCTTCAGACAGAAGAATCAGTGATTGATACTGAGCAGCACTGGTTTTATGAGCTGTATATACTGTTATTTAACTGGGTCAGCCAGTGTTTTGTGAACTATCCACATTATATATTCTGAATCTAACCTAGATACCTGAATGCTAAATTTTACCGGGCAGGGAAGAGCACTGGAACTGGAGAGTGATTGGAGCCAGCCCAGTTGCATTTGAAAAATGTCTGCCCAAATATATTAATTCCTTCATCAATATGATTAACTGTTGTTCACAACCCTGGATGGAGGGAAAGAAGGGACCTGGAGAATATTTTCGCTATCCTCAGATACTCAACTCAAGTATTTCATTTGGCAGAAATGAATGTAAAACCAATTGCATTAAATGGCAGCATAAATGCAATAGTGAGTGTGCTTCAGCCTCCTTAGCTCCACTGGTGAGTGCTGGAAGCTCTTGTGGTCTGGGGTGGACTCAAACACCACTGAGTTCCCAGCAAAGGAAGAGCCAGAGGTACCAGAATGCAAATAAACCAATGGTCTGTGTCAAATAGTGGGGTCAACTGTTAAGTCTCCCTCTGCCTTAAAAATCTATGAAAACAACAAAAATGAAAATACCTAACCCACATCTGTTATGGTTATTAGTAATCACAGTGTTATCTTTTGGAGTCTAGATAACGCATTGGCAAACTAGAGATGTCTGTAGGTAAGAAAAAGAAACTTGTATGTGCCTTTCACTTTCATCCTACACGATTTCTCATAAATGAAGCTGTGACCGGCAACGGAGCCCAAGATCTGACAAGCTTTGCCTTGCAAATTCAAGGTCGTGTGCTGCCCTTTTCCGTTCTCAAGTGTCTGTTGTCTGAAATTTGTATTTGTTCAAATTGTAGCAGAGCTACAGCTCTTCAAATGCTCCTGTGTAAGATTTGAAATTACTTGCATGTAAGTGCTTGATGTTTGGAACGTCAAAACTCCAAAGGTGCAACCAAAAATGTGCACACAGTGTCCTGCCAGCTCTGCACAGCCACTCTGTGCTATGTGACATTTGCATGAATCTGAGGCACCATCTGCACTGAACTGATGTCTCCTGGTTGGCTCTTAAAGTATTGACAGTTTCTATTTTGAACAAACAAGCACTGATGGCTTTTGCAATAGAGTGCACTACTGCAAGTCTGGTTTTGTGGGCTTGTCAGGTTTTGAAAATAAGGTTTACTGGGTCTGCATTTATCATTTATTGCTGCTTTTCATGACAAGCTGAAAGCTTACTAAGTTTTTGGGTCCAATATTTTTGGATCCCTGATGAGTCATTTTTTTGGTTGTATTTGAATTTCAAGTCCAAGTTTCGTTTAGTTTGGAGGGCTGCCCCCAAATAGAGCTACATTCAGAAACAACCATTGTGTTGCACAGCTATGTGCAATCTTCTAGCCTTCTATAAAAATCAAATATTTTTGTATCAGTCATTAGTATCTATTTAAATATATTCAGGTAAATAAATGTTCTTACAGTTGCCTCACTGCAGACTTCACACAACCATTAGTTCAGTAGAAAGGTCAGCTTACTTGTCCATAAAAAGTTATTTTACTATTTTTCCTTGAAGTAGATCCTTTTTGCAATTTCTTTCTATGTTCCTCTGGTTTGTGTTGTTTTCCTGTTCAGTTCATACCGTCATGAGGTTCTAAACTCTCACTGGAATGAGCTGATTAAAATCTTGGAGCACCAGTAGGTGTATTTACCTTAACAAAAGCTGAGTACTGAGATGCTCATGGATCAGTTGTCAGTGATGGCTGTTCAAGACAGTGGATGCCAGCAATAATGCCAGCAATAAGACTCTGACCTTCATTCCATTAAATTCATATTGGACCTTGCATATTCTGGGCTTAGTGGAAAGAGATGGGTCTAAATTAGAGAGTTTCATCATAGTGCTTAGCATAAGGTGCCGTACAAACTACAAACTAAAACCTGTGATTAAAATTACTTAAATGAAGAGGTGGAGGCAGTTTGTGACATTTTAATGTCAAATTGTATTTTAAAATTTGACATTTCCATGTGGGTTGTAGAGGTCTTTCTAAAATGAGCTGATGAGATGTCTCCCCATTGATTCATGCAACCTTGTGTCTTTCGACTTTTTAAATAAATTAAAGAAACCTAAGAATGTGAAAACACCTTCAATTATACATTGAATGTTCTGATTTAGGAAGAACTCTGTGATTTAACATGACATTTCCTATCTTCTCTTAGACCTACTAACAGATAGGTAGGCCTTGTATATCCATACACTAATGTGACTTCCATCCAAAATTACCGCTATTAATACGCCAACATTTGTTCATCCATTCATTCACTCATGCCAGTAGTTGGGGAGCAGGCTGCTATTTGTAGGGGCTATGGCAATAAATGCATTCTAGATCCAGGCTTGTAAGTACTTCTAGGTCTGAACCTTGCTTTACAGAATGCACACCATAATGTAAGCAACTGACAACTCAAGCTCCTTTAGGTCCCAGTCCACCTGCGTACACGAAAACATGTAAGTGCTATTGTTGAGAAGCTTTAAACAAAGTTTCACTGCTGTTGATTTCCTCTTTATATTGTTGTTGCTTTTTCAGTCATTCAGCTGTTGTGAATCCATGCCCGGTGTCCCCCTGCCGAGCAGCACAAGGCCAGCTGTTCCTCCAGCTGTGATTCTTGCTTTTGCTTTCTGAAGTACAAGTTCCAGGGCCTTCCCACTGAGCCCTTGGCAGCATCCTCCCCTCCAAGGCCATTCCTCTCCCCTCCCGTGTTACTGCCAGCACCACGTGAGTCAGGACACCATTGCTCACAAGCACTTTCTGAAGAAGATGCTAGTGCTGCTGGTGCCCTGTGTCCAGTCCAGGATCCTTTTTGTCTGCATCCCTGGGCAATCACATGGACAAAGCTTTAGTCACAGCTTCCTGGAGAACTAAGTGCAGCCATTTTACGTGAAGATCCTCTGATGTCAGAGCAAACTTTGGTTAGTTAAGGACAGTCACGACACGTGGGAATACATGGGAATACAGGTAACAAACATGGGCCAAAGCACAGGGAGTAGTGAGGACAATTCACTTTTCACATGAATTATCAGTGATTAGAAACAGCTGTCTGGTCTGCTTGGCTGTGCAACCTGCAGCTGCCACCAAACCTGCCTAAATGTGTGTCTCCTGAAGACTGCAGAGTAGCACCTCACACAGTAACAGAGGTGTGGGCTTTCTCCTCTCTGGCTCCCTGTAACTCTTGGATGCTCACTTCAAACTTTCCTCTTCAAGTAGCTTGATGCTAACTTCCAAAAGCTTTTTCCTAAATTAATGCATGTGTGTGCTGAATGTGAGACTGGTGTAAAATTCTTGAGTTATATTAAAATTCTGGATTCCTTTCAATTCTGTTCTAACACTTTATTAATTTGAAATTACCTTGGGTGGTGCTGTAGCTGTGACGTTTTTAGTTAAAACAATATAAGGTTCATAAGGAGATACGGTCTTTTTGATTGGACCTGAGAAAGATCTTGTGTGCATGAAAATGGGACTATTAGTAAAAGCCTGTCCCTACTAAGCACCAGAAATTTATTTTATTAATATTTGAAGAGGCCTTGAATATTGCAGAATCCTGCCAATGTATGCCCTGGAATGGCTGTACCTTCTCAGCCTTACTGGTTTCTATGTAGATGTCTGATATTTGACAATATCTGATATTTTAAGGTTTTGGCAGTAAAATTCCACTCTTCTGCTTACTGTTCTTTTGGAAAATTATTCTTCTGTCACATCACTGAACGGGATGCTGACCATGCTAATCAGAGTGTATTTATGCAAAGGCAGCAGCTGTCAAGGGAAGGCACTGTGATCTGTAGGGACTGGTTGTAGGGACTCTCCAGTCTTGTTAAGCTTTTGCTAAATACTCAATTCTTTTATAAAGTGAAACTCAGTCACAAAGGCTGAGTGACTGAAATCTCCTAGCTACTGGCTTGACTTCAGTCAGGATGAAGATCTAATGTTTTGGATGCCATTCATATTTCCTGTTTAAAGAGTTCTTTTTTTCTTGTGCAGGAGTTTGAATAAGCCCACCGGGAAGCCAGCTCTGCAGACTGTTTCCAGAGCAGCAAGCAGTACTGGTAAAGACTCTGATTAATTAATTCTTTTCTTTAATCATGTCATAGTCCTATCCCATAGAACACTGATTTATTTGATTTACATGCCAGCATATTTATACCATGGAAAGAAACAAACAGGTGACACCCACTTCTGCAGAACACAACTGGAGTTCTCTAAGTATTCTTTGTAAGTGAAATGAGTCAGCTAAGCAGGACAGCATCACCCTTTTCACAGCCTGCAGGCTCCGTGGCAGGGATGTGTGGTGAGTGACAGGAACTGAGTAAGCTTGCATGCTGGTGGGAGCAGTGAAATAATTTCTCATGCTAACGCTGGCTGTACCAAGCTGAGGTTTTCCCATCTCTCTGAGGAGATGCTGTTTTTCTTTTCCACACGCTGGATCCAGCTGGCATCTCCTGGCAGCTGCAGGAAGGCTCTTGCCATAATCCTCTACTGATTCCACTAAGCATAAGCTCACTTGCCATGTAGAGCATCTGTATTAAGTCTCAAGGAAAAAGAGGACTGGGGGGTGCCTTGCTAACACTTTAGTTGATGGTATTTACCACAGAAGTTAGGTCTCCGTATCTTAGAGTGACTCCTGTGCAGTTTTGGCTGGATGACACTATGGGAGAGGCCAGATTCTTCTTCTTGTTGTAAGTAGTGGAATTCTGATGTCTGTCAATTACATTTACCTGCCCTGTCCAGTCACATCTAAAATACCACTTATTCAGAGCTACCTCCTAATTAAAACCTTGGCAGGTTGCACCTAGAGTTTTCCTGTTCCAGCAGATGACTTTGCTGGCTCCAGGTCTTTAGAAATTCCTGGTTGAACACAATTTAGTATCCCTCTGCCAGACTGCTCAGTCCAAAAGCATAAATTATGAGCAGCTGAAGCTCATGTTAGGGATGTAAATATGACTGACTTCCAATCCATTAATTCCAACTCATTGATCCATTAATTTCAAATCATTAATTAAATTCAGTGATGATGAGGTGGTCTAAAAAAAAAACCTTGAAGGATGAAGATGTTTTTCCAGACTTCAGATGCATGTCCACATTGCATCTTTTATGCAGTACAAAACAAACACCAGGAACAATCGAGTTTTATAATTTTTTTTTTGTTTGTGTCATATAGTTCTGTGTTCAATGTAAGAAAATAACTCTAAATTAGGACAGATCTCTTGAAGGTCAAACCTGATGCTGGTTGTGCTAAAAATTGTCCTCCATTAAAGTTTCATATGAATACCAGGGAAAGGAAAACAGTCTCAGACCCATCACTTAGAGAGTAATGCATTATTGCAAAGGATTGTTTTCACAACTTTCTTCTGTGATGCTGAGCTCCCATGTGCTGCTTCCTTCTGCTGAAGGAGAATATGAAAGGCTCAATCATATCCCTTTACTCTGTGACTGTGGGCAGCCAGTGTTGGTGGAGATGCCAGAATAGAGGAGATGTTGGCCTGTCCCCATCACAGTTGAATCCTCTGAGTTTCTGGGCTGCCAGAGACAAGGGGTTTTTTAATGTATCTGTTTTATGCACATTTGTGGGCCATTCAGACATAACCATTATGATCCATGTATTTTTTTCAGCTCCACACTTTGTGACTTCTCTTGCAGTCAGCTGTGGAGGTCCCAGGTAGCCCTATTCCTAAAGCAAGTGCTTGCAAAAATACTAAAAATAAAATTAAAAAAAACCCCCCCATGATTACTTGGATTCCAAATCTTAGGAAAAAAAATTAAAAATTTGTTTGAAATCCAGTTCATAACTTCTCAGTACTAGGAAAGAGAAACAGAAATAAAATTGAAGAACCTGCTTTGTACACACTGGCAATGGACTGGAAAGAAGATATTTTGTTAAACTCTTTTGGGTAGGATGAAAGGCTGTAAAAGATCAGACTTCCTGACCAAGGGAAAGAAGGATTTTTCTGCTTGTGTATTATCAGCCTTTTACCAAAATTAGGGAGAGAAGCAGGAAATTACTTCCATTTTAAGTAGTATTGTCAGTGGGAGCGTGAAAAGGTCCGAGCTGGACAGAAAATTTCAAGTTGCTGCTTCTTTGCAAATCTCTTTTCACAGAGATCTGGGGTCGAATTCCTTTTCTAAGCTCTCTTGGCATCATACCAAGAAAACAGTCCCAGTGCAATTGAGGGAGCCCTTCTAATGGAGGGAGCCCTGACTCCTGCTATCATCTGGACTGTGTTATCTAGGTGCGGCTTGACATTTTTTTACCCACAGTGTGATCTCTCACATGCATGTCAGCCTGACGAATAATGTCCTTGAAGATTGCTTTGAAGTGAGGTGCATATTGTAGTGGCAGGCAGAAGAAGATTGATTCCTTCTTTTTTAGTCCATGCAACCCAAAACTCTCTCATCCAGCGTGATCTCAAAAAATCTGCTCATGTCTAATCCAGTGTAATTTAGAGCCTGGCAGCCACCAACTCAGTGCCTTTTCCAGCTGTGTGCTGAGCTTCCTCTCCTACTCTTAAATCAGAGGATGATTGCTGTGGGGTCACCTCCAGAACAGTCTGTTGAGGCATCAGACATTTGTCCTGCAGCTGCAGAATCTGTCTCTGTGCTGAGCTGCACCAGGTCTTGGGTAAGAGCTTTGCAGATAATTCAGTATAACTTTGCGTTTTACTGAAAGACAAGGATTTTCTGGTTTAGGAAGACAAATCCATTTCTTGATGTTGCCAGTGCTTCTGCCCTTCTTACAACACAGTTTCTTGAAGGCAAATCTTTTACAAGGAACCTTTTAGCCTCTCCTAAAGATTACACTCTTGTAGGGGTCTTGCCTTGATCTGTAGATTTAATGGCTTAATAAGCATTAGACCCTCCTATTATGCAGTAACAAAAAGGAATACAATACTTTTATCAATATTTGGCACAATTAATTTTTTTTATGTGAAACTAAATATTGATGCTGTCAAGTGACTGCAGCTTAGGGGCATAAATTACAAATACTCTCCTGTGAGCCTTGCTCAAATCTTACATTCATATACAGTAACCATCTAATGTCTTTCTATTCCTGTAAGCCATATGATTTGATTGCCAGATTACATGGTTCTGTATTGTGCTTAGATGTCAGTGTTTTTATTGTTATTACCAATATTATGTTTTATTCTTACTGTAAGTGGTAACAAAAAGTTAACTGCTTCCTTACACTATAAAAAGAATACAGTCCCATTTACAGAATGTCTCTAAACAGAAAATATCTCTGGGAAAAAAAAAGATATACTGAATAAATAATTCACAACATGATGGGTGAGTAGAAAAAAAGGTCTTTTGATGTATTTTGCTACAAGACAAAACCAGATTTTTAAAATAAAGCAACTGCTTATTTTAACAGAGAACAAAAGCTTTTCTAAAGAAGAATGATTGCAGTCAGTGTATTTTTACCCATTCTGCACTTTTGTTGGTAATAGGATTTGTAAAGTAATGAACCCATCCCCTTGGTTTTCCTGATTCTTTTGTTTGTTCCATCCTCCCGTTTTTTCATTAGCTTATTTCTTGGCTTATTTTCTAAATGAAATGTCAACCCACCCACCCAAAAGAAACCATAACATTTCAAGAATTTCAGACTGCAGCGAAGTGAAGTAGCCTGTCTGTATTATAAACAGACAGCAAATAAATTCGTAAAGCCCTTGGAATTAAAGTCTCCCATCTTAAATCTGCCCATGCTTTCAGTGCATTAATCTCCGGATTTCCCTGTAAGAGCATCCCTGGGAAAATCATCATGTGCATTTCCCTGTTTTGTCACGGAACCGGAGGAGCTTCACCAACTCCAAGTAAACACCAAGCACCCTTTCTCGCTAAGCAGGGTGGGAGCCCGGGGTGGTTCCAGCAGCGGGGGCGCGGGGCAGGGGCAGAGCGGGGCAGAGGCAGAGGCAGAGCAGGGCAGAGGCAGGGGCAGAGCGGGGCAGGGGCAGAGCAGGGCAGGGGCAGAGGCAGAGCAGGGCAGGGGCAGGGGCAGAGCGGGGCAGGGGCAGGGGCAGAGCGGGGCAGAGCGCAGCGGCGGCCCTGCAGGCCGGGCGGCCGGGGTGGGGCCGAGCCACTGCCAGCAGCACCCTCCGCTGTGACACACCACCAGTGACATCTCACACTGTCTTTTGCACGTGAAGGGGCCGATCCTGAACTGAAATCAGGTAAAATGAGGGCCAGCCAGGCTGTGGGTCCCTTGTCCAGGTGAGGGGCGGTGGCTAGGGGGGCCGGTGCACGGTGCAGCCGCTGGGCAGTCGAGCGCTATGGGGTGGGTGAACCAGCTGGGGGGCACTGCCTGTGATCTGCACCGACACAACCCTGCCGTGCACGGGCCGCACGCCCGCACAGCACATCCCGTTCACCGTCGGCCGCTCCGCAGCTGTAGCGCTGCCGCCGAGGCGCTGCCGGGGCGGGGCGGGGCGAGCGCTTCCCGCCCCCAGGGGCGGCGCGCCCTCAGCCGCGGGCGCCTCAGCATGGCCGGGCCGGCGCCGGGCCCGCCCGTGAAGGTGCTGGCGGCGCAACTGCGGCGGGCGCAGCGAGGCGCGGGCGGGACGTGGGAGCTGCGGCGGACCGCGGCGGGCCGGGCGTCGCTGTCCCTGCGGGCCGTGTGGATGCAGGGCACCGTGCTCGAGGTACAGCGCGGCGCCGAAGGCGGCTCGGCCCGGCTGCAGGACGGCAGCGGCGCCTTCACGGTGCTGGGCGTGGAGCAGGTGCCGCAGGGCCGGCCGTGCCTGAGCGCAGGTACCGTGGGGCGGCGGGATCCCCGCGGGCAGCAGGCTCTGTCCCTGCCCGTGGCCGCTCTAACGCGGTTCGGCACATCCCCTCCGTCCGGCCAGGCCCGGCGGCCGTGCCGGGCCCCGCGCGGGAGGCCCGGAACAAGGAGACGGATTCTACTCCTGTTTCTCTTTTCTGTTTTTCCTTCTTTCTTTCCTTCTCTCCCCTTCACCACAACTGCCAGTTCAAACGGAGAAGTGTTGGTCTGCAGAATTGCAGAAACTGTGGTACAAAATAGGCACATTGCTTAAATTTTCAGTCTTTTGACCTATCCTCAATCCGCTTAAACAGCAGGACAAACTTGTATTTGTTTGGCTATTACCGTATGTGACAATGTAGTTAAATATGCCATGAAAATGGCTGTACAGATAATTACGTCTTTTTCTGAAATTTAGTTCTAAGCAAGTTTCATTCCTTGAGTTGTGTTACAAGTATTGGTATCTTCAATTCACACTGTTTACTCGGTTTTAGTAATCTGGTTTATTAATTTAAATGACAATACAAAGGTTAATTAAATTTAACGCTTACTTGTTTTTTAGGGAAGTATGTAATGGTCATGGGTGTGGTGCGGTCCTGCAGTCCTGAGCCCGTTCTTCGAGCAGTAAAGATGACAGATCTCTCTGAAAACCCCGTCCATAAGAATATGTGGGACCTTGAAGTGGAGGATTTGCACAGAGTCATCCCCTAATACTTTTACTTTCTGCCTAGAAGAACTGAGAATTTGCTTTCTTTTGCTTTTTGGTGCAGAACATTGGACTATTCTGTGTAACCACTCCTGGAGTAAACCAAAGTGAGAAGTTGGGCTCAGTTAAGTGTGGGGACCAGTGCTTATCTCATAATAATCACAGTGTTCGTATCTTACAGTCTCTTTTTATACCAACATATTTGAGAAACACCTATTTGATGTTTTAAGTAAGATGTCCACACTATTAAAAATGCTGTATGTTTCTGTGTGTGTAGCTGCTGTTTGTGGGAGCACGTGTTGAGGCAGTTGTTTTACAGCAATGTATTCATGGCAGCAACGGCTGCACAGGACTCGTGTTACCAGGGTGAACTCAGTAACGTGGCATGAAGGCAAAACGTGTTTCAATCCGTTTGGACTGTGGTTGGAAGTAATCGTTTTCACCTGTATTTTCTTTCAGTAATCACTGTGTCTGTAAACTACTTGTAAGACAAGTGTTTCTTGGTAACAGTTAGCAGTGTCTTGTACTTAAAATATCTCTCTAGTTTCTGAAATACTGAAAGTGGTATGGTAATGACCCCTTTGTTCCAGTGAAGTGAAGTTAATGAAAAGATGTGATGCAGGATTCCTTGGAACAGGTTCTCCAGGTGCAAGATGCAAATACTTTTTACCTCCAGAAGCAAGAATTCTGTCCCTAAGTGCATTTTTCTCTTTGAAGGTTTTCTTCTTCTAATGTATGCTATTTTTAACGGTTTAAATAATTCTAAATTATATTCTATTCTTATCTTTCTTTCCTTCTCCTCTGAAAAAACAAACAATGAAATCACATCAAGAAACCTATAAAAAGTAGAAAGGTTACTACTGTTTATTTTCTATCTTGTCTAAAGAGAATTTGGGTCCTGACGAATGCATTGGCATTATCTCTGTGGAATGACTTTGTGATTAGGGACTGTATTGTCCAGCAATAGCGTTATGTTAATTAGGAATGCATATTGGAAGGGGAGATGAATTGTAGATCATTCAGTCAGAGATTAAGATGAGAATCACATGGTGGTAATTCAATTTTTTGATTGTGGGATTAGGTTTTCAAAGCATGTGGAAACTAGCTAGTGTCCTTTAAAGATTGCAGACTAAAGACTGGATTTCAGAGTACAATTCCAGTCTTGACTTTGGTATTCCAAACCAGACCACATCACAGACAGCTGGGTAGTGGAAATCCTGTGCTCTGAGATCCTGCTGATGAAATGCCAAAACATACAGGGATAAAGAATTTTGGTAGTCTGGGTTAATGTGTTCTGGAAAAAATCCACTTGTGGAGTGCTGTAGCCTTTCAGAAATAATCCATGTGTTCAGCATATTGGTTGGCAGCTGGTTCATATTAAAAATTATTTTCCTAGGAATTCAAAGCAAAAGACACTTGTAACTGGCGTGAGTGTTGTGCTCTAAACAAAAGACTGCTGGAGATGGCTTTGACTCACAGCTCAGCTGTGCTTCACCTAATGAGAGGCTGCTTATGGATGTTGGTGGCTGTTTAAGGCTGGGCTGAAGGGTCTTCTCTCTGGATTTCCACAGTTTGGCATTGTAGGGCTCTACTGCGTACTGGAAATTCTCCCTTTTCCTCACCTTGTATCTCAACTTCTGCAGTAGAGCATGGGTTTGTGATTTTTGTTGCTATTGTACAGCAGAGCATGTAACTGAGAAGTTACAGGATAAGGGGCCTCTCTAGCCCTGTGTTGAGGAGGAGGAAGTCAAAGCTGGGCTCTTGTTACATCTGTTTTGGGGTTAATTTGGTGTAGTATGCAGAAATTCTGTGAACTTTATAGACCTTGGGGGTTCTGTATAAAGAACATGTTAGAGGTGAGTTGAAGGCACTAAAACTACACTGGGAAGAATGACTGAACTTACCTGTGCTCTGTGAGGACAGCTGATGTGGGCTGGTGTGTTCAAAGTGCTCTTACAGCAGGAGTTAAAGAGGGAGAAATTCCTGTGTGTTGTGTGATGGGAGATCTTGATACGTGAAATGGACATTATGTTATTTGCCATATGACAGCATAGTTTATATACTGCATTACCTGCATCTGAGGCATAAACATGTTGGATTACTTCAATAATGTGCTGCATTGTCAGTAGTTATGTACTAGAAGTTTAGCCCTGATAAAGCCAGGGCTAGTGCAGAGAAAAAAGCCAGTTTTGAAATACAGAAGCTGATGGACTGACCTGATAAATGCTTCAGTCAGATACTTTCAGGCTGTTTCTTTTCCAGAGGTTCACATCCATGAGAAATCACAAAGGTCTCAGTCAGCCTGAGGGATGTTTTGTGTACAGCTGGCACAGTGCCCTGCAGGGAGACTGCTGTCCCTCCCTCCAGGTACATCTGGAATGGGCTTCCCCACATCCCTGTCTGTCACTTGGCTGTTGTGTTTGCTGATAGGAGCTGCCATCTCTCCTCTGTTAGGTGGGAGGGTGATATGTTAGCTCCAGTTTTTAATTCCCAAGATGAGACATTACCATGCAGTAAATAAGACACACTTAAAAATTGTTTGGCTGGATCGTTTCATTGGTTCATTAAAGGTTTTACACAGTTCAGTTGAAGAACCCTGTGGCCTGTGACACTGCTGTGGTTGTGGGCAGGTATTGGGTGAACAACTGTGACAGAGCACTAGCCTTTACATTAACAGCAGCAGTCTGGCAGGGAGCAAAGGCACAGCTGCCAGTGCAGAAACATGGAGGTAAGACCTTGTTCATGGCAGCTATAAATCAGTGCTAAATTCCAATTATGAACATGATGTTGAACACTTCATTTAACTATGGGGTTGGTGGGGTTTTTTTCCTCCCTGGCCCCCAGGGGTGGCTCTGTTAGCCCTGCTCCATGTAAGTGGTGCCTTGTGCATGCCCTGTATGCAGGCAGGTGCCCTGCATCCGCAGGGTGTCTGGGCTGGCCCACAGGGTCAGCAGGGTCTCCAGCTGGCTCATGGCTCCAGGGTAGGAGTGGGGCTGGGTCTGGCCCCTGCAGAGCTTCAGGACTTGAGGTGTGTCTGGGGGCCTGTTAAAGTTCTTGCCTCTCTGGACTATCTAGACAGGAACTATGCACATCCAGAACCTGGGAACAGCTCAGAGATATGGAACAACTGGGCTGAGCGAAGTGGCTGTAGTTTAAAATGTTTATTCGTGGTTAAATGGATTCCTTATCACCAGTGATAAGTTATATGCAGCTTGTAGGAGACCTGGTGTCTGCATCCAGCTCAGTGTTGCTGTCTGCAGTATTTAGTTTAATTCCTGTATTTCTATATTGCTGACTGAGCTCTTCTGAATCCTTTCCTCTACTTGCTGATGTTTTTCTTTGTTCCTGAAGCTGTCACCTCAAGACTTTTCAGAGGTGTTTGGTGTGCTTAGTTGGGCAGTGAAGTGACATTCAGTGACTGGAGAGAAAATGATGTGGTTTTTTTAATCAGTAACTGGTATAAATATTTTTATAAATTATAGAAATATATGAAATATTTTAGGAATATTTCATACAATTTTGGTTTCATTACAAGGGCGCAGGTATAAAATTATTACAGAGGAAGACTTGATTTCTACTGTGTTTTATACAGCACCATCTGATGTGTGTGTGAATCCTAAAAATGGCAGGATTTTTTCCTGACTAGTGTAGGAATCGTGTTTTAATTTGTATCAAGCTAGAGAGTGAGTGTTCAGAAAGTGAGTGCAGCTGCAAGCAGTGTACATGAGGCAAGAGGCAGCTGCTGATTTTGTCTATGAGCCATTCAAACCCAGCCAGTCCCAACTCTCCAGGTCCGTACAACTTTGTTATTACGAATAATCAATAAAAATGTGTTCCAGCATAAAAATAAGGCAGTCAAATGTTTATTAGCATGATGTCATAGTTCAGAACACCATTATTTCAGTGTTTGCATATTATGCAAAGACATTGGATGGATTTTGCAGTGTTACCTTTTATCAAGGAATAGCTGCATTGCAGGCACTGTGTGGAGAAAGGTAATGCAATTTTTTGATCAAGTGACCTACAGTACAGAAAGTGATTTGACAGATGAGATGGCTGTAACACCTTAATGTTACTTTATGGGTGGGGTAGGTATTGGTCACCTTTTCCCAACACATCAACTGACTGCTGACAAGGGGGTTCTAAAGACACAAAGGGAACGTGTGAAACTGGTGCACAGAAACCAAGAAGGCTGTTTCTCATTTAACAGTGTATACATTAATAAGGGAAAAATCAACCAGCATAAAAATGAGAAAATTATTAACTGCTTTCCATTATTTAACCATCTTATTTCTATCTTAGCCTTCTTAAGTGTTGGAGCACTTGGAAAAAAAAAAAAAAAATGTAACTTTCTCCAGAACCACTGAACAGTGGAGTTTCATTTCTGGAGAAAAAAGAAGTCAGCATCTCTGCTGACTCAAAGCTGATAATGCTGCTTTTACAAAGTAGTCCACTTGTACTAATCTGAGCTGGAGGAGAGCTTGTCTCAGCTTTTCAGTGTATTTGTGCTATGGTTCAAGGCTTGTGGAGAGGCAGTTTTGCCACTGAATGGGAGAATTCTTTTAGAGTAACTGATACTTCATGTCCAGTTTGTTTTGGTTGATTATAGTTTCTGTACTGAAATAATTGCTCTTGCCCTCAGGGGTTCTGGGTGGAAGGCTTTCCTTTTATACTATATATACTTTATGATATTTACAGTTAACACTAATGCATTCCCACTTCTACTGTTCTCTCTCTATTCTTGCCTCTAGCTTGTCTACCTAAAATAACTGTTCTGCTTTGGGTGCTGAAAGGGTTCTTCCATCTTCAGAGCTGGTATCTGCTATTCAGAACTGGCTCAAGCTGAAAATGAAGAAGAGATGAAGTCCAGGTAAATAAAGTACAAGTCATGTGTAATGCAACCTCTCATTACAATGAAATGCAAAAAATCTATGAAGGGAAAAATAGCATCAGATATATTTATGATATCAAAAAACTGTGGGGAAAGTACTCCAGCATTTTTAGATATGGTTTTATCTTAGATCGCTGAACTGAAATAAAGATGTGAGGTTCTCTCATATTTGATAAATTCACATTTAGGAGGAAAAGGGCAGCATTATTTCTAAAGTTTATGAGGTCTGGGTAGTTCAGCTATTCAGTGGAACATCCTTGATAAGCATGAATTTCTAAGAAATAGTGCAAAGGAAATTTCTGCTGACAGCCACTTTCTGTTTTGCTCTCATGACCGTAGCTGGTTATCAGTTACTGTGCATGAGTAACCCAACCATTACAGACTCTTTCACTGTGTCAAAACTAATTCTCCCTTAGTTTGGTCTGTTCAACTTCCTTCTCTTTAGAGTGTTTACATATTTAGAGACTTAACTCATGTCTTTCCTCAGCCCTTCCATTTTTTCCCCAGGACTGTTCTCAACTCGTTCACAATTTAAGTAAAACATGATGTCCAAAACTGGATACATAAAATAAGCTAGATAGAGAAGAAGTATTTCTTATCTTAAATATGTTTATTCACATGTACATCCCCAATGTACTTTGCTTCTTTAATAGTGTGTTCTCATTAACTGAGCTTGTGATCCACCTTCATTCCAATCTTTTTCCTCAGAAATGAGATAATGTAAACTGGCAGCATTAGCTGACTTCAATCATTCAGCTACCAGGCTATTCCCAAACCTTATTGTCTGAATACTGAATATTGTGTTGATTCACATTTAACAAAATTTGTCTCTGTATTTCATATTTATATGTTGAGAGCTAAAACCACTCACTGCCTACAGGATGCTACCCAGAAATGTCCTGATCATCTACTGCTTAGGAGCTGAGTGAACTGAACAGCTCGGGCAGATACTGACATGCGGCGTTGTTGCAGCATGTGGGAGTGTGATGTGATGCACTTACACATACAGTGAGTGTTCTTTTTTTAGGTTTTTATTTTATGGCCAACAAATCCATCTACAAATACTACTCCCTTCCTCAATGGGTAAGAAATCAGCTAATAATTGTAGATTTTTAAGGCATACTACAAATGGGTTTGTAGGCATCAGCTCACTCTTTTGAGATAGTAGTGAGTTTACAAATGCAAATAAATAATGCTAAGTCTTAGCAAAGCATGGAGCATAAAAGGAGTAAACACAGAAGTGCTTCATTTCAAGCAAAAGCATAATTGGCTCTTCTGCATGATCCTTCCATTTATTTGGTGTAAATGTTCCCACTGCAGTCTTGTAAAAGTATGGAAAATATGGTAAGTTACTACTTGGGCAAGAGTATCAATAATGCAACTCCAGTTAGCAGCACACATGGCTCCAGTGACTTTTGGAGAAGGAACTGTGCTGTTCTGCAGCAATGTGCAGTGCAGCAGTGTGTGCACTTTCACTGAAACGTGAGGCTCTGTAATGAATTTGTACAATAACTACAGATGTGGGCAAGGATTGTAATGACAAAAATTTGAAGCAACTGCTACTGCTCCATTCAGGCTTTTCATCTTCCTTAGCTGTATTCTGGGAATCCACTTAAAACTGCAGTCTGGCTGACAGCTGCGTTAAAACACAAGTATTGATAATCTGGGTATTCGAGGTTGAAAACATAGACAAATTTCATTATTAGAAGCTGAAAAGTACAAAAATGTCTCTTGAGTATTTTGTGTCTGTATAATATGTATTGTTGTTAATGTGACTCCCAAATGCATTATTCAGACCAAAAAAAGATGGAACTAGAAATAGTATCCAAGAGGAGAAGCTCCTAGGGACATCACACAGTATTCTGCAGGTATCCTTCTGCCTCTTTTACACAGCAGATTGGGATGAAGTAAGAAAGGCAGTACAGAATGTGCAGTGGATGGGCTCTGGTGTGCTGCTGAGTGAACAGCAGGAAGGGGAGGTAGCCAAGAAGAACACTTTGGGAATAGGATCAGTTTTGCTCATGCCCACAGAGTCACATTCATTAGCTTTGTTTTCTCATGTGTTCTTGAATTGCAGACATGCAAGTACTGGAGCAATGCAGTCAGAAATGAAACTTACCACTGTGGAGGGATTTCCACAGGGACAAAATTCCGGTTGCACAAATGAACAAAAGCTGCTGCTATGGTGCAGGCAGCCCCCAAGGCTGGGGAGTCACAGGTGTCCTGTGTACACATGGTGTAGAATGGCTCGGGCTCCACCTGGGCAAAAAGGGATGAGTTAGGGGAGCAGGGGGACCTACAGGTAAATCCAGAGGTTGGGGTTGTGTCCCCTTGCTCCTGCCTACTTAGGACCATTCATAAACCTTTATTCCCTTCCTAGCAGTGAGGAGGTTATTTCTGTTTCCATATTCTAGACCTATATCCTAAAGAGTAGTGCAGTCATGCCACTACTCTGTGGATGTCAAAAACTTCCCTTTATATTTATGATGATAAAACCACCTTTTTTTCTATCTGGATTGCTGTTTGTTTACTTCTAAAGTTCTCTGCAACTAAACTTCCATATCCTTGCAATGGTTATGTGTCTTCCTTGGAAGAATGACACATAATTAAGACAGTGCTTCTAGCTGAAGTTCTACTTACAACTTTGAAGCAGTTCCTAAGAAGTGAATGTGGTTCTTCAAAAAACACTTTACAGATGTTTTGCTTCTCTGTAATTGGACATGGCTTCTCTTTCTTTGGTGCAAGACTGCACTTGTTCACCTGAGAAAACAGAATTACGGAAGTTGGTGGATTTGGGGTTTTTTTTACATACATCAGGGTCGTAGGACAAGTTCTTCAGATATCCAGTGTGAGCTGGTTTGAAGAAAGATATGGGCAGCTCAGTACTGTGCTCTAATGTTTATTGTTCATTACTGTTGAGAGGCACTTTGCAGATTAGCCAGTTTCCTTTTCCTATTGATTCTGTTACTCGCTGAAGGATTTTGCTGTGTAGTTGCTGACTTAGAAGGCAGTTGGCTAGTTCTCTTTTCAAAGTTGTGCTTTTACTAGCTCTTTCTGATGGAGAAAAAAAACTTCAGATCCTTGTTGGGTTGGTCAAAGGTAAAGGTGGCTTTCAAAAAAAAACAACAAAACTACACCACCAAAAAGTTTTAAGCAAGTGTAAATTGTAGTTACTTTAGTTACTAAGGAAAATGAACTGACCGTTTAATCTGTGCTAACCCTCATCCTGCAGAAGTGAGACACTCAGTCCCCTTCTGTTGTGCAGCCCTGGCCTTGTGATGGTGGAGCTCTGCTGATGTCCTTTGCAAGGTCACTGTGTGACAAAGGCTGGGATAAAGCTCCTAGGAGCCAGTCAGAGTTTACAGTTCAGTGTAAACCCTTCCAATCAGTAGTGCAAGTGCAGCCATTCTGCCCCGAACGAAGGGCACTCAGGACTGCCCTGCTTCTATATGACACTAAATTTCTTATGTATTGCTTTTAATGGATTATTTTGTTCAATGTCTCTGGGGAACTTTTCCATTTTTAGGAATATATTAGAAATTAATATTTCTAGCAATTAAGAAAATTGTGGCTATGGTCAGTCACATTGTGATCCTGCCTCATTATTAACAAACATAGGCTGCAAGCTCATGAACTGTATCTCTGCAACAGCAAGAAGTAGTACAAGATACTTGAAGCAATTATCTCTTTTACAGTAAAGCACTGACATAAAGCAGAAAATGAGATTTCTGTTCCCAAAACTCGGACATCTTCTGTGAAACAGGATAAATGGAACAGTCACAAAATCTTTGTGGTAATAAGATGCTGCTTCCTTTTCTTTTTGGTAATAGATTTGTACAAGGGATTTAGAGGATCCTGTCAACATGGCTTGAGAGCACGTTAAGGCTACTTTTCTTGGTTGGTTGCATTCACAAATGGTTCTGTACAACTGCACGTTTGTGTATTTAGATTATCTTCAGCTGATGACAGAGTACATGAAGTAAGCAGAGGTATAATGTTACTGGTATAAAATTGTTACAGCAAAACAAAGAGGCTCAACATACCCACCTAGAACTAACAGCTCTAAAGAAAACTTCAAATTGTGGCCTGAGTGATGAACATACAGATTTGGCCGAGACCTGATAGCACCGTCCCTGCATTCCAGGAAGAGGTGCTTTAAGGAGGAAAACATCAAAGATACTTGGCTCCAACTTCAGTTTCTTGTGAAAGCAGCAGCAGGAGCCACCTCTGTGTTTTACCTTACCACATAGGCCAAAAATATTCAATGCCTATTTATGGGGAATTCTTAAACAGTTTTTAGCAAATTTGTGCAACCTCTTCCCTGGTTAGACACAAAACAATACAGTGTGCTGCTGTTTTCACTATCGAGCTTTAGTTCATCTAAGCCAACCAAGTGTGTCAGACATTGCCCTCTGTGCTCAGCAGCTCTGCACACAGAAGCCCCTCAGTTCATTACCTGCCAGCTGTGTGTGAACTCCTGCACATTGTCAGTGAAGGAACCATTAGGCACCATCCATTCATTTCCAGCTTCATTATCATTGGTACCAAAAAGCCCAGCTGAAATACCTGGGAGGAAATTAAAATGGAATAAAATAGGAGTTGTCCAGAGTAGGTGCAGGAGAATTACAGCAGCTGTCTCTGGGCTCTGATTATTCTGTCCAGCAGGGCTCAGCTCTAGTGTGGAAGAGGGGAAGCTGCCCAGCCTGCATTGCCATCTCATGTCTCAGCTGGTCATGGGCTTCTCCTGAGCATACCAAGACATCAGATCCATTCTCTGGTAATCTTTGGGGGGTGAGTTTTAGAATAGTGTGGGGTACATGGATAGGAATGCATTCCAAGTATACCAAAAGGCCTGTGAGGTTTTAGGCGTCCCTCTGTAGCTGTCTTGCAGGTCTGGCAAGCTAAGCCTGCTCTAGAGCAGATCTCTCAGCCGGGGTTTGGGGCTGGGCTGACTGCAGTACCTCTGCCTCTGCTTTCTGTCTGCTTTATTGCATTGAATCAACAGTAAAATAGAACTTGTTGTTCTTACTGGAATGGTGCATTCCATGCTCTAGATGGCAATTACTGGGAATGCCTAGGGCCATTTCCAGGGTGTGTATAAATGGAGAAAAACAAGTGAAGGACTGCACAGATGCTGGTACTACTGATCATACAGATAATTCAGAGATAGCAAAAATTATGAACAGCTGTATGATTGATACTCACCGTGGTGCCACCCAGCCAGAGTGACAGTACAGAGATCATACTGAAAGTCACAAGAAACAGAAACTCCTTTGTGATTAGATATTTCTATTTTGTTGGTTCCTCGCCTTGAATTCATGGTACTATTTTCAAGGGATTGATCCAGTACTTGGCAGTTCTCTTCCGTAAAGGAGAAGTTATACATCTTGGATATCTGTTTTAAAATGAAAATGCAATTTCAAATCTGTCATAGTGTAAGTTCAGTCACAGGCAAACACAGTCTGGATTTGCATGTGGGATGAGGCCAACTTAGTCCAGAATTACGGGAATAAGAACGGGGTTGTGTTAAACTTCCGAAAGAGCAGAAAGCGCAAAGCCTCCCTCACTGCCATTCTTTTAGGCCATGTCAGAGGAAAGTTGAAAAGTTTCTTTCATACACAGAGAGCAAAGAGGCAGCCCTTGAGTTAAGGGTTTTGCTTTGACGAGGTATTTTCTTTTTAAGAAGTGGTTACTTTAAAGCCCTTGTCTGAGAGTGCTTCTGATCTATGTTTTGAGAATTAATATTTTAAAAACTTCTTTTTTGTCGGTTGAAGGAAATTTCTGCCAAAAATAAAAAATGTTTGACTTGCTCTTCCTACCTTTAGTCGTGGGTAGATACTCATCACAGTCTGGTTCATCTTCACATACAGTGATCTTGAGTTCCTAGTTTCCTCATTTAGTATTACAGTGAAAGCATTGTGAACAAAATCCTTGGCAAGAAGTACACTGCACTTTGATGCCAAATCATACATTTTTCCATCAAAAGTCACAAGATGCTTGGTCCCCACTAACATAGCATGATCTGGAGAATGGCATTTCAGAAGAAACATCAGTGAGTTTTCCACAGAGCAGTAAATGCTGTGCATACTGCAACACACACAGCTTCTTGCTGGCATATTCTTAAAATAATTTCTCAACTTATTATTACACCGACATTACTACACTTACATTTTAATTAGTTACACTGTAGTTGCTCTGCAACAAAACTTTCTCAGAAACAAAGCAATTTCATTATTTATTTTTTGTTATAGATTTAACTGAGTGCTGTAAAACTTCGATAAACTTGAATTGGTATTCAAAGCTCATCTTGATTTATCATTATACGACTTGATAGTCATATTTATAAACACACACACACTATACATTCTTATGCAGAAAAAACAAGAATATTGTCTCCAAAAACGACCCTTCCAAAACAGTGCATCAAACAGCTGCAGTCCAGGAAATTCTGCTGATCATCACTCCCCTGATTTGGTCACTAGGACCTACTCAGCCTGCTGTTGTGTCTCTGTCTCTGGGGAGGAAACCATTAAAAAGGGTTTTCTGGAAAAGCCATTCTCTTTAAGGGACAGTTGGGACTGTTAGTGCATTCCTTTAGCTTTTAGCAATACTTTTACAGGCAGTACTGTCTCTGAAGTTTTGGTAGGGCTGAGCTTGCTCATCCTAAAGGCAGCAGAGGTCAAGGCACCAGTTTCCAAGCTTCTCTGCCAGGACACAGAGCCAACAGGTATGACTGGCACTGAACCGTAGTATCAACTCACAGGAGCATATGGATAAGGCAATAAATGACACTTGCTGATTTCTAGTCTCGAGAGTAGAAGTGTAAGAAGTTGCAAAATTTGCATGAATATTAAGTAGAGCAGTGTTACTGCATGTCAGCTTTGCCCAGAGTGTTGCTCTTACACATACCATCACTGTCTTACAAGAAAGACTATGTAAGTTTATAGGAAAATTATTAATAACCATCTCTATGTAAACTACTATTCCAAATATGATTTTTAAAATAAAGAATTAAGTGGAAATAGACCCAGGTACAAAACAAAGCAGCACTTTGAAAGGGCTTACGTTCAAAGGGGCTCTCCATCATCCTCCGTTTGAATCTATAGTACTCTGCAAGGATGTTGAGATTGTAGAGGTCTTGCAGAGGCCTCATTAGTTTTTCTCCAATGAGGTAAGTAGTAACATTTGCCAGCTGCAGGGACAGGTCTGCTTTAGGCAGTACTGGCAGTTTTCCTGCCACGGAACAGTTCCTGTAGAATACGAAGAGAACACCCCTTACCTGCTGAACTGATGAAATGCTATTGCATTATTATTAGAAATGTGGAAGTGAAATATTCATAAGAACTGTAGTCTGCTTAGAACAGCAAAACACAACCCTACTCTGGCCAAGAGCTGCACTGCCCCAGGCCATCTCAGGCCACTTATCAGTTACTGATAGCCTGTTTGCTGCCCAGTAGGGCCTGGCAGCCAACAGAAATAAACATTAGGATGTGATGTGCCCAAAGCAAAGAGTGGTTGGGTGGCTGTCCAGAACCCTCAGCTGCAGACTGACAGGAAGACTAACTGTGCACATACCCATTTAGAACACTGCCCAGAGCAGGGATCCTGCAAAAACACCAGTTACCAGTTACCTGGGTGAAAAACTGTACAGGTTCAGCAAGGGCTTCCGAATCTTCCTCACAGCTCTGGAAAACATGGCCTCTGCCCACCTGAGCACCTGCTGCGTAGCCTGTTGAAGAGTCAAGAGATTATAAAACAAATTTCAGTATGGCTTCAGGGCAGGGTCAGTACTTGCAGGTGAGTTTTAAATAAATGTGAAATTCTGCTTTAGTCTCTCTTGCATTTGTCACCTGCCAACCAGCATCTTGTCATGTAGAGGTTAATATCCAGAGGACAGACTCTAGTCACAATACCAACAAATAATGGACAGAAATATATTCTTCCCAAATAACATTACTTAAAGTATACCAATGCTTCACTAAGTTAATGTGCTTCAGTAGCTTGGAAAAGACTGGTATCTTTATTAATATCAATTTACCTCATGATATATCTTTTTTGCTTTTCATTTCAACTAGAAGAGCCCAGATTTATTTGTACAGTTTATTGGAATCACAATTCCTCCTCTCTATTGAAGCAAAGTAAAAACTACATGGATGACAGATTACTGCTACTGTGATTTCAACCAGAACTAGTAAAACAACCTCTCCTCTAGCTGGAAAAGTACTCTTTGAAAGCAGGGACAAATATTGCAAGAACAGTAAATCAGCTGTGCACAGGCTTATTATGTGGCAAGATAACCATACTATTTCAATAAACAAAAATAGTTAACTTTTCTGTGTAGCCGTAGTTCAAATCTGAGACTTAAATTTGTGGGCCTTGTCTTTCAAACCATTAAAAATGGAGAACTGAGTTATACCAACCATATCCAAGCTTGCTTTCACAACCTTTAATGCCACCTGGATTGATTCCATTAGCCACACATCTTTTAAAATCTTGGGCAAGAAAGCCTGGATTTTCTTCATGTGCTCTTCTGTCTTCTCTTTCCAGACTTCATCCAGTGGCTTCAAGGTTACATCGTAGTAGGCGTCCTTCAAAGTTGCTAATGGCTCTGAAGCAAACACATTAATGAGACAAACCTTTCCTGGTTTGGTACAAAGTGGCTGTTTGCTTGTTTGTTTCCACCCAATTTCCAGCATAAGTGCAGGAGGGGCACAGAAAAATGGAAGAGGCAGCTGTGTTTCCATGGCAGTCAGGCACATTGCACAGCTGTGAACTCAAAGAGGCATTTAGCTCTAACCCTGACCCCCCTACAAATACATTGCTGCTGTCCAAAAGGAACATAAGGGATGCTCTGCAATGTGCCTCCATCAGAGCTGTACTGCACAAACTGCACCTGCTGAGCAACAGGACAGTTTGGTCACAACTGATTTCAAGCATGGTGTATCAACTAAATCCAGCCTTTGAGTGGGAAGTGCCTGAAGCTAAGTGGCTCAAAGTGAGTTTTTACCCTTGTGAGAAATGAAGGTTCTTGCAGCTAAATTCCAGCTGACCACCTTTCTCAAAAGTTTCCATATGGGCCACAGTCCAGCTGAACAGTGAATTAGTGGCTACTGGATAGGCTTGGAAAAAACCAGATCAAGTGAAATCCAATTAGTACAAGCATTAAAAACTCAAGGATGGATATGAACAGCCCTTTGGGAGGAAAGGCTTGCCAGGGGACTGTTAGCAGAAATACTTCAGCTTGGGAATTAAGGGCTCGGTTCTCATCATGTATAACTCAGCCTCCTATGACCAAGAAAAAGCCTCACCACTGATTTCATTAGAAAGGTGCTCACAGAGAGCCTTTTTAGAGCTTATTGCATCAAGGCTCACACTCTGTACACTGAGAGCCAAGGTCAGCACTTTTTCCTAAATCAAAATAGAAAACCTTGTGCTGTTCAGTATGTTTCATGGTTTACAGTCAAGTTTGGTTTGCCCTGCACTGACATTGCCCCTATTCTTGCTTTGCACTGTTTTGCTTACTTTGTAATTCATTCAGCATTTGCTGGACAATGTCTTGAATTTTCTCCAGATAAAGCGGGATCTTTCTTCTCAGAACGTGCCCAATGCCACTTTGCTTCCACGCCTGGGTGACAGCTCTACCCACACTGTGCAGGAATGCTGCTGCCCTTTGCAAGGCCGCTGAAGGCCAGCCAGCTGCTTCAGACAGGAAACCAACATGCTGCACCTACAGTGGTTCCAAAAAAGAAGCAATTTCAAAACACACAGTGATCTCAAGCAAAGCTTTGACTTCATTGCAAGGCAATTCTGACTCCACAGTGTTGGTGCAGAGATACAGGATCTCCACCATAAAACATGGGTTTTGTCTCTGTATAGTTACAGGTCAGCACAGGAGTAATCATTGAAATGTTTGAGCAAAACAAAACAGCCACAGGCAATATAACAATGTTTAATTAACACTGCATGAACACTTCATGGTGTTTTCACAGATTATGTACAGATACTTACTGATCTCCTGAATCTCCACAGGTTTCCATCAAACTTCTTTATCTTCTCTATCAGTTTGGCTTTCAAAAGGCTCCCAATTTCATTAAGCTTGTTCTGTGAGAAGATTATTAAAACCTTGAATTCATTAACTTAAAATTGCTTGTGCTGGATCCAAATCATTCAAAGTTTGTACTAGTTTAAATGCCAGTAAACAGCCACAGTAGCCTCGTCTTAAGGGAAACAACTTCTGCATTATGCAGTGGATAGACATGGGAACAGAAAAGTCAAACCATGAAAAGCAAAAAGCAACCCCCAAACAGAGTATGTGAAACCCTATTAAAAGTGAAAGTACATTCAGGATTCTAATCATTAGTTTTGTAACCAACACGCTGAGCAGTTACTGCTGCTCTCACTTTATTTCCTTACCCTCCTCAGAGGACTCACCCTTTAGAAGAGGGTCCTGTATTTTCTATCTCTAGGCATGGCTGAACTTCTTAATTCTCACCATCAACGTGAATAATTTAAAAATTGCATAATTTTTCCTGGTTACTCACCAAGATTCACACCTGAAGCCTACATGGAAGGTGCTCCACCAAAATGACAAAATCAAATAATATTCTGGGAAAATCACGCTGCAGTTAACAGCCACTCAAGGGTCTCACCTCAGCCTTAAGAACTGGATCTCCACATCCATGCACTAGAAAACTCAAGCTTCCATTAGCGGCTGCTAGAGCCACTTGTCCGACGTTTTCCTGCCTTTCACCATTGATGCTGAGATAGGTGTTAATGACAGCCATTTGTTGCCCATCAGAACAAGCACTGACTTCCATTCCTTCTTCCAAATCCCCTTAGGTAATGAAAAGAGCACTTCATTTACAGGAACAACGCTGACAGGCATTGTTTCAAAGCCAGCTTTTAATTACTTAGGTGATCAATCAGAATTGGAGTGTGTTAAGTGTGGAGGAAAAAAAACCAAAACACAAGAGATAAACAGGAGAAAATTAGATCAGTGTCAGGGTCTGATCCGCCTCTTCTGTGTGGCTTGTGAATGAATTACAAATACAGATTCTCTATTGCAAAGGAAGCACTGGATTAATGTAAATCTAAATCTCTCAGTCACACTGATTTACAGGCCTTTTTTTCTACTTTAGTCTTCACTGTCCCTTGTTGCAGATGTTTCAAAATTGCTCAGCCCTTAAATGAAGGCCTGTCAGTTCCACCCAGCACACACACAAGTAATTTCTACAGAAGCACTGATGAGCATAAACAAATGGTTGGCAAAGTGCACATAGAATCTGGGTTGAGAGAGCTGAGTTGAGTCATTTCTACAGACTTCTGACTTCAGTGATTCACAAACTAATGGTCCTAATCTCAAAAACCTCATAGCACTTACAGGTGAAGACATGAACATGAGAGAAACTCCCCTGCAGAAGTGTGGGATGGCAAATCCGTAAGTGAAACAACGGCTGGGATTGTCAGCAATACGAGTTTGAGACAACTGGGATGCCACCAAATCTACTTGGTTTGCACTCAACTGTAATGTAGCTGAAATGTGGATGAGCCCCACCTCTTGCAGCTCATTTCACCTAACTCACTAACACTAATTAGGCACAACTTGAACCAACAGCCGTTTTTACCTCTCTGTTGTCAGTCAGAGCTGACTGCTGTGAGACCATCCCCTGCAGCCAGTGGTTGCACACATCCCACTTCACACATCCCAGCTGTTCCAGCATGTGCTACAGTCAGTCTTGGGAGGTGCCTCCTCTCATTTCCTTTATTGAATATGGAATGTAATGATTGTCTTAAGGCATACAACTTTAAGATGGCTAAACCAAGAGGAAATTAATCCTATCTTTTGTTACCATCTATTGTAATCATATGAAAATGTCTCCCAAACTGACCTTTGTAACAAATTTTAAGCTTCAGCTTTTCTTTATCTGAAAGACCATAGCTTGAATGAACTGAGCTAGCTCAGCACTAGAGACAGGGCCTTTCTTCCTGTCTCTTCATAGCAATGACACACATAGCTGGGAGTCACAAAATAGCTCCAGTTGGAAGGGATGCATAAGGATCATCATGTCCAGCTCCCTGCTCTTTGCAGGATGACCTAAAACTAAGTCCTGTGGCTGAGAGCATTGTCAGTGAGATACGTACCTTTCAGATAGCCCATGTAGTACTGAAAACACTCCTTGTCTTTTGAAGCAGCTATTTTTACTTTCTCTTTCTGATCAATAATCCCCTCCACCAGGATTTGGCTCTGGACAGATGAGGAAGCAGCAGTTCCTGTCAGGCCTAGCGAAATATCTTCAAAGGCTCTTAACTGCAGCCATAAAGGAAAAACATTTATTCAAAGCCACTGTACAGAATTAATGATCGTTCAGAGATGGTGCTCAAATATCGTGCTTCCCACAAAAGGGTAAGTGGTGAGGGAAGTGTTTCCCAGTGCTTGTGCACTATGCCGGAGTTACACTAAGAGAGGCACAAGCATCAGAGTGACTGGCCCAGGAGCTGAATGACTGGATAGCACAAGGCTTGTGGACAAATTTTTAATGAAAGCAATGAAAGAAACATAATGTCCCAGTCAGCTTTCTGTGAGGTTGCTAATTTGTGCCGTTTATTCCAAAACACAGAATAAAGCAAGCTCATGCAGAGCGGCTGATACTTGTTTCATCTCCCTCCTCTCTAAAGAGAGAGACATGGAAAAATAATTTAGTATTTGTTACTGATTAAATCATCATAATAATTTTGTTAAGGGGTGGTCTATTGTCTCAGTGCCTGACTATCCACATTCCTGCTAATGAAAAGTTTGGATAGTGCTGACCCCATTAGTTTTCTGCCTCACTCTGTTGTCTCCATCTGCCTCTCCACCATATTGATTTCACAGGAAATTAAAAACAAATGCAAAATTGGGGGAAGGGGGTAGAGAAAAAGGAAGATATTTTTCTCGGAATGAGCATCATATGAGCTGTTCTGTGCCTTTTTTAGTTCTTTTTTTGCCAGTTCTTTTTTCTGGCAAATGATGCTTTGTGTAAGCATTGTATTTTGTTTCCCTCTTCTGACAAGGTGAAAACCCCATACCTCACACAACAGAGCAGTTACGCTGAAGGGAAGTTATAACAGCACACAGCCTCTTAAAATTGATACACTCCACTAGAAACACGCTTACTACATTTGTGACAGCTCTGCAAAGAACTAATGTTGGTGCTTTCCTTTGTATGTCGGTCACACCACATGGACACTGCCTAACTGCTGCTTTAGAGACAGCACTAAAGAAACCAGGAGTGTTTTGTGTTGCCTGCTGTTTTACAGTCACTGCCTGCACCTGATCCGTTTGGGAGATAGATGGCAGCAGGCCTTTAAAAACCAAACCCCAGTGCAAGTAAAATAAAATAGAAACTCACTTCAATTTCCAAAGAATAATTCTTCACATCAGCAGTGCTCTGATTCTTTATGGATACTCCAATCAACCCCTCATCTCTCCCGTGACCAGCAAGGTGGAATCTGCCCTCTGACTGCAAAATGATGTCATCTTTGTTGAGCTGGTGCTTTCCAGATAAAACAATTACCTAAGTATGCACAAAAAAGGTGTTAAAGATTCCAAATTCTTCCAGACAAATGGGCTCTACTTTGAGTACTGAGAAGTTGTACAGTGACAACATTTCTCATGAAATTACAGCATGAACAAAACTTGTAGTTTCAGAAACCAGCACATCCTCCTGCTCCTCACAGCACTGTCTTCATTACAGCTTCAGTTTCTGTGCTATAACAAAGCATGTTCTGTGATTACAGCTGAAGACCAGAGGAACAGTTGCAAGAGAACTGTATTTTGTTAAAATGTCCAATGTTTTTGCTCCTACATTTCTCAGCTACTCTAGCCAGACATTTTGATAAAGTTGGGGGTGCATGGGAGGTGAGGTGAATATTGTCCTGGTTTCAACTGGGATAGAGTTAATTTCTTCTCAATAGCTGGCACAGTGCTGAGTTTTGGATTTGGAATGGGAATGGGGTTGGTTATACACAGATATTTTGTGTTTTGCTCAGTTGTGTTTATCCTAAGTCAAGGAGACTGATGTGCGTTTGTCTCCTGCTCTGCCAGTGAGGAGGTGCACAAAAGCACAGCTGGGACAGATGACCCAACCTGGCCGAAGGTATATTCCACACCACAGAATATCATGTCCAGTACATAAACTGGGGGGAGTTACCCAGAAGGGGCAAATCTGGGTTTGGGAAGGGGGGTCTGGCATCAGGCAGCAGGTGATGAGCAATTGTGTTGTGCATCACTTTGTTTAGTGTTTTTCCTTTTTGTTATTACCACTACTACTACTACTGGTAGTAGTATTAACTATTATTATTGTATTTTACTTTGTTTTCAATTATTAAACTGTTCTTATCTCAACATACAAGTTTCACTTTTGATTGTCCTCCCCATTCCACAGGGAGGAGAGAGAGAGAGGGGGTTGAGTGAGTGTCTGTGGTGCTTAATTTCCAGCTGGGCCTAAACCATGATGCCTTTGAAGAGGTGGTCCAAAAATACAGAGGCACCTGCTTCTGGAGTGGCTTGCATATACATTCTTTGCATTATAGGCAGGTCCTATCACACCTTGGTCTGGGAAAAAGTTTTCCTGTTGCTAACAAAGTGTGACCTGCTCTGACAGTAAATAAGGAAACCAAGATGTGTTTCAGCCACTGGAAACTCGAGAGAAACATTTATTGCAAGTTCCAAGTTCTGTGTTTGTTGTGAGTCTCTACAAGCAGCTCTGAGGTCCAGCATGTGCCTAAGGAAGATCATAGATGGGCCTTCAGTTTATGTGTGTAATAGAAAAATAAGGTTATGTTACAGTTCAAAAATCCATCAACTACCAGCAGAGCAATCATAAAAACCAGCAAACTTTTACCCACAGGGGAAGGAAAGCACTTTACTCCTCTCTAGTTTTCTTTTTGATCACTTATGAGCCTGTTTTGGTATTCCCCAGAAACGTGAAATTAAAAGACTTCTGAAAGAGGAAGAGGAAAGAAAGAACATGGAGGAAGTGAGGTTTACAACCATAAAAGGACGTATAGAATACACTACAGTGGCAAACAGAGCCTTTCTGCCTCAGTCCCTCAAAAGACACTGTTTATTTATTTGTTTAAGTTACAGAAGTATGGTAATTCTTGTGAAGAGTTGCAGCTGAGGAAAACTAAGTCTCCAAATGAGCAATTACATTTAGAGTGAAGTAAGTTCAATGTGTTTATGTCAAACTTACATTTGGAAGGTCACAGAACTCAAAGCTTGTATAGTAATCCAGGCAAGAGCAGTAGTTTGTTTCTATTTTACTCAGAATCTTCTGTTTGGTACATGGGGTCAGGAAAATATTTTCCAGAACAGCTTCTAACTGAAACTTATCAGGATACAAGAGTTGATTTCTCTGCAATGAACCAAGAAAACAAAGTTAAAAGATGACAGCAGGATCTTAGACACTCCTTGGAACCCACTCATCCCATCCCCAGGCTGGCTTTTGTTATTCCAGTAGCTTCAGGATTTTAATGTAACATTTCCAAAACATAACATTTCCACTTGACAATGTTTTGGCTTATCAGCTTTGTTACTGGTCCCTGTCCTACAAGGTTTGCAAATTTACTGCACAGGTGAGGCCTCTAGTTTGTAAGAGCCCTTTCTTTCTTAACTATCCTCCATTTAGCTTTCTTCCTGTGTAGAGAGATATGTAAACGGTAAAGTGAAATAATGTATCTCACCGAAAATGGTGCTCTACAGAAGCTTTCTTAAAATCCACTCAACATTACCTCTAAAATCAAAATAATTTCTCATCTACTGAGAACAGCTTCCATGAAAATGGTGAGTCAACAGATACAAGTATCTGTCAGATACAAATAACTGCCTTCTCTTACCTCATATGTGAAATTGTGTTTGAATTTTTTGTCATCCCAGTTCAGATTGAGGTATTCATTAAATAATGTAGGTCTTTGCTCGAGAGACCCGCATGCATGCAGGTGTTCCACGCTTACTATTCTCTGAAGCTGGAAAAGTGGAAAAAATTGACACATATAAGTAATTTTTTAAAAGAAGTATTCAGTATATCCTAGGGCAATAGGTTTCCTGGGCAAAAACACACCCTGTGAGAACCTCTGGATGGTCTATACCCATAAAACACTGCTTCAGTCTCTCCCAAGAAACCTAAGGGGCTGACAGGTCTGTCCTCAGGGAAAGCTGCTGCCCAAGTACAACCATGTCTGACAACATGAAACAGAATTTTTCACAGGGTTTATTTTTCTTCCTCTGAGACACAAAATGGTTGACTTCAAGGCTTTCATATGGTAACAAGTACAGAAAAAAAGTCATTCTGTGAGGACTGAACACAGGAATTTGGCTACACTCATCCGTTCCAAGGCTGCAAAACTCATACCTGACCTGCAGTGAGTGTCACACAGCCACCCCAGGCAGTGATGTCCATCCTGGATTTATCCTCCAGGCTCAGCTGGAGGTGAGCAGGCTGCCCAGCATTTCCTGAGACCTGCAGCTGAAAGCAGAGAAAGATTTGTCCAGCAGCAAGACTAGAACCAGCAGAATGACCCCCATCCAGTGGAAGAAAACAGAGCCACAGTGAAAGCTGTGACAGATCCATGTTAAAACTCAGTGGAAATCTGTGGCCTGGAAGCTCCAAACCTGAGACAAACACAGGGAAGCTACACTTCCACAACCAAGGCCATGGAAGGCTTTTGTTACCCTCTCTGGAAGCTGCCTGGGGTCTGTCATGCAAAGCAATTAATGGCACAACTGCAATAATGACCCTACAAGAGAATTTATTCCTCTGAATACGATTCTGGAACCATCCTGAGTGTTGTGCAAACACCCCTGAGCACCAAAGGGCTTCAGATGAACAAACACTGCACTGCTGGCACAGCTTATTGCTGAAAGTCTTCAGCCTCAGCAGCTGCAATGATCCACACAGTGCAGTCAGATGGAAATTATACTGTAGTATTTGATCTTGAAGGATGGTTTGTGGAGTTCCTCCTCCTCTTTTTCCCTACATGTGCTTTGCAAGTGCACTTCACAACTATATTTTAAAGCCTCTCTAGCCATGTACATTTTCACATTTGTGTTGCAATTTCCTCTACATTCCTCCAAAAATTTACATTTTCTTCACAGGGGTATCAAAGGGTTTCTGGTTTGGTTTTGTTTGTTGTGGGGTTTTTTTGTTGTTGTTGTTTTTCTTGTGTGTGCAAACTAGGAGTTTGTTCATTGCTTTATGGACCAAATTTGCCTCATTTTCATCGCTTGGCTGGTTCCTGTGCACTTCTGTGTTCCTCCCATCCAAAATGGGTCAATGCTGAAAGTGCAAGACTGTCAGCTAGGAACAGTTATACTTAAAAAGGGAAACAGTGCTGGTGGTTTGGACACAAGGGAATAACAGCACTTGGTGCTCTTTACATTTTTCAGGATGATATCTGGTTCTGCAATTCTCAGGGGTGAAAGGCACACTCACAGTAAATGCAGCATCACAGCTGTGTATTTTGCAGCCCAGTCTCATGATCTCACCTGCTGGTTGTACTTTCTGCCCCTTCTTTCTGACAGAGAATGCACCTCCAGTTGCTTCAGAGTGTAATTAAATGGGTGCACAGCAGTGGCTCTGTAGCTTGTCCAGTGTCTTCCAAACTTCAGAGAAGACGACACTGATAGCTGATCAATATCAACAGATGGAAAAGGAACTTGTGAAATAAAACACGTCTCACATACTGACCTCAAACATGCAGCCAGTAAGATTTCCCTGTACCTTGTCCTCAGAATAATTATGTGCACAATAAAGACCTTTCTGAAGTAGTGAGGAAAGTTAATGTTCAAACTAGGACAATTCTTGCTACTTGAATTCTCTGCATAGCACAGCTCAAAGCAGAACTATTCTCTGTATTTTACTAAAATCACGAACAATGCTTAAGTTTGTTGGGGCTTAATTTTGGTCTTATCTTTAGGCACTGCAGGCTGCACTGCCACAGAGTCATTAAACACAGCTTACAAAGTTAAAGCACAAGAAAAAGACATTTGGTTCATTAGGAACTAAATTCTCTTATGTTGTTGAGAGCAAAATATTTTTGTGGTAATTTAGATAGTGGTGGCATTTAAATAGTTGTGGTAATTTAAGTAATAGTAAAAAAACCCTACTGCTAAAGTAAATTTTGGAATTTTAACACTTTTTAAAGAAATCAAGAAATTCTGTGCTCTTTGCAGGCACATTTATGTTTATGTATGGTAGCATATTTTATACATTGTCTTCTATCTTTCCACTATTCAGAAAATAATGTAATACTCAGCCAAGATGCTGTTAGCAGCAAGTCAGAAAACTGTCCCCACTTAACATCCGGAAATCAACCTACCCCAAGTTCTTCTAGTTCTGTCTTTTATATTTTTAAAGAATACTGCTGACTTACTTTAAGAAAACAAAGACTGGTTTCAACTGTTCCATATTTGTCAGTCTTGCTAATAAAGAGGAGAGTGAAAGAATGAAATACAAAAGAGTTTTGACTGAATTAGTAAAGTTGAAAATGCTAAGCAAGGTCTGTGTATGGTATGTACCCCCTTCTGTGCGGGTAAATATTATTCTGTGGGGGTAAATATTCTGTGGGGGTATTATACCCATGCAACAAGTTCTTTATCCTTTTTGATCTCAACTAATGCTCACACTCGCTCACTTGTCTTAGATTTTCTTTGTCCCTAAGCTGCTTTAAGCATGACATTTGTGCTGTTCTTTCCACCTACTCTCAGAGGCCTTTACCCAGTGCTTTGAAGTTTATGCATTTCATTACCTTTGGTTAAGCAGCAAGGTGTGGGGTTACTGCAAACAAAAAAATAGTATGGCCTGAAAATACTTCCTACAAGAATATCAGCTGCTCATCTTTCATAGTCAGAACTTTGTATATATCCAAGAAGGGGGATAGTTTGCCTTATAGTTGAATTCCCTGACTTGCTTAGTGCCTTTTTTAATTAAGAAAACCCCAAAACTCTTGAGATTCCTGTCATTCTCCTGACATTTATTTGCTCTGGGCCACTGTACCTTGTCCTTCTCATTCCAAACAACAGTAAGATCATCCCGGTGACTGCGTGCCGAATGTTTCACATATAAGTTGACCCTGGCATACCATGGAAAAGGGATGGAGAGAGGATGGAGAAGTTCCACTACAAGGAAAACAAACAAGTAAGATTTCCCACCAGGAATCATGACCATTCCCAGGACATTTTCCCACAGGCAGCAGGACATCCCTTGGTTCCCAGGGAAACACGGTCTCTGCTCATACACACACACCCCCCAACCCAGCAGCCACAATGACTTCAGTGTGCTGATATCTGCCCAACATGTAAGTGAAAACAGGAACCTTCTCCCTATTTACCAGCAAAACAGGAGTTACCTGCAATAATCAGAAGATTGACAGCTACACCCAGAGCAACTTCAGCAACAACAGCCAGGGAAGTAATTTGTGTAAAACTGAGATGGCCTCACATTGGAAGGGGAACAGCCTACAACACTCAAACCAGTAAGTGCAGTTATCTTCTCTGTTTTCAGATCATAAAGCCTCAACATAAGGGTTTAAAACCTCAAGGTAGCAGCCAGTGTGACCAGTGCTCCCTGCAGTACCCAGTACTTTAATTTTATGTTCCATATTCACAAAGCAGGAAGACTGTTCTGAAGTTGACATTTCTAACAGCCAGACCTATAATGAATTTAAAGCAAATAAGACCTTAGAAGCCCTAAATTGAAACCAGGATTGAAACCCTTTGAACGTGCATTTTGAATATGTATTTTGAAATCAGATTTATGTAGTTTATTTTATTTTATAGTCTGCTTTGAATACTTGTAAAAGAATTGAGAAACCTACCCTGAATGCCATGACCTCCAGGCAGCTTTGGGAAGAGTCCAGTGTAAGTGCCTGTTAGCTTTATCTCTTTGCCATCCCACAGGGCAATGTGCCTCAGCAGACGTGTTCTGTTGCCTTTTTGGTAAATTGTCATAAATACAAGTTGCCTTGGAAGAATTTTAAACTAAAAATAAAAGAGGGAAAACATTAAACCCCAAGTTCTCTGAGAAGTTGAAAACCTAAGTGTAATTTTGGTACCCCAAAGTCCTGTGGAGTCTGTAGGAATGTGTTTTTATAGGTTCTAGTACAATGATACTCTAAGCCCACTATTCTCATACAAGCAACTATTCATTTCTACTTGTCTTCATTTCTACAGAAAGTCATCTTTACAAATGATGGAATGTACATAAACAACTGAGTATTCCCTTTACAACAGTCTTTGATTATTATACAGTTTTTCTTTTATCTCACAGAACAATTCTTACAATATCAAGAGTCCCACTATTACAGAATAAATCCAGCAGACAGCACAAACAACAATAGGTATTGTGACATCTTTTCATATTTAGAAAAAGAAATGTGTGATACCTGTATAATAAAAACTGGCAATTGTTCAGTTTGTAACACATTATTTTTCTTATTCCCTATAAATCCTATATGTGTGCTCCATCTATAGGAGCAAACAAATATGAACTCAAACTAATCCACAATCAAATGTTTGCTCATGCTACTGGAGAAATCAAGGGCTGAACACCTCACACAGCAGGAGCTGCGTTTGCCCTTCACTGCTTGGCAGCCACCCCCTGAGTGCCCTCCTGTCACAGCCTGCCTTTGCCATCATTGGGTGGTACCAACCTGGGCCATGGTCTGTGCCACTTCAATGGCATTACTGTAGCTGGCTCCAGTGAAAGTTAGGTTTGCTGAAATATTGAAATCCCTTTTTTCCATCCTGAGGTGGAGTTTGCCTTTTGCTTCACTCATATCATAATTTACCTTTTCATGTTCCCATTAAATTTAAAAAAAAAAAAAAAAAGAAAAAAGAAAAAACTGGGATTGTTAACATCTTTAAATACAGGAACATCCTCAACAATAACGAAAATGTTAGAGACCCTAGTACTAGAAATAAAGCAGCTTGATTCCTAAAATACTTTGCAGTGATGTATGCAATGGATTACTTGCAGATAGTTACCTTAGAAGACACTTCTGCTGCACAGGGGAAGTACGGTAGAAAGAAGGGATGAGTCTGGAGTGCTTTTATATTCAACTCTTCACTAAAGGGAAGAAATGAACTTTTGTTCAACACTGTATCAGAAGGTCCACTCTGGCTGGCAGCACAAGTTCATCTGAGTTAGCTCCAAGTCTGCCACAGCTTTTAGAGTTACAAACAGCAGTGCCTTCCATTGAACACAGCCAGCTCCCAGTTTTTGATGCATTCACACAAAATTACCACCTCTGAGCTCAATAAAAAAATCTGTGTATGCATCCCAGGGACAAAATGTAGCCCACTGGAGCAGAAATTACTTTGCCATAGCAAATGCCTCAGCTTTTTAAAAATGAGAAAGGTATGTTGGAATCTGACTTTGGAAGCACTGTCATGGTTTACAAACTTAGAATTTACAATTCTCAGAGATTTTAACAGAACTTACAACACCTCTCAATGCAAAGGTTTTTTGCTAGAAACTTAAGAAATATCTGAAATACCCCAAGGCTGAAAATATCAACCTATTAAACACCCTTTAAAGCCTACAGTTTTGTGCAGATACAGCCATAATGATACCAACTTAGCAAACCAAGGCTCCATAATTTTACAAGTTTCAACTGTGCCAAAACAATTTAATCAATTATGTCAACTTAAGTTACATTTTTAAGTACTTGTCTGGCTCAGGCCTAGAGTTTTATGGACTCTTCCACTGTCTGCTCCGTGGATGCAGTGTGGGCAGGCAGAGAGACAGGCATGTCCCAAGCTGTGAGGGGAGGAATCTGTCTGCAGCCCTTTAGAAACTCCCTGAGGTTTACAGACTGTTTGGTGTGACTACTCACTTAACCCAGGTTTTGTTATCCATTTCACCAGTGATTTGGTGATTAATACAGTAACTGTTTTCCATGGAATCAAAGTGGCCTAATGACATTTTTTTATAGTGCTCAGAATGACCCTTTTACCCTTGCTGGTCTTTTTTTCTACTGATGGAAAAGGAGAAGTTTGTGTGTTGTTCATAGGTCAGCCTCAGAGCTCCTTCGGTTTCATTTTCAGTCATGACTTCTTGAATTGTTATCTGTGGAGGGGGAAAATAAACAAATCACATGCCATAACTTCTACCCATCATTTAACTTACTTAAAATCATTATCTTGACTGAAGTTTATCTTCCAGACAGGCCTTCTGGATGCTTCCTAGATGTAAACCAAAAGCCTCAAGAAAGGTTTTCCTTTTTTTTTTTTTTTTTTTGTATTTTTCCATAGCTACTCATTTGCATTATTGACAAATATTAGTGTTACTTTCAATGTACCCTTATCTGGTTTAAGTCTAAAGCTACTGGTTCTTGTTTACGTCTCCCCCACTCTCATTTTTCATATACTAGAAAGAAATTGCCTTTTCTCCTTCATTTTTTTTTCTTTTTAAAGAAACAGATGGGGCTCCACAATTTTTTTTTCTCCAGGGCATTTTCTTCCTCCCACAGCTGCTGCATCATCTACAGCTTTATCCTGAAAATGCTAAAGAATCCCTCTGGGAAAGATGAGGGCCGTCTACACCACTTCAATATCAACACTGTCTGTGGGAACAGTAATTTCTGAAGTCCCCTGGTTATACTCATACCTTATACATGAATAAGGCACCTCAAGAATTACCATCTCTGCTTTTATTTTTTTTTTTCATTCAAACATTTAGAGGATAAAAGACATTTCACTAAATATTAATGGAAAAGAAGCCGTGAAAGTGTCTTATACCTTTCAGTAAAATGCTAGCATTAAATATACCTTTGAAACACTGATACTTAATATTCAGGTTTAATATTGATCTAATGTTTATGTTCAGGAAAGTTGACCTTTACTCTTGCATCCTTAGCTACATGTCCTGTTATTTGAAGAGAAGGTGGTGGATCATTTGGAAGTGTTTTTCTGTGTACTACCCTTCAAAAGGGAAGGAAACATTTCAATTAATACTTCTTTCTCCCAAGGGATAAACAGGTACAGCCTTTGTTGATCCTATCAAGTAGTTTGGAATATACATCTACTTCTGTTTATTCAACACTGAAGCATTTTACATATTTGTGCTACGAGTGGTTTAACCAAGCCAAGGAGCTCTCTAGGTATGAAGGACAGCTGTTTTCTACCAAAAGTTCTTTCTACTTTTGTGAGCCCTTTTGGTTGCAAAGTGACAGTAAACATGTGCCTTCCTGAAAAGATTAACCCTGAAACCAGGGATTTCAGGTACCTGACCAGGTTCCTTGGAAACAGACCACTAGCTTTGTACTTAAGTTAAACTAGGATTCAGATAAATTGGGCCAGGTCAGCTCTCAGCTGCACTTGCATAAACCTGGAGTAATTTTACTGAGCCCACTGGAAGTGTTCTGGATTAATGCAAATGTACCTCAAGTGACAGCTTGAATCAAAGCACAGCAAAAGTTCTGTGGTGCGTTACCTTAAAAAAGAAGGGAAGTCCCAGGTGATGGAAAAGTGATACTGAGTGCTTTACCTCTGCCATGAACACAAATATACCAAAGAGTTCAGAGTCTGTGTCAACATCCACAGTCACAGCTACATCTTTCTCGTCATACTGGATTTCACAGATAGTCTTGGCTTTGTTTTCTATATAGAAGGGACAAAACAGTGCCAATTTGAGCAGCTAATTTTTGAGAAATTTCAGTTCTGCCTGCATAAAATCAATCCAGCCAGCTTTTGGGTTAATACATTCATCAAGACAGTCATCATTCAGCATTACAAAAACTTTGGCCTATGGTTGAAGAAGGGCAGAGTTTTTCTGGATGTCCTTGAATTTTGTCCTTACAAAGTCTTGTGGTAACAGAGCTTGTGTACCCACATCCAGTGTTAAGTGGCAAGTCATTTCCTGTCAGGAATGTGTTTGTGCAGCTAGAGCTGACTAATCCATACAGCCAACTGCATCCCTGGCCTGTAGCAGCCTCTTCCAGGGAAGAGCTCTGAGCTGTTCTGACCTCCACTGACTCCTTTGGTTCCAGCTACAGCAACTCAACAATGTCCAAAGAGCGTGACCTGAAGGCCTTCCCCCACTTTCCTACCAGCTTTTCATTTTTGAAAAGGAAAATATGAGACTGCTAAAAAGATAAAAATGAGATGAGAGATGTGAAACCCCCCCCAAATTCTTTATGATAAGACAAAACCCACAGAAATGAATGCAATCACATGGTGACTGTGGCTGTCCTGAGAGCAACCTCTCATCTTGCTGCTTTTTTTCTGAGTGGGTGCAAGGAGATGATGCCACTCACACTAGTATTGATTCAGTGCCTGCTAACCTCAGTAATTCCTGCCCTTTGGTGCTCTCACTGTTGTTGAGTTTTCTTCAAACATGAATGTATTCCCCTGGGGGCATTTAAGGTACCTGATCACAGTGTAAGAGGGATATGCAGGTAGGATTTATGCCAGGGCAAGCTTTGAGGGTAGACTGGCTTCATCAGCTAATCACAGATACACTTTCAGAATGACAATTTTACTTACAAACAAGATAAAACTTCTTTTTAGGTACTACCAGGAAATCTTAGTTTGTAGCTGTTGAAGGAACAGCTAAAACATCCTCAAAGAGCTATTATAGAATAAAAAAATTCCTGGCAGGTACCCACCTGATTTCTGTAAACTGAGAATCAAGTTGATTGCCTTAGGGTAGCCAGATGCTTGGAGAACCTCACTGCTGTGCACACTCTGGCAGAAGATATCCACTTGGTGGCCAACATAATAGGAGTTTATTACGTATGTCATTGATGTTTCTCCAGCTGCAATGTGCACATATCTCTCTTGAGTAGTGGTTCTCCCTTGAAAAACCACATCTACCTAGAAAATTACATGTAGATATAAGTTCTCAAAACAATATTTAAATACTATTTAATCTTGAGACAGGAGAAAATGGAAGTGAAAGAAAATTCTTTAGTCTATACTTATGTCAAAACCTGTCCATTAACAAAATGTATCTTGGCCTTTCATTAATCATCCTTGACTTTCCAGTATGAAGCTCATTCAACCGAATGAATGTCAAGCCATGCCAGCCTCACTGATCTATATCAAATTCTCATGAGGTTCTCTTTTATCCTACAAACACAACTTCCTTTATATAAAAGATACTTAACCTACACCTACTGACAGTATTTATCAGATAGTAGGTACTCCAATACTCCCCTGAAAATAGCACCCAAGGAAATACTTCTTTAAGTATAAAATTCCCATTAAAGAGCACAGGAGCACTATTCCAGTCCCTGGTGCAATGTGCTCAAGCTATTCTCCTGTAGAGTTACTGTATCAACAATACCCAGTCTACTAACCCTAATCAGAATGGAAGAACCTCATTCAGAAAGCAGTCAAGAAGAAATTTTCCATTTCAGTAGTTCAGGTTTTAGCCATCCACAGTTTTTAAATATCAGAAAATGTCAGCTTCCATCCTGTACCTTATGAAATGGTAGTTTTTATTCAAGCCACGGGCTTGAATTACATCATTATCCAGGACAATAATTGTAATTTTTAAAAAAACCAAAACAAAACAACAAAACCACCAAACTACCTGTAAAGTTGATGGGATTCTGGCTTGTAGCAGCCATGGCAAAGTGTGATGGAAGTTCCCTGTTATGTTGGTACTTGTTTCAAACTCCTGGATTTGTCCTTCAAGAGTTGTTAAGTGAGCGCCATAAAGTACTTTCAAACTAAAGCTCCTGGTCACTTTGAGGTTCAAGACAGTCTGTGTGCAACAAAAGTAGATTGTGAAAAGACAGAATTGTAAAACTTAAAGCTCCTGCTGGTCAGGATTCTTTCTTTGGTTGAGACAGTATCATCTCAAAGATGTGTCAAAAAATGCATCTTTTATCATTTTATAACACAACATAGTTACAAATGTCCCTTTTATTTTACAATTCAACCATTTAATGCATATTCTCCAGTATGGCCATGCCTTAGTGGTATTGAAGCAGCTACATGGTTAATAAACAGTAAGTGGTTTTTTGGAAGTCTTGTGTTTCTCAGATAAAAAAATGTGCCAGGTAGTCTGGGAGGGAAATACCATTTGGAAAGGATCCAGTGAAATCCCACCAATGCTCCCCTCTGCCCTGTGTGTCCAGGGGACATTGCAGCTCTGTCAGACACACAAATGCAGTGCCCTCCTCTCACTCCACACTGGGAGCCAAGCTCCAACCCCAGGCCTGTGGAAAGTCCTGATCTAAGCTATTCTCCCATGAGAACAAACTGAGCTTCTGCACTCCCCTCAAGAGCAAAGGGAGCATCTGGACTCCCCCTTCACCAAAACACCAAGCGCGTAAAGTCACATCTACAGCCGCTGGTCTTCGCCATCTCGCTTCCACAGCTGCTGCTCCCCGCGTGGCATGACTCCACAATCATGTCTCCCCAGCCATTGATAACCTACCTGAAACTCAATCCTGTCTTTTATTTGCAAAGTCTTCAATGTCTCTATGTTATGAGCAAGTTTGTAGTTAAGAGACACAACATCCAACTTCTGGACAAAATTCAGTTCTTCCGTAATCTGCTCAGTCCAAGTAAATATGACAAAAGTTAACTGTGGCACATCTCTGATACGGAGACTTCTCTGAATAATGTAATTATTGGGCTAATTACACATTAGAATAAAATTATGAAAACTGTGAAAACTTTATGGTGAAGGATTGTCTAATTTTTTTAGAAGTCACAACTTCGTACTATAAGAGGGAATATGCTGCACCAAGTGAAGATACCTGATAAGGAAGGTTTGATATAATTTACAAATGGGAGTCATGGATCATTGCTGATGTCAAATTTGTTGCACAGAAGGAGTGGCTGGAAGATACTGCCTTCATTTAATTAAGGTTGTTAGAAGCAAACCAGCCCCAGCAGAGTATTGCTTTTGGGTTGTTTGCAGAAACAATATTTAGCAAGCCAATTAGCTCACTTCAACCTCTATTTCACATATTACTGACATGGAGGAGACACTTACTTGCTTGCTGTTCACACAGAAATGAATAAATCCTTTATAGAAGTCAGTGTTTTTTTCTGATATCACATCAAGTAACACTCTCATGGGAATGCCAATGTCAGCAGCTCCTTGAATGTTATGGGTTAGCACCACATCCAACTCTTGCCTTTCCTGTTAATATTTCACAGCATAGATAGCAAAGCACGTGTAGAATCCAAAGCTTGCTGCAATACAGAGCTCAAACCAGAAATCTGTCTGTCCTACATTTAATATTAATTAAACTCCCACTAGCTATGTTGTTTGTCTATGGCACAGAAACATGCAAAAGTTACCAGTTGTGGCAGGAAAGTGAAATATCATGAGGAAACAGATACTTGTGTGTGTTCTCTACTCTCCTGCTCTGATGGCAAGAGAAGCCAAACTTGTAATTGTCAACAGAGAAGCCAGAGATTCACAGCCTTTCCTGTGCTGCTGTCTCACTGAATAAACAAACAGCTGTGTCTGAATAATCACTGCCTATTATTTTGCAGGGTAAATCACAGTGATATAAGGAACATCCAACAGTACAATACAAACAACAAAAATTTACACATAAAGAGCATGACAAGGAAATGATTCAGGAAGTGCCAGAGCCTGTATCCTATTATCCTATACATCGGTTACTGCACACTGAAGGTGCCAAATTTTCAAAGATTTTGTTATTTTATTTTTATTCCAGGATTTATTACTAAAGCTTGACTATTTGTTCCAAATAAAATAGGTTAGAGTACATTACTCAGTACTTTGTACACAAACTCCAACAGCCTGCAGGGTACTCACATTAGTGACTTTTAGTATAAGGAGTCCTCGGAATTTACTTTTATCAACAGTGATCAACGTCTGTGAATCTAGGTTCATTTTATCCATTAAAAGGTAGCCTGAACCATCAATTTTCACTGGTGCTCCAAGATCCTGTAAAAGAAGAAAAAAATTTTAAAAATTCACCACCACTTAACCACAAATACATCATACCCCTGAAACTTTTAATTCCTACTAGTAGCTTTAATAACACCTAGCTGTAAAATCAAATATATCAGGCAGCATAGCCACAGGATGTTCCACAAATCTTGACAGCTTTTTAATACATTTTATAAATTTTGTCTTTTTTATTTTGAATATGTCTGAATATTTTTGATAAATGAGTCAGCATAAATATAACACTGGGCAATGTGGCAGCTCTTCCCGCCTAAATGAAAAGTTAGTTAATCTTCTATGTTTGGCATTGTCCCAGTGGCCCAATGCATCCATAAATTCAATGAAACCAGACAGTATACATAAGGTTATTATGGCAGTTCTGGTTTTGGGAAAGGGCAGATGAATCATATCTTTGTATACTCAGATTTTCCTTGACTTGCATATTGAATTCACAGATCATACTGTGATAACATGTCTCTCAAACTTTCCACACACTGTATTTTAGAAGATTATCTATTTACTTCATATATTTTTAAACTATTTCAAAGTTTGTTTCTCAGACTGCTGAGAGGCTGTAACTGCTGATACAGCCAAAGACAACTTTGAATAATCATTATTTCTTGAATATAAAAACCCTGCAGAATTCTCAACCATGTTTTAGAAAACACATCAGAGCTAGTACAAGCAAGTGCATTATCTGCAGGTACTGATTAACAGAAAATTTGGCTTATGCCATATGAAAAAACCTATGAATGACTGGCTCCAAAAGTAAGATGCAGCATCAAAAGAGAATGTTTTTATTACTTCTCTGCTACAACCTTGAAATCCTTAGATTATTCTCTTTTGACTTTAGCAGGTACAATTCAACATCAAAGAAGGAAATTCTTTTCCATACCTGAATTGTTTGGCACTGGTTTTCTATAAGTATTTTCCACTGAAGGTTCTTTTCAGGGTCAAAGTCCCCATTCATTTGAATCTCACAGGCTCCCAATTTCATCCCAATTCCAATAAGATATTTTGAGTGTTTCCATGCAGTGATGGACAGCTCATTTTCCCTTGGGATTTCCTTCAGCTGGGGGACATCATGCCTGAATTGAACTTTCAGAGTAATCCTTGGCTTGCACTCTGCTCTCACTTCAAGATGGGCACTTTTGCCTTCTGTTTCCAGGACAGAGAGAAGCTCTGCCTGGCACTTGTCTTTCTGAATGGATCCTGTGAGCCGTGACTGAGTTGGGAAACTGAGATCCTATCAAGAATTAAACAAAAAATCCTTGACAAATATACAAACACTTTAAGACAAGTGTGTATTGCATTATACAGTATCAGAGACAAAACCTACAATCTCCATGCTGCCATTTTTCCCCCTCTCTACAAGAAAGGTTGTGATTTTTCCTGAATAGGACCTGATGGAAGATTTAAGGACTGTCCTGCAGAATTCACAATTTCTGTATCTTTACAAAGTTTTACATTTACAAAAATACAAAATACCTGTTTCTTCAGATTAGCAAAGTTTACTGAACATTCTATGCTTCATTCAGACTACACCAATCTCAGTTTTCAAACAAATTAACATACAAAAAAATCATAGGCCTAACAGACATTCTTGCATCTGGTTGTACAAGCTTTGGTTTTTTTAATAATTAAACTTCCAGCTTGTCTTGTGCAATATTCCAAATGAAATGTTTCTTCTCATTCTTTCAAAGGATTTCTAAAAGCACTGAAAATTCTACTATTTTTAATAGTTTAAGGGGTTTTCAGTCCCTCTTCACTACAACTTTCCTGTCATTTTTATTTTTATGTTGCCACATTGTAGTTGAGAAAGTTACTCAATTTGAGGATTTGAAAGCAAAATATAAATGCCTATGAACATCTAGAAAAAAACCCTAATTTTCCCATAGTAATTCTTTCTAATGTAGTCAGTGGGGCTAACTGGAAAAATCAAGGAAATTCTATTTTAATATAATCTACACAGACCAGGGAATTTGTTTTTGCCAGAGTTCAGGCTAAGATTGCTGTTCAGCCTTAGAGGGCAGTGTCGGCCTGTGAAGGCAACAGGCAGCAAAGGCTGAGCTAATCTCCAGAGAGCACCTGTGAGCAGGACGTGAGACACTGCCTCTGCCTAATGCTGTGAGACAGGTGTGCCTTTACAGTGCCTTTCCAACACTCCAGCACTGTTATTTAAGCTAAAAGCCTCATGGCCTTCATTTGATCCCAAAACTCTCTTTAAAAGCTTCCCAGAACTACCTGCAGAAGTTGACAGTCTGTTTCTGTTTCCAGTGTCCAGTCAGCTTTATTCTGAATAGAGAAATCCCCTCTAGCCCTCAGTGTGCATCTGCCAGCCTGCAGCAGGAAAATGCCCTCTGTGGTGGAGTCTGTGGCTGCAGAGAACAAGACAGAGTTTTCAAAAGGCAGCCCAAGCTGGCTGAGCCAGGGAAGTGAATGCTTGAGCATCCCTTGGAGTGTATATTCATGCTTGCAGGAGGTGTCTATCTGCACATCCACTGCTCTGCCATCACACTGCAGGTTCATTAACAAGCCCACGTTGCAGATGTTCTGTCGAAATGAGCCCCCCAAGACTGCAGCACGAGGCAATCCCATCCTCTGCAACAGAAAAGATTACACTGTTTGAAACACACAAGGTAAAGCAACTGTCTTCCTAATTTGTTTCTAATTCAAGAGAAAGCATTTCTTCTTTCTGAAACAATCTGCTTTTGGAAAGGACCATACAAGACAGGCTTGTTTCATAGAGAAATCAGAAATTTCTCTGTGAAAAACCTGAAAAAAAAATGGGGAGGAAAGGGCAGGGGGTGGGGAAGAAGAATAAATCCTACAATAGCCTTTTCATAAATAATATAGAAGAAACAAATCTTAACCTCCACAATTACAAAACAAAAGGACATGCTTTTCACTAGATTTTAGGAAAAAAGTTTGTTTTAATTAAAAAACTATTATTAAGCAACATTTTTATGGCAACAGTAACATCTACCATTGTATTACTCCAAATTATCATCTTCAAATACACTTCCCCCTGCAAGTGCTCTGACTCATTGTTCTGCCAGAACAATTTTAATGACCAAAATTGGCCTGTCCATAAATGTGTCAGGAGACAGCTTTCTGTGAGTCAGTGATGTGAAATACACAGACTGGAAGGGCATGCAGAAAACAAACTGGGCTTACCTCTAGACTGATGCACTTGTTTCTAAGAGCAAGTATCCATCCTGTCTCATTGCTTGCCAGGCTCACTTCTCCATCAACTTCCAAAGTGCAAGGCCCAAGGACAATACCAAGGATGCCCTTGTACTTGTCACTTATCATGGCTGACATCTTCAGTTGGTTCTCTCTGGCAATTCCCAAAGAATGAAGTGAAGGCAAAGAATGCTGGAAGTCGATTTCTAAATGAGGCTGGGTGTTAGTGGTGGCACAGAGTTGCAGGCAGGCAAACAGGTCATGAAAAGAAACATGTCCAAAGAAGATGACAGTAAAGTTGCTGGTAAATATTGACCCATTCAGTGAAACTCTTGCTGGAGTCTGAAAAATTACAGAAAACTGTTGTCAAGTTTGCTTTCCTGTCAGGTCACATACTGTTTTTAAAAGCCCATATTAATAGAAGAGAACTGTTCTCCTACACCATTTTGTATTCATCCTACGTAATTATAAATGCAGAAACAAATGGAGAAATGGCCTAAAGCCTTTAGAGTTCCATATTAGAAATAACAGGAAGAAAACCCAAACCAACAATTAAGGGAGTGAAAATATTTGAAAGTGCACACAAAACTTCCAGGTAGTTCAAGTTCATTTCTAAATGTCTACACTTTAATACTTAGATTCCCTTCATGGTAGTTAAGACATTGTGTTATTGAGAGCAAAGTTTACAAATTAAGCCAGTACCTCAAAATGATGAAATGCAATTGCACCATTGCAAAGGCCAGAAAGTTGTTTGTTAGCAGATTCTCCACTGCATGCAACCTGTTGACGTTGTCAACAAAGCACATTCAGAGCACGAAGAAAAGCAGGTAGGACTAAAATTCAAAGGAGCAAGTTACAGGGCTGCTTTAAGGATCAAATGGATGAAGGTTCCAAAACACAGATTTAAGATTAAAGGTTAAAGTTCAGTTTCAAAAAGATAAACAGTTCAGTGTTTAGTGCACTAAATATATTACAACATTCAGCAGGATTTCTGCAAACCTCCAGTACACGTGGAACAATGTCCATCAGTCCTCTCACATCATGGTGAAATGAAAGAGAAATTTCCATAGCAATGCCAGTGGTTTTCTTCTCTATTTCAATTTTGAGCTGCTCTGTCTCCACAGTGGTTGTTACCCCTGCAGCAATCTTTCTGGAGAAATTCTGTGCACAGAAGAAATCAAATCATGGAAAGAAACAAACAACAACATCCCAGCAACAAATGGGAAAGGCAGAGTCTGTTTCACTGTGCTTAAACATCACAGCTTGTGTCAGGGCACCAGCACTGGTAAAATAAAAGTGCAAATTCATCAAGGCAGCCTCATTTCTAATAGAGATTTTAGTGTTATGCCAGACCTTCAAAATTCAATGCACCACTAATTCTTCTGGCTCCAAAACAGATTGAGAACATTCAGTACCCTGAAGGATTTGAGCCCTCAGGCACAAACAATTAAAGCAGTAACACTACTAAAAAGCAAGGCAAAGGAATTTTAGAATTCTTTCTCTGCACACCTGTGTGTCTCACCCTACCATAGTGGTTGAACCCAGCCAAATATTAGCAAGTGACTTGATGTCTGAGATAGCAAAGGATTCTTTCATGGAAAGATAATCTGCAATACCAAAGAGCTGTAATGTTGTTCACAGATCTATAGCAGAAATGCAGATAGAGAGAGCACTGGCAAAGCAACACCATACCAAGAATCATGGTCCATAGTGCTTCAGTGGGTAGGAAGTTTCAAAGGGAAAGCCGTGCTAACCACCCTTCTCCTCTTTAGCAGCCATCCAAAGGATGACATCAGGACCAGTTAAATCCAGTACCAGATGCAATGCAGGCCTGAGGCTGACACCTGATGGCTGCACACCTTAGGCCTGCTGGTCCACATCCCATTTATAAGGGAAAGATAAATGAGAACTGAATGTAGTATCTCATTTAGTCTAGATTCAGCTCCAAGAGCTCAGATGACAGGTCAACAGTATGACAAGGAGCCAGACAACACCTTTCTTTCACACAGTAATTTAGTACAGCTCAAAAACGGAGCAGCTTTTAAAACAAATACACACAGTGCACAGGAAAAGCCTAGAGTTATTATATATACACAAATTGTCATCCCAGAAATGAAATTTTCACAGGCAGAACTCTTCTTACCTCATAATAGGCAGCAGCTTCTACAAAAAAAGGAATCCCATGTTTCTTTATCTTTGAGATGTTGTGCTCTAAGCTCACAGATAGCTGGGATTTTGGAGGCTCTGTGGCCAGTCCAAACACAGCAGCAATCCTTTCACTGCCACTCTGCAGGGCTATGGCAGTGGTGTGATTTCTTGTGCCATGCTCACATGTGGCAGTAAGGATGCCTTCCAATGGCAACCCTATTGACAGGGAGGGAGGGAAGGAAAATCAACACAGCACTTCCGGGTTGTCATTATCCAATACAGAGAATATGTATTACAGATCAAAAGAAGCCTTCTGTAGTTCTTCGTAAGAAAAGATACACCTTTATAAAAAAATGTGATCACTTTACTAATATTTATAGAAGGACATGATCTACCAGGTGAAAATTGTATTGAAATGGGACTGCTAAATTAAAATGTGGCATTCACTTTGGAAATCAGGGATTTTCCTTTTCTTAATAAAGGATATCTACCAATTGGTATTGTGTCCAGCTCCAGAAATCAGCTGTCCAAAAGATTCAGAACAGATTTATTCTGTCCAAAAGAACCCATGCAAAATTACTAATAATTCCAGTTCATGAAAACCCACTGCTTTGCTTAGGAAACAACACTTGGCATAAAACTATACTTAGAGGAACTGGTCAACTTAGATCCTGTGCAGGAGCACAGATATACAAAAGAGAAACAATTTACTCTGAAGTATTTCAAAACTCTTTGAATTATTTCTGTGTCCATTTTACTGTATTTTCTCAACAACATTAAAAAGAATGCTGCTAAGACTGGATCACATTTTGTTCTAGTGTGAGCAAACACAACTCATCTATTTCCACTGGTCAGCAGTCATTTAGATAAATTCACCTTGTTACACCACACCTTCAAGTCAGAGTTTTCTTCCTACCTGCATTTTTTAAAAAGTTGATATTATGTGTGAAAGTCCCACTGACTCTGCTGTGCCCACGATCCAAGACATTGAAAAAATCTACAGAAAGAGCCTTCTCATCCACCTGGAAGCTAGCTAGCCCCCTTTTCTTCTCTTTACTCAGTTCCAGGTGTCCTTTCAGTCTTGCCTCCACTGGGATTGCCTGACTGCCATTCTGAAACATGGCAACAGTGATATTGTGTACGGTGGTGTTCCCAAACACGTTCCTGTTCCTGACATGGAGTCCATATAGTCTTTTGTTGACCATCAGATTGATGTTACCTGAAACAGGCAGAAATTACTGTGGAGAGAGATTCTTGGGACAAAAATAACCAGAGTTTTAGAAGTAATATATAAATTAACCATCAATTTAATATTGGGAGGAAGCAGAAGAATTTCCATTTGTTATAATAGATAATTTTGCCTAATCAAGAGAGCAAATCAGTTTCACATTGAGGGTTTCTCTACTAGTGAGTGTCTGTGTTTAAAACAAATTACATAATAGTATTTCTAGCAGCTGTTCCTTTTTATTCACGAAGCTGCTTGTGCCCTTAGACCATGGACTATACTGCACTCCCTATGAAGGAAAATTTACAGAGGGACTGTGACCTATTACTAGTGTAATTGCAGGCGAAACAATCCCTCCAGAGCTCAGCAGTGACCTGCTCCACCCATGGAGCCATTCAAAGGAGTACGGGTTTCAAGTCAGCTCCCACATTTCAGAAGAGGAAAGAGGCCACCCACTATTTCCTTCAATCCATGAAAATATGAAAAATTATAAACTGTGTTTGTTCACTGAAAAGTACCCTCAACCCTATGACCCAAGGTTCATTTTGCATGCTAAATACTCTCCTCTGCATTATACAGAATCACAGAATAGTTTGGGCTGGAAGAGGCCTTAAAACCCATCTTGTTCCAACCCCTCTGCTATGGACAGGGACACCTTCCACCAGACCAGGTTGTTCAAAGCCCCATTCAACCTGGCCTTGAACAATTCCAGGGATGGAGCAGCCACAGCTTCTCAGGGCAACCTGTTCCATTTTCCCATCACCCTCATAATGAAGAATTTCTTCCTAGTATCCAATCTCACCCTGCCCTCTGTCAGTCTGAAGCCATTCCCTGTTGTCCTTTCACTCCAGGCCCTTGTCCAAGGTCCCTCTCCAGCTCTCTTGGAGCCTCATTAGGCACTGGAAGGGGCTCTAAAGTCTCCCGGGAACCTTCTCTTCTCCAGGCTGACAACCCCAGCCCTCCCAGCCCAGCTCCAGAGCAGAGGTGCTCCAGCCATCTGATCATCTCTGTGGTCTGCTCTGGACTTGCCCTGACAGGCACACGTTATTCTTCTGTTGGGGTACCAGAGCTGAATACATTGTGCAGCTCAGGAAGGATTACACTAAAATTAAGAAGCTTCCTTAGGTAGCTGCAGATTAGAAAAAAACACAAAGGAACAGAGTACCATCATGTTTGTTGTTTTTGCACTTCAGTAATCCATCCAGAGAAAGAAGATGAGGTATGGCCTGTAATCCAGTAAAAGTGTGTTGGACTCTTCCATTTAGGGACAAAACAAAACCAACTTTTCGCTCCCTGGCTCCCATGAAATCCATGTGAAGCCTATTTTCATTAAGATTCAACTCAGAAGACAACAGAAGTCTAAAAAGACAGACATAAAAATTGCTAGTAAGATATTATTATGGTTGATTCAGGATTGTCAAGACACCCCTCATTACTCAAAGCAGGATCAATGAGAGTAGGGTGCTCAGGAATGTGTGTGGTCAAGTTTGGAGTATCTCTGAGTATGGAGACTCCACAGACTTTCTGGGCACTTGTTCCAGTGTTGTGATGCCTTGCAGTCAGCACATGCTGTTCACAAGATGTTTCTAAAACTCCTCAGTAAAGCTTCAAAGACTGGCGGACTACTTTTTCTTTAAATTTCTTGAATGCTTTTGTTATGGTTCCTAATAAAAGAAAGAGTCGGACAGAGTTTGAGTTGGAAACTAGTCCCTCTCTGTCACAATACGAAATATCACTTTGGTGCTGATTTAAAACCAACATTAAGAATTCAGCTTAAAAAAATAATTCTAAGTGCCACCATCATTTGAGTTTGGTAAATGAACCAACAATATTTCTTTGTATCTTGGTCCTGAATTGAACAGTGTTAGAGAAACACATCACAGCTTTCTGGGGAAACCTGCTGGAACAACAAAAAGCTCCATTTTCAGTGTTTTAAGACTGAGACAGCTTTCACATTGCCTTCAACAAACTATCCACTGAACTATCTGACTTTCTAGACTCGAGTATACTACACAAAATACCTAAAAGTGAGGCAATTACTCCAGTTTTCATAGTGTTAGATTTCCCTCCTAGACACTGGAACCCTCTGAAACACTGATGATGAGTAAAACCTGAGTGAAAATCCACTCCATGGGAAGAACAAAACTAAAAGCTCAGGCAATTAAGATTCATTCCATCAGTCAGCAACTGAAGTCTGTACAGACTGCATCCTTTTAGCTGTTCCCCAGAAACATTCAACAGTTTATTTTTCTCTGTATTCTCCCTGTAAAACAAATCCTAAACAAATACTCGTTCCAAAAATTTTAAGTGTTCTGTTTTCCTTCCTGTGAAGTGAACTGTAATAAATTACTCTCGAACAGCTTACCCTGGTATTTAAACAAATTAGTGCAGTACTGGATGCCCAGAACCGTAAGCAAGCTGCAGAACCACATGAAATATCCTTCTTGGAATATTTTGTCTTATTTTTAGTGTTACTAGTAAATCTAATGTGCTTCATCTAAATTGGAGTAACTTCTGATTTCTTTAACTCTTATTTCCTCATTTTCCTTATCTCATCCAATTGGTAAACACTGGGACCTCTGCAGACACAAAATTCTTCCCTATACACTTCCTATTTGTAAAATTTGAAAAATCAGCTGAAACTTGGGAGGGCCAAATTTCTATTTCCCACCTCTGCCGCCTCAAAGCTTTCTACAATATCTTAAAAACCTTATAATAAACACTGGGAAGTGCCCTTTTCCACTGGCATAGCTTTCACCATCTGTTCATTCAAAGTTCTCTGTACAAAGTCCTAGGAAAGCAACTAGAACACATAAACGCAACTTACACCAACTTAGAAAGCATAAGGAGCAGAAGTATTTCAATGACAGGGATAACACATGAACTGGCATTTACTCAGTGGCCTTGCTGCAGCCATATGAAAGCAGTTACATTTAAATTTGTATCACAGAACACTCCTCAGTTCCTCAATTAACCAACATTCTGATTTCTCTACCTTGATGGAAATATTTTGCCCATGAGCCGGAACTGTACTGATTCTGGGTTTGTCAGGACTGTCTGATGGAGAAAAGCCCTCAGCTCAACAATTCTGGCATTCCTCCTGTTTTCATTGTTCACATCAACCTCCAGCATCAGCATGTCCTGTCCATTGGAATGAAGGTGAAGAGAGCCATTGACACTGTTTTCACCATAACTCTTCAGGACTGCCTGGGCCTGCACATACAGAAAAAGGAGAGCAGGACATTAAGGACCTCAGATTACAATACACAATTCTGAAACATCAGTTTGAGCAATGAGACTGCAGACAACAAGTTGGGACTGGACAAAAGCAGAGAGGGGAGTGAAGGGGGAAAGGAGTTTTTAATTCTCGTCTTTGTTTCTCATCATCTAACTCTAATTTGATTTAGCAATAAATTAAATTAATATTGCCCAAGTTGAGTCTGTTTTGTCTGCGAAGTTAATGGGTAAGTGATCTCCCTGTCTTTATCCTGTCACCATGCTAGAGCTTTCAACAAAAAAATGTGAGCTACATTGAATTTTAAGTACAATTTAACTCGATTTTAAGAGTTTTCTGAATTTCAGCCAAAACATAAGCCAACTATACCAACCACACGCAGCTATCTAGCCAGAACAAACTCTGAGTTAACTGTTTCCCTAACAATTTACACCTCTCCACTACAGTCATTGAGTATATGAATTGCAAAATCTTCAAGTTCAAGCAACAAGACTGTAATTACCAGGGGACTGACCTGTGAAGACATGTTCTTGTTGATGATGGCTTTTACACTTACACCACAGTCAAAGTGTTCCAGTTTAGTCTGCCTGGAAAACAGCTCCCCACTTAGGCCCATTGCTTGTGGAAATTCAAGCTATTTGACAAAGTAAAGTATCAGAACAGAACATTGCATTCCCACCAATTGCCTCATGTGATTTAATGTCTGAACTTCTAGCATGAAGTGGAGAATAAGTATAAACAAATATGTGTATAAAATGTTACCAATTTTATCCCAAGATACTGAAAAATAAATCAAATGCAGTAAAAAAAAGCATGAAAACAAAAGGTCAATGTATGTCTTATAAGGTATTATTGATACAAGTTATTGATCCATAATTGGACCTGCTGAGATACCTACAGTTCCTTGTCAGGACCAGGACTCAATTGGATTAGGACACTTACCAGCATCAATTACAGTTCTAAAGACAACACAGTAAAACAGTCACCAAGACATAAAAAATAAAATGCCAAAAATTAAAACCACCAATACCTGGAATGAGTGTGTCACATCCATGTGTAAAAGATGTCTAAAATCTGCCTCACTGGATTTGTCCTGATACCTCCCTAGAAAACTGAGAACATCTTCCTTATTCACCTTTAAGATAGTCTCAAGCTCATGCTTCACCTGTGTGTTAAGAATGGGAGTAAGCAAACTGCATTGAGTATTAACCCTGTGCATTATGAAAGATCACAGAAGTCATCCCTACACATCACGAGAAATGAAAGAGTTGCAAGATTTTATGTTTTGGCTCAGAATGAAAAACAAGAAAAGCAGAAAAAATAGCTACATTTGGTAAGAAAGATGAATAGATACAGCTAGATAAGGGTGAGAACCCTGAGTCCATTCTATCCCAGTACTGGTTATTATTAATAACATTCATGCATAATAATATTCTAAAAAAATAATGGATAGAGTATTCTTATCATAGATTACTACACAACATATTATTATACAAAATTAAGGAGGTCCAAGGACATAATCAACCTCTGAACATTTTGGTTGCAGCAGCTACGTGGTGAGGAACTAAAGACCTATAGCAAATTAGGTCTGAAAAGACAGTGAAGTGTAAATAAACAGGTAATTAACATCTCCTAATTGAATTTAATGGGAAATTTACTCACATTTTGATGACTTAGAGTTAAAATGCACATTTCAACATCTTTGGGGAACATCTTGTAGTTATAAGGATGAGTTAAGCCAGCACAAATCTAAACAGAAGTTTGAGAGGAAATGCAAGGAACATAAGATATATGCAGTAAATCACTCATTTGCAGGCTGTTTTGGTATGTCAGATTAAAGGAAGTTCTTGGATAACTCACATAAGGGTTTTCAGGTTGGTAACCAAGTATAAGAGTCTGAACTGTTTCCTCCATCCCATTTATCAAAACTTTTGTTTCCATGAAATAGTGCTTTTGCTTTTTGTCAACAGTAAATGTCTCCTGCAGAAGGAAGCTCTGCAGAAAGGGCACTTTAAAAGGATGCCTGGAAAAAAAACAAGAAAGAAACATAGTGTAAAAGATCTTAATAGACAACTACAAAAAGAAATCATGCAAAGATCAGCTTGAACTCCAAATGTATCATTTACGACCAGGGTGTCAGGTACAGAAGTAAAACACATAGGACCAGGACGTTTAAGAAACTACAAAGCATAATTACAACTTCAAAAAAACTCCACACACTTACCAGAATTTTTGATAGCGTTTCCATCCTTAATTTGCTAAAGGCCTGGAAGGGCAGAGGAGGTGCTGCTCTAAAATTCTGACATGTATAACCAGCACATACACCTTCTATACCTGCATGACCAAGACTTCAGTTCAAATAGGGATAGTGCCCAAAAGCTCCTGGCAGGTTTGAAAATCTCACCCACTCACATTTTATGCTTTTTGTACAAACAAAAATCTACATGCCAAGGATCCAGTGCAACAGATGTTCAGCACTACACAGCTCTTGGAGTGGTTTACTACTTCAGTGCAATGTTTTATGGACTTTATTAGATGTTTCTGCACATTTACTTAGACCTCTTGGAAACATGCACAAACTTTTATAAACTCAGACACTGGACTGCCTTTATACATGTTAGAATATCTGATACAGCTCTTCATTTACATAATTTTTTACTGAAAAGACACCTCACAGTGTTTTAGTTATCTCTGAGTTGCACAGTGGCTCCTAAGGCAGCCTGTGCACTCCTGTTGATCCTGCTATGCATTAAGAAAGCTGAGATTTCCCCAGAGGTGATCCAGATGTCTCTAGTCTGAGCATATATTTTTAAAAAGGCCTTCAGGCCTTTTTTAGTAATGGATAATGAAGAGAGAAATTTCAGGGACAGCCAATATGTAGAAGCAGTGCACTCCTTCTCATCAGAAAATGGAAACATATTCCAAAATCTAAACAAGACCATTTGTTAAATGTTTTAAGAGGATACCTTTGGCTTTAGAACGGCTATCTAATGCCTAAGGACCAGGAAAAAGGCACATGGATGGCACAGAGGATCAGATCTGGATTTTGGAACTTCTCACCACTTCCAAGTTTGGATACACCATAAATCCTGCTGTTTTCATGCAAGGAGGCTATATGACTGAGTTGCCAACAAATATGTCACAGCACACATGGCTTGTTGTCTTTGACAACTTTGTTCACTGTCATTTCAACAAAGAGACCAAAAGCTAATGGATGCAAATAACCAGCCCAGGAAGATGCTGTGCTTGAGCAAGTTCAGAGAGCCAGGCAGGACAAAGCACAGACTTAGTGCATGTGGCACTCTCACTTTGTAAAGCCCAGAACATTTCCTAAGAGCATCAAGATGCTCATTAAATTAGGCCAAAACATTCTTAAAAGATAGAAATAAGAATACTAAACCTGAAACGGAGGGTTGCACGTTTTTGATAGAGCATCTTCTCCTTCTTCAGCTCTTTTATCTGACCTTCACACTGCAGTATGACAGGCAGACTCTTATAATCTCTCCATACAATCTCCACAGAAAAGTTTGTCGTCTTAGGCTGCACTCAGATCATGAGACCAGAACAGGAAAGGACAGTTGCATCAGATTTACTGCATTCATATTCAGGAACATCAATATGGAAACCATATTGTTCAACAGGATGCAGCAAGGCTGTCATTTCACAGATCAAACCATTTCTGCTACAGTTTCAGTCCAGATCTCCATTAATTTCTCAGGGGATTAAAAGTGACATCAGTAGAAAACAGACTCCAGCAGAAGACAAATGTCCCCTAATGTATCACTTGAGTGTCACCTATTTGCAACATAAGCAAGCTCTGGTACGTGAAAAACCTAACTGGATTTTCAAAGTATAGAATGCTATGTTTAGAAAAATACTTTTTAAGACTTCCTGCAAGGTATGAATGGACCAAAGTAACTGATCAAAGTACCTCTTTCAAGGAGAAACTGCTGATTACCCTTCCTCTGCTGCAGACATCAAGCAAAGGAAAAATTATTTTAAGACTGGAAGGGATGTAGAGATTAAAACAGCATATAAACATGGGCTGTTACCATGCTCACTAGCAGGCAAGAGATTCTGATTCTCCAAGACAGCAGAATCTTCCACACCTGTCATATATCTGCATCAAATTGTGAGTAATCACATCTCCAGCTCCCTTTCTAGTCACACAGTCTCTGTTCACCCTCTCCTCCCTGACTGTCTGTAGCTGGCCTCCAAAATAGGTGAGAAGTACTCCAAACTATGCCACACAAGTTTTTGTTTTCTTTTTGAACCTAGTTTTACACTGCAGCCTGTCAAAACAGACAGAAATAGATGCAGGACTGGAAGGGTTTAAGTTTCAACACTAGCAATAACATCTTTCAGGAAGAGAGTGCTGAGTCAAAAAAATTGCTTTTGTTTTTTTTTCTCACCATTGGCAGACTCTGATAGCTGGCCGTGAAGTTAAATTCCTGTTTTGTACTTTTAATCTTAAAGCAGAGAAGTTTGGCTCGTTCATTATTTTCCAAATGAATTTCATTCTTCACAAGCTGATTCCACAGAGATATCATTTCACTATAGCTATGCAGAACATTCCTCCCAAGATGATTAAATGTGGATGCCTGAAAAACAAAGACATTAGTCAGGCTGAGCTAGGACAGACAGCATTCCATTGTGCAGCAGCACAGCACAGAGGTGACAGAATGATCATTTACAAGAACTATTAGAAATGTGTGCCACCTTTTCCATTATAAAAATATTCAAAATTGCCATACAGAGCTCAAAGTTCATTTTATCTCCTCTAAACAAGGAGAGACAAAGACCTAAATAGTTGAGAAGAAAATAGTTGATGACCCCTTTTTTCTCATTCAAGAATGTTTCTCACATTCCTCCATGCTGTGCCTGAAGCAGTAGTGACCTAAGGAGGAAAAGCTGATAAAAGAACACCTTAATCATAAACATAAGTCAAAGATTTAGACAATTGCATAATGACAGAAGTCTACCATATTGCTTAATGCACAGCAACCACGATGAAATTAGTTTTAAACCTCTACTGCATAACACAGTCTAAAATAAATTACGAGGAAGCTTAGAAACCATAGACTCAGGGCGTAGTGATGGCACAGAGCCCTGTCCCCAAAGCCATACACTCTGTGAAGCACCCTGTCACCAACCTGCAGGTATGTGGTAGCTGGTGTGTAAATGTGAACTTTTCCTTCCTTCTCATTGCCTTGATCTTTATAGAATAGTTCCAGTACAAGGTCTTTAATGGAGAGAGCTTTTCCAGTTGTCAGCTCAGATGTCAATAAATAAGCAGAATGCTGAGGCTGATGCAGTTTGTGAGCTGTGTACAGATAGAGCCATGGGCTGTCTATATTCAACCCACCTGCAAAGGACATACATTAAAGCTGACAGAAACGTGAGATTTCAAGCTACCTGGATTCTAACTCCACAACAAGGCTGATAAGATCCTGGGGTTTCAGAATGAAGCTAAAATGCTACTATCAACCTTTTCCAATTGCTAAAATCTCTGGGAGGTATATAATGAAATTAATGTCCTTCACTAGTGTAAATGGAACTGCTGGAAGAGACCAGCCAGCTAGGCTTGGAGATTTCAAAAACTTAGCTAGACAAATCCACAACAGATGTGACCTACTGCTAGAAACAGTCCTGATTGGAGCAGAAAGCTGGGCTGGACAACCTCCGGGTCTCTCTCTTCCAATAAAAATTCTTTATCATTCTGTTGCACTCACGCAAAACTGCTCAGAAAAACCTGGCAGCAGCTTCCAACACCTGCTTTTCTAATCACAGACTGGAAATGGTTTGTGGTACTTCACCTTCCCACTTCTTCAGGCCATTTCTGGATGCATCCTTCCACTGCAACCCAGCCACAAATGGTACATGGTCATTATACTGCACCTCAAAGTTGGTGCTGCTCTGCAAATACACCTGAGAGGTGTGCAAGTGCTGCAGCTGGGTTCTATAATTCACCTGTTTTTCCAGGACTTGCATGGTAAACTGGAAAAGAAGTGAAGCAAATTTAAATAAAAACAAGATTCCGTTTTTAGGAGTGTCTAAGTCAATACACACACAGTAGCAGGAAGGTCACAGCTTCTGCTTTTGCACATTTGCCATTCACTGTATAGATTTTCATGCGTGCTCACCAATTACAGACTGAGGTTTCTTTAAGATGCATTTGTTACAACTACAGGAGATTCAAAACGAAAAATGCTGTAATATTCTGAGTTATTACAACCTGCAACCTCCTTCCATATTGTGTCAAGCAAAGCAGCTTTTGTAAATCTCTACAATCATTTTATATGAGTTAACAGCGCAAAAACCTCAGACCAAATTACACTCAAACTTTTCCAGTATTTGCAAAATTTGTCTTCTAGCAAATGTCTGCAATCTCAGTGTCTCTGGGCTAAGACCTCACCTAACTCAAAATTATTAAGTCTGGGTACTTGCCCTATATTATTAGTACATATCATATTTACAAAAAAAAAGGTCATAATAAAAAAAAAAAAATCAAAATTTCTTCTTAGTTTGTCTATTAAATATTTGAAGTGGAGGTCTTACTTTTCAACCATCACTATTACCTCCATGAAATAGCTGACTACAGATGAACTGGAACTGTTCTTAAAGGCTTGGCTGATCAGCAGTTTCTTCTTGTTGTTTATTTCATCCCAGTGTTTCCCATAGTTCACTTCCATCTGGGAGGAAATCCAAGATGCACTCGCTTCATGTTCCAGGTGAACCTAAAGAAGAGAGCATCACCTTTTTGCTGTGAACTCTGCTTTCTGTCCATGTTGACAGCCCCGAGTACAAGTGGCACGGGCATCCAGCACAGAGTGCCTGGGGCTGTACCCACCCTGTGGCTGTAGGTGGGAGCCTGCACACAGTGGAACTCATGCCCCAGCTCCAGTCTGTACAAGCCCTGTGCACTCGTCTCCACCTGAACCTTCTGCTGCGTAGTGCACTTGTGGCAAGGGGTTTTTGCCTCTCCTGTTCAAGTTAAATCACAAAGTTACCTATTCAAATAAATCAGAAGTAATCTTTCAAAATGTTAATAGTATAAATCTGACACTGGCTTCAAGACTTCTGTTTTGCAAAATATCAAAGTTAGATTTGTCTATTTTTACAGCTATATACTTGTTGATTTATCCTACAAATGCAAAGGAAAGCACAAACTTCATTACTTAAACAGAATTTTACCTGGTTGAAGTAAAAGCACTACAAACTAATCCTGATCAACCTTTGCAGCTTTCTTGGTATAGCTCACAATATTTGATGATTTTCTGTTACCACCTACTCCCAACATCATGACATTACACGGTATTTCATTTGAAACAAAAAATAATAATGAACTTCCAGCCCTTCTGGAGACTGAGAAGGAAATTAAAATAAGGAATTTGAAGTTCCAACTAATGAGGAGGATAACTTTTTAAAACAAAAAATCCAGTACTTCTCCAAGGAAGTATTTGCTGACCACTTCGTGTGGAATAGATGTCAAACTGGGTTTATACCAAAGTGTAACTATGCTCCAAGTCTCTTATTTCACAATTACATAGCTATAGCCAGGCATCATAAGACACTGTTTAAGTCTTTTGATTGTTATTAAGTGTATGTATGCAAACATCTGAAAACACAAATTAATGAGGAGCAATTCTCACTGAAAAACTGATTTTTAATCAAATGTTGGACATGCTTGTGAAAAGCCCATTTTAAAAACGAATTGTTTTGATATGCAGACTCAAAGAGTAAAGTTTATCCAACTGAGAAGAGAAACTTGTCCCAGGTTACAGATCACAGTTTAAAAATGAACTGAAATCTTTCTATAGTGTTCTAAACACAGAGGCAAATCTTGTAGGAAAAATGAGTAATACAGAATACTTTTACTTTCCCTCTTTTTCAGTGTACCTAGGAGTCCATATTTTATCTGCAGACCATGAGCCCACAAACCCTCACGCTGCTGGAGAAGAGCGACGGCATGAACTCCAAGAACACCTGGAAGGTGAGTCTCCCCTTCTAGCGAGTATTGTCTCAGCTTATCATCAACCTTTTTCTCCAGAAAAGCTACAGAAAGAATAGAAGTGGTTATGCAGTGGTAGAACTTGAAGTTACTTCAGCTAGTCAAAGGAATACTACATACTCTCCCACCATGATGAACTCCCTGTGTAGTGAACAGATAAAAAGACACAGAGCTGGATGCTCAGACTCTCTCCTGCAGACCACACTTCCCACAACCTGCTTCAAGCTTACTGAAATGAATCCAGCCAAAGCTGCTTCTCAAAGGAAATAAATTTGACATACAGACCTTTTAATTAATTAAGGCCTAATGTGTGAACACATGGGTGGTTACCTCTACATAAAGTCAGAGCAAGGCTATGGCTTTGCAGCAGTAAAACTGGTGCAGCCAAGTTCTCAGGTGCTAGGAGTCTGAAATCAGACCAGAACTGGCTTTGATGTAGGCACTGGCAATCCACGTGAAAGCTAACAATGAAAATTGCACCAAAAGATCCTCTTCCAAAAGACAAACTGATCTTCTGCATTCCTTAAAAGTCAGTTCTATTTGAAAGTACTGTGTAACACTATGACACTTCAGTCAAAAATGAGATAAAATAAATTACGGGTTTATTCCACTGTATTATTTTAATTTTAATGTATTGATGTTATACAAATATTAAGGCTCTCTTTCTGATACTTTCTCTTGTATTTTCCTCAGCTTATTTGCGAGAAAAAAAGTCTTCAAGATGTTCAGAACAACAGGTCTTAAGAGACATTTAGCTACAAATATGTGTCTCTGCATTGTTTTGTACTAACAAAAGTGAAAAACAGCTGCTATTGTTTTGGTATGTTTTTGTTAAGTAATTCCTTATATCTTATTTTCTCCATCTTTTTCAGTAATTCAAAACAGACTTTTAAAAAAATTTCTTTTATTCTGAAATGTATATATTCATATTAATTTATGAAGAATAATAATTTTAAAATGCAGTCTTTATGGATTTGAAAGGAATTTTAGGACTAGGTGTCCAAAACCAGTCAATCCTAACAAATAAGTGCTCCAGAACTTGCATTTATATGGCAAATACTTACTGTCTTCTAACCTGAAATAAATGCAGCATCCTTCAACAAATTATTCAGAGATGCTGAAAAAGCTATCTTCTTGCCAAGCTGTTTAGTCATGTTTCCTGACAGAATGATAGGACTGCTTTGCTTTATCAGTTTTACCTCCAGCTGGGTCATGTATCTCTGCTCTCCATTCAGCATCTGAAAATCTGTCATTCCCTAGAATAAACAAATAAATCAAAAAGCCAACTCCAAGACCCTCAACAAGACAAGTTGATTGAGTTTTGAGAAAGCAGTAGGATAGACTTGGGTATTTCAGGAACGAGATGAGAGGAAGAAGAAAATGTATGTTTTTCTATACATCTAAAAACAAACCTTCCACACCACATTCATAAATAATGGGAAGGAAGGATGAATTTGTTTTTCCAGTTACACTGAACTGGTGCAAGATGCTACTTCCTTCAGCTTCTGCTGGTTTTAGGACTGGAATCACTATGAACATTGCAATACCAGGCCAGAAATTAATACGGTGTTACTGAAAATATTGGCAGTCTCACAGAGATTTAGGTTAAAATTTAGCACTGAGTCTATCTCAAAAATATGTAATAAGGAGAACTGGTAACTTCTCTGATGGATTGCTCACAAAACTGTTTTTCAATAGTTGTATTTTCATTGCCTTTCTTTTCTGTGCTTTTATGTAACTATTCGCCCTAGAATGAGAGCTCATTGAATACAAACATACCTTAATGTAATACACATCTTGGTCATCCACTATCAGCTCCAGGTGTCCAACTCGTGAACTTTTAGAAAACTCAATTCTCCCTTGGAGAAAAAGAAAACTCTTTACTTTTTCTTTACTGTTCAGTGATGCTTCATAAAACTGTACTTGAAATGATACTCGTTCTTGTTATGAACAATAGATAGAGAGATAGTAAAAATATAATAAATATTAGCTCAAAGCTAAAAAGTTAGGATCAGAATTTGCAAAGGTATATTGCAAAGTGTCCTCTGAATAAACTAGTAACTTTGAAAGGATTTTCTAAGGAGAACAATTGAGAAGAGGCAATGAAGCTGTCTCCAACAAAAACAGCTCCAACAAAATCTGGAACTGATTTATATACTTCCTTTAGGCCTGTGCTAAAATTTGTAAACTGTGTTGTGCTGTGAAGACATTTCAGGAGCTCAGAACACTGTGCACACAAAGCTTTGCACAGTGTGGGTAAATCTTCCTTGCAATCCATTTGGAAATAACCGGGATCAAAAAAAATAAAAATGGACTGGAAAATTCTAAATATGTGATACGGTAGAATACATCAGCCCAAAACATCACTTGACCAGCATGCCAAAGAAGCTGAAATACGTTGTCTATATTATTACCATGAATTTATCAGTTTGTATTTCCTCAACTAGACTTTGTGTTCTATATTAAACTGTGATTAAAATGTTATTTTTTATTATAATGCATGGCAATATCATAGTCAGTACTTAATTGATTTAGCAACACATAACTTCATATCATAACTAACAGAACACAGCAAACTGAAACAGCAAGGCAAGTTCAGCATATGTAAAAGTTGTCAGAACAATCCATGTCCTTTAGCCTTCATTTCATCAATCCTGGTAACAGCTTTCTTCTCTAACATGATTTTATGAACCAGGTACCGAACCTGTAACTGTGCAAAATATAGTCTTAACCTAGATGCAAACCCCATTGAGAATGGGTGCTACCTAAAGCAGTAAACTGAACAGCTATCACATCATAATGTAGTTTCAGCATTAGATTAGTGACTGAAATACACTGATATTTCTCAGTTAATTGTAACAAAGTTCTCCTAACTGATATTAGCTGACAATCAGGCTCTTAGTTGAAAAACCTACCATCAATCTCAATTTTTTTCTTAGGTTGTATAAATTGGATTCTGAATTTCTTCTGTGGGACACTAAAACTTAGGTCAACACCAACATCTCTTTTCAACGCTGACTTTGGAGTCCCAATGAAGAAGTGAAAGACAGCTTCACTTGGGATCCATGAATTATCCTGAAAGAAAGAAAAGATAAGCACGTTATTCATTGGCACACCATTTACAAAACAATCTCTCACACTGGGACAACAGATTGTGTGTGCTGTTTCATAGACAAAAAGAGTATATACCTACTATCAGCATCAGTAATTTTTGTTCAACATATCTTCCCCCTATATTGGGAATGGAATTAATAATAACGTAGACCTTGGAATCCAGAGGGTTGAATATGCAGTACTGAGATTCAGCACTCTGTCACCAGAATAACCAACTAAAAAGCCAAAGTCCAGTGTGCCAGTGGTACCTGAGCAATGTAGTTATAGGCAGCTTCCACCACGTACTGCTGCAGGCCTCTGTCTTGCTTAGCTAATGTCACAGCCACTCTCAAAGGTGCACTAAGGGGGAAAACCAAACCACTGTCTGGGTCAGGATAGGACATTTCAGAACACAGCTGCCAGCCAATAATCTCAGATACTGGTGGGAAGACAACAGTTGAACATTTAATTAGAACAGCAAACAAAGAAAACATGAAAATTAACATTGCATTGTAGACCTTTTAGAAATAACATGTGAAAAAAGAAACTACTGAATAAAAATGATCTGTCGCGGATATTTCAGAATGCATTTCTAAGACAAACATAATAGCTGAACTCACCGTCCTCCCTAGTGCAAGACCTGGTTTCTGTGTGGTCTTGGAAGACATCTATATCTTCTGTATCATTCACCACTCTGAAGTACAGTTTAGAGCTACAAACAAAAATTTTGAACAATAACTTAAAATCAATTATGCTAAAGTTATAGTAATATTTAAACAAAATTCTCAGTTATAAGCCACCTTCTCCCAGATGTGAAAAACAAGATGAAGTTCTGCAATGGTCAGTCTACATTTCTACTAATTATCACTGACTTTTATCCACAGTTTTCATGTTTAATCTGTCACTATCTTGAGATTCATCTGCCGTTCCTTACAGTCAGTATTAGATTTCTCTGTTCTGAGCAATTTGGTATAGTCAGCTTATAGCAACTCCACTCACTTCCTGGCTTCTAGATACATTTTCCCCCGTTAGGCTATGTAGGGACATCAGTTTTGTTCCAGTCTTGACATTCTTCCAGGACTTCATTAAACTGCTGATACAAAAATCATGGTCTCTGCACTTGATGGGAGCAAGAGAGTTAATGCAACATCTAACAGACTCTTCAGTCAGGCTTTTGTTCAAACAGTGCACAGTACAGGTTAGTGACTATTTTGACTTTCATTACGGTCTGTCATCCATCCTAGCTGACTGAACCTGACATCTGTAAGTTTCCCAGAGCCCAAAGGGAATGAATGGTTTAAATGTGAAGTCCAGAGACTTTCAGCACTTTTCTGAACTGCATATCCTGTGGCACCATGATGTCCCAAATCAAGAGAAACACGAAGAAGCAGCAATCCACAAACTGTAAATACTTCATCCGCTGTCATGTCCAAGACATGCTGACATGTCATTTACAATGTGTCTTCTCTTGGACTTCTATCAGAACTAAAAGTCCAAATGAAAGAGAAAGCCAGCAGAATAACATGAACTAAAAAGCCTAGATTGTATTAATACAAGCAATTAATCTGCTTAACACCTGACAGTTGTTGAGGTTGTATGTTACAATGCAACCTTTACCTAACATTAAGGAACCTAACTAAAAACCAAGCAGAAATGTTTGGGCATGTTTATTATTACTATATTCCAAATTACACCTGTGTTTTGCTAAATACCATCTCTGGAAGCAAAGCTAAACTTTTCCTCCACCATTTTAATATCCTGATCTAGAGTCTTTGGATACTGAAGTTCCAGAAACAGCACTGATGTTCAGTAGGAAAAAACAGGGTAATACAAAAAATTCATTTCCATCTTTTGTTATAAGGCTTTGATATGAATGTATGTTTTAATGGTAAAATAATAGAAAATTCAAAGAATAATCTCCCCTTCCTTTTCTTCTGAATGGCAGATTTGGACTATGAGTCAGACTGAAACAGCTTGTTTTCTGACAAAATCTATTTCTGCTCTATCAATCTACCTTTTAGTTAAGCTCTGATTCAAGAAAGTTAACAGTAACTGGTTTAGAAGATTCCCTTGCTTAATCTTACCTGAAATTAATTATGTCCATAGATTCTTCTGGAGTGTTCAAGAAAACTTTGAACTCTTTCCCTTTCTTCACCTGGATTCCCCCATCAAGACTAGTAGATGTCCTCATTCCTGTTAACCACTTTAGACCAGCTTGTCCCAGAGTCCCCACAGTTCCCATTTGGACAGAAAGCTGGACAAATGCACTGTTGAAAGATTCATGTACATATCCTTCTATGAAATGCAGTTTCTTTTTAAAGCACTTAATTTAAACCATTTCAATAAATACACAGCTCTTGATGCTGTAACACAGTATATTCTATGATTAAAATATATTTTGATAAATTGAACTATTTTGTTTCAGGAAATAACTGAAAAGATTGCACATACACCAACACACACTCTCTAACATGAATTAAAGTACAGTTTTACTGTATCTCCTCTAAGGAAGGGATTTGAACCCAGACTTCAGCATGAAATACTAAGAAAGGGAAAGCGATGAGAACTGAGTATCACAGGGCAAGTTTCTCTCTGTCTGTACAGCCCTTAGTGAAGTTTAGCAATGTATTCAGCACATACAAAAGCTACAACAGGCAGGAAAGGAAACAGCATTAAATCATTCACTGGTTTGTACATCCATAACCTGTAACAGCATGTTTGATCCTGAGAAAAATCCACTTGTAACAGGTAAAGCATCTGCATGCAAGCAGACTCCTAAAGGAGTTTGATTTAGAGATAGAGTGGAATAGTCAGCTTAAACCAGTACTGGAATAACACAGCAAGAGAGTTCAAAATCAGACAGGAAGGACAGCAAAGCACTGCTGCCCTTACACCATGGCAACCATTCAGCAGAAGGCTGATGACTGCTTTTGTTCTTCAGGAATCTCCTAATTAATTAGTAGGCATTCACACAAAACTTTCACTTCAGGAATTGCTACTTTACACCAGGAAGATGTGAAAGGGACACATTTGCAGCATTTATTACCTTGGCTTGATATATCCATTTAGAAAGAAATTGGACTGTTGTTTGAAATCTGCATTCCCTTTGATTTTCATGTTGATTGCTGCTGAGGCATTGACTGCCAGCTGAACAGGAAAGCCTGAAATTGCTGGAAACTGCAACTGTTCAGCAGCCAAACTCATCCTTTTATTAAACTGGACCTCCTGCCCCTGTGGTGAAAAAAACACAAACAAAAACCAGAATTCTATTTTGCATAACAAAATTCGAGCATTCGAGAACTTTTCCAGATATAACTTTTGACTGCATCTATCTATTGTGAAAGTGTTTTTACCTGAGCTGATTTGGGATATCAAGAAGAAAGCAGCCCAAAGCCTGCATATGGCCATGGCAGGAGTCAGACACCAGTCCTACCCCAGTTAAAAAAAGAATTTGCACTTAAGCATGAATGGATTTGAATGAGAGAAGCAAGAGTTAAGAACCATTAGACAAAAGAACAAGTCTGCCTAATGTACTGAATGCTGTTTAAACCAAATACACACTGGAGTCTTTTAGAGTTCACTTTAGAGAAAAAACAAGTAATATTTTGTATCTTTTACATATCTGTCAGAAAGCAGTTTCTCAAGATATTTACTTTCAAATAGAAAAAAGGTTCCTTTTACCTTCAGAAGTCTAACAGCCAACTCAGCCAGATTTAAGGAATAATGTTTCATCTGTTTTCTTAAATCTTCGCAATCTAAGAAACTAAGTTCATTTCCAAAGATTTTCATGCTTAGCTCACATTTCAGTGCCTCCTTTCTTACTGTTCTCTCAGTGAACTGCCATGATAAAGAAAGAAATCAAAGGGAATGGTGTTATAATTTCCTTTCAAACTCAAAATAAACAATTCCTCAATGCAGGCTATGCTATTAATAAAGAGACATTCAAATACTTTGGAGACCACTTAAGACCCTGGATTAGTAGCTGTTCTTTCCAGCTACACTTCAGCTCCACATCACACAAGCTGGATGTCACTATGAACACTGCTCATGTCCAGTCCTAAGATGGCAGGCAAAGGAGAAGTATTGCACTACACACCCACAAACAGAGGAAGCTTTTAAAAATACAATCTCAAAACAACATTAGGGATGTCTTGATTGCTAAATAAACTGCTAGGAAGTAAAAATTTTACATTTTCTCTCCTTATGATTCTATAATACCTCAGCAACACAACATGATCATGAGCTTACTCTCTAACAAGAAACCCTAGGAAGATGAGTCCCAAGAAGAGAGATGATCTAAGACAAACTAAATGAATCACAGTCCCTGAGTTTTCCAGCTAATACATCAACAATTGAAGTCAATTCTCAGAGCTTTCCTGTTGTGTGCATAAAACATAGTGCTCTCCAAAAATGGGTAAATTCACAAAGGGTCAATGTAACATCTGACATCAAACTGGGAAGTCAGACTGCAAACAACAGGACTCAGGAACTCAACATCAAGTGGCTGTTTACAGTGGCACAGCAGTCAATAGACAAAAGCACATCAGCATAAAGGGACCAGAGCTCAAAATAATGAGAGGAAGCCCAAAACACAGGCAACATAATCCCATGGCTGAATGTCATTGTTTTGAGACAATAAAACAATCTGAAAAATACTAAAGATCTGGCTCTTTGCTGCTCGGTATTTTCTGCAGCTGTTAAATTCTCTGCAAGTGAGCAGAATGAGTTAAATGTGTCTTATGCAAAGGAGTCACAGTAATCCAGAGCAGTTGTCCAGTGTGAGATGGGGCCCTATGTTTGACTGGGAAATGTCATTAATTTTTCCAAGATCTGCAGGTTCAGTTACCTTTTTGACTAACTCATTCATCTTACTGTATTTTCTACCAAGACAATTTTGGTTTGTTTTTCTCAGCTTTGGCTTGCCAAACTTTGTCACAAGATGATCAGCAGGGCTGTATCGCTTCAAATTCGAGTTCCTCTGCTTGACTTTCTCTGCTGTTTCCACTGGGGTTTCTGACTTGTGGTTTTCTTCATTAGTATTTCCAAAAAAATAGTCACTGAAAGTAGCAGATTTCGGCCCAAAACCCTTCTCTATGAGGGTTTCAGCATTCTCCAATCGCACACCAACCTAGTGAAAAGCATACAGCAGTGAAAAGCCTAACAGTGACACGTACAGGCCATGGCCAGTTCTAAAGCAGAAAATCAAATATACAACTAGATGCAACCAACAGAAAAGATTTACCAAGCAAGATCACAGTAGTCTACAAAGTTTAGCATTCTACCTCCTTCAGCATTCCATACTGGATACTTCAGTATTAGATCTTCCCATAAAAATTAGATATGTAAAGCTCAGTCCAAAATAAAAATCCTTTTTCATTCAGGTACTGTGGTTTATTTACACCATGAAGGGCCAGAAGGGGCTACTGCTATTTTGGCATGTTAAAAACAGTATTTTGGCTGGAAAACACTAACATACCCTTTTCATGCTCTGAAACAAGATTCTGTCTGGAAGCTTGCTTAAAACAGAATTACTAACACACATACATCCGTGGTATGTGACACTGAAAAAAATATTTTGTTCTCTTGCAAGCTTAAACTTGAGATCTGAAGGCTACGTTAAATTCTTTCTTTCACGTGCACATTGTTACCTTGGTACAGCAGAGGCACAGCTAAAGATTATGAGGTTGCAGGCAGGTCATTGAAATATCCCAAGCACTGGATGCTCAACGGCACTAGAACAGTGACTTCAGCTCAGTACAAATGAGTCTGTCTCCTATATTAAAGGAATGGTGTACCCAAGCCAATCCATTTTCCACTGTACATCAAGAAAAGGAGTCTCACTATCCTAAACAGGAGCCAGAGCAGTGTCTCAGGAAGCACTGACTTTAATGTTTCATTTGAATCAACAGGAGCTGAGTGTAAGTCACTTTCCTAGTGCATGGCACTAGCAGAATGGCAGTGCTTTTATTTTGACTAAGCCCATTGCACAGAGGACTCACCAGTCTGAGGCAACTGTGCTACAGCAGTGAAAAGCACACTTTGCTAAAGGAACTGCAACAGGAAAACAGAAAATGTTTTGTACTTCAATATACCAAATGTCATTTGAGGAGGGGAATAAAAAACCCCCACAATTAAAAAAATCCATAAACTTGCCTCCAGGAGATTTATAGCCTGTCCCATAAGGTGAACAGTCAAATTTGTCATGACTGATCGTGGTAGAAAAGATGCAGGAGAAAAGACCACTGATGCTTCCATATTTGCACCTGCACCAGCTGCAATGGAAAATACCAGATGTCTGTCAGCTGGGGATCAGCTGTTCTCATACACTGTGCAAAATTCATAATTCTTTGGAAAACTGTTACTCCACTCAATAAGAAGATGGTGAATGAAACATTGTCAATAGGTGAAACTCTTTAACTTTTTAATACAGCAAAGACATTACTGTAAGTAACTTCCATTTACTGGAATTCTGTATTTACTGGATATTACTGGGTATTATTTCACTAACATCAAAAAGGAAACTATTTATAATACATAAGATACATAAATGCACTGGAAGAAATGGACAGAAAATCAAAACGTGACTCTGAAAAACATCATCTAGCATTTTCACTGAAAACAAATGAACAGATAGTAAAACAGGAAGGAACTAGTTTGACTCTTTTCTTATACCAAGGACAGCACATGAATCAGGAGAACAAAAAAACATCCCAATCCCCTGTTGCTGCAAAGGAAGTTAACTAAGGAAGGAATTAAATGTTGATGCTCACAAAAATAATCTTAAATGTTCATTGGTTCTTAGTCTCCTCTCTCACAAGAGGCAAAGGTGTATGGTATCTGCTTTGCTGGAAATACATTTCATATACTCCAATTAAGGTCACAGCAGAATCAAGCTTACATTTGGATAGTATTAAAGTCATAAAAATCAAAGTTCTCTGGAGCAAGTCGTAAAGTGTCAGAAAAGCCATGTGGGATTTTAATAATCCTTATGCTACAAAGCATTAAGTTCTAAAACTGCACATACCTGAGTGAAATGTGACATCAGAATATGAGGAGTATTTCCATGTCTCCCGGTCAAAATCTTTGCTAAGGATTTCATCAGGAATAGAATCTCGAAGATGCTCCTTCAATGGATCATCTGTCTCCAGGAGCTGAGAGAGATGACTCCAAACAAAGGAGCCCACTAAAATTCAACGAAGAAATGCATTTGGAAATCAGAGAAAAATTACAAGAGTTTTAAAAACAGATGCAGGAAATATTTTTATTTATTTATACCACCATTAATTCTAAGCCATTCCCCTGGCCACAACAGAATTCATTCATTTTCAGCACGGTTAAAATCAGTCTGATGCACCTACTGCAACAGCACTTTAAACAAAAAAAAAAAAGGCACATACAATTGAACAATTGTGATTCAGAATTAGTATTCCTGCATGACACTGTGGAGTCCCAGTTTGGCCATGTATGTGCTGTGTTGTGGGGGGCAAATATTTCCCATATGTTCTGGAGTCTGGTTCTTAAATAGCAGCTTTGTTGTCTCCTGAAGATAAAAGGTAATAGGCTCCAGTGCTAGTTCAATGCACAGATACCGAATACGGATGTAACTGCATTTTTCTCAACACAATTTCTTTGTTTCAAATTTTGTTTTCTGAACGTTGGAATTGAAAACTAACATGTGCCCTATGCCTTCAAAAGCACTTGTTATTCAAACATTTATTATATAAATTATTTAGCTGCCACCTCAACAAAAGACAAGGGAAAGAAATTAAGAATATTCAGGAGTACTGCGTTAAATTGTTTAAAATACACAACATTTTGGATGGACTTATAGAGCTCCTTCATAAATCAGACAAATTAAATTTTCTGCATGGAGCCACAGGGAGGAATCCCTGAGGGTACACCTTGACAGGATTTTGGAGGTGCATGCAATTTCTCCGTGTCTGAACTCTGAACAGAGAGGAACGAGTGCCCTCCAAACCACAAGCCACATCAGCAGGCGAACACAATGCTGAGCCTGGACTCACCATCACTGCAGGATACACTGGTCCGGACATAACATCCTGGGAAAACAGGTACCAGCTCCAAGTCAGAGCTGGCCAGGATCCAGACACAGTGCAGACAGAGCCTGCTTTCATCTGCCTGCAAACAATCTTCTAGATACCCTTCTCATGTTTGCTTCTTCTTGACAGATGTAAATGCAAAGGATTAGTCTAGAGGTATTCTTCACTGAACGTGGTGAAATAATTTTAGAATATGGGAATATTTTTTTCTGCCACCTGCTTCTTTCTCACCTTAACAAAATGCAATTTACAGTTATCCATTTGTATTTCTAATGCACTCAGCATCAAAGCTGTTCCATACATCCTTCTCAAGAGCCTTCAGTGAATGAAATGCTGACAGTAGAAGGGATTAAATCTATGAAAAGTCAGTCCTTACTGACTATTGCTAAACTAACACTATCACAGTTTCAAAATAAAACTCATACAAACAATCATTTAGAAACCATCTACAAAGCATTGAGATGAAATAAAAATTGATATAGGTTGGTACCATTACACCTGCAAAGTAAATATCACATTGAAGTATCAGTTAGGAACATGTAAGACTTCAGTAGATGCTTGGCTGACCTTGGCTGGATGTTTCTTTCAGCAAAGTCTTTTGAACTTGTTTAAATAACTCTTCATGTGGACATTTCATTGCTATATAATAAGCAGCAATTCTTATTTCCACATCTTCACTGGTTGCTTGATACAACTGAAGTAATACAGCATTCTAAGAGAGAAAGATAAAAATATAAAGACAATTATGATTTACTCCCCTAAAATACCTCACGTGCACTTTCAGGCCCAGGTAGGTTTTTGTTCTCAAAGAGCTACTGCTATATTTACAGCTATTGCCTTATAACTGACAAAGTCCCTTTGTGTAACATGGATACAAATGTATGTACATATTGTCTATACTACCTTACCCACAAATTTCCTGAACAAACTGTCCTTATGACCTTGAACCCTATACTGACGAATCGATACAGGACTCTGCAATGCAGAGCGTCCCTTGCCAGCACAACTGTTAAGGATGGTTTTGTTCCACCACAGGGGAGACCTGTCTATCATATCTCTCACGTGCCACAGCCAATACACAGACAACAATGGCCATGGTTTTGTTCACAGGCTATTAAGATCATTACTTCTGGTCTCAATCAAAGAGCAGGACTGCAACAAATTTATTCTGTTCAATATTTCCCCAGTATCAACAAAGATGACTTTTTAGTGAACTGCCAGGAATTAAGAAACTGGTGACTGACACTACGAACATTTTTATTAGCATTTAGCAACCCCAGTCCACCCAGTTCAGCAGTTCATTTGCTAGACAATTATGTGGTATATAACATAGAGACTTGATACTTTGAACACGTCTAACGAGCAACACCAAGCTTCATAACTGCAGAACAAGTGACCAATCCATGCTGAAATTAAATTCTAGGAAGCCATAGAGAGATGCTTCTCCAAGTGCAAGTCCATGTGGAGCCTCTTGTTCTTCTGGAGCATCTCTGTCAGCTTTGCCCAGGCCAGCACTCCTGGCTTTGCCATTCTTTTAAACATCAAGGTATTAGAGATAAACAAGTTTTGAACTTTCTTCCATTAAAACATTTAACAAAATGTTGTAACTATGGCAGTGTTATTGCAAATCACAACAAGCTTCTCACATTAATACTTTATATATCAGAGAATGAAACAGTGAAACAGACTATGGGAAAAATCAAGTCCTGTGGGTTCTCAGCCATAATGCCCCCAGACATAAGGCAGCCAGCTGAAGTGACTAATTAGGAAGTCACAAACACTGCCCCAGTCACTGGATGTGTTACCTCAACCGCAGCAAAGCACATTATAGGACTGCTCATCTGGGTGGTTCTACCCTCTTCTCCAACAGCAGAGGGGGCTCTGCTGGAACACGTCTACACTTGTTCCTTATCTGTTTGCATGGTTTGTAACTATATCAAAACTCCCAAATCTCTAGCAGTGCCAGGAAGCCATCAGTCACCTCTGGCAGTAAACCACGTACCCTGACAGAGCAGGGAATGCGCCGGAAGGCTTGGACAGCAGCGAGGCGAATTTCCACGGGATGACTCTTCAGGGAAGCACACGAGCTCAAAGCAGGAGCCAGCGAAGCTGCTGCTAGCCCCGCATTTCCAATGGCTTTCAACACCAGCTGCATCTGTAAATGCAAATCAAGGTAGAACAGAAAGCTCTCCATGTGCTATCTGCTGTACATTGAATTTTATGGCACTAACATTTTCTGTGCAAAACTCTGTTTAAAATGATTACTGGTCATTTGGAGAGCTTACTGCAGCCCCTACTGTACCACCTATACTCTGGCTTTACTGGGAGGACAAGACACATATGGACCCCTGTTCTATTCTAATGCCATGTGGCACTTGTGAGAAGAACCTGACTTAGACCTGGGGGAATTAGAAAACATTTTTAAAAGCCTGCATTGCAACAGAAAAGAAAAAGTCACAAATTCTATGTACAGGAAAATTTTCTCAAGTTCTTTGATATTTTGTCCCTTTTGATCACAGGTATTTAGACCTTTTAGTGATTCAACATGGAGTTCTGCACACAACAGCTAAATTAAAATGGTAATTTGTCAACAGGTGGGTGTTCTTCATACTGATCAACAGTATGAAGTTTGCTTCATAAGGAAACCCAAGACTTTTCCTTATTTCCACACACAAGAACACCCATACTGATAGGTCATACTTGTTGGATTACAAAATTTTATCGGCCTGTTCTAGCAAGGAATATTCATTCACTGAGCTTGTATTCATAGCTTTCTGGAAATCCAATTAATACCATTTTCATCAAACACGTTCTAGATCATAAAGGGAACAGAAAGCACTATATCATATGCTTCTGTATAACCAATACCTTGCTGAGATGTTCTGAATCTTGCACAGTACAGTTTCCTCCCAAAAATTTCCCAAGAGTCCTCATCACACTCTGCACAGCAGGTACATGATCACAGGAGCTGTGAGCTGAACAAAACCTATGTACAAGAGCAGTTACTCCCAAGAAGCAGCTCTGGCTTGCTCTAGGTGATTTCAGCAAAGGCTGTAAACAAGTACAAAAAGAGCAAGGTGTTTCAGAAAAGTCATGAGAATGACTATTGTAACATACCACAGATAATAAATGTATCAAAATATTTACATACTAAAACTCAATCTCAACAAAGCTCTCTGGACAGAGCTTTGTACGAATCTGTGAAGAAGACTGTTACTGTAAAATACAAAAATTATGAGCCACCTAGATTCATTACAAATTAAAAAAGAAAAAGCAACATCCACTCACAGCAAGAGATTCAATCATGCCTGAGGTGGGAGTAGAAATGAATGTAAATGACCAGAAGAAATATTCTACTTTGTCTTCCTCAACTTCTGCAGAAGCTATGAGGTCTTTCATTAGGACAACACATGCCTCTGTAGCACAAGATGGGAGAGCATCTATTAATGGCTGCCTGTAACACAAGAAAAAAGTACAGCAAATCTAAAATGACCAAAATACTCAAGAATCACATAACAAATACATTGATGCTGGGCTTCTTTCAAAGTAAATAAAAGTCCAGTGGCTTAGCAAATGCCAGATTTCACAGAAATCAATGTTATCTTTTGGTTTAGTGGCCTTACGGAAATATGCCTCAGCCAGGATGTGATGGAAGTGCACTGGTGTTTCAAGAACTGTATCTAACCAGATTTTCAAGAAAATACTCAGTTGCTTTCTCTGAAAATGAAGCCACATCATATCCCAGGTTTGACTTCTAAAGACTGAGGTACCTTAAAGCCCTGATTTTTTATTAAGGTGGTTTATTTGTTTCATTTCACCTGTAACAAATTAAAATATTAAACCAGAATTGCCTAGCTTTTACTTCCTGTGCTTTTTTAGACCTTATCTAAGGGGAAAGCTTACACCAGCAGACCATACACATTTCGGCTCTTAAGAGTCCCTCTGTAAATATTCTATACCTGCCTTCTATACTGATGGAAGGACACTTTTGCATTATCTAGAAAGCAGTTAAAATAAATGGCATGAAAGCATCACAGAGTAGTCTGCATGGGATTCTTTTTCACTCCTAAACTTAACAACCATGTCCTGAGTAAAATCAGCCTAAAGTTAATACAAAAGAGGAAGAATAGTTTAATTACTGTCTAATACTGAAGAACATTAGCATGACTATTTGTCAAAGAATGAGAATAAACCTAACCCAAAACAAAATTTCCCCCTTTTGCATCAAGTAAAGATATTGTTGCAAACATAAAACCTGGCATTAGATTAATTTCAAACAAGCTGATGACATTTTGTACTGAAACCAAGTAAAAGAATTGTTTCATTGTTTTCATTTTTGTGAAGGGAGAAAAATTTAGTACTGATTTTAATAATACTGGATTAGTATTTCTGATAGTCTCAAACCACTGGATCAGAACTACTCCTGACTGCAGAGGAGTAGGGCCTTGATCTTTAAAGCCATGGTTCTACAGTCGGTATAAACCACCTTGAGATCCAGCTGCTACTGAAAGATGCAGCTCCACCACATCCATACTCCCAGCCTAACATCTGTCTCCTCTCATCCATGACTACTAAGGGCATTGAAGGTACAGATCCAGGTTAAGCTTCTTCATAACAAATGGCAACATAAGCTTAAAACCAGCAGAACTGATTTCCATCCAAGCCATGACTCAGGTTTCCCATTCACTTTGCTTTGGAAACAGGAAGTCTGGCAATGGGAATAGGCATGGGACAAGAAAGTCTATTTTGCACATAACATTCATTCCGTAAGGAGACAATATTATCCCTCTGCTACATAAACAAGATCTGCAATACAAATTATTCCTTTAAAATGCTCCAAATTTAAATCCAACATTTGGGCACAGACTTAAAACGTTTACTATTTTAAATATTTGCAAAACATTTTTTTCCTGTATATTTTTGAATGCAATTACTAAAGGAGCCTTACCAGTTGTCTCTGCACTTAAATGAAGATCTTTGCCATAGTGCTCTTAAGGCCTCAAGAGAAAGACGTCGAAGTTCAAACACGAGAGTCATGAAAAGGTCTGCAGTCTGTAAGTGCACAACCACAACTGTAATATTCCTGCTGTGTAGAAACCAGCTTCAGAGAACAGAGCACAAGAGGTTATACAGGCATTGCCACTGATTTACCATGTAACCTGGGACTAAACCCTCCTTTCTCCACCATGTCTTTACATTCCTTCCCTCACTTGCTTTTCTCTCCAGACTGCAAACACATATGGAGAAGGGCTTTTGCTTTACATGTCAGTCAGTCCCTCAGACAAGAGTGCTCAGCAACCACCATGCACACCACTGGCATACAAATGAATAATAAACCAAAATGCAGCACTGTGGGTACAATCCAGAAGAGAAAGTTATAATCTTCTGTGAATTTGTATAGCAAGATCCTGATTTATGACCAGAACTGCTGACATGGCTTTGACGCAAATGAAACAATAGTCAAGCTAACTGTATATTAATCTTAGGTTTATGCGAAAGATCATTTCACTGAAGTTTGGGCAACACTTAGAAGTTTCCCTTGAGAACCCTTGGGCTGTGAGAAATTATTGCATCTTACTGGAGAAAAGCCCAGGATAACTGCCCTTACCTCTGCAGGCAGCACAAGACTGGCTGGAAACATGGAGGCAGACGAGCTGTTCTCTCTCGCTAAGAGGAACTGCTACATCATACAGCAGCTGTTTTACCTGGTATTTTAAAGGCTATATAGCACATTAATGTGTTCCTCTGAGACCTGATCCAAAGTTCAAGAAAGAAGATAGGTCTCATTACTCGAAAAATTAGCAGAATGTTCAATACAGTATCTCGTATATTCATTTTAATCAAATTTTATAATGTGTAAGTTTTAAACATGGTCCATATGTCAGATTCACTTCAATGCTTTATTCACCTCAGATGTGAAAGGCTTAGATATAGGACTAAATTTCTGGTCCCAAAGAAAACATTTTTCTTCATGTAAAAATCATACAAAGTCCAATTCCACTAAGTCACATTTCCAAAGGTTTGGGGAGAGACCTACTTTGACTTCCTGACCTTCCTTCCAGGAGCTACTCCAAAAAACAACGAAAACATGGAATAACCCAGTGCCAGCATTTGATTTTAAGACTGCCAAGACATTTTCAGTAACAAGAAGCTGTCTTTCAGTAAGAAGTCTGAGTAATTTCTTACTGTTTTGTTTGACAGGCTGAGGGAGTAATTTGTCAGATCCAACACAGATACAGTTTATGTTTTTATTCTTTTGGGATTTATATTCTTTTTAGAAATAATACATTAATTTCATCAAATTAAAATTTGTTCTCGTATGTGAAGCCGCACTTATGTATTAATTCTGTTAAAATTTATAATTCCATAGCTAAAATTCAGATAGATCCACATGCATTCCCTTCTCTTCCATTCCATCCCATCATTACCATTAAGGTCTATTTTAAAAAGAAATTACAAACCTGGACATTATGGAGCTGGTGAAATATATTACATTTTATGGTCAATAAAATATTCAGAGAACTGTGCTTTATGTAATTTTTTAAAAGCCTTTCTAAAGTGTGGGCCTTATGTGCGTTTTTCCACAGGCAAATCCACTGTGGGCAGTATGACTGGGGGGCTGGGGACCCTCACAGATCTCATCACAAGGAGTTGTTTGTACAGCTGCTGCTGAGCCCAGGTGGCCCATCAGCTGGAGCCTGCAGCACAGTTCAAGATAAAACTGCCAGACTGATGTTCTTTCAGGTGATACAATTCTAGACTATAGACTGACTTCATTCTGCTTCACACCTGCTGACTAGACAAGCTCCGATCTAACAACTTCGTGCAAAATTTTGCAGAGAAACAGCTATTTTTACTTTCCAATAATAAAGCTTTAGAATGAACTGTCTGACCAGGTGGGCTGTTTTCATTTTTTTAAGGTCAGCTGCATTGAAATTGAGCTGTCATTGCAAATTCCTCTTTTGGAGTATCATAATAACAAACTACATTCAAATCTGACTTCCATGCCCACCTCTGAAAGAAACATAAGAAAGCCTGGCTTTTATTCTACATAGAAGCTTGCTTTTCCTTCTACCTGCAGGCCTGCCATATTTTAAAAAAAGCAACTAGGTAGAAGCAAGCAATTAGAATGCCTTGCCAGGAGAAAAAAAAACAACAAAACAACCAAAACATGAAAGATCATGCCCTGAAAGTAAACTTTTTTTGGGTCAGACTGGGGTTCAGGAGCAAGGCAAAGCAAATCTGACTCTTGCCCACATTGCTCAGTGTATACACAGCCACATTGACCAGAGCTACTGACCAAGCACCAAAACCCAACCAGCCACTGGAAATGCAGCCCCAGAAGAAGTGGTGTGACAGGCTTTTCTCCAGCCTCTCTCAAGAGAGGGTCCCTTCTCCCCATCCCTTTTTCCATTCTTTGTCAGTATGCAGCTTGTTCACTTAATGGTCCATTAGCTAATCTACATCCACATTGAAATTCAATCTTGTCTCATAATAGCATTAAAAAATTAAACAACAACTTTGCTTCCTTGGAAATGACACAGTCTCCACCTCCATTTTCTCATCCCTTCACTGTTTTCCCTGGAGTTGAAGATTTTCCCTTCCATTTATTCTTGGTTTTGTGTCCTGAAAGAAATGCATAATCTCACCTCATTCAGAGTCAAACAATAAGGGGACAAACAAGCTATACATGCAGAACAGCGCAGCAGTCTCCCAAGCAACGCTCTGGGCATTCCCATAACTTCTTTCCTGGCCCAAAGGACATTTTACTGGTTGAAATGAGGGATGATAAAGATTCTCTTTGAAATGTCTTGTCACACAGAAAGAACACTCTGAAACAGTGAAAATGGTTGACAACCAATCAAACCCTGGGATGGGATGGGCACATGATGAATAATTCACCTCTCTTTTAGGCAGTGGCACAGACAGCAGCCACTTGTGCTAATCTTAGTGATTTACAAAACAAATTTCCCACACATGAAGCCAGTAAGCCTCTTTGGAGGCAGAAGTGACATCCCACTGTTACTGGGAAAAATCATCTACCATTCTTTCAAAGACACTGAATTAAGAGTGTTCCATAGAAGGCAGGATTTAGAGAAAGTTTCTCAGGTCTGCTGCAGTAATTTCTTTTTTCAGCATTTTCCAGGCAGTATGTGGCCCTCTAGCCTGGGCCTAAATGCCATTTCATACTGCTGTAACACTGACAACCACATGGAGTTAAGAATTATCATTCCCAAAGAGGCTGCTTTTATTCTATATTAGCACCAACCATTATTATATGGCTCTCTTAGCCCTCCATAGCTGCAGTCCCCACAGCATGCAGCTAAAAGAAATGGCAGACCTGCTTATAACTCACAGACAGAAGTCTATCCCAAGTATTCCAGCACCCACAAAGGCCACCTACTGCTTTCTCCTCAGCCTGGTGCCAAGGCCTTTGTCAGGCTGTGGTACCAGGTCAGACTACGATCACGGTTTAACAGATTGGGAGTAAAGTCGGGGGTTGGAATTTATCACAGCTGACTGAAGGTGCTGGCTTCAGCAGCTGTGACTTATCCTGCTCCACCCTGTGCCTTCCCCTGAAGTCTCACACACAAAACATGAAGGCCCACCTGTGCTCATGAATCACAGGTGATGCTAAGAGAAAGGTGAACACACCCAAGATATCACTGCAGAGCTGGAATCCAGCACTGCACTTCTCTGCAGTCCCCATAAAGCCTCTACTCCATCCCCCAGTATCTATGTACAGCCCAGGGGAAAGACAGGCAGAGCTTCATTCTTTGACATGGGACTTAATCTAAACAAAGGAAGGTGAGTGCCTTCTATGCTGGGTCTGAAGTGTTCTGTTAACATCACTTGTACCTATGTGCATTTACAGGAGAGATCTCAGCCCCTCTGCACAGGAAATCACCTTGCTCCAAAGTACAAACAATCTAACAAGACATCAGAGGACAGGGAATATATCAGGAATGAGCTGATTAAACTCATCAGTGGCAAATTCAAGGAGGCACCAATGCCCTGTTTAGTGCCTTTCCCATTAGACCATACTTGTTTTCTAGTAATATCCTGACCAAAAATTACTTAAAGAGTGTGTTCTGTTTTCACATGAACTTTTTTTTTTTTTCCTTATTTTTCTCTGTAGGAACATCACTACCAGCAAGAATCACTCTATTTGAAGGATAATGGGATATGAAGTGTCCTCTCTTTGCCCTCGGTTGATCTCAGGTGAACAGTGGTTAAGCATAATCATCTGTTGATCTTTCTGTATTGCACATAACAGGTATTCTTGATAACCTCTGAATTTCACAGAGATAGGGATCTTCATTTCAAACACAGTGACAATTACTGATTCAGTTGCTGCCAGTATCAACAAAAAATACAAGACCTAAGTGAGCTAAGGAGACAGGCAGACCCTCATCTAAAATGATGGTCATCATAAAAAGTATTTAAGCCACTGCCTGTTCCACATGACCAGAAGATTCCACCCTATCTTAGCAGCCTTCATCAATGAAAATGGTCTAGGGGGCAGAGATTCCCTCTGGACTCAAGCAGCATCCCCAGAAAAGATGATGGTTATTAGCAGAGTCCATCAGAAGCACAAGGAACCTACCAGCCAAGACCCAGAGGCAAGGGTTTCACATGCAAACTGTTTTGAGGGGATGAGGCAATATAAGGACAGCAGAACTCCAATAAGCATGGAAACAACAGCACTACCAGCAGTAGTATCTCACACTAAAGCTGTAAAAATGGTGTTTTACAATAAAGTATCAAAACTGCCAGTGACAACCCAAACCAGACACTTTTTATGTTTTTGGTTTTTTCACAGCAAAATAAAAATTTGGGACATTTTCTTTCAGATTATTTTAGAATATAATTCAAAATTGCTTTTGCCTAATATTCAGGGGTTACAGGATGGTTTGACTCCTCAGTGTGATTTACTGCTTTTATAAGAAAACAACACCTCAAACCATTTTCTCTAATTCCACATTTTAAAATGCCCGAAACAATGGAAGGCTTCAGTGTTTCAAAATTGCTGCTCTCCTGGCCACCTCTTATCTGTGCAGGAGAATTCTCAGCCCCCACAGAGCCTCACAAGGAAGCAGAGGTTGTGTGTACAGCTTACCTCATAACTTGCACTGTGTGCTAAGCAAAGCTTCCACACCAGTTCAGTCACTTCTCCCCCAGTGATCTCCCTCTCAGTTACCTCCCTTTCATAGAGAATATTGGTCACATACAGATCCTCAGAGTCCCCTGGAGAAAGGAACATAAAGAAAAAATCAGATCTCTGGTGGTTGCTGGCCATTTGCTATGGCTCACCCTTATATGCAAGGGGAAAGTTTCTCTCTGAGGCTTTATTTCTCTCTTTAAGAGTCTCTCTAGGCTCAGTACAGCCAAGGGATAAATATGAATGCCTGCAGTCAGCTTGAATTTAAGAACATAACAGGATAAAGACAAGTGTGACCCAAAAGAAAGAGTCACAGAAACAAGACAAAGATACACATGAAAAAAAGCCCTATTTTCCATAGATATGTCTCTCAGGATGGCCCTGCTACTTTACATTCATCACCTTTTCCAATGTCATCTAATCACTTGTCCCACACTTCAACCACCCAAAAAATCAACAGGAGATCTAGGTGCCAAGAAAAATAAATGGCTTGGCTCTGAACCTCTTCCTCAGGAAGAATCCTATCATCTTATGTTGGTAGAATTATAAACAAAGTGTCCTGGAAATTTGGGGGTTCCTTTAAAAAAAGAACCAAACAACTACTTAGAAACAGACAAAGAAAAAAATGTTTCTCAGTATTTAGAGTTCAACTTTGAAATCATTCCTCAGGCAAGCCACCCGTTGACTTCAGTAAAATTGTTTTCCTAGAGAAACACACAGAGCAAAGAAGCAGCAAAAATTGAAACAGTTCTCAGACACGGCATGTCCTTAGTTCCATTAGGACTTGCAATTATTCAGGCTCCATTTGTATAAAAAGTAGGAATTGTCCACAGACATGGGAAGGCTGATGCTCTACATACAAGGGCACTAGGTATGTAAAGTAGATAAACAGGAGCTGGCCATTACGGATTGTCACTTTTGGAGACCCACCCAGTTTTGAAGATCCACACAGTTTTGTAATGGCAGGCCCAAGCCCTCGAAGAAGGGACAGCTCGGCCCAGCCTGTAAAAACACCTACTTTAAAACAATTTAATACATTAAAGGTACGAATCATAGGTGCAAAGAGTTCTCACAGGCAAGACAAAGCCACAACATTTTTCTAGGAAATAAATTTGCTTTGCTTTAGCAGAAACATAGTTACCTTTATTGTAGAGTGTCTCTGTTTGCACTTGCAAGAGTTTGAGAGAAGACTGTGTCTGCGTCTCTGCCCCGCTGCCCTGGTGAGGGAACAGCGTCACACGGTCGGACTCAGTGCATTTGGCCTCCTCCAGGACTCCATCCTTAATGCTCTGAACACATTCCAGCTGGGAAGACAGGATCTGCTGTTCAGACTGAGAAGAACAGATACTTCAGGAAGATTCTTGATGACCTATGCTAGCCTATCCAATCCTTGCTCTCCCAACTTCACAGACAATTCCAGTTCTGGGACAGTGAAAAGTCTCTTGTCTATTCCTCTGACAGTGCCCAGCCTGTGGTTAATGCACTCCTTATTTTGGCCTAGTTTTTCATCACAGAAAAACAATTGTTATTAACTGTCAGAGTCAAATAGTGTCAATTCATTTCAGTTCACAAAGCCTCAATGTTATGCAGATCTTTGGTAAGCAAAGTAGAAAAAAGCAAAAGGCTGGTAAATTACCACTATCTAGTACAATACAAGAAACAGGTAATATTCACCTAAAAAAATACCACAAGATACAAATATTGACTGTATTTGCTCTCAACAGTGGAAAGCTGTAAGTCTGGCAAAACTTCTATCTTTCCAAAGTTTTCTACAAATAATAATTTTATTTTCCTCATGTATTTTTTCTTACCCACATCTCGCTATTCCTCCCACAGTCTACCTTTGTTTACCTGTATAACATATTTTAATGAGTTTAATCCAGGTGCCTAAAAACCTCTTGCATTTATACTATAAATATATATATATATTTTTATATATATATATACTATATATAATCATACATATATATTATAATATATATAATAATACAAAGCAAATTTGAATTAAAACAGATACTATGAATAACAGGGAGAATAATATTCACCATTTCTTTCCTAAGAACTCAAGTTTGGGCAGATGCACTTTTCAAATAAGTCAAAAGGCCCTGTGGAAGAGTCAGTGTCATTCCCCAAAACTTACCGACACGTGAGGAAGAACAACCGACTGCACAGAAGTCAAACCAGAAGAGCGATGGGAGCAGAGGTTTAGGTCCTTTGTCTTTACAAGAATGGGCCCCTTTTGCTGATACCTAGTTGGGCATATTCCCAGGACATCCACCTAGTAACAAATATACACTCTTGAATCACACATGCACACATACAATACAAGGAGGTAGTATAGGTTATTGCAATTAGTTTTAATAATTACTGTTTTTGTAATAACAACAGAGACCTAAATTCTCCCTTGCAGAACACCGGCTTTGCCACAAAGCCATGAAAAGGCATATAATTTTAAAGACCTTGGTTGAACTTCATAGTAGCCAGGGTCTATTGGTTTGTGTAATTTCACTGTGTTATTCTGAATCAGACCATTTACAAACATACGCTTTTTCATTTAAGATTTTGTGGGCATGCAGGGAAGCATTAATTCAGAAGAGCATTACTAGGCAGAGTAACTTCAACTACAAATGGGTGTGCCAAGCCTTACTGCAGAACATCTCTTTAAGTACTGACATGCAGCAGTAGCCTGAGAATGAAGCAGTGCACATCACGCTGAAGGTCAGTCTAGAGACAGGTCTTCACAGCAGCCCCTGAGGTGTGTCAGCTGAACCCATGCAAACATACAGGTGACAGCAGGGTATGCTGGACTATTGTTTCAGTGTAACACAGCAGAAATTGAGTTTAATTGAAATAATTGCAAAGAGCTCTGAGAACCCTGATCTTAAAACCTCCTGAAATTAATGAAAAAAATAACAAAAAATAATCATGAATTGTGACTATTGTATTTCCTCCAGAGAACAGGTAAAGCCCTAGCAGTAGAACTCAGGTAACCAAGTAGTAGATTCCAAGCCTCAACAAGAATGCAAGTTATAGATAATTTTAGAACATTTACTACAAAAAGCAATCAGATCACTGCCACTGTCAGCTGAACCAAGTGGCAAAACCCTTTATTTATATGAAATAGACTTAACATGTACAAAGAGCTAAGAGTCACCTCAGAGCACGACTGACAGTCTCACCTCCTCAACGACAGCACCAGCAAGGAATTCTTGCACTGTCTGCAGGACACTGAGAATGCCTCGCTTGATGTTCAGTGCCCAGGTCTGTTCACTCCTCACAGGACAGAGCTTTAGAACTTTCCCATCGTGGAAAGAAAAATGAAGAGGATGCTGTTCTAGTATTTCCCTGCAATAAAAGAGTTTATAATTTCTTGCTTTAAAGAGTGCAAGTCACTTTAAGACTAGACTCAGATTCTCCTCAACAAAGCTGCTCCTCCACAATGGATCTAATTCTGTATCTCCACTCTTTATAGTAAGCCTCTATTCTTCATAAATTCCCCCTGACCCAAGAAGTCCTTACAAAAACCCTGTGAAACCCTAAAACCAAATCCTCTCAAGATAATCACAGCACCCTCAACATAACTGTAACACTTAATAAAAGCAGTCCTGGCAGATTATTTATAAGTAAATGTACTTAATGGCAATGATTCTTGTTTAATTAAGACAGAAATTCCATTTAAAGATTCAGGGTGCCTTTAGAATGTCTGAATTGCAAAGTAACTGCATCATGCCTCTTCAGCTGTGATGCACACAAGAACAACTGCTTTCCAATTAACCCATAATTTCCTGCTCTGCTAGGTGTGCATACTTGGGCTCTATCCCAGATTGATTCCCCAATCTCTGCTGTCACTACACTTCCTAATTGCTTTTGCTATCCCAGATTGAGAGTACAGCGTTTTCTACCTTTCCAAGAGATCACTTTTTAACATTGATTTTTGCTCCTAATATAACATACTTTAATCATATATTTTTCCTCTATATGGGGAAAAATAAACCATCCAAAGGAAGAATTCTGCAGTAGCCCAGTGGTCAGCTCCCATACAGGGAGCTAGTCAGTTCATCTGCACATTAACTGGAGAGCTAACTATTCATCTAATCAATCAGGTCACAAAGTAAGAGATAAGATTTTAATACACCAACATCTGGATTAAGTCTTTCCAGGAGAGACTGGGCGCATAGGATAAGGGTTTCTGAACTCCTAGGCAACTGTGCCTGGTTTTGCTACTATCTGTGGAAATTACATGCATGTTCAGAGGACAAGCTAGACTACTGTATATTCACAATAGGCTGAGGCAAATGCTAATAAGGCTTACTTGTCTGAATAGTTATTTTGAATAGCCAAGCTTCACTGAATGCTTTCTTTGCTACCTCTCTTTTTTGGCTTCTCTGCAAAGAACAATACACAACTGCTCTTACTGCTATGAAAATCCTACAAATAACTTCACAGAAGATGTGCCTGTACAATCATTTGAACTCTGATACCACTGTCCATAGAGAGAACACAAAGTTCTTCCTGATGAATATAAAAAGGAATGCATTTACTCCAAGCTTGCTCTGTTTGACCCTTTGAATTGAGTCAATTACCTCAGCTCTCAGTGTTGTTTAAAGGCTGAGAATCCAAGTGGCAGGACAAAGAGGAAGGTTACAAGGCTGAGCTTAATCAGACAACAGAACTGCTTTTTTTTTTGATGACACAAGAAGCATCAGCTCTCTGGGAAAATTCCAGACTTCCATAGTTTGAGGAGATCTTTTTGTATAGCCATCTACACTGGAGACTATACCTTGGCAAGTCAGTGAGAAACACACTGACATATGTTATGAATGAGCTACTAAACCCAAAAACATAAAAGGACAAAAATCTCATTGGACAAATAAATGCAATTCAAATATCCTGGAAGAAAAAACCACAATGTTTTGCCTTATGAGAATCTTCCAAACCAAGAACTTCTGAAATGTACTGCAAAAATCAAGAGTCTGTAGAAGTAACATCTGTAGCTCTAAGAGCTGTGATCCATACGTGCTGCTAGAGGCCTGGTGATTTGTACCCAGAATAATTTGAACTGTCTACTGTCCAAATGGTTTTACATACAAAGGGATGACAATTAGGTTGAAGAAAAACCTGTTTGGACCAAATATCTCTCATTTTTGCTTATGGTGCTTGTATCTGGATCCTTGCTTTTAAAAAAAAAAAAAAAAAAAAAAATCAAAAGAAACCCTAAAACTGAACAGAGTATGAAGCAGAGTGAACAATGTCCAGTCAAGCTGCTGCTAAGTCATATAGCTTCAAAAAAACTCAAAAACCAGGGCAGATTAGGAGGTTTTCTACCTTAGACTGTCCATTTCCTTCAGAGACTCCAGTCTGGATGCAAAACTTTTCTTAATCTGCACGTCTTTCACCTAGGAGCAAAGATTATAGGCAATATATTTCATTGTTAAGAGGAACTTGTGGACTTTATCACATCAGGATATCTACACAGAATGTCACAGACCATGAACAAAGGCTCGGTGTTGCAACAGAACTGCATTAGCCCCATCTTCAGGTGGCATATCTGAGGCAGTTCCCAGAAATTTCTTCTGTGTAGAAGTTTCACTTACTATTAAACTGATTTTATACAGCACTATTATATCCCTTTCATTGTCAAACCACTGACCAGTTAATTTTTATCCATGTCCTAGGACAAGGATAACTATCCTATTCTTTGTTGGCCTCAGGTATATGTGTATTTAGCAGATATGTGTCAACCCCCCCAGCAAAACCAATGAATCATCCCCTCTGTTAACCTGAAGGAAAAGCCAGGCAGCTGCGAAGTTTATTTTCCCTGCTGCCCCTGTAGTTCTAAAGTACTGTAATTCTCCACATGACCTACCACAGGGCTCACCCCAGGAGAAGCTCTGCAACTTGAAACTGCCCTGTTGCTCTTGTCACTGAGAGACAGATCTCCTGTTGTGATGAATGGAGTGTTACAAGACTGAATTTTACACTGGGCTAGGAATGGCACCAATCCAGCACATCATACAAGTTTCTCAAATTCTCTTTATAATGCTTGCTGGGAAGTGCTTTAAAATAAACCAAGTTCCTTTCAAGGACTGGCTTTATCTCCAGTTCTGCACTTCATGCAACAGAACAGTGAAACTGTTGTGCCACTTAGAAAACAATTATTTGCTTAACCTGGCTTTTAAAACAAGCAAATGCCTAATTTCAAGTTGTGGTGCATCAAAGCAATACTGCAACTCTAATGATGAGATCCAGAATTGAACTGGCTTTTAATTACAAGAAAAACAAATGTTTTAAATGTAGCAATAATCCCAAAGAAAAATATGATTCCACATCAGCTCATCCCAATCACTCAGAAAATTATGACAATACTTACTTTCAAAACCATCTGGCAATTCCCCAATACTTCAATAATCACTGTGCTCTCCAGAGAGATGCCACTGCTTTTGTAAATATTTCCCTGCAGGAATGTGTTGGTGACTGCTGAATACCTGTAGCTGTATCTAGCTCTTTTGGGGAAGTACGATGCATTGTGTCCTAGGAAAGAAACAAACAAAAAAATATGGTGGGGAGGAGCAGGGGGGAGGGGTTAGCCTACTAAACTTTCCCTTCTCTCTATTTTTTTTCTACCTTTTAATCTTTCAGCCACTGAAATCAGCTAAGCAAAGGGCTGGATATTCAGACTGTTCCCTTCCCACTTGGACTTAAAATTGAAAGAACTGGGTTTCTGAAAGCACCCTGCACACTGGCCATAGCTCCTGTAGGGAGGGTGAAAAGACTTCCCCCTCTCCCAAGCACATAACCTCACAATTTCCTTCAAGGCATGAGGTTAATTTCCGAGGGCAGAAAAGGAATGTAATGCATTTACAGCACAGTGCTCTTCTGACACCTTTCAGAGAGCAGCAAAGCAGGACCTTCACAACAGCAAAATGAAACAGATCTGCTCTTCATGCCCATAGCTGGGCTTAGTCCCACACTGGCTTAGTCCTCTGCTCAGCTCTAATGCTTCGGAGTTTTTCAGAGTTCACAGAATGTAAACTTCAGGCAGGTGTGGGCCTGCTAAACCTTAGTGGAACTTCTCTGCTACTTCCATGAATGCTGATACTCAGACATAAGTATCATTCTTCTCAGAATACGACATCCCTGTGGAAGTTTTCAAATTCCTCTTTCCTTATCATATAAAAAGCCTGAATACAGTCTTGTTTTACTCACCTGGACAGTCTGCAAAACAGGAAGCTCCATAACTTAAAGTCTCTGAGGACCCTGCAATGACAGGTAACAGAACAGAAAAGCACTGAAAACTTGTATGCAGCTCAGCACGGACCTGCTGCTTCTAAATTTCAGTGAAATTACTGAAATCAAAGCATGGTTCTCAAAACAAATAAATAAATCCATGAGAGTTTTTCTATCAAGTATACAGGGACAAGACTTTGCTCTTGCTCCTTTCCACACATCTATATCTCACAAACATATACATGAAGGAATGACCTACCTTAGTGTATTTATTGATGTAGGTATGGAAATTCCACAATACCATGGACTATGAAGCAACTTAAAATAATGGTTCTGAATCCAAGAAAGAAATATGTATTTTACATACTACACTTCTTCATATCCATAGTTTTTTAATTTTATTGCAGGTCAGGAAGATTTCTACATGGCTATGATTTATATTGCACATGGTCATTCAAAAGAAATCCTAAGCATCATTTAAAAAAGAACAAGAGCAAGCTTTACTGCCCAAGAAAAGCTTTTCCAGCAGCAGGAAGGATGTTAAAGAACATTTAAACATCACAACTTGAGGGAGGCAATTGGTTAAGATGTCCTTTAACACTGGAGAGTCTGTTCTCCAACAGGACTTTCATTCAGACTTTGACTGGGAGGGCAGTGAATTCAAGGGGATGCAGAACACCCCACACACAGATGGATTTGCTTTAGATTCACATTGGCATTAACAGGGGAAACAGCTGGGGCTGCTCATACAGAGCCTCCTTTCCTTCTCTTCAGTCTGTGCACACTGAACTAGCAAGACTTTCATTCTAATGCTGTGATGCTGAATGAGCTTAAATAAACCCGGCAGAATTACACGCAGCAGTTACTGAAAGCACTGCTGGAAAACACAATCATGTATGACATTATTTAATTAGTATTAAAAACATTCAGCCCTAACTTACTTTGAAAAAAGATTTATCAATAATGGCAACTCCCACAAGAGATTGAATAGTAAGTATAACCACCCCAACCTCTATGCTGTATCACAGGCTAATGAGCCTCCCTGTGAAGCAGTAACTAACACCCCTGTGTTGCTCAGCTTTGTCTCCTGCTGCAGACAGAAGAGTACCTCTCTTCTGTTTCTGGGCTTTTGGACGTTTTATGCCTGAAGGAAATGCTCTTGTCAAATTACAACATTTTAAAAAAATCCACATTTATATTATTCATTTGAAGCATATTTTCCCTTCTCTTAATCCCTTTTTTTTAATGTCAAAATTATTGGCAGAAGGAAAGAAGGAAATTCATTGGATTTGGAACAAAAACAAGAAAGTGTTTGTTTCCTTAGTCCCCCTTCAAGTTTACATACATTTTTATTACCAAGTTAAAATTTAAGTTTCTAGAGAGTAGAATTACATTTTTCTTGAAAACGTCTTACCCCACATTTATACCTCCTCCCAGTAAATGCTCCTTTTTAGTTTGCAGAACTAATTCTCTGTATGGAACTTCAGATTTTTACTTTTCAAAAATATGAATAGCATGTTATTTTCAAGCTAACTTGATCTAGTGCTAAAATATCTGCAAAATGAGAGAGCCTTCAAGCACAGAGAGACCAGGTCATGTAATATATGAGAATTATCACTCGACTATTAATTTTTATAAATAGACTTATCTATACATAAAACATACACAAGTTATTAAAGACCCTTAAAACAAATATGGTAAGACAAACATGGAAAATAAATCTGTTATGGAGCATCAGAAGGCTCGTGTGGTTACCGGAATGCTGAGCTCAGAACTAAGTGATAACTGTGGTAATCACAGACTGAGAGTGTGGTGGGTTGAGCAGCCTGGACAATCAGGCACTTGGTCAACTTTATTAGGGTGCCTAAACTTAGAGTCTCTGCTCTTCATTTGTTCTTTTAAAATTTTCTTCCATCATTTATTTTGGTTCTGGAAACAGCATGCACTCCTCTCTCTTCAGCTGACAAGAGTAACAAAGGACCACAGTATTGACAGTTCAAAATTTATTCACACTTTTCAAAATCCTTCATCTCCCAAATATCAAACTGAGCACAAATGTTGAACATGATACTAACATATTATTTTCAGGTAAGAATAATTAAATGGCTGACACAACCTCACTGTTTCTGTTGCTTTCCCTAGAATGCTGAAGGAAGATGCACTATTTAATGCCTCCTCTCCAGGTAGGGTGCTCTCCCACCTGCCCAGTACCACCCAAAGAGCTCAGTAAACCAAACTGCTACGCCACATTAAAAATCCAGACAAAGCTGCTTCAAAAATTACTACAAACTGTAACATAATTCTCTGAAGTTTTGCTAGTGAGAACATTTCTTAGCAGAAGTATTCTGCATTGAGAGAGATCAATCTTAGCAGAGGAAAAGTTTCTTCTACTTACTCCCTGAAGTTCCTGCCACAACAGCACTGAGTAAAATGATGGCGAGCAACCCCGGGGCCATCGAAATCACCTTCTCAGACCAGAAGTTAACACAAACACATCAGTTCTGCTCTCAAAGGCACCTCTGAGCAAGGCACTGAAAGAAAATTTCCTTCACAAAGCAGGAGCTCACTATTTCAACTCCCCTCTTCCAGCCAGAGGAGGGGCTCTGGCAGGACAGCCTGCAGAGGGGAGGGGGAGGTTGGAGTAAGGGGGAGAGACAGACACACACATAACCACTGACCCCATCTCCAACAGCATTTCAGCCTTTTTGCAAAAGAAGAGAAGGAGAAGTTAACCTATTAGAAATCCCACAAAACTGCAAGGATAAGAAATTAGGTATATGGCACCACAACAGAGCAAATGCTCAGAACAATCCCATGAAGTGAGTTTAAAACAAATAAATAAATGTACAAGTCACCCTAGTGATCATTCCTTGATGATTAATCAACCAAAAAGCACACAGGATGAAAGCCAAAGCTTTGGGACTAAAGGGAAGGTGTTTCCATTGGGAGCAAGCAAGTTCACAGGAGGCAGCCCATCCCATCAAGTCCCAAATCTCAAATGGGTGAAATTGTGTGTGAATAAGACACAAAACCACTAAACCACCATCCTTCTGGTACCAACCAGGTTTGTACAACACATCAGACACAGGCCTTCCAGGATTCACCAAACTTACAGACCCCTCATGCAGGCAGGCCCAGGACTCTTCCCACACTTCCCATGCAGACTGAGCCCATGTTTAGAGTCCACATGTAGCAGAATGAATGGATGGTCACTCACAGCACAGAGACATGGCCACAACTCAGCTGTTCCTGTGTGCCAACACCTCCCAAGGGAAGCTGCATGGGCAGGCAAATATTTCTTTACTCCCACTGCAAGCCCTCTGGTCTAGCCTGAGCTACTGTTTTCTCGAAGCAAGAGTCACAAGTAGAAATTTAGATAACAATCCCAGTCACTGGTACTACTCTCCCCCACTAGGTTTGTGCTGCTCCAGCCTCTTTCCTGAACTTACTTCCTCCCTCACATAACATATGCTCACTAAATGCTTACAAATACTAAAGGGAAAGCAACTTCTCATGTGTGCTTTGCAAACATCAATTACTAAAGAAGATGAGAGAGAGCAATTCCAGTCTAAAGAGTTAATAAAATACTCCACGATGTAAACAGACCCCTCTATCAAAATCCCTGACCTACCAAATGCTCAACTCGGAGTCAGGCCAGGTTTGAAACTGCATTAAAAAAAACCCCCAAAGCCTACATATTTCATACAGCAACTCAAATTTCCTAGAACTGACCCAAAGCAGTAACTGAGAAAGCCTTCTTCTGCCTTCACAGTGATTTTTCATAATATTCTAATTTTGAAACTGCTTCAGAGATTTCTTCGTGGAAAATTACTTGCTGAATTTGCCATTTTTACTCTGCTGAGCTACTCAGTCTGGTACTCATTCTAATTTTTCATTTAAGAGTACAGCTCATATGGGCATAGTATGTACTCTATGTAAGAAGTCACTTAGCTCTTGATCTACTATCATCAATATGGATAGAAGCAGGAAAGTCAACAGCTGGGCAGGAACATAAAAACATGATGAATTTACCAGAAAATTGATATATTGTCACAACTCTTTCAATTATTTTTTTCAATCACTACTATTGCCCACACCAGTCTGACTTTTAACTGTTTATATAATAAGATTTTTCAATATATTTCACACAGCTATTGAAAAAAAAAAAACTTAAAGCATAAAACTTACACCAAAGTCAGTAGGAACATCAACTCTGAAATTAGAGAGAATTTCTGCTTTATCAAGACACTGGTTCAAGTGGACCAGCATGTAACTTAGACTTCCTAAAAAAATCAAATTTGCATTTTAATCTCAAGTTTTAGCTTTGTGGCTTCCCATTTCTTAGGGAAGAAACTATACTAATAAAAAAGAAGAAAAATATCTTATGGTAGGAATATGAACATGCTCAAGAATTTATAAATCTGAGCTTGTTTGAATCTTGACAATGTCATAGACCCAAGAACAAAGAAGTTCATGAACAAAACTCTAGGGCTTTTTTCACTAAAAATATTTCAAACAGCTGTTTTCAGTATAGCACAGATTTGGGGCCGTTTTTATTGAAACTTCTAAATATGGAATTAAATGCCTGAATAGCACTTAGGTCTTAAATGCACACTGAAGCCAAACCTTTAAGAGAAAATATGACATAAAGTGTCCTCTGCACTTGACTCATGTGACTTCCCTCATGTAGTGGTTGGCAAGTGCAGGATGGAGCCCAAGACTCAACATCTTGTAAGCATTTTTTCCTACCTCACATCAGATGATCTTTTTCTAAAAAATCAAAACACCACTTCCAAAAGAGGGAGAAAAAGAACCTCCTGAAGAGAAATTTCCAGCACATTGCTGTCCTAGATAATCTTAAAATACTGAAGAAAATCTGGCACATGTGTTGCAAACACACTGGTTTAATGACACACAAGAGACCCCCACTGCCTGTAAGTCTCAGAAAAGTATTCATCCATTTTAATGGATACTGTACTCAAGTTTGGAAAATGAATTTAATAAAAATGACCATCTGTCACACAACAGGGTAAGCCTGTCCGTGGATACCTGAGAACTGGTCTCCAGTATTGCCAAGAAAGCATGAGCTTTTACAAACTGTCAAAGTCTGCTTTTTATAGGCCCCACAAATAATAAAATTAATATTATCGCGACACTGACGTCTCGCCCTAACAGCCGAAGGCAGGCGGGAAGTGCCCTTGGCCAAGGTTCCACACCCACCTGTGTGCTCGCCGCCCTTCCTCCTCCCTGTGCTCGCAGCCATCCCGCATCCGGAGCTCTGCCCGGTCGCGGGCCCGAATCGAGCCCGGGGGCCCCTCACAGCACCGAGCATCTCCCACAGCCCGCGGCCGGGGGGCCCCTCACAGCACCGAGCATCTCCCACAGCCCGCGGCCGGGGGGCCCCTCACAGCACCGAGCATCTCCCACAGCCCGCGGCCGGGGGGCCCCTCACAGCACCGAGCATCTCCCACAGCCCGCGGCCGGGCCCCCCGGGGGGGCCCCTCACAGCACCGAGCACCTCCCGGAGCGCCCCTCATAGCACCGGGCACCGTCCGGAGCCCGCGGTCAGAGGCTCCTCACAGCACCGGGCACCGCCCGGGGCAGCATTCCGGGCACAGTGGCCCGAACCCGCCGCATCTCTGAGGAAAACGCCGTGAGAGCGCTGCGAGACACCGACGCTTTCCAGGCCTTCTTCCCAGCGGGAATTAAGCTATGGAAGGGCCACCTGTCCGCCTCAGGGCTGTGGCGGCGGCCGCTCCCCGGCGGACCAGCCCCAAACTCGGCCTCCGGGCGCCAAGGGGCAGCCGGGGAACCTGCGGCACGGCCGGGGCGACGGCGGGGAGAGAGAAAGGGTCAGCGATGGCTGCAGTGAAACGGGGTGATGGGGTCGCACCTCCAATCCGGTATCTAGTCTTGGGCGCCTCGCGACGAGAAGGACATTAACCTGCAGCAGCGTGAGCACAGACATGCAATGGAGCTCCTCATCAAGCCTGATGAGCAACAGCTGAGGGAGCTGGGGGGCCTCAGCCTGGAGAAAAGGACTCTCAGAGGGCCCTTCCCTCTCAACTGCCCGAAAGAGTGGTCAGGCATTGGAACAGGCTGTTCGGGGAAGCGGTGGGATCACCATCCCTGGAAGCATTCAGAAAACACCTACACGTGGTGCTTAGGGACATGGTTGAAAGGTGAACCTAGCAGGTTGAGGGCAATGATCTTCAGAGGTCTTTTCCAACCGTAGTGACTCTATGATTCTGTTATCCTAGAGTAAAAAAAATATCTTCAGTGCTACTTTGTGAACAATAAAAGCTTTGTACGAGGCATGGGCCTGAGGTAACTTTTTCACAAGTTACCAAGACGCAGAGCACTCAGAGTAGCACCAGGAGAAGGTTCTTCAAAGGCTGTGGGGATTAAGAAATGGAAATTGCTTTGGGATAGTCTTTTTCCCCCCTCCAATGCTTTTGTGAGCTCCTTGCTGTCACATTCAGGTGCACGATGGCTTTAAGTCCTAGAGCAGTGTCATACACCCTGTTAATGCAATGGCCCCCTGGAACTCACTGAAGCTGCTTTTTGGGGGTATTTTTTTTGTTACAAAGAAAGAGCTGTAGCATGAAGCAAAACAGCCAGCCACAAAAGGACTTTCAAAAAGCTGCCTACTCTCTCTTGGTTTATTCTCAACTTGGGCACAACTACTTTCAGCACCTCCAGACCACAACACCTCCTCTTCAGACATTAAATTTTCAAGTTCTTACAGATAAAAATATTCAATTTTAAGTGGTAATAAGGAGCACTTCCTTTGAAGTCAGTAGGTTTCACATGCACCTTTTGTGTCTTGGTTTGAAAAGTACTAAGATGCTCATGGCAAATTTATTTCTGTACCGAATTCCCATCCAGCATATCATACCTGAGGGTATTCATCTCACAAAAATACATTAGAAGTCATCCTAAAGATAATAAACTTGTATCACATTGCAGGATCTTATGAAGCAAATGGAACACAAAAGTTAATTTGCTATAAAATACAATCACCTGAACTACAAAAACACACCTTTGTCACAGGACTTATACTTAGCTTTTACTCCTAGGATGACATTATTGTATACTCCATTACTGACCTGCTGCTTAGTTATGAATAATAATTAACTAGGTTGGAATAAACGAATCATTTCTTCAAATAACCCCTTGTGGTTAGACTGACAGAAGTGCTTTCACAAACACTGCAGTAAATAGCAGCTTTTCAAAACCACTCTGAACTTGCTCAACACTCCCTCTTGTAAGGCCATCAGCTGCCTTTTACCTGTTTTAACAACTTTTATTTTGGATTCTCTTTGCATGACAAAACAAATTTTATTTCCTTCTGGCTCAAGCCTCGCCAGAATTTGAAATTGTGCAAGTTCTGTCTATTAAAAACAGAAGCCTAATGAAAATAACACTGTCAAAATGTGACGGAAGGTAAAGTCATCCTGGAAAGCTCATGAAGGTGGAGGTAGGGAAGGTTTTACCTGAACTTGTAATGTGAGGCTGGAGGATTTCAGATGGCCTATGCTCCTTCCTTAGGTGAAAATACCTAGAGCCCATAAAGTCAGCATTGTTCCTTCTGTATCTATTACCAAGGAAAAACTATTCATACAACACTCATTTACTACCAAAATAACCCTAAGGTGCTTAATAAAAATAATAAATATCAGGGCATTAGAACAAACTTGTTTGAGGTACTAACCTTGCCTTCCTGTTCTTTCTGCACCTCAAAAAAACCAACCAAACAAAAATTTAGACATTAAAAGAAAGTAGGGTATTCTCATATGATTAATAGGGATCCTTTCCCACTGAATACAGCGGTATTTGATAGCTATTTTCTCTAGTGGTTCCTGGTATGTGAACATGGAGCTATATTTATATGTGTTTGTTTAGTTGCATTGCAAGTGAAAGTTTTACCCAACAGTTTTAACTGAAAAAATATTTATAGCACCCGAGTTGCAGGAAAACAACACATTTTCAGTGTGGCTCTCTGTTTGACAGATGGTCTGCCAGGCAGACAATCCCATTTATCAGACTTGGCCCAGGTGAGACTCTGAAAAATTTCTCCCTGTAATTACTTTTCTTCACTTAACATTTCAGCCATCCATGTATTTGGAAACATTCCAAATGCTATGATTTTCCAATTACAAGCACTAGATAGGAAAGACAAAGTTTTTTATTTTAAATAGAGTCAGTTTTAAAAACAAACAGTAATTTCAACACAATCAAACACAAAGCGCTTTCACACAAATCAAGTTATATCCTGCATTTGTTTGTCCAAGGTAGGTTTAACAAAGCAGTTTACTTTGGCAGTCTGTAGCTCATTCCATACACAAGAGAACAAGCACAGGCTTTGCATTTAAGAAAATATAACTATAGAAGAGGCAGCAGAAAGCTTTGCAGAATGGTGAATTCGAAGGAAGAGCTGCCAACATTGTGTGTCCTAATCTTAATCCATACATGGAACTTAAAGAGAATCAATGGACTATGCACATAAATCAAAACAAACACTTTTTTTTTTGGTCAGTGTTTTGCATTTTGGTGCCACCACCTCAGATTTTCCAACCATCACTTTGGGGAGAAAAGGGGAGATAAAGGAATAACAACTGGAAGACTCAGCAAATGAATATATGGCAGGACTATCCAGACGAGACTGACAGGGTACTAAAAGAATTAAAAATCCTCCCCACCATGCAAGCAAATCCCAAGCTTGGAAACGCTGCGAGCTTCATTGCTCCTTTCTGCTTCGCTCTGACAATAAACTGACAAGAAGCACATTTTCTGTCACTCAGTGGGGGAATTCTGCTTCCCAGTAAGGCACAGGACTTGCTTGTGTCACCAGAACAGAAAACACTGCAGCATCACCCAGGCCCTTGAAGAACAAAGAGAGCACTATGGTGGTGCACCAGCAGACAAAAGCATATGCTGGTACCACATCATCAGTGTGGAAAGCTATAAAGCTACCAGCTTTTTATCTCCATCATTCTCTTGCTAGTTAGTAGCTGCTCATGTAAATTCTTATGGTATGAGGAGACCAGAAACCTTTTCCAAACACACAAGGAAGCTCTTAAATCACTTGCAGACTGACTCACAAGCAGCAGCAGTTTACAAAACCTAATCAAAACCAGGCCTAGAGATTGTACGTGATCTACAAAATTACTGGATTTCAAACATAAAGTGTTGAAAGACTTGAAAAACTAACTTACACCAAATACTTACAGAAGGCACATTTGGCAAGAACAGGAAATGCAGTATTTTTTATTTGTATTTATTTTAGCTTTTTACTTTTACAGACATTAATACAGTGTTACCAACATAGCCCGGCTTAAACACCTGTCTGCCTTTTCTGGACAGGTATCATTTAGGTTGGATATTAGGAAGAAAATTTTTACAGAAAGGGTGATTAGACATTGGAATGGGCTGCCCAGGGAGACGGTGGAGTCACCGCCCCTGGAGGTATTTAAGAAAAGATTGGGTGTGGCACTCAGCGCCATGGTCTGGTTGATAAGGTGGCACTGGGACACAGGTTGGACATGATGATCTCAAAGGTCTTTTCCAACCCAGCTGGTTCTGTGATTCTGATTCTGTAATATGCATCAACATGTTGTTTGACCAAGTTGCTTATGACACAGAAATTACTTAAACCTTCAGAGCCTCATTCCCTAATTTTTTGTGATTATCATCCTAAATAAGTATATCCATCTTAAGTTTCTAAAAGCAAAACTCATCTTTCATTTAATTTAGAAAAATCAGAGAAACTCCCTAACAAACATTTTACCTTCTTAGTAAAGAAACAATAATTAACAAGCAGATCAACAACTAAAAGACCAGGTATTTTATTTATGTGTTTCAGGTGGAATTCAAGCTTTAAGATAAGGCTGGGGTTTGTTTATGATTGATCAGATGACTTACGTAAATGTACAACAAAGTTTTCCGATGTTCTTACCAAGGCTCTCTGGGCATTTCCACTGGGGTGAAGAGAACACTTCACAGACTTTCAATCAGCAGTAAGAAAACTCCCAGCAAAACAAAAAACACTAAACAAGTATCTTCTGTATGAACATACTCACTTCAGATTAGAGATATGACTAGACTTGAAACTGTCAATAAAATTCAGATACTAGATTCAATCAGTATTTTTACACAATAACCTGAGTTGTCGATTTGGAAAAGCTACCTCCAAGAAAGAAGAACCCTTTAGGTTTGGTTCTCTTCCAACTAAGAAAGTTTTAAAGTGAATTCTAGTGCTCATAAAAAGAAGACAACAAACCATTTCTTTTTTCAAAGAGGAGCACCTGTCTCTGAGGCAACTCCCTGCTGGTCTGTAAACAGTGCTGCTGCCAAAGCACGAGCCTAAATAGTTCTCCATACATATCCTCCTCTTATTCTGTGCTGAGATCTCACAGTCTGAATGCAAGCACAGTGTGCAACATGATTGAGACGAGATTAATTTAAGAACATCACCAAACTGTTATGTATAAAGCAAAAAGGGAAACACTCCATTGCTCTCCACTGGTGCTGGACTGAGTGGCCCATATGGATTAGGTATGCTTTTTACAGACCTAAGTGAAACTCCTCTCAAGCAAATGCATATTCAAACCATCTAGTAATAAACATTACTTTTTATTGGTTTCCAGTGATAGGATGCACAGAAAAAACAGCAAGTCTCCATGAAGCTTCAGAGAGGGCTTGTAGAGGTGCTAACTAACTTCATCCATCAGTGTTTAAACACTGCCTATAAACGTTTGTAAGAACCAAGAAGAGTATTGCATTTCGGACAGGTGTGATCCACATCCTTTAGGGCATCAATGCAGAAGGGAATTAAGCAGCAGCCTGCTATACACCTGCAAAGGCAAAAAAAGAGAAAAACACTGCTTTACACTTTTTATATACACAAGAAGGTAAAATGTATTTCATCCAAAAGCCATCAGTAAAACTGGTGCCATAAGCTTTAGGATGAACACACGTGGCTATGGAGTCCATTACTGTATGTTCCAGAACTGCTTTAAGGTCCTGTAGGATCAGATGTAGGCTGACTGAACCACTAAGGCTCAGGTCCCAGACAGAGAAAGCAAAGCTGAGAGCTCCATTACATGTTAGAGCTGTAAAAGGTCAAGGTAAGAGTGCAAATTGGAGTTGACCTACCCCAGCAGGCAGAGGCCACCACATGACAGCCAGGTCAAAGCTCCTGCGTCGTACGAGAGACGTGTCACTATCACCTGGTTACAGGAAGGGCAGGACATCTGAACCGGGCGGTCATAAAACAGCACTGGCTGCTGCACATACACCGTCTGAACAGTAACTGAGCAGAGAAATAGGCTGTTTACTCAATGAGTACAGAAGGAAAAAAGAGTAGTGATCAGCTTCCTCTGAACCAGGTATAACTTTGAAATATTCAGGGCTCAGAGGAACAAAATACACGACAACAGAGAGAAATCACCATGGTATTTCCTAATGCAGAAATACACTGTCTTAAAAATAAAGCTGCACTAAAAACTGCAGAAAGCCAAATGACGTTATTGACATCAGTACACACTTAGTGATTCACAAGAATTGATTCACCTTGTTCTCTTCAAAAGTATTTTTTGGCAGGTGGTGAACACCTGTGAACCACGATTTTTCATCTTCTGACAGCACCTATTACACAGCCACTTGACACCACCTTAAGGTGAGGTACAGAAGAGTTTTGGAGGCTTACTGGGGTTATTTGCTGGTGGAGGCTGTCCCATGCATGGGGGAGGGTTCATTCCCTTCCCATCTGGCTTCTTCTGTCCAGGGCCAGGGATGGGATAGGGGTGAGGATAGTTCACATTGATTCCTACGGTTTCCTCATAAGAAGGTGGTGCAGATGGGACAGAGTTGCCACTTGGAGCAGACATTATATCTAAAACATAAAAGAGAGAAAATCTTAACAAAAGGCATTATTTATTAAAGGAAAGTGACAAATAATTAGGCTCAATTCAGCAGCAAGAAGATAACTAGATTAAAATGGACTTTTACCAGCATAAAATTAATTTGCTAGTATTTGTTTCTGATAGTATGAAATGTTCATCTTGATTTCACTGTTGTTGTTGTGTGCTTCCCACTTCCTTTTCACAGGGTAGTTCTTACACTTTGTCCCAACACCAATTCTTCCTTTATAAATTAAATATACTAAAGCAGGGAGGTGAGGCATCTTTATTAGTATACTAAAATATCTGGCAGTCTCCTAATTCTCCAAGAACACTATTTCTAATCCCTCTTGTTCACCTGAAAAATTGAACAGTATGACAGGCCACATGGTAGTTGCTAACCAACATGAGCCTGGTTTGTGGTGAAGCTCAAATATTTAAAAAATACTATTTGCCTCTGCTGTAATTTGAAATAAGTATTTATATTGAAGGAAAAAGAAACCCAAACAATTAAGCATGTCCAACTCACTTCAAAACTTTTACAACTCTCAAATATGTCTAAGGTTGCCATTTTTGCTTCTTAGAAAAATTTTAATGAGTTTGTAGTACAACTTTTCCTCCACCAATTGTTATTTTGTTGCAGAGGATAGGAATGCTGACCACTGCCTTTTCCCAAAGAGGAAAGAAACAACTGCGGTTTCAATGCAGACTTCCTTTCCTCCTCCCCACCTACCCGCTTCAGACTCTACCCACCATTTTCTTTGTGGAACAAGCTCTCATGGCATCAGTGCTGACCAAGCATCTCCCTTTTCCCCCTCCTCCTAAGAACCATCAGACAGCTCTCCAAGAGCCACACTCCATTCTGCTGTTGCACATACAATCCCTCTATACATATGCAAGTCTTTTCACACAGTACTATCTGCAAAAGGCAAGCTGTACTTGGAACATTAATTCTATGATGCTATGATAGCTGTATAGGACTACTATGAATAAAAGAGGAGAAATTGCACCGATGCAATTTGCAGGTACAAAAGACAACGCACAAAGTAAAAGAATTTCAGACATAAGTATCTGTTTAGGGCTGGCATCACTCCACTCACACAAAGCTCGGGTGAGACCAGCATACAACTTTCCCAACAATGACACAAGCCTTTCCACTCTCCCAGAGCATGGAAAAGTCCTTGGAATACCGCTGATTATCTTCCTCACGCAACACAGCTTTCATCAAGATTTCAGTGAAGTCTATAAACACTTCCATGAAGAACTTGTCACAAGTCTGTTAACTCTTCCAGGTTACACAGGACTAATCTGCTGCACTGGAGGCATGGGAGATAAACCAGCAAACACCAGTGTTTATACATTCAGGAATCTTCCCAGCTGATTTAGCAGAAATGCAGAAAGGTGTGTTACAAAGGGAACTGTGTACTCAATCAAGTGTGGGTTTTACAGTAGCCCCATGGCCAGGACAAATACAGGAGCTGGTACAGAAGAACAGACATGGCTACAGGTGCAGGAGCAGTAACTGTGGTAACCCTGGAACAGACATTGCTCCTTCCCACCATTCTCATACTCACACCGCAGCTTTGGCAGAATGAAGAGGGAACAAGACAGCAGTCGAAGATGTTGAAACTCAGTAAGTTTTTGTAGTATCAAGTATTTCACAGCTATATTTTAAAAAACCACTGATGTCCTGTTTTCTTTAGAAAAGAGAAGTTTTCTCCCTGTGACTAAACTACAAAGCTGAATCACAATCTACTGCTCCCAGTCAGTGTGCTAGTCTTGGCTGGGGGTGCACAAGAAGCCAGGAGGGGCCACTGCCAGAACAGCTGACCCCAGCTGACCAAAGGGGTATTCCAGACCATAAAGCATCATCCTCAGCCATAACACCAGTAAGAAGGTTGTTGGGAGGGAAATGCTGCTCAGGGACTGGCTGGGCATCGGTTGGTTGGTAGTGAGCAATTATTCTCATTTGCTTCACTTGTTGGACTGTATTCTCCTCTGTTACTTTCCTTTTCATTACAATTATTTAATTATTGTTTTATTTCAATTATGAAACAGTTCTTATCTCAAGCCGTAAGTTTTCTCATGCCCTTCCAGTTTCTTCAGGGGTGCAGTGAGTGAGCAGCTCTGTAGTGTTCAGTTGCCAGGTGGGGTTAAACACAGCTCCTTCTGCTGCTCAGCTCTGCTTCACTGATGAGCAAGTTCTAAGAAATCAACACCCTTTCATAGATTTCAAAATGATAATAACTTCCAGCATGAACGCTTCTAGTCTTGATATTTACTTATTTTTAAATTATGTTGCTGTTCATTTCTTACCACCAAGTGGTTTTGAACAACCATTTCAATTAAAACATTATCACTACCCTTTTTCTGCACTTTCACTTTTTTTTTCGTTTTTCTGTAGACAAATGCAAACAGGTCTCAAGTCTTCACAGCACTTTGTGGCATCCCTTTTCATCTTCTAAAGTTTCAAAACTGTAGCACAAATAACATGTACAAAGTACTACAGTGAATGGTGTAAAACTAAAACTGTGTATGAATTCCTTTAAGTTATCTATCAAAACAAAAATTCCTAATAAACATCAAGATGAGATCAAGACTACAAAAAAGCCTCTTCAAAATCTGAGTATTGTGGATGTAACCACAACTTCAGCTTTTCAATTTCATTTTTCTAATGTCTCTCCTGCTTTAAATGTCAACTTTGAAGAGATATTTGAACCATCACTTCATACAGCCAGTGCGAATGTGTTTCACACTCCAGGTCTTGAATATTAGGCTGGGGACAAGGGAAATACCAGTCTCTGCTTGGTATGTAAAAAACCAAGCAACCAAAAACCCATCCAGTAAAAGAACTGCTTACAATTACAGCTATCCTAACCTGGTCTGGCCAAACAAATGTTTTTGCCCTTCCCTTAATCTCTTGCTAAAATTTGACACAACTTAACCCTCAAATTAAACAATTCCTATGCAGTCCTCTTCACTAGAAATCCCAAGTCGCCCTCCAACAACACAGGTGGTTTAGAACGGCTACCTTCACAGCAGAGTCTAAGACAGCTACTGATCAGCAACATCTGGAATGAAACACAGGTTGAAGACTAATTTTTTTTAACAACCTGTCAGGATATACAGGTTTATCAGAGCACTCAGTGCACAGCAAGTCCTAACACAGCAGCCTCTTGGACCACCAGCTTCATCTGAACTCTGGACAACAACTTTCTTGTTTACCAACCTGCTGAGGAATATTATCTCAAAGTTGTTTAAATTTCTCAGGCGTTTGTGAGAGAATAAAATCCAGTAATCACAACAAAAAAAAGACTTCGACATATTATTATTTCATTAAAAACCAATGGCATTGAGGTCACACTGAATTCTATACTGGCGAAGTAGAAATATTACCACACGGTGTGTTCTGCCGGGCAGGAGACATTTCAGAGGTTACTGTGTTACTTTTACCAAGTAATCAATAGTCTCGGAACATTCCTGAGTGGCCTCCTGTGAGTTACCCACTCCCCGGGGCAGCGCAGGGCCGGTCCGAGAGGAGCTGCTGCCGCGCGGCTCCCGAGCGCATTCCCTAAGGAAAGGGCCACCTTCCGCCTGCCACGCTCGGGGAGGCGAAACTCCGGCCTCGCTCGGCCCCCAGCCGGCATCGCCGAGGGCAGGAGCCGCCGCCCACGGTCTCTCCCGGACCGTCCCGGAACCAGGACTGGGACCGCGCCACTCGGGACACCGCTGGCCCGCCAAGCCCCGACCTTCCCCCGGTGCCCCGCGGGCTCCTGCGGAGAGGGATTGGCCCCGAGCCGAGGCTGCTCCCCCGCCCCGCAGTCGGGCCGGAGCACCGGGAGCGGCCCAGGGAGGGCAGCGCTCGGGGCCGGGAGCGGCCCCGGCGGAGGAACACAGCCTGCCCCCGCCGCCCCACTCTGCTCTGCCCGCGGCACCGCCAGGCTCCGGGCGGCGCGGCACAGCCCTTACCGACTCTCCTCTCCGCTCCGCTCCGTTTGCCCGGGCGCAACCACGGTCAGCACGGCTTGTCCTGTCCCGTCCCGTCCCGTCCCCACCCCACCCGCGTTTCCTCTTGCCCTTCCCCCTAGAACCGTGAGCAAGCGCCGCGGGCGCAGCTCGGGAGGGCGCTCCGCTGGCCTCGGACGGGCCGTGCCCTGGGAGCCGCCTCGGCCGCTCCCCCGGACCCACCGGCTCCCGGCAAAGGCGCGTCTGGGCGGGACGGGAAGGGAAAGGAAAGGGGGAAAACCTGTGGAAGTACAGGCACGCCTGACGCATTTCGCAGTCCCGGTGATCGGGAACTCCTCGGCTTTCGCCAAGAGCTCACAGCGATTAAACCAGTAATCTTCAACTTTCCCGTCTGCAGCGCAGCCAAGCACCGTGTTCTGTAACACTACAGGAAAATTACTTTCCTAATTCTACAATACCCCTTACGTTACCAGATCAGGTATTTCAGACAACATACAAGAACACATAAAATGATCAACAAAACTTTCAAGTTCAAGATTCAGTGATTTTACGTAGTGTCTTTACAAGCAATTGAATTGGATTCAGTCTTTAGAAAACACAAGAGTACATCACTCCTTCCTCTATTCAGCTCCAAGATAACACAAAATGTGAATTATGGCCAGATCCCTGAAAGGGCTTCAAGAGGGACTGCTTCACACGTTGGTTTGTGTGAATCTACCTTGGACTGAAGGGACTTGATAACCCCTGGGGGCTCAGCAGGGACAGTTCATAAAGCCTTTTGGCTGAAAGCATCTAAAATCTGTTAAAAGTCCAATTTTTGTATTTAAATCTTTTCTTGAACCTTGCCATAAGGAACACACAAAAAGCCTCAATTCAAACCCATCCTGGAGCAAGGAGTCAGGTTTTATAGGATGAAAGGGGGTCCTACCCCAAGTGATGATAAACCAGCATGAAGCTCTGCAGTCACAGTAACCTAAATCACCTGCAAGTATGGGTACTTGGGGATGTCATCAGATGTTGAGACTATTGAGGGCATGAATAGTCCCAGTCCCCCAATTTGGGGGGAACAGAGAGAGGAGTGTGGAGTGTGATCTATCAGCACTGAGATTAGAACTAAGAGGTGAATAAATTTATACCATTATCAAGAAATCACATTACAGATTATTTTTCTAAGGAGCAGAACATGAGTAATTTGGTCTTTGGTGCCCTGGATTAACTAAAATTGGAGTAATTGTTCTCTTACTAACTAAATCTCCTTCCCCAGATGGCTATGAGCAGCTTAGGAGCCACAGGAGAGAGAAGCCATGACTGAACACATCTCCCAGGGTAAAATAAGGCATGACCTTCAACTGAAAGCCTTCTTACTCTAACTGCCATCTCTCTCATGTGTAGTGTTTTGCATCTAGTCTAGGCTGGCTCGTGCTCCTCCTTGGGGACCCCAGTAACATTCCTCCTTTTTGCCCTACTACTGTTTCCACCAAATGTCCAAATAGGCGGTTTGGATCCATTTACTGGTACATGAGTGTATTTCCTCTCACTATCCATCCTTCTTCCCACCTAGCTCACCATTTGCTAGTTCCTGCCTTTCCAGTCCTTTTGCTGGATGGCACTGGGTGAAAGAAGCATCAGCTTCAGCCGGTCACCACAGCACCTGTGAGCTTGTGGAAAATTCCACAGAAGTCACAATTAATGGAATGTTATGTAGTGGTCAGTGGAACAAATTGGCCCAAGCCAGTTGAAGGGCTCTGTGGCCACCTTAAGTAACAAACTAACACTTTTCTGAGGAATACATATATCCTTGCTAACAAATACTTGTACCACCTTGAGCCAAGCATGCGCTTTAGGCAGAGTTATCCTGTCCTTAAAAGTAATGCCCTGCTTCTTAATACTACATTGCTGTTAAGGAGTTTTATTCCTGATTTTCAGTGACAAGCTTGTGGAAAATTGGCAAGTTTGGTGTGGAGAATTGATGAGGCTGGTTGAGCAAGGACATGAGTTGAGGTGCTTGCTTATCTTACACCTAACTTGAGTGAGGCTTAAGCACTGCATGGTGTCTGGGGTAAAGTGTAGGGCTCACAGCCCAGTGTCTCAGTAAAGTAGAGAGCGTGCTTACACTTTGGTATGGAGACAGGGCCTCAGCCCTCTTGTCCACGCACAGCAGGCCTTATTAGAAGTAGAAATCTGGTCCTGTGAGGAGATGTGTGGCCAGCAGGCCAAGAAAGTGGATTCTCTCTCTCTGCTCCACTCTCATGAAACTCCACCTGCAGGGCTGCATCCAGGTCTGTGGCCCCCAACATAACAAGGGCGTGGAGCTGCTGAAGCAAGTCCAGAGGTGGCCATGAAGATGTGCCAAGGGCTGCAGCACCTCTGCTATGGAAACAGGCTGGGAGAGTTGGGGTTGTTCAGGCTGGAGAAGAGAAGGCTCCAGGGTGACCATACTGCTCCTTTCAGTACTTGAAGGGGGCCTATAAGAAAAATGGAGACAAACTTTAGCAAGGCCTGTTGCAACAGGAGAAGGTATGATGGTTTTAAACTGAAGGAGAGATCAATTTAGACTAGATATAAAAAAGGAGGCTTTTACAATGTTGGTGGTAAACCATTGTCACAGCTTGCCCAGAGAGGTGGTGGATCCCCCTGGAAACATTCAAGGCCGGGTTGGACAGGGCTCTGAGAAACCTGGTCTACTGAAAGGTGTCTCTGCTCATTGCAGGGGCCTTGGACTAAATTATATTTAAAGGTCCCTTCCAACCCACACTGTTCTATGATTCTGTGATGATGATGTGCAGTTGTAAAATATTGATGGGCGTAAAGATGATCAAGCAAAGGTCAGATGGCCTGTACTGCTGCCTCAGCCAAGTGGAGGAGGAAGCGAGCCTGAAGTATCATGGTTCTGTTCTGCCTTTGATTCAACCATAAATCCTGACTCAGCCTGACCAAAGGTAACCAAAACCCTCATTATCCCTCGTTTACATATGAAACATACACCAATATGCAACTGAGAAAGTGTCTTCCCCCCCACTGTCTAAGATGGAAGTGACAGGTAACCAATTATATTTGACTACAGTCCCACCTCCATTTATCTGAAAGTATAAAATTGATATTTTCAATCCTCCATGTAGAGGATGAGAATATGACCCCATTTCAAGGACAAGTGGACTGTTCTGCTCCTCTCTCCTCCCCAAAACAGAGATGCCTCTTTAGTAAAATTTTCACCTCAGTGAAACTACAGTTAATTAACTGTGAAGTTATGTGTAATGAAAAACTGAGTTTTTAATTCAGCTTGAAACCACTGGCTGGTGCTAATGCAGTAACTGCATTTATCAACAGCAATTCCAAATCTGTATTCCTGTTGCTTCAGTAAGTAGCATTATTTGTGAATCTGTGATTAAGGGCATTCTTATTAAACACAACCAGACTACAGTGCCAAATTGACGATAACCAGAAATTAAGGCCAGCCACATTCAGCCCCTCTGATCTCCAACACAAGTGGGTTATTTTGTGCCAAATTTCATACTCTGATGGAACAGAGCTGCAGCCCGATAGCCTACCTGGGTTAGGCAGGGTGTTGCCCCAGCAAACCCACAGAGCTGCCCCGAAGCTGCCGCCTGCGCGTTGGCACCCACAGAGCTTCTCTTCCTGCAGCAGACCAGGTGACTGGGTGGGGACACAACCAGCGCCAGCTCGAGGCATGCATGAGGAAACGTGGCTAGAAACGGATACAGCTTTTTATCTCCCCCATCCCCCCAAGAGCTGCGTACCTGAAACTATAACTTGTTTTTAAAAAGTCATAAGAAAAAAGGGCCCCATGGCAGTTTCAGAAGCTTGGTGTAAGAATGCAGCAGGATGCAACCGGGAGAGCTCCACTCCATTTCCATCCCGTGGCACGGTGTGCTCAGCAGCCCCAGCTGCTCTCTTCACTGTTTGGCTTCTCTCTGCTCTACTCTACTGGGTCATCACCAGGGCTGCTAACAGCAGCATGGAAATGTACACAGAAAATAGTGGATGTTTTGTCATCACCCTGATTGTACACACAGTATTACAGAACACCAGCAGATGTCAGTTTAGCCCCAAAAATAATTGCATGTTGGATTTATTAGCTTCTGCTTTTACAGCAGTAGGCTTCTGTCAAAGAAGCTAAATGAAGTTCAAAAGTTGATGCACATTTAAAAGCCTGTTAGCCACATTTTACATACTGTAACATGTTCTCAATGTGTAAAATAAGTAAACTTTAATCTCACCTTAATTTTCTCCTGCCTGAAAATCACAGGACTTGCATGCATACAAATAGATATTTTTTTTATTTGTGTATGTCATTTTGCATATACTGATTTGTTGAAGCTAGGTAAGAATTTCTATGACTTTCAATCATTTCAGCAATACTAGATATGGATATAGATATAATGGGTCATGCCAGAATGCAGTTTCAGACCAATAACCAATGTACAGGTATAGATAGATAGTTTAAAGGTAGATACATTAAGCCAAATAATCTGAAAGAATGTTTGCTTTTTTCTTCACTGCTGCAATGGCTGATTCAAGTTGCTAAGCAAACAGAACAAGAACTTCAACACAATTTCAACAGTTAGTACAATGACACAAGTGTTGAGGTTCACACAAGAAACCTCAAAGATGACAACAAGATCCCACACTCAAGTATAAAAATGCATGTTCACATTGCTGAGGTGTCCTCAAAGCATTGGTTGATACTGGTGATACAGGATAAATTAATTTCAACTTCCACATGGTCATCTCCAACCCTGTAGGGCAGAAGAGCAATAGCTAAAGGGACCACTTGAGCCTCAGGGTTTTGTTGAGCTCAGAGTTTAAGGGTTTCATCAGCTTCCAGACCAACCCTCTGGTAACTTCAGCACTTTCCAACAATACAGTTTTATTCTCTAGGCTGCTTCTGAATGAATGCACATAAAACCTTCTGCAATAATTAAAACTAAGTACAACCATAATATACTTCCTCTTATGTATTATTACTGCAAAACTCCTGATCACAAAATACTTCAGAGCTAACAACACAATCATTAACAGCTTGCAGAGGCAGGCCTAGGTAACACTGCTGTATTGTTTCTGCTTGGGTGAGCTCTGTTCAATAGAACCAACTCTACCAACATGAGCAGTTATCAAACAGCCTGACATTAGAGATGCCAAATTCATGGGAAAGTGTGGTGCAGTTTCCTTGTGTGAACAAGAGCAGAGCCTGAAGTCAAAGCTGCCAGGAGGTGGGTTACCTTGAATGCTGGTTTCCAAACACTTGGCTTAAAAAATAGAAAAGCTGTGATAGAGGCTTTGCAGTGTTCCTTTGGGAGTTAATAACTTCAACTTAGACTATCCTCAAGTAAATTTTGTGATAGAGGGGGAAGAGGAAAAAGGAAAAAAAAAAAGAGAGAGAGTAGATAGACAACAAACACACCCTACCTTTCAGAAACTACTTAGTGAAGATAAATACCCAGTGTCTGACTGCATCATTGCTTACGTTTATACATCAAAACAAATCTATTGCTCCATACCAATACAGAAGTGGAAGAGGAAAAAAACCCCAAAAACCCCCTCATGACAGAAAAATGATGACTTCAAGTCAGCTTGCAGACACACGTTATCTTACGTTAAACCATCTTCTTTCTCAGCCCCCATTTCCTTCCAGTTTCTTCACCCCACCCCTTCACAACAGCCACTCAGACACATCTGCCCAAGTGCTCTCTGGTGAGCCCGGCTTGAAGCTGAGCTTTCCTGACCTATTTATTTCATCTGCAAAGGTTGGTAGTATGTGGGGTAATATGCTTGTGAAAGATTAGAATATTAATGAGTTTATCACATGAAACAGAAGCAGCATATCAAGTCTAAAACTGCAGATGATCCCCCAGGAATGCAACTGATTGACAGAATTGTGAAATTAATCCAAACCTAAATATTAGTACTTTGCAGTCCTTCTAGTATTGCTTCCTTCTTAATTACCAACTCCCGTAGTGTTATTTGATCATCATAACAACAGCAGCCAGACTGCAACACTGTGTCACACTACAGCAAAGTATTTAAGTATGTAAATCATATTATCTCCCCTACAGAGTGAGACAGAAGTGTGGTGTCAAAAGAGCTAATGATAGATTTCTTCTTCTCAGAACACTTGGCACTTCACATAAAGAATTACATGGAGAATAACCACTCACTGCCAGTAATGGGTCTCCTAGAATGAACAATCAAAAAGAAATAGTTATGATAGAAAAGCTTCACATTTAAAAACAGCAGATCTGTCCTGATTAAGTCATCCATTATTTGATGGATTATCTATTAATGCCATAACAAAACATATAGGAAAAATTATGATTCTCCAACCATTTACCCTTCATATTCATCTTCCTATTCCCTTGACAGGGTACAGGAAGGATGTGATTTTAAAAATAAAGCTGCCTGGTTATTTTTCCTGTAGACAGAACTGAAGTAAGATTTCCACTGCTTTGATGTCATTGCTGAATGAAGTGGTGCAAAAACCCCTTCTTCCTACCCTTCCTCCAGAATAATGCCTGACCTGCGTTTGGCCAAGCTGTGGTATAGTCTTGGCATAAATCAGCCTTGCCAGCTCTTGTTGTACCTGACCACTGAAATCACTGATCTGAATCTTGCAGTGAAGCTCCCTGCTATTTTGCTTAAGGCAGCAGCCAGACATGTTCTAATGAAGTGCTTTGATTCAACTCTGTGGATCTAAAGTGAGTAAGGAATGATACAGTATTCTGTCGTGCATAATTCTGATAGAATATTCACACAGCTGTCATCTGGACACCAGAATTATTGTAATCTAGTTGGGATATAGGGAAGAAATACAGAAATATGTGTAAAGATTAAGACCATATTACTAAAAATTCATAGTTATCTTATAAGGCTTTCCTTCAGGCCTCAAATAACCACTTCTCTTAAAGACTGTTTCTAGCATCATTCACACATTATGTGCAAAGCTAGATTCCAATAAGCATTTATTTTCTTATGTTCCTCTCACTTTATGAGCTATTGATATTGAATTCTGTATTGGTTTATAATCTCTAGGTTTTTTTACTTAGGTTGCATGATTTAAGAATAGACATAATGTTTAGCATTCCAGTTCCCTACCTCTGGCAGGACTGCCTTAATTGAAGACACTTCAGTGAATCTCTCAAGTCTCAGCTCAGAAGGGGTCAGTTCCTCTTTCAGAAACTCAGACATTATATGTCATATCTTGTCACTTGATACTGGTTGTCTGTAGGAAGCAGCAAGCCAGGAAGCTTATCATCTGGGCAAAAGTGTCATGGCTACAGAGCTAAAACAGCAGCAGCAATGTGAGCATTAACAGCCATTTACCAAACTGATGACTAATCATGGTGAAATGCAATCTCATCTGCCATTGCTACACACCAAGAAAACATTTCTCCAAATTTGCGTGCAGCCTTGAGTGGCTTGTTACACTGGATGCCAAATGTTTAGGAGACTCCTTGTTTGAAATGAAACCTTTGTCTTTTCAGACTGAGCCTTTGTGATAAGCAAAGCAATCAGTAAACAATTATGAATGTGCTTACAAAGACTAGTAATAAAGTGAACTAGAAAGCCTCACGTGGGCTTGTGAGAACTGACTGATCTGCTGGTTGCATAGATTCTGCAAGTCTTGATTGCATGCACAGCTCCTCCTGAATTTGCCCTGTAGCAAAATCATGTGTTCTGTGACACAATCACAACAGAATCTACCGTAACTAAAAATAAACTGTTTCTCTGCAAATTTATGACTCAGTTAGTCCAGCTCATAAATAACTGTCCAGTAATGGTCAGCAAATGCATTGATTATGTGCTTATGACTATCACATTGTGCACGACCTCATCAATTGTCATTAGAGCCAGCTATTTTAGTATCTTCAAATACCTGCAACACTTGGGTTTAGCCCCAGATGGTTGTTTAGTAAGTCATCAGTTCTCTGAGCAGCTTATGTTACCCTCATTTGTATATCTGACCCAGCTGCTTTACCACTTCCTTGATAGCTTTCAGCACTCCAGAGTTGCCTCACAAATCTATTTAAGAAGCTGCCACCTCTGTGGCACCAATTCTGCTACACCTGGATGGTGGGAGAGCTTGGTAATTGGCCACCTTTCCAGTATGTCTGTATGAGCAATTAAGAACACCTGCCCTAAAGCCAGGAGTGGCTCTGCCCACCTGTAGGGCAGACACAGCTACCAGCACAATGAACCTTAATGTTTCTTTAATCAGGTGGGAGTGACAATACTTTATTTGTCCACTAAATTTTATTAATTAAATCAAATTTAAATTAGAGTCTTCTTTATTTTAAACAAAAAATTGAGTCCAAATTAGAATTTAAGTCAGACCAACAGCTGAAGCTGTTTCATGTTAGAACTGTACTTTCAATGTAAGAGCAAAAATGTCACCTTTGTAACCATTTGTTTTAAGTTTTATATACTTGGTTTTGGGAACATTTACCATAAACTTTAGAAAAACAGGCAGTGGGCTGTCTCCAAAGACTTTTACAAAAGGGAAATTCTCATTCAGCAAGTATAATATTTTGACAAATATTGGGGGATTAAAGCCTTCATCATAAAATGAAGCCTTATTGCATTTGGAAAGGATTTTTCACTCACTAAAGAATGACATAAGAGTGGTCACTTGCATTCTACCAAGAAAGAATCAAGCTATTATAGGTCAATAAAGAATATAAAGAATATATACATCTTAACTTCAAATAAAAATATTTGTACAAGTCTGTTGTGTCTGTAATAAGAAGAGTATTTTTGCTTTAAGTTTTGAAGCAAAGGAATTTCTAAAATTATTTTCTCCCTATTGTTGGCATGTAGCAATTATGCTGCTTTGGCAGATTTCTCAGAATTACATCTGATTTGTACACAGATGAACATTTTGATTTAAACTTAATTAAGGTCATTGATTTAAACTTAATTAAATAGAAAACTGCAGAGAATTTTACATTTGATAGTTTTACAGCTGTTGACAAATGGAACAAAGGAAATCAAGCATCCTCAAAAGTAAGGGAACCAAGCAAACTGAAGTAACTTCAATTTAAAAATAAGTCCCCAAGAAGAAAGATTGTGTGCATTGAGCTACAAATAACTAAGCAATTTTATACACAAAATATTATGGTCTTTAAATATTTGTCTCAAGGATTCAGACATAGTGTGATTTGTCCACAAGATGGCACACACCGTATCCAGAAGGGACTGACACAGAAATGTGCTTTGTAACATCTGTGGGACAAAAAACCTTCATGGTAATTATCCTTCTTAATTTCCTTATCCTTCTAGGCAAGCACAGAAGAAAACCTGTCTGTAATTATTTTCTTGGTTTGCTTATATAATCCAAAAATCTGCTTGCGTCAGAGATAAGCAGACTTCAGTTCACATGGAAAACAGAAAATGTCTGTCATCCAGGGGAACTATTTTTTCTCTTTCAGATTTCAGGTGGCTGGAACCAAGTTAAGTCATACACAAGAGGCAAAGGTATTGCAGGGAGAAATATTATAACCTTACTGAACATCTGGTTTTTACCAGCCTGTTGCCTAGGAGAAGCAGGCAAGAGTGGAAAGGGCTGAGGGTTTAAAGAACTGACCAAACCTGAAAAACTCAGAGTGAAGGCAACAGTGCTTCATAGGAAGATAAAATTAGTAACAGTCTAGAAGAATTTATCCCTACATACTTGATAACTGAAAGACATCAGATTCTCAGAGCCCTCACAGGTCTGTTCAGATTAAAAATAAAACCCCTCAGTGTTCATTTTCCCCCCCATTCAGACTGACCTTGTTGTCACTGCCAACTGGAATTAGCCTAAACCAAGACAACTGGGCAGGTTTTCCCACCCGGCTGCTTTCAAGCAGTGTGAAGGAAGCTGTCCCTTGGTGGCTCTTCAGAAAACTGAAATGTGTTTGGTTTCTGTCCTATAGGCAAACTTTCAAGGGAGTGAAAAATTCCTGCTACAATGGGCAACTGAAGTCTCAGAGGCCAACAAGGGTTTGAGATGTCACTGAGGAGGGATTTTCAGCAATGTGTACATGAAGTGACTAAAATCCCTGGAATTATAAGTGCAGCAAATACAACAGGTGCAATAAGTACACCACTGCTCCCACAAAACAAGGTCATATTTCTGTTTGCTCTTGACCATTTCACAGAAAAGAGCAGAGAATCGCCCACGTGCTGCACGGCAAGGGTTGTTCTTGTGTTAGTGCTGAGTCCTCCACCTGCCACAGCTGAAGTTTTGAGCAGAAATCAGCTAAGTGATTGGACTGTTGAGAGTGAAAGGAGAAGGTTTCAAGTAGTGCCAAGAAGGGCATCTCTCAGCTCAGAGACACTCAGAAGTTAAAATGCACCAGTGAACAGGCAGTGCTCTGAGCTGTGAACTGGCTGGTAGTGAGTGTGAAGTGGAAAGGACACTTGGAAGAAATTTATTTTAAGGTTAACAGCTCTACAGAACTTGTGAAAGTGCTCAGAAGTGCTGTAAGAGAAACAGATACGCACTGGAGGCCTTTTCTTTTTAACATTTAAACTAAAGACACTGTGGAAACTTGGGGCTAAATTTCATTTTACACAAGGTAAAGCAGACTCTTTGTGAAAGTGAAGAAATATAACTGCATACAACTATCACTATTCCAACTCCTACTTTGCACTTTTGTGCTTTATTCCAGCTAGAAAGTGCTCTTAGGTATGCATCAGGTCTGCTTCCAGGCTTGGGGAAAACACCTGAACCCCGCTAAGTACTTGAGAATAAGAAAGCTGGGTGAGGGGACAGCTGATCAGTAGAATTAAATATTGGTAGTCTGAGTACCCAAGTTTCGTTTCCTACTTCCTTTACTGAATTGCTCTGTAAATAATTACAAAAGTAATTCCAATTCCACTGCACAGAGCTGCCACTGACAAAATGAGATTAATTGCTGTTACTCAGAGCTCACAAAGGCGACCTCCAGCAAAGTACATGGGAAAGCCACATCCACAGTGGCAAGATGAGGTGGATCAATAAGAACAGAACATGGAATTTCTTCTGTTGCAGATGATTAATATGGGGTTGTATTTTGAGCAAATTTAATGGACAGTCCATTACTTATTAGTGTTTGATGACAAAACAGAGGAGGAAAAATCAATTTAAAAATCAGCCAGGTGCAGAGGTAGAAGTTATACAAATTGTTCATTAAAAATAATAAAACCCAAAAAACTCACCCTGCCACCAATCCTCCCAAAAACCTTATATCACACACACACATATATATAAAAAAAAAAATCTGCATTAATTATTCCAGCTCTAAAGTGGGAGCTACATGTCCATGTAATGTCTCCTCTCCATTTCAAGCCCAGAGAGATTTACACAGTGTGTAATGGAAATCCCCATCAGAAAAATCTTTTATTCAGGCACACAACATTCTCTGTGGTATTCCTTCTTATTTGAAGTTATACTGCTCCATGAAGTTACTGGAGATTGATGGCAGCAGTATCAGTATGCTGCCTATCCTGAGAACTTGAAAAATTAGAGGAGAAGTTGGTCTAGCAAACCAGGCATTTTATCTTCTAATAAATCAGTTGGTGTGGACCACTAACTGTATATGATACTATTAACACATTTGCTATTCGTTTATTTCTGAGTTGGAATATGCCTACTTTGTTCCAGAATGCCCAAGCCATTCAATGTCCAGCCATTTCTGATTAGGTCAGACACTGGGTTTGGATACCCAGAGGAAAGACACAAATGTCAGCTGCAAAAGCGGCCTAGAGGAGCAATGTTAAATCAGTGTGAAATCAGCATCTAATTTCCCCATAGAGAGGAATGTGACATACCTTTTAATTAAATGTCAGCCTGTCGATATTTTTCAGATTAGTTATGAATGTGAAATAGACCCCAGAAAATGGAATTAAAATGGGCAAATTGGTTAAACTCCTGCTGACACATTAAATTTTTATTCTCAGTGCCCCACAATGAGCATTCTAAGAAATTACAGCTTATCTTTTTATTATAGTTATGAATCAACTTTCAGGTTCTGAATGCAAGGCAGAGAGCAAAATAGTGTATTTACTCCAGTTCAAGCCTATTCCCACAAAACATCTTTTGCAGTGGTATATAATAAAGTGTGGATTTAGGTCAGCCTTTATTACAGATTGAACTGTTTGCTTTTCTTGGAGGTAATGGAATGGGTCCCATTTAATGTGGATGAATTAGTTATTGTGGAGGAAAATGGAAATCAATTAAGTGTCTTTTAAACTAAGTCAGTGGGAACTGTGTTTCCTTACCACTATTCTTTGTGCCTTCCCCAAGAAAGAGCTCTGTATACCAGACTGGGATCAGAAATTTGTTTCTACATGGCTTCTGCCAGGTCTTACTGTTGCTACAGATTAAGGGGTTTGTGGTTTTTTCTGATTTTATAGTCTGTGTGCAAGAACTCAGTACATTTGGGATTACTATTTCAGAAATTGCACGAGATACATTCTTTGGGGGTTATCAGAAAGAATCTCCCAACACTTTGTACACATGGACTTCACTTACAGACATCTCTGAAAGTAGCTGAGTTCAGGAAGTTTCAGATCCGACTCTGTAAAGTGCTCAAAGACACAGACTGATTCCAGGAAACAACACATAACTGCAGCTCATGGTGCAACACCCCTCTCATGGTCAGCTGGTGTATTCTGGGTCAAGAATAGAGGACAAAAAGGAAAATTCAGGATAGGTATTATGAAATTATTACTTTCCCCTCCACAGTGGCGTTAGATTTTAGAAGTCCTAACAGCGTATTAAAACTGTCAAAGCAAGCAGTCAGCTTGCAATAACTTTAAGTCTCAGTTTAAAAATCACAGGGAAAAGAAGTATATATAATTTAATAACAGATATGAATTTACTCCAAAGACTTACTAATTTCCCAGATTCAGGCTAATGAGATTGAGGCAGATTTTGAGATGGCCACCAAGCTGAGTTCCACCACATTCAGGGTTTTACAGTAGTAGTCTGTCAGAGGGAGTGATGTTGTAGAGCAGGAGACAGCTGGCACGGATCAGGAAGAATCTATTCATGTGGTATCATTTACTTCCCCCCACACTATAGGTAGAAAATGGATACAGATATGAAATATTACAGAGATTGAAACATTTCTCCTTTTTTGAGAAAGCACTGATCAGTTTTGTCTGAGAGTAGGAGGGACTGCATTTATTTATTAATAAGCACACCACTGTGTTAATACACTGCTGCTGAACTATTTTAATTGGGTAAAGACAGCCCTGTGTAGAGGCTAGAATTTGTAGTGCTGTAATGTCAAACATTGAAGCTGCAATATCATCCTTCTGGAATTGAGGCTGTGTGTTCAACCATACATTATTATTCTGGAGACCACTGACCTGAAAAAAAGAGAAAAAACTACTTGTCTTTGCTTCAGTACAAGCACATTGGATGCTTTTAGCTGTGGTTATCTGAAGCACTTACGAAATCTCAGTGCAACTCAAAATCTCCAACTTTCTTCAACAAGAGCTGCACTGGATTCCCAGTTATACAGGGAAAGCTGGATGGGTGATAACAAGCCTGCCAGGATTGTAGCTGACAGTGCTGCAGTTGCAATTCTGCTCTTTCAGCAGCTGTGTAAAAGCAAATTGGGAAATACAAATGATTCCCTGGAAAAGGCAGGATATCCTAGTTAAAGCTGCCTTATTTGAATTTGCAGGATAATGCAAATAGGTCTCCCAGGTAACAATTAGAAATCACCATACAATCTTTTATTGCTTGAATTAGATAAAATTTGTGTCTGACAAATATGATAGTGCAAAAAGATAGAGCTGCAGCACTTCATCAGAACACTCTGTATCAGAATCCTACCAAAAGGACTTGAGCATCAGCTTTTAGGTTTTTCATTCATTTATGTGTGACACAGCATTGGATGTTGTCCTTTTAAGTGAAAGGCCAGAGTGCTGCTAGGGGCTAAACCCCCAGAAGATTACTAAAGCTCACAAGAGAAGTGTGAGATCAGCACTAAGTGGGTGAAAGATCCTGGAGAAAGCATGCTGCTAAAGGTAGGAAGTGCATGAGGCTCCCTCCCCATGGCAGGATTTCCCTGGGACTACTGCCCTGCATGGATGTACCTCCTGGGAGACCTCTAAGTAGCTTCAGACGTCCCAAGAATGTACCTGCACAATCCACAGCAGGATTTTCCTGTGACTTTAGAATGGTCCACAGGCAATGTCTGTGCAGTTGGGAAAGCAGACAAGAGGCCCTTAAACACCTGTGCCACAGTAGCCTTTGACAAGCCTCAGAAATGGTAAAGGTCACTTTTCACCATTTTTTCACATTTCACCATGCAAATACACAAGTCAGCAAGGTATCTATGCTCTCTCTTCTCACAATACGTGTCTACCTTCTATACAAGGGAAATGGAGAAGTAGTAAGTCATTTGCTTACATTCCAGACAAAGAGAGGCTGTACAAAGGATGTTAAATTGTATGTTAAGACATGCTGGTTGAAGGTCATCTTGATTAAAATAGCACCCTGCTACTTTCCTATCTCTCCATATTCCCTCTGAGGTCTCATGAAACAGGACTGCCTCTGTCTGTTAAGGAGGGACTCAGAAATAGCTTCTGAGATGTTTGCTGTCATTCTGATCATTTCTTGTACACTCTTGTATGGACTGTGCACCATCTGTTACCTTCCATGGCATATGTCAGAGCATATTCCTGCTGCAACATGCTGGTGCTGAAGGTTTAGTTACTGTGTGCCAGACCACAGGGTAAGGAACAGAAGGAGCCATGTCTGTAAAAAAGCCAAGTGACCACATTGCTGCCAGAAAGCACAACAGTTGGAAAAAGCTGTTTCTGCTGCTTATTCCACAATGAAAAGTGAACTCTGCTCAGCTCAAGAGGCTGGAATGCTGGCTCCCTTGTCCTCTCATTAGACTGGAACCTGTGTCCAGTACACAAGCATACAGTGTCCCTGACGGGCAGGTATACAGGATCTGTGAAGTTTTGCTACTCTGGCTGCAAGGTTACACAGCCCAGAGGAGCCAGTGTGTCCAGTCCTCGTGTATGCAGCAGTAAATATTGTTAGCCCTCTGAAAGACTGCAAGCAGGACAGATGCATCTGCAGCCTGAGCTGGAAAGCTAACTGAGCATTTTTATACCTTCTTCCCCAAAAGAAAAAAATGAAACCAAAACAAAAAACACCACCACCTTCAAGTCTGTTACATTAGAAGTATTTATTAAGTAATATAAGGTAAACAAATTTCTTGTCTCTGTTGAAGAGAATCACTACTAATGATTATGGACCAGCAGCACATATACAGCTGCAGATTCTCTTGGCTATTTTATTCTGTATGGATTGCCAAACAATAGCAGTGCTGCATGCAGGGCACACATCTCCTTGCCCTGTTTTAAACACAGCTCCACTTTCTAGCAAAGAATTTTCTTAGAACTGATACTTCTGCTTATGTGGAAAATGAGATTCCTTTACCCAAGATCCAGGTTTTTCAGGCTCACAAATAAAAGCACCAGGAAAGGGCGAAAGTTCATTTTGTAACAGCAACTTGCAGTTATTTTGCATTTGAAAATGTAACTTCCACAAGAAAGACAAACAAAATACTACCTATAGACAGCAAAGATTTATTAGGACAGGCAGTATTTCATTGGATTCCTGCAACTATTTCTTTACTACACACATTACTCTTAAAATCAGTTTCTCCATCCTTTCCAAGTTGAACAGGATCTACGTTTTTCCACAGCAGCAAGAGCAATTTACAGGTACCTACATAAACTACCTTGCTGCAAAACATTGTTCTTGTCCATATCACCCATGCTCCTTTTTTATCTTTTTAAACTTTTACAAATAGATTAAATCCAGATTATTAAAGCTATTCCCTATATGTGAACTCAGTTGTGTTTTTCTTCTTTCCATCTGCATCAGGATGGCAGAACTACCATCACCCTCTTTCCCTTTAGCTCCTTTATTAATCAGACACAAGTGTATAACAGCTATTAATAATTAGAGTATAGCAATAAAAGTGAACCTAATTCCACTTCAGTGTTTCACTATCCACGAGATACTATTCCTGCTCCTGACAAGACCTTTCATCAACTCTGGCTCCTCCAGTCATCTTTTTCTTCCACCTTGTGCTTCCATGCCATCACACCTCTGGAACCACAGCAGCTCTTCCCTGGCCTCCATCCCGCAGGACACAGCCCTGGCTGGCTGCCAGAGAGCCGTGGGACCCATGGCAGGGATGGCCTCCGGCCCTGCAGCCTTGTTCTGCTCCATCTCACAGCACCAATCCTCTGTTTCCATTACACATGGCCCGCCTGGAGCTCCACAAGGTGCTGTTGTTTCTTCAAACCATTAAATGAGTGTTCTGAAGGGAATTTATACTTTTTTTACTTTTTATAATTTTATACTCTTTATAGTCCTGCAAAGTAATTACTCTGACAGCTCCTCAATCTTCTCTCAAAGATTCTCAAATACACCGAAGTTCAAGACCTGCTTTAAGACCATGAAATAATATATATGAAATAAAAAAAGTAAACCCATGAAGGCATTCAAGATTGCCTGTAATACCGAATGTTATCCTCCAAAGTGGTTGAAGCTCATCAGATGCTTCTGAGTAATTCAGAATGCTGTTTGACCAATCTAATCTCAGTGCTAATTTATAGCCTTGCTTTTCTCTTGATTAACATATAACTGAACATTAATTCAGTGATTAACCTCCAGTAGATAAGAAGTAAATAGTTTGAAGGGGGATGTAACAGTCACAAGTGGATTTAAGCATGGTAATGTACAGTTGTTTACCAAGGGCATTCAATCTCAGTTTATTAAGCTTTTACTTAGAGTCTCCTGAAACCACATACAAAAATCTTCCTCCTTCTTCCCGTTTAGAAATCCGTAGGGTAATCTGGACACCACACCCACAGCAATTCGGAGGAACTTCATTGTAAAGAGATACTAAAAATACACATTCTCATAAACTAAACTTTTTGTCCAAAAGAAAAAAAAAGTTTTGCCAATGTTTTGAACCTTAAAACTATTATGGATGTCCCAAGTAACAGTAGCAGATGAAAGAGAAATCACCAGTTAAAATGAAGATGAAAAGAGATATTAATGAAAAAAAGGCAAGTTTTACCCAAAGAGATACAAGAAAGGATAAAGAAACATAGGGGTCAAAAATACTTAACTTTGCTTCTGCAGATTTTGCAGTTTAGGAAAGAAATTGTGTATCACACACAGATGGGTGTTTACCAAAGCCATTCAACAGTGAACAAAGTGGATGAAGCCCATGTATCAAAAGTAATGGAAGTAACATTTCATCACAGATCTTAACATAAGCCAGCTTTACACTCCAGTGGTGAGTCTTCAAAACAAATGACTGCAGGAGACATATTCTGAGTCATGAGAACACAGCATTCTACGAGACTTTGGTTATACAGCTATAAAGAATGGCTGCATAAAAACATCTTAGATTCTTAAAAATATGATATAAATACTTTTCTTCATAGCCACCTTGCCAGCATCACTAACAAGTCTGCTTCTCACCTCCAGCATGAATATGCCACTCACCCAGCATCCCAATCTATAGTCAAATACTGGAGTCTGTCCAGCCAGCCCCAGGAAAGGCACTCTGAGCTCTCCCAGAGCTGCAGGCCTGGGCAGCCCTTCAGAGGGAATGACATAATGGCTTGCAGCTGAAAGGATCCCTTTGAAACAAGCTGCTTTTTCAGAACTGTATACAGCCTATTTACTCAGATCCAGCTCATCTGGAAGAGATAATACAAATGTTCCCACTACTCTCCCATGAATTGCTTGAGTTATTGAAGTCCTAGACATCACAAAAAAATGGACTGTGTAATTTTAAGTGTTAGGATTGCATATATTAAAATATGTGCTTTTTAATCACAGAAAGAACCATGTAGAAAATTTAGGAGTTGAAAGCAGATCTCTTTATTAATTTTCTTTCTAGGGCATGTAATTCCCCATCAAACATGCCTAGAAAATGCCTTGCAGCCAGCAGCACCAAGACATTCTGAGCTTTGCAGTACATGTAAGGAGAGAACTGGGTAGTTTGTATCTAGGACATAATTGCTTGGCATTGTTTTAAGTAACATTTAAACCCTTCAATAAAGTGAAAACCAGGCTTAATGTATTAAAAGCGTCTTTAAACTTAAAAATTCTAGAGAGCCATAATCTCTTTTAAATTTAACAAAACACTTGCAAATATCTTTCCTCCAAATACCTTATAGTAAGTACGTTAAGTTTCAGACCCATTGCTTTCCTCCCACAGGAGACAACACTGGACTGAATGAGCTGTGCTAGCAAATCCCAGGGCAGCCATCTCCAGGATCTCAAGGTGTGTGGATGAGTCACCCCTACAGCAGAGCTGTCAGATCCTGTCCTTTGTCCCTACCTCACTGAAAGCAACACACCATGAGGAATCTCTGCTGTCATCAGTAGTCATAAAAATGTATACTGGATATATATTAGACTAGAAAAGCAACATCTGCTACTAGGTTTGCTTGGTAGTAGGAAAACTTGACAAAATTTTTAAAAAGAACTTCGAAGCCTTGAAAAGTTGTCTCTTTTCACACCTATTCGGCTAACACTTTCAAACATGAAACCAGAACACTACAGAGACATCTCATATACATCTCTTTTATGTTCCATACAACTAGGCTGGCTGTATACAGGTTAATACCTTACCCTTTCCAGACATTTAGCCATAAAATGGAAGTTTTCATATGCAGTTTCTGAACACAGGAGTTAGGGAACACTAATACTCCATGAAACAGCCCAACAAAACATTTGAAAGCAAAAGGAAGAGCTACACTTCCAAACCCAGTACCCAAGCCTAAATAGCTACAATAACCTGTTCTAATAACTTCTCCACTCTACTAAATGCTTGGTGACCATAGGGAATTATTAGCATATCTTTTTCAGTGATGCCCTAATAAAAACAGATGATTGCACTACAGCCTGGACTGTAGATGAATGAAATCAATTTAAGTCTTACAGATTTTTTTTTTTTTAATTATCAGGTTATTTGTATAAACCCACATCTTAGTTATGGCCTGCAAACATCTTTGATTCTGCACAAAATAGCTAGGCAACATGGAATATGATAGAATCACAAGGCTGCATTACTGGCTGAGTGGACTTTTTAGATTAAAGAAATTACTTAAGCTTTTCATAAACTGGGTTGAAATTTTTCTGCTGTCAGTCCCCATTCACACAACCACCACCATTGTATAGATAGAGTTCTGCTATAAGTACATGCACTTGTATGAAGTACTAGTACTTACTTATCTACTGACAAAACTCATGGTAATGGCAGGGCTCGGCTTCCCCTTCTCAGTCAGGTCAAGTACTTGTTCAGTCAGAACTCACTGTTCATTCTCCTTCCACAGCAACTAGCACTGACAGTACAGACCTTGCTGCCATGCCTACACTGCACCAGCCCTTGGACCTCAGGCAACGATCCAGCATGCAGGGAAAATTATAATAACTGTTTATTTTATATAAACCTTAAACACTGGCTTATTTGTTGGAGACTCTATCTTTGCTACAGTTATTTTTATGCACTGTTAGCTGCAGAAGCCATAGCAAATCAGGTAATTGCCTGAAACTGGTTTAGACCCCTATTCATCCCACCTAACTTCAGGCATCTAAGGCATTTGATCTGTTAATACAGTCACCCACACTGCACAAAACAGGTGCCCAAAGACAGCATCCTTTAGCAAGTGCTCAGCTTTGTAATTTATGATTTCCTTTAACAAACTCTGTACTTCTGTGTTTTGTTTAATAAAGGAGGGAAGCTACGCTTTTCTACAGCAGTTCCATTACTTGCAGTGGGAACTTAACTGCATCAGTGACTGGCAGGTTTGGAAAGTACTTGAATTCTGTGCTCCAACAAAACACAGATGCAAAGTGCCCTGAAGAGAGCACACCCAGCCTTAAGCTGAGAGCAGAGTTTTCTTCTTCAGGGAAAAATCGGAGTGTGTCTGGGAAGAAACAAAGGAAGACAGATGACACGGCCAGTTTAATTCCTGCCAGACTGTAGAGATGACTTAACCACGGGTCTTGTGTTGTGACTTGGCACTTCTTTAGCACCTCCTCATCCTATGAGAAGAAAGACGCAATTTAAAAACAAGTGATGTTGAATGTGCTGTGCTGGGCAAGACCTCATTCTAGAGTACCTTCAGTTCTGAGGCCTTGTTCACAAAGGAAAGCTACAGAGTATAAACTGCAGTTTAAATTAAAACAAAATGAATCATATGCAATCTAGTTAAATCAGTGGAAAACACTTCAAGGATACTAATTTAATTTACAGGTTGTCTCACTGCAGCTCAGCTACTGCAGATACTCATGGTTAAACATTAAAAGCTACTTCAGACTCTTAAGAAATTAATTTCAGTGTGATTTGAGTAATTTCAATATTCTATTTATTCTAAGCTATAAATGTCCATATACCTTCTGGTACTCTAAATGCTCAAAATTACAAGCTGAACAAGTGTAAACAGCTTGTTCCTTGTAATAACTAAAATCATAACTGGTGTTTATTCATTAAAAGATCTTCCAGTTTTTCTGACAACACTGGCTTAAACACATCTAGTGAAGCTGTGTCACTTGACTCACAGACATTCAGTATTTCCATTTACTGTGAAAGTGGAACTTTGCACCTGTAAGTATGGATGACATGAGTACAGAGACTCATGTACAGCATAACTGACAGAAGAATACCTGTTAAAATAGGAGAAGGTATCACAGAAACAGACACAGTCAACAGGAAATTAAAATATATATACAGATGACATAGGTAACTGCAGCTTGAACAGTGGGGACAAAGTTCCTCTGTCTCTCTTTCTCTGCTTCTCTCTCTTTCTCTCTCAATAATATAACCTTGCTTGTTTTCACCATGTTTTTGGTTATTACTTGATTCTGATTTTGTTTCTTTGTAGTAATTTCAAACTTGGTGAACTGGCTACAACAGAGGCTAAAAGGGATAGTGAGTACCTCCTTCCTTGCACCAGTGCCTTTGCAATAGTCACAGCAGATTGTGTCAGGATTCTTTTCTCTCCTCCCTTCATTTTGGGAATGAAGAGAAAGATTGTGCCTGATTGCATCAATGTAAATGACATTCTGCTAGTGCTAATGGCATTACTGCAGATTTCCGTCAGCAAGGCTCTCAAGACTAAAGTAATGCCAAAAAGACCTGCCTCTGTTTCCCTCCTTTGTGTCGTTACCCTTGCAGGGCTCATGCACAGCAGCAGCTGCCTGTCCCCCACCATAGGGGAATGAGGGCCAGACTGTCCCAGAGAGCTGCAAGGATTGAGGGAGGGAATGTAAGTTTGTACCTTATGAATCTGCTGCCACAAACAATAACTTACCCAACTGCAGTCTTCTTAGCTTGCATCAAGAAAAAGTGTGACAGAGAAGCCAACAAAGCATTTCTTCCAACTGTAACTGCAGTATACATATAGATATAGATATATATACAGAGAACTTGTGCTTTTAGAAAGGATGGCAAAAAAGACTGACTAAAGGAGTGGGAGTAAGTGGGTAGGAATGACATCACACAGAGGTGTAAAACCGGCCTAAAACAGTAACATGGAATAATTCAAGACCAAAGGAATTCAACAGTAACATACTAGACAGGATTATAAATTGGGAAGTGAGCAAATTGTGCCTTTTTCCAGAATGTACACAGGATTGATAGGAGGATTGTGCACATTCCTTAAGGCTCAAAGAATTTCACCCCAGAACTGGCAGGAAGTGTGGCATCCTTTATGTGATGTCCAAAATGCCTGGAGACACCTTGGGAATTGAAGGAAAATGTATAAATAAAACTCATTTCCCCTGTTAAGGGAGTTGCCCTTCAGCAACTCTTGCATCATATCTGTAGCACTTAATTTCCTTAAGCACCTTTGGATTCTCTGGCAGAAAGAGGGCAGCACAATAATGTTGGAGATCTAGAAGAAATGAGATCACTTTCAAAAACACTTCAGTGAGAAGTTTAAAGTCTTCTACTTCATACCCAAAAAGCATATGAAAATAGAGGGGGGGGGAAAAGAGATTACTAAATCCATAATGTACTGGTTTTGCTCCCTATCTGACAATTTATATCTTCTGTTGAGCCACCATGAGATCTGATGTTAGATGACAAGCTTCATTCATGCTCCCGAGATTCTAATGAGCTGCATTCCCAGCTTTCTGAATGAGGAACGAGATTCCTTTCCCATAGAAAATACTGGGGAGCAGAGAGGCAGCAGACACATGGCAGCAGTGGCAGAAGGACTGCATGGACTGACTGCAGCACCGACCAGGGAACTGGGAAGGCAGTGGAAGAGGAACATTGTTCCCCACACAAAAGAGGCCATTATAATGCCAGAAGTCTCACAAGTGAGGATTAGACATCCCCGCACTGCACACACAATGTTCCATTCATTCCTCTGGAAGGAATGAACTACTGTCACCCAAACACAAAACAAAAACTGGATTGCCTGCAAGAAAAGCTCAGTGTATGTCAAAGTCTACATCACTGCACTGTGATAACAAGCCTTGAAGTATCAAAAGGCACATACATTTTATTTTGCTGATGGATTGCATAAACATTTCACTTCCTACATGAAATGGTAAACAGGACTCTGTTTCCACCCACACATATACATTCATAAAGACTGGTATGTTGTGCTACCTCAACTCCACAGGAAACGGGCCAAATGCTATAAGAAAAGTTAAGATGTGTCAATTTATGGTAAAATCTTTTCTTTGTAGAGCTCTTCTTCAACTGTATAGAATACGGCCCTAGAAAGAAAAGTTGAGGAATAACATCCCTAGAAATTACAAATTAAGGAGGTCTCGTCTTACTGGTTTTTATACATAGACCATGGTCTTCCCTTGTCCATGAGCTGTGCCTACATTCCCTGCTTCCATAAAACTGAGCATGGTGGGTTTAGATCTGCGGGGATCTTACACAAGAGCTTGATTCCAGGTGTGTCGTGAGTTGAATGTATGTCACATTCTCTGGAGAAGCCTAATGCACAAACTGAACAAATAAAAGCTGACTGCACTAGACATTGGCTAAAATATTCTGTCTCCCTCTGTTTGTCACAGCTTGGCTGGGTAGTTCTGAATGTACAAACAGCTTAAAAACAAACAGGCATGGAATTTATGGAACAGTATTGCACATGATCTCAGAATTTCTTACACCTTCCAAATAGGGACTGTTCCTTAATTCTGCTGGGCAACATGGAAGGAAAGATACTGGAAATAAACTATGGACATTTTGTAATATCTCTACAGAGAGTGGAAGGGAGGCAGCAATACCTATTGCTATACCTACCCCAGAAAACAAGGGATGCCCATCAATGTGAATGAGTAGCCATCTTCCTTTTTTTTTCCTAATGTTCTGTAAGTCATTTCCAACACAGCCCACTGACTAGCAACAACAAATTCACTAGGAATTATTTTAAGGATGGACATTTCTGGTTTAAAAAAAATTTCTTTACCACAGCACTTATGCTAAGAAACAAATTAACTCATATCAGCATTAAATTGTAGGCTGTGGTAGTATTGTAACCCCTGCTGGAAAATCTGTATTGTGCAGTTCAGTTGCTAATCAGATCTTTAGTTTAATAAAATTGTTTCCATTTAAGGTTAATCACATTTGCAATTTGCTGCTGCCAGAGTCTCTAACTGCTGTTAGTAAGGGCTTTCAGGACACTGGGGAACTGCACATTCAGTTCTTGATCTGATCCTATTTTGTGTTCCATCATACAATGGATTGCTCAAATGATTATTTTTAAATAATTCTGTGACTATTCAGCTGGAGTTCTATTTCACAGGCTATAGGGAGATTGGATGCCCTTTGAATACAGATGCAAGACCAAGAACTCTATTTAGCTGCAAAAACATTTATGGGAAGTGAATTTCAAAGCAATTGCAGCATGCTGACAATCTGTGTGCAATCATTTAAATCACTGAAGTACCACCACAAGATGCTCAATTAAGCACTAGAGCCTAAATGTAAAGATTGTGATTGAAAAATTGGAGAAATAGCTTGGAGCTATTTCAAAATTGCAGAAATTTTGAATATGTACAAAATCACAGAAGTAAATAAATAAACACCAGTTCTGTGCAAGAAAGTTGCTATGCTGGGAACAGTTTTCTCAAATTGTTGTGTTTGGAACTCCACAAAAGTGCAACACGAGTTTTCCCCTTACACAAGAACTATGTGATGAATAGGACATACACAGCTCTCTTCTGATAGGGGTACTTTTGAATTCAGAAGAATTTCTTACATCTTGCGCTTGAAAATGTATGACAAAAGTAGAAATCAGCCATGGAATATTGCTACGGGTTTGCTCAAAATCCCAAACTTCTCTATACCTTTCTTACTAAAGGGGTGTACTTACAGAAAGTAGATGTTCAGGTTTGGATATACAACTAGTCCTGTGTCAGCAGTGAAATAATCTTCTACTTTATTTTTCCAATTCAGTCTTCAATAGTGGTTTATTACAAACACATAATTGTAGATGACTGATGCCTTGAAACCAGTGAGAATGCTAATATTTCTACAGGATTGCTAGCTCAGCCTATTTACTGCTGTCTTGCATACAAATTTCTGAAGAAGCAGAGTTTATTTATGTTAGGGTCTTAAATTGTGCTATTAAGACAATGAATGTCCTGTAACTAATTCAAAATATTTTTGGTTCCTCATAATCACCAAATGTACAGCTTTCTCCCTCTCTCCAAATACTGGAATTAATTTTGCCCTCAGCTGTATCTGTTCAGTTTCCATATATTATAACTGCAGTTAGAACTGCAAGGGCCTTGTTTTGCTCCACTGAAATCAGTACTAAAACAGCAGCATTTGCATGAGAAGCACCACTACAAGTGGCATGTCCTGAGAAGTTAACTTTTTAAAAGCAATACATATGATGATGGATCTATGCACACCATTTAAGAATGAAGGCCTCATTTAAATGAAAAGATACTTTTAAAATGTTTTTAATGGAAAAAATGTTGAAAATGTACCAAAAAAAGTTCTTTTGCTGAAGATACAATACATTGGACTCAATTTCCTTCCACATCTCAAAAAATTAGAAAGTCATAAAAGAAACTTCAGCAAGCTGAGAAGGTTTTTGTGATCTTTAGAAACAATTTGGCAAGTTGTTTTAAAGGGCTGCCCTCTGTCATGCCATAAATAGAAAGGAGCAGATGAAGATATTGTCCCTTTAGGCACTGACTGAAAGCAAAGTGCAGGGCTGATACTTTCCACAGAAAGCAAACTACACGGTGATAGTACCAAAAATATATTACAAACTTTCTTCTTGCTTTAAAAGACTCCAGACTTCTTAGTAGTGTGGCAAAAATAGAACAAATATATTGATTCTACTGCCTAATCCTCTGGCCCTAAACTTCTGATTCCTGTACAAAGCAGGGCCAGTCAAGTTCTCGGCACCTTCTGTAGCCCGAACGCTTTCTTATCAAGTTCTGTGGAGCAGAAAATGCTAATCCATTCTGCTGGCTGGGATATTTTAGGCAGTGGATAAGGAGAGGGAAGAGAATAAAAATAGCTGCATTATCCTAGTCCTTGAAAGGTGAAAGTGACATACAGCAGGCTTAAAAATGTTCTGTAGATAAATTTTAAAAATTATATCATTTTTCCTTCCACACCTATATTTTTTTTGTAATTTCTTTTCGGTTGGCTGCATATTTTAAAGTTAGTCTGGCAAGCAATGCCCTTCACAGGAAAGCTAGTTCTCTTACACTGGCCAAGTCCAAATTTTCCAGGTATCTTATGGAAAAATCAGACTTCTTCCTGTGTCACATGGACAACATGTCAGTAGTAGACTCCATGTTCTTCCTTCCCCCTCCTTTCTCCACCCTTCCCTCCCCTCCCATCAAGTTTAAGGGTAGTAATGACTGTCTTCAGTTACGGACTGATTAAAAACATTTCAGATCTGCTCTTCCACCATATTAACGCAGATTGTATTTACAGTTCTGACCTGACCTGAATGACCAAGAGCTGTCTCTGCAAATAAATTGCCAGATCCAGTACAGTATTTTAGAAACTTATCATCACGAGACAGTCTTCCTTCCAAATTTATAAACTTCAATATTAAACCTAGAGATGGATGCTCTCTAAAAATACAAATGAATCATTTTTATTTGAAAATATCAGCATCTGTTGAGACTGCAGCATTAAGGTTTAGTTTGGAACTGGTCCAGGAAAAATAAATCTTTACAACTGAAGGATAATATGACAGCAGAGGTAGGTCTAAGCATTAGGAACCAAGTAGTTCTTTTACTGTAAAATACAGAATTTTAGATCTCATGCAAGTTCTTTTTGTTCTGGACTTCTCTGTACATTTGGAATTAAACATTATGTAGAAAAGAGAGGAAAGGGAAAAACAGTTAATCTTCGAGATATGTTGTTCAAAAAGGCAAAGTCATTACCATGTAAAAGATGGAATTAAAATAGATTCTTGACAAAATAACTAACAGAACTATGTTGGACATTTGCATTTTATTTTACTAGTTTATCTTTGATTGGAATAATTATATGTTTTAATTAAAAACATCTCTGTTGCCTGAGTGCATGAAGGTCTATTGAACACAGTATCTATATTGGTAGAGCCAATATGGCTTGATCTACCATCTGTGAGTAGGGTAGATGGAATACAACCAGAAAGCACATTAGAACAACACAGCTCAATATTTATTGGATTCCAAGTCCAATCCAGTTCCCTTCTTGCACTAAACAGTCTGAAAAACGAAATGTAATTGGCTTAAAAACAAATGAAATGATGCATTATAAGGCAGAATATTTTATAAGTATGAATCTACTGCACTCAGGACTGAACTATTATCTTCACATCTATTTGGATGACATTTTTCCTCTATTCACCCTGGGTTTTAATTCCTGTAGGCAGGATTATAATAAAGAGCTGATCAATATAATAAATTTATTCAGATCTGCTGGTCATTAAGGAATAAGAGTGTTTTGAAGCTTACAATAATTTAGATTATTCACATTTTATATTATGTGGTCATAAAAGCATTTTTCCTCATGATACCTATGAAATCAGCATTTGAGTTTCAAAATATTCTTAACATATACAAGGAACATCAGACATGTTCACTGGAATTACTGTAAATCAGTAGGAATACACCTTTCACATTTGATGCATCTGTTAGTGTTGGTGGATTGACAAGACAAAACCAGTAAACCTATATTTTTGTCTTGGGGTGACTTTATGATGTGTATCCCATATCACTGCTCTATGCCCAGAAATCTGAATACTTTTAAATACTTTTAATCTGAAACTTTAAAAATAAACATTCCTTATATTTTAACACGGTGTTTTGCACATTTCTGATTTCAAATCAAATAAACATACTGGTTTACTAACTCCTCATGATAACTCCAGGAAAGGGCAACACTGATGGACAACCTGATTTCAACTAAATTCATGGATGGTCACATAGAGATTGTGTTAGGAGCAAAATCAGAACACCTGTTCTGCCTCAGTGTTAGACAAGAGCCAAGAGCAATGCCTCCAGCAGAAAGGAACGGGGTTTCCTTGCCATTTGCCACACTTACGAGAGAATCAAGTTAAAACATCTCTTGTGTACATCAAAAGGGAGGGGGTTTTGCCAGTTATCTATGAACAAGACCCACTTAGGTCACAATTTCTGGAAATATTTAATAAGAGAATAATAGGATACTGTGCCAATGAGTACCTATCCAAATCAAGAGAAGTGACCTACTTTCACTTTTATTTCAGGACCCAAGGAAGGATCATAATGTTCTCCAACATTATGCCAGGAGCAGCTATCTTTTCTGTTCTTGTACTGCCTCACCAGCAAGGAGGCTGGGGGTGCACGAAAACTTGGGAGGGGACTTGGGATGGCTGATCCCAATGGACCCAGGGGATCTCATGACACACATCCTCAGGAAAGCATCCTCTGAAACACAGGTTAGTATTGACACCTTTGTGGGTCACACAGGCTTCCATAGTGAGCCTGCCTGGGGTTCCCTCTCCCTTGCCACAAGCAGAGATCACAGATGTATCCAAGATGGTCCCTGCTCATTGGCAGCTCTTCAGCAAGGAATTGGGGATGAGACAATACCATAATCTCCAAATGCTTGTGACCAGGGAGTAGGAACACCACGCTGGAAGATGAGTTCCTTTTAAGTATGTCACATTCCGTTCTGGAAACAGAGGTACCCAAATCATTGGTCACTTTGGAATACCATATTCCACGGACTTCTCAAAACCTGACTCCTGCTGCACATAGGGACTGACCTAAGCAGTTTGAGCTGAGAATTTCTTAGTGGAGCACATGGAATGTAGAGCTAATGCCACATGCTTTTGTATTCTCTGAGTGTGTTTGTGCCTTTGCACAAACACTTTCCCCACTTCACTGGGGCCAGCAGCCAGCATCCTGCATAACCACACACTTGGATGTGAAGTCTTCATTGCTTCACCCTGTCTGATCCAGGCATGCAGTTTCTACAGTGTCTGTTATAATCCAAATTAAAGAAGACAAAAACCTAATCCAAGCAGTGAACAGCATTATTTAAGAGAACCTCTCATTACCCTCCCTTAGTACAGAGGAAGTGTCTAGAGAAATCCTACATTCTTAGAAGACTCAGACCAGAAATAACATTCAGATACTCTGAGACAGAGTACATTTTTCTAGACAAGACTTCGCTGCTCATAAGTTCATACAATAAATTTCTGTCTTTCTGATGATGATATACAGATTGCAAAGCAGCTGCTTTCCTTGGCTAAATCTGCTCCCCCTGAAGACTTTCCTATTTTTTAAATAAATTTGCTGTTATTTTAATAAGGACAGAAAAATCCTTCACTATAAGAAGTGTACAGAGGGAAATAAGAAAAGTCTATAAGCGTTTTTGAAGGATACATTAAACAAATTAGATACATAGAGCAGATTTCTGGAAAGAAAAAGTATTTGTTTGCTTCTCTTCATTTTTCATTCTCTTTTTACCCAGAGAGCTTTGATCACGACAAACTGAATCCAGTTGGCTCAGCAGAACAAAAAATGTCATTAATGAATTTAAATCCTGAGGAAATTCTTCTGGCTTCAAAGAGAATATAATAGTTGTTGGCAGTGAATGCTTTTGTATTGGCCATTATTTGTTCATCATTAAAAATTGCTAATTTTGATACATGTTAATCAGATTGCTTTGGACACATGGTAATCAGATCACCAGGTATTATTCAGCAGGACATTATGAAGGCACTCCAACTCCTGCAGTGGACTGGCTGTAACAGCCACTGAGAAGAAAGGTCATACTTACACTGACTTACTTCCTGGGGAAAAAAAGGTAATGAAAAGGGAGATGAAACGCTAGTAAACAAATTTTCCTCAATACTCCCCACCACCACAACTGCTTGGACATTCAAGCCCAGATGCTGCCTTTATTCCCTTCAGCAAGCACTGGTACAGCCCCAGAGGAAACTGCAAAATATTTTGTGTGATTTTATGTGTATAACTCAAAGAATGAAATAGATTAATGAGGTCTAGAGGAATGTGTAGATTTTTTTCCTCTCACAACTCAGTCCTCCTTCTGGACTGACTTCTACACATTGATTTTTTTTATGTGCAATCAATTTCATTTTAAATTGCTTCTAGCAGTTATTTTGTTGCTACAGGAGTTTCCACAGTTTCTCTAAGCTATACTGATGTGCAGTTATCTCACTGTTCAGCTCTTCCGGATAAACCCATGACACTGAAATCACCTTGCTCCAAGTGTTTTCATTTCTCCCATTTTCTTTACCTGGCCCCTTGTAAGCAGCACTATAAAAACTTCTCATGCACAGTGGTCTTAATACATTCTGGACTTATTGTACTTTATTTATTGAATTTTTCTTTACTTTTGTTTTTCCCCTAATATATTAGGGGTACAATTAAAACTGTTGTTTCAGTCTCTTTATGCTATTGACTTTCTTCAACAACACTTTTTACTCTGGTAGTTTTTAAATGATTCCATCAAAACCTGCTTGAAAGAGCTTTTTTTGATTCTCCTACTCTCATTGTCCAAAACCTTTCCTAATCTACCCCCACCTTATTTTCAGGTCATACTCTCAATTTATGTGCTCCTAGAGCTGATCTGCTGTTTGTTCATATTCAGCTGTTAGCAAGCTCCACTGTTCACCTCTGCAGCCTGCTGTTTCCTTCCTTATGTTTATCATGAACAGAAAGGATTCTTACAAAATTCTGCAGTGGAATATTGTCAAACATTTATTTAAAATTCTACAATGTGGTTCTTTAAAAACAGTCAGTCTATATAGTTGCTGCTGTTGCACCCACACCACTGGCTATTGTACTAACCTTTCTTTTCGCATCATCCCCTGTTGCTGCCTGCCTTCAAGAAGAAGTTGGGGGCAGCCATGAGTTTACAGCATTTAAGATTCATATGTGGACCTTCTGAAGCCACTAGAAACACAGCAAATAACACTATTTAGCAGGACAGAATAACCCTGCAATTACCTCTTGGTAGAGAAGAAGTTAATATTAAACAAGTCCTGCTTTTGAACAGAATCTCAAACCAGCTTCTCCTTCTGCCTCCCCACCTGAGTTCAGAGACAGCTGATGGTTTGGACTGTTGTTCAAACCTGCAAATTATGCACATAAACAGGTATTTCACTTCCAAAGAGGGAGCCAAATCAGTTAAATGCTTACTAATAACTGCAGGGTTACTGAGAACATTAGTGATGCATACTTACTGGGGCCTTTTACAGAGGCGTGCAAAGGAGAAGGAGTAATAAGCAGCAATATTTACCTAGAACATGTGCCATATTGAACTGCCAGTATGTCAACCTTGACTAATTTCCTGTCAAAGAAAAAGAAAGCACAACTCTCACTTCCTCCCTTGAGGTTGTCAGCACACTATTAACTTGAGAATCTTTAAAAATCAGCAATCAAATGGTTAGTCTAGGACAAAACAAGGAAACATCTGTCAAAATAGTAACTGCAATACTCACTCTTTGAAATGAATTAGCAGACTTCTGGAAATCTACCAAGTCCAGTATTCCCTGCTGGTTTACATTTTTCTAAAGGATCATGATAAGTAAGATTAATAAAAACTTAAGAGTTTGCAGTGGATACATTAACTGGAGATAGGTTGCTTGCTTGCACAGAGCTACTTATGGAGCTCTGATATGCTACCGAGGTAAAACACTTCATGCAACTGTGAGAGTGGCTGAAAAAACCAGATGTACAAGAATTAACAGTCACAAGTTGCAGCAAGGAAAATTTCTGTTAAATCACTTAAAAGAATTCTTTACAGTGAGGGGGAAACACTGGAACATATTGAAACTGAGGCTGTGCAATCTCCAGCCTGGAAGATACTCAAAACTCGACTGGACAAGGCCTTGAGCAATCTTCTCTAATCTTGAAATTTGCCCTGGTTTGAGAGGTGGGTTGGACTAGAGACCTTCCAAGCTACCTCACAGTGTGAATGATTGCCTCTGTATGCCTGTTATTGAGTGAAGAAACTACCTCCTCTGTTTGATTTATGATACTCTTTTAAATGCTCTAGACTGAAATTTGTCTTTATAATCACTTATTGTCTCTTCCCTCAGCTCATGCCAACCTATAGACTACAGACCCATCTTCCTTCTCTGCAGTTCTATTGCGTCTTGAAGTTTCTCATTTGCACATGTTTATAAGCATAGTTTTTAACCTACTGTGCCAGATATCTTGATTTCTACTATTTACACGAGTGAACAGAAGCTGAATTAATTGTCCTGGAATAACAGAGGTAAGGCATCCCAAGGAATGTGACTGTATATTGACAGTCCTACAGGCTCTCCACACCCTAAACAAGCACACAAGAATTACAAACCCTGCATTGCATGAGGACTGTCTCAGCTGTCTCTGGTGAGACCAGCCTCAGGTATATAATTTAGTCTTTGTCTGTTTAGTCTATATATTCTTCACTGACATTATTGACAAGTATGGGAATTAATGACCACTGTGATGCAGTACTTCTTCTCTAATTATAATTTAGCTCCCTTCAATATCCTCCTAAATGGGGGAATCTCATCCTTCACAGTAACAGGATGCTGTGTGGGCAGCCAGTTCTGCAGATGCTGAGGCCCCTGGCTAGAAGGCACTAAGTCGCTGTGTTCATTTGATTTTAACTTGAAGCCAATCCTGCAGCATTTTTCTTTACACCAGTTAAAACCAAACTGTCTGGATGACACTGAATGTAGCTGCATGAAAACTCCTTCCACCTTGTGCTTTGAACGATCACTCTGAAAATGTCATTGTGTGCAGTGCCACAAGGAAATGATGCCATTTTCCCCTTGTAGGCTAAGGGAGAAGGCAATTATTTTTCATAAATGTATCTCCCTTCTCAAGCTTTTTATGACATTATTTTTTATTTTAGTATTCTTCAAGACTAAACAGCTGACATTGCTAGGATTTGGGTGACCATTTACACCTGGGCAGTGGAAGACAGTAGCTAAAGTAGCATCATAGCACGGTAACCATATAAACGTCTCTATCATATAGATCAGCCAGTGATTTTCAAGAAGATCTTTCTTGTCTTTCATACATGAAATACCTGAGTAAAACAAAATTTTTAGGAAGTGGCAATTGCAGATGGTCTATGCGGCAGGGAAAGGAGAGTACTAAAGAATTCTTCTCATTAATAGGTTACTAGAAGGATATTAGATATTAAAGGAGGAAGATGTGGAAGGCTGTCCCTTCAGAAGGGTTTGGGCAAAGGGAAAGCAGGAATTAGAAGAATGAGAAAAGTACAAAATAGTGAACACTACACAGCTTCATCCCAACTGTTTCCTTTTGGATACACATTCCATTTTTCAACTGCAACCTTGCACTGAAGAAGCAGGAGCTGAAATTCCCCACTCTTGCCCATCTGTATAAAGTGTTGTCACATTATTCAGAATTCCATCACAAAACACAAACCCACAAAGACTTCACCTCCCAAAGCCCTCCTTAAGCTGGCACCCCAACACACTGCCACTGGTGGAAAGCTCCCAGAGAAGTTAATAGAGTGCACTAGAAATAAGCTCAATGTGTGATAGGATGTTTAACCCTCACTAGAAATAGTGGGGAGGTTCCAAAGCTCACACTGGCCAAAAAGGAAGAATGGATGTCATCATCCTGCCTAGTAAGCAGAGTCACTGTCTGTTGAATTTAACAAGAAAGAGCTTTGGTTTTCTTTTAAAAATGGTTAGCTTTACAGCCTGTGCTAATAAGTACTTATTTTGCTTAACATCTAGAACTTTTTTTAAGAAAACGAAAAAAGGTTTCAGCCTTAACAATTTATTAAAACATATAAAGGATAGAAATGCCTCTCATTGAATAATCCTTCCATTGATTGTCAGCCTAGACATTTGAAAGTCTTGCAGCTTACATTACCATAGTGAGTTTTGGCATATTAATTTTTCTGCAAATAAGATCTGACAGCCATCAAAACCACCAGGATATCTGCACCACCAGTAAAGGACTGAAAAAACCAGCCCTGTTTATTGTGGAGATATTCTAGGGTATCATACAGTGCTGCCACAATGTATCTGCATTGCCCCTTGGCTGGTTGAATTGCACAGCCACTCACTGAATTATCATCCTTCAATTGCTATATTCCACTTCAGAGCCCTGGGAAGAATTTAATCACCGTCTCTTCCCACTGAGGGCTCAACATCAATGAAAATGCAAAAGCAAATACTAAAGAATAAAAGGTCAAGTCAGCTAAAGCTGACTCACAGACACAGGAAAGGGAATGCTAATCCTTGCTTAGGAATCGTCAGTGTATCTCCCTTTCTGCCAGCAGCAATATTTTAGGCCCTTCTTCAAAAAGGGTATGAAAACCCTGAGTATGAAAATCCTCCTGCTATTCTGAATGTCTTCTACATGAATGGAATGCCTGTTTGAGCAGTTTCTCACAAGCACAGAATCAGACCCTGCACTACAATCACAGGCACATGAAATTGTCTGGCTCACAGCACACTGTTGATCCAACACAGAATAGACACCCTAAAGGTTTCTGGAAACATCATGAGACAACTACTATTTTAAACCTAGTTACATTCACTATTCTATGTAGTTACCAGTGCAGTTAGTAAAAGATGAGGATCTTAGTATTTCCTAAAAATAAACAGCCTATTTAAATGTAATTATAATTTGGAATTATGAATCACATTTGGAATTATGACTTACAATCAGCTTCTGTACAACTTTGGGATAAAAAGTGGTATCAGTTTGATTAGTGCCAAAATGCAGAGATCAATGGTTAGGGCTGCCATGCCAACCTCAAAGAGCACTAGCTGCAGAAACATGCAACGTTAAGTTGGTGGATGCCTTTAGAGAAGCTGGCAGGTTGCAATTTTTCTGTTCTTGCATGAATTTCTTCACTTGATAGATAATAGAACTGTTATTTTAATTTAGAAAGCAGCAGCTTGTGTGCTGAATTAAATGCTATGTAGTCTTTTCCTAGTGCCCATTTAGGTAAGCAGCTGTCCAGGGCAGCCATGGGTCATTGCAGGCGGTGTAGGGTTAAGAGACTGAGCAGAACTGAGTACAGAACAGCTGAGAGAAAATCAAGTAAATCCATTTTAAATCAACATTTAAAATGAAAATACCAGTATTGTGCTACTGTGGCAATACTTAAACTCCTCATTATTTTCAGAGAACTTTAAGTTCAGTTCCTTGCAGTCAGGTCACTCCAGTAACATTTATCTCAGCATTTCTATTCTAACAGCCTCCTATTTTAGAGGTTTTAGAACTCACCTACCTATAAAAATACACTTCAGACTCACAAAGTACAGACTCCTTTTCCTGGTATTACTTATGACTATAGCACAAATTTTATTTTAACCCAATTCCACATTAGTTCACAGGTGAGCAAGAAAAGCAGAAGTCTTTAAGATGGCATTGAAACAGTATTGGTTGTATAGAGAGGAAAAAACAATACATGGAAAAGAGGAATAAAAAAGATAGTAACACCAAATAGGATGGAACTGACAAAAATAAGCGTAAAGGAAAAATCTAGGAAATGTTGTTCTCTACATTTTCAAAAGTGTTTTCTTTCCCAATCACTAAGCAGTCTGCCCAATATCCCCGTGCAACAGATCATTATTCCCCAAGGCAGGAGAGAGGACTTTCTGTGTGTTAGGAACAGTGTGAGACATCCAGCACTGTCCTGGTAACATGCTTGGCTCCCAGCCCTCACCATGCACTCAGCGCAGAGCTCAGGGCAGAGCAAGGGAAGGTGGCTTTCCAGAGAGAGCAAACACTGGAGGGCAACGAGCCTTCAAACTTCAGATTTCTTTCTGGCAAAGACTTAAACCCACTGATAGTCTGTTACATTTACAGGTCACTCAGGATGCCCTAAAATGCCCTGTTCTGCTGCTTTCATCTGAAAAGACATTCGATCTAAACCAAGTCCAAAAATGATGAATTTTCTGAAATCTGTCCTTTTGTAATGTAGATATCAAATGGTGAGAAAAAATAATTTTGCTAGTCATCACATGGAAGATAAATGTCTCTGCACTGTTCCACTATCTAGGTTATTTTAAAATAAGGTGCTTAAGAAATATACACTTAATTTGGACTGGCTGTGCAGGCAAATCCAGACTACTGGGTAGAAGTGAAAAGAAACAATTATTTACATGAAGAGAAGGATAGACTGAAAAGTTTTAATTTAAAGCTCCTGAGTTTGGCTTTTCTTCTTTGGCTTGCCAGGATGAAGAGGCTGCAAAACTGTCTGAAGTGGCCCTGTGGCATTTCCCAGGGTGGTACAGACTCTTTAAAACAGTTTTACTTCTCTTTTGTCCTCACACCTCCAATCAGATACACATTTCAGGGAAAAGGAAAAGCGCTTCCATACCCTGCTCAGTGCAGAGAGGATAAATAAAAGAGGCACTCTGGAAATCATTTTGAAAACTGACAGTTCAAAGAGAGTCAGGACATTCAAAGCTGCAGAGTCATAAATTAATCATTTTTCAGCTAGCACATAAGTGCTATATTTTTACTGTGTGTTTTCATTTGATGTCAGCAGTCTACCATATCTGTGAGGCACAGCAGCACACAAGTTCATTCCCCATGATAGTAATCTGACACTATTAACTTTGAATCCTATTGCACATTTTAGAAATATACAAATTCCACAGTTTCTTTGTGTTTCTGTTTTGTTTAAACAACAGTGGTGAAAAGAAAACAGTAAGTTGCATTTCCCTCCCCTCCACAAAATACTGATCTTGATTTTTACTTTTTTTCCTGTGTATGTTGGTGTTTGCTTTCCTGATTGTGCAAGCATTCAGACCTGTCATGCTGTAAGAATCAAGGCATGCATTTCCTATGGAGTCAATTATTTTCCATAAATTTAATCCTTTCTCTCAGTCTTTTTAGTAGCATATGAGAGAGTTCAGTGTTATTTTTATGTTCTGTGTTAGAGAAGAAAAATAACTTGCTTTCAAGATGTAAAAAGGGGCAATGGCTGGGACAATTTTATATGTATTCTTCCACTTGAGGCCAAATAACTGGAATCTTGTGACTGATGTCATGCAGAACAGGGACGTGTTCTGATTTAGAATTCTATTGCAGTGGGGTAGATTTCTAGAAGATTCGAGCACACAGAGATCTCAGTGGCTGCCTGGGGAGTTAAGAGAGCTCAGCAGCTCCAAAAATGAAGAGGATTGGGGTCTGTAGAATTATACAAACAAGCCACTTCATTCATATGAATATGTGCAATAATATTGTACTGAGGGTTCTACACTATCACCTGAATCTGAATCTTGAGTTAGTAAATCCATCTTTGAAGTATCTGTTAGAATGTTGTGGGGGTTGTTTTGGGGGGCTTTTTTGAAACTTAGCTGGCATGTGACATACCTAATAGAAGCACTAGAAAATAGTATTTATCTATTCATTAACAATATGCATACAAAGAATTATTTATGCAATTGGCAAGTCTAATTTTTAACTGTGGAAAAACTCTGACTTCCTTCCCATGTAATTCTAATTCACTCTTCATACATCTGACAACCATGGCATCAGTCTCATTCTAAACAAAAAGGCATGCATTTCTCATTATTTAAGTTACTGCTTTTGACCCTTTCCACGTTTAATCACACACAGAAGTCATTAGCTGATTTGCTTAACCTAGCAAAGCAAGAGTCTGAATAAACTAACACATGGTATATAAGTACAAAGTGATTCATTATGCATTTAAACACTTTCTATAGCAAGCAGTATCATGGAGCTACAATCCCATTTCCCAGACAAATCAGTTTAGAGATCCTGTAGATCTTTTCTGTCTAGTCTAGAGAGATTAACAATTCATTAGAACATGATCATTTGATTAACATTTTCTTAAACTCTTGTTGAAAAGCCAAGCTGTCAACTAGCCAAAACTGCTGTAAATTTAGCACATTTTTTAAAAAGTGGGGAGGGGGAAGCGTTGTGGTAATCTGTGTCTTCCAAGAGATGTTACTGTGCCCCCATAAATTGTGCTGCTGCAACCTATTTTTAGGTAGAAATTTAAGACCTAGAACATCCAATAAAGCTGAAAGACTGTGAATCATTTATATATATAAGATGCCTGCCTATAGAGAGGTCAGCAGGAATCAACCCAGAACATTTAACATGGATATTGGAGGCTTCTCCCACTACAGTCAAAACAAAGTGCCTTCTGTTACAGTCACTTCCAGCCAGAGGAGACTCAGAAAGTACCTGAAGGGCCATAAAGAGCACACATATCCTGTAGCTTAATTCTACCTAATGATTATGGCCAAGGGCTTGTCACCATTGAAGACATGATTTGGTTTGTTTTGAAAACAGATTTCCACAGATCACACACACCTGGTAAGTGGGGGAACTCTTCCAGTTCCCAGATTATGGTAGTGGTGGATCCCAAAGGGAACTCCAGTCACGGCACTTAGTCCTGTGTATGATACGTTCTCCTCTTACACCTCTTCGTTCTGCATGTGTCACCACTCCAGACTCTGGTGATGCAGACATGGCTGGAAATAGCTGAGTTATTTCAAGTTCCTGCAGCAGCAATTCACTAGAGCCTTTCACAGAGAAGCTTGGACACCTTTAACACTTGGCTCAAGGTAGAGGCAAGTTCACTGCTACAGGACATGGCAGTTGGAAATTTCTGTTACGTCATTTTATGTAAAAAACCCAGTTATCGTCTGTATTTGCATGGGTCACATCATTCACAGTCTTTCATGCTGTGAGGAGAAACAAGCATCTGAAGAGCTTTGGAAGAGTTCTGCCAGCACTGCTTTGCAAAGCAGTGATTCCAGGCATTGGTACAGTTCGTGTGACTCCTTTAGCTCACAAAAGAACCGTTCATAAAGAACACATCAACAGCAGAAAATGGGGGTGTTGTATAAGGTATTTTCCAGAAGAGATGGGTCTTTGTGAGGGAACACCAACTGAAAAGCCTAACAAAATTTCCCATCTATAATAATAAGGTTGCTGATGCAATTTTAAAGCTGTGCCCTAAGCTGATTCAGCAATAACCAAAAAAGCTGAGCCAAGATGGATTTAATGTGCCAAGTTCTTGATCTCTAATTCAGCAGTTAAGTGTATCTAGTCATTTGGTGTCCTAATTACAGCTCTTTCCCTTTTTTTTTATAGGCACTTCTCTGCATATTGGAAGGAGAAGCAAACACTGGGAGGAGGGGCAAATGTAGTATCTACAGAGTGAAAATGGCTTAGGTGCATGGGCATGACAAAGTCACTTTAGGACTTGGAAATTAAAGAGGGGAAAAAAACCCATTTAGAACATGAATATGTTTAGGCTGCCCTGAAAAGAGTGCAACAGAGTAGGAGCAAGCTTCCTCCTACAAAAGAGCTTAACTTTCACCAGAAAAAAGCTAATTGAAATATTTGATAAATGTGGATAAAGTTTCTGTGTACACCAGACTAGGATGGCTGGCTGCATAGTAAGTGCAGCTGAGTGTCTGAAGTTGAGTCTTCCACACTGGTAAGGAATCTCTTTGTTGTACCTTTACTTAAATACAGCTTCAAGGTTCCAGTTGGCAGTTGGGATTTAGAGAGCACTGCACTTGCCATCTGAAGAAGCATTGTGTCACAGCATCTCTACCTGAAGAAAACTGGGCTACAAGCAGTGACCTAGACAGTGCAAAACTGTGAGCAAAAAACCCACTGCTGCTCAGTCAAGCAAACTTTGAATTCTTTCTACTGTTTGCATGGCCACATTACCTTAGCCTCATAAAGTCAGAGCAAAGCTTTTGGTTAAGGAAAGGGAAAAAGGAGGGGATAAAAGAAAGAAAGAAAAAACAGGTTTATACTAGCTAGTTTTAAATGTGATTTTCACTGGAATACCCTCTCATGACTTCCACTCATGGATTTTCCTTTTCAGTAAATTAGCTAATATGTGAGTGTGGGCCACAGTTTCTGTCACTGGCCGCTGATACGTAGACAGTGACAGGTGGTGGTGTTTATTTTTATTAGGCTATGTCTTATGTCATCAGAATACAAATGTAGATTTGGATTTGCTTAAGTGAAAGGACAGGTCTGGAGGAAAGTAGAAGAAAAAATTCAAATCTCTAAAACTGCATACAGTAATCTAATACAACAGGAAAGGGGATTCTACCAGAATACGTGAAAAGCTATCGCAATCTTGCTGTTAATCTTCTGAAAACGTGAAAATATCTGGTTTATTTTAAAACAGCGCAGGCAAGGATTCCACTTTTATCACCCTTCTGCCACACACAAAATTGTATGCAAGGAAAGAAGTCAACTTATTTGAGGGAACACAACCAGCCTACGCTGGAACAAAAGTATTACTGCCAGGAACAGACAGGTCTGCAGAGATGGGAACTAAAGTAAAGAAAAGGAACTCTGGCTACACACTGGCACTCCAGCAAACAGAAGTAACTATTACTACATAAAATAGAAATATGAGATCCAAATAATCACACTCGTCACATCCCTATCCAGATATCTGGTAAAAAATAAGCTCCAAGAGAAGCCATACACTATATAAAGCTAAACTGCTCACAGTTACAAGTGCGAGCAGATCTAAACTGCGCCCTAGTAATACCATTCATGTTTGAATACCTACACATTTTCCTGATTTTTCTGTTAAAAGAATGTGTACCTAAATACAGAAGACTATTCCCAGAATCACTTAATGTCTGATATCTTATATCCCACCTGAAGCTACAGTCTTTCCCTACAGTGCTTCAACAAGTAAAATGGAGAGGAGCTATCATGTTTGGGATAATCTCCACCAGTTTCTGGGGTGATACTGACACTGCCTCCCAGTGTTCTGTATTCTCCTGTCCTTCAGATTGCTTGCTCTCTGTTTTTCTTGCTAATATTCTTACCATAGAGTCCTTGACTCTTCAGAAGACTAAAAGAATTAAGGGAATTGCCCCGTATTCGTAAGTAACTGCTCTCCCAGCAGCAGCATTCACTGTAAGTCCTGTTACTCAATTTGCAATATCCCACAAGCCCCAATACAGCATGTTGTCCTTGCCAGCACTCAGCCAGTGCCATGGCCAGCTGCCAAAATGGGAACAGCTACAGTGTCTAACTCTGGAGAGTCTAGGTTGTCCAGAATATCCATCATTAGTATAGATGCAGTAATGAGTAATAGCAGAGAAGCTTCACAGCAAAGTCTAGTAGATATGAGACTCTTCAAAAAACAAAGAGGTCTCTAAAATGGAGAGCAGGTATCCAGAGGGGGTGTAAGAGCTTCTACAGAATAGACAGGAAAAAGAAGAATGTCTTCATTGTATTTAAAAGATTATATACTTCTCCATGTAGCACAGTGAATCTGATTTCTTACAGCAATTAATATAAGCTTCAAAGAATATGCACGTCCAGTTTTGGAATTCTGAAATGCAGTGAAAGAAAAAACTCAAGTATTTCCTACAAAAGTTGTCTTGCAGGGAATAACTGCTGACTGGAGACCTCACCATAAGGAATACCATATAGGTTTCCTTTTACAGAAAAATGAAGTGCTGTTTTGAAGCCCTGTTCACTCACCCTGGGCAATCTCCAGAGGACTTTGTACTGTAGAAAGATATTTTGCCATTAATGACTAATGACTGGTGGGTAGTCCTGCAGCAGAGTCCCTTTATCTGACAGGGCTGCACACACGGATGACTTGCAGCACAATTACCCTACTGTAGTTGCTAGGTGGCAAATGTAGTGCCTACAAAACATCTGATGCTGACAGCTACTGTAAACTGTTTCATAGGAACAGCTTTACCACTGCACAAATTCTGCAATAAAGGATTTTCTAAACTAGAGCTATTCCAAACAAAAGCACCACAAAAATCACATTTATACTGAACTTTTGACATATGCAACTTAACCCACATTTCTCAAGATAAAAATTTATAAAAGCAGAATTTTCTAAAAGCTGAGTCAACAAAACAGCTAGGTCACTAGAGGAAAGGCTGTTCTGATCCTTCCACAGTTTACAGTCACTCATAACTCTGCCCTCCCTGGAGGAAGTTAGCACTGCTCAAATAAGCATTGTAGCTGATGAAACGAGGATATAAAATTTTACTTGCAAAATAGTCAAGCACCAATGCTGACTTCTTGTGCACTGCTCACCATGCAGAGTTAACACCTTGAATTCCTGAGTCTTCAAACTCCCCCTTCCCTAATGATTTGCATATGTTGGTAGCTGTAGTACTCCCCCTAGATTCACACTCTAAACTCAGTGGTCTTCGCAGTTTTGTGGCCTTCTTCAGGAGATGTGATCCTCACATAGTGACCAGTGCATCCTCTACCACTGCAAACTTCCTTTCATACTCTCTTCATCTCTGCTACCCCTGTCTAAACTGGTCACAGATTGGTACCAACAATTAAAATGTAGCAAAAAGCACGTACTCTGACATTTAGGATTTGACACAGCATAATGCAGCTACAGTAGTGGAATTAGCCAAGTTATGTCCAGCTGCAGATTTTCAGAGGGAGAGTACACCTAATCCTAATAAGGAGAAAAAAAATCTTTACTTGACACTTGAAACAATGGAAGTAAATGGAAGAGGGGAAAGTTACAGATAGATTAAGTTGCAGGAATCTGAAGCAGAGTGAAGGCCTTTGAACAAACAGCATCAGAACAGCTTATGGCTCAGTTTGTAGTATAGTGAGTAATTGCTGGTATTCAGGAAATTAATCTGAAGATCTTAATTGCAACTCAAACAATTACAATCAGAAGACTGTAACAGTCTTCCCTGTTAGTAGATAAAATCGCTCCTTCATATATTAAAAAACTGCCTATGTTAAATGTTCTGATTGCTCTCTGGTGCAATATTCCTATCCTGGGTTTCATAGGTTGCGTTTATTCCCAGAGGAGTAAACAACAACATCCAGGCAAAATTTACCAGGACACTTGGAGAAAAAAAATGATGACCAAAGTTTTCAAGAGACTAGATGAAGCCATCGGAATTGATTTGTCAGTTTGGGTTTAGGCGTCCAGATTATTTCTATCTTCCCTTTTTACATCACTCAAACCCCCATTTTGCCTCTAAACCACCCCTAGCTTCTCTCCTAACACCAGGCAGTTAGTCCTAAAGTGCAGTAGCAAATGTTTCATTAGATTTCTATTCTGGGTAGGTATCAGCCATGTCGTGTTCTCTGGTTTCCATAAGAGCTGACACTTCCAGTTTGAACTGTTTACTGGGATTTGTTTTCAGAAAGGCTCCTAAAATTCAAAGCTAAGTCAGGCAAATTGGCACAAATGTTGAGATAACAAGGGATTTCTTCTCTTTGCTACAGCAGGGAAGGTTCAAACTAGGCTTCATCTGGAGAGATGTTTCACTGCAATGCAATCTGTCACAGTAAATACAATGCACTGGGGGACACCTTGATTTGTGTCACTGCTCTTACACTGTTTCAGGAAGCACTTGCTGTAAAAAGCAGAACTATGGTGATAAAGTCTAGTAAGACTGTCAAGAAGTTACTAAATGTTTGACTACTCAGTCTCAAAACAATCCTACTCCAATCTGAATGTCTGCTTCCATGTGAATGTAGCTCAAGTACACTGTGAAGCATATGGGCCAAATTCTACTCTGTATGCTGAAATGGTAAAAAAAAGTGTTGTAAACACACAAATTTGCAATCTAAACAGAATTTCTTTGGGTTTCCCCAGCTAACACATGCAATACGTATCTTGAAGACCACACAGGAAATATGGCTCAAGCAGGGGAAGCAGTAAACAAGGAGAGGGCTAAAAATCTGGTAGGTGTTCAAAGCCACTTTTTGCTTATTTGATCAAATGCACTTAAAATGGTAAACTTGAGAAAGAAAGCTTCAGTTCCAGTGTACAGGATGGAGCACTTACTCATCCATACCTCCAAATCGGCCAAGGTCTAACAAGATCCATAAACAAACACTGAAGACTTCTTTACAATTGGATTTTTTAATACCCGGAAGAAAGAAGTTACTTACTAACATTTAAGGGCCCACAGTCTAGAGGCTGTGGACTGTCAGAGGCAAGTATCTCCTCAGCACTGCTCTCCCTGTAGTGCCCCCCACTTCCCCCCACTTCTGGATTCACTTACAAATCTGAATCCATTGTTTCTTTTCTCCTTCTTGATTTAATTTATAAAAGTAAAAGAAAATTTGGGGCCTTCCTTATAATATGTAAGTGAAAAGCTGAAAAAATGTGACTGCAGCTCGAGTTTGTTTGCTTGTTTTTTAAAAGCAGGTAGATGGGGGGGAGCGGGGGGGGTGTTTGTTTGTTGTTTCGTTTGCTTTGTTTTGTGGGTTTTGTTTGTTTGTTGGGGTTTTTAAAAGACATTCTGGTATTACTTTAAAATTTTTCCTTGTCAAGCTTATGGTGTCTGGAGAACTGGAAGAGGTGTAACCTCAGAAATAGATCAATAAATGAAAATTTATTGAGCAGAGAAGAATGAAAATGGAAGAGATTTACAGCCAAACTACTTTGGCTGTGCTAATACTGTAATTACTTGATTTGAACAGATGAATACTTTTTTAAACCTATACACATCCTTCTCTTCTGGAAAGGATGGGCTAGAGAGAACATAACAAGGGAAGTCTTTCCAGAAGACTCCCTTGGAAATATCTACAGTGAAAAGCAAGAACAGAAAGTCTGAAATTCACAAATACTGTAAGTATCTGCAAGCTTTAAAGTGAAAAGAATTCAAGATTCAAGGACTAAGAAGCAAAACCAGAATAAAATGCTTTTTGGTTTCTTCAGGGAGGTGGAAAGGGGTGTGGGGAGGTGTGGTCACATTCGCTGATTTTACAGGCCTGACAAACTCAGCATGATGTTAATATTACCTGGTAAAAGGAGAGTAATGTGTTTTTTCTTTGCATATTTCCATACTATCCTATGTTCATGTGACCAACTCTTCCAGAAAGTAGATCAATTACCCCATGTTTCATTAAATGTTTCTTTAAAAAAAAAAAAGCAAAAAACCCAACCACACTCATAATGGTTAGCAATGTCATTTTTAAAGACAATTTTTGTATTTTGGTCCCTGATACTCTGGACTATCTGCAGGCTATTAAGGTTGCTACGCTCATGCTTATCTAATCTTCCATTTTTGGAGTCCTTCAGTTTCCTGCTAAGAAGCCACTGAGAAGCTGATTGCAGACTGTTTGTCCTAAAAAAACCCCAGACTGCTTTGCCAAAGGAAAAGCACATACTGGGCCATGCTACTAATGACAGAAGGAAACAAGAGCATGCTAGGTTCATCCAGAGTAGGAAAAGGCTGCTACGCACAGGAACATAAAATATGTGGGGTTTTATCCATGGATGAGAGAAGGAATGAAAATAAAAACTTTTTGCCTCTGCTTCCAGTCTTGCAACAGGGAATAGCTTTGTTGTAAATCTCTTTGTGGTAAAGTTAAAATGAAGGAAATGCTCTACCAAATATGCTTACCAAATGTATATCAAGAAATCTATTTTTCAGCATACCAGAGTTACCTATAGTGCCAAGCAAACACTGTTCCTGCAAAGTGAAGTTTGTCACACTGCCAGATCCTTCAACTAGGAAACTGCCACCTCTCCTGTCTGCTACACATTGGGCCTGCAGCCTGACTACAGGCCAACATCTGATTTTGCTAAAACCTGTCTGGCGTCAAGTTTTAAAAGAACATGTTTTAAAATGACTGTTGGATGCTAAGTAATATCCTGGAAGGATGAGGAACTGTCTGCACCCAGATGTACAGAGTGAGCCTGAAATGGTGGCACTCTCATCAGATGCCTTTTCTCAGTAGGCTTCACAGCTCTGGCAGAGAGCTTTAGAAACAACTGCTGCACAAAGAAAATACTTTGTACCTTGTTCATTAGTTTTCAGGTACTAAAACAGTCTCCAAAGCATGAGATAAAGATGTTTCAACACAGCAAATTCATCTTTTTTCATATTTTGAAGTAGTAGAAGTGAATAGGAGATAGCTGCAGCTCTCTCCTAGTGTTGCAGCAAAATAAAGATTGTACTTTTCATTGTCAATATGATGTATAGCACTGTTTTCACCTTTTATCATCTCTGGTGTTACATATAAAAGCTGTCCTTTCAGGGCAGAAGGCAAGGCATCCAAACAGAAACACCTCTTGTCTCAGTTTAGGTTCTATGCCAAAAAAGGGCTACAGCCTTCAGAATCCTAAATTAAAGCTTATGCTCAAATGGGTTTTAAACAATCCATTTTCCCTGGCCTGAATTCACAGTCTCTCATCATGAAGGACCATTTACAGCACTAATCAGAATTTAAAAATGCATCATTCAATTATGCTGTCATATAAAAACTATCTTTTAAGCGTTTTCTTTTTAAATAGGTATGGTGGGTATTCCTAGCACTAATGCAGAAGTGGATTGATTCTACTATTGAGATGTACAGTGAGTCTATTCTCACACTAATCTTAAAAATGCTTTTACACTTCATGAGTCATACCCATAATTACAAATAGCTGAGTACAAACCCCAACAGATGCTTTCCTAAGCAGAAGGCTAAGGGTAGCTGGTAGGGCTCCGCAGCAGAAGAGTGCAAGAAAAGCTTCGGGGTCATGTACAGCATTCCCTGGTAGAGGAAGTAAATCTTGGTTTAGTATTACCCTGAGGTTTTGCAAAACTTTAAAAAATTAAACTTTGACCTGTACAAACTCTTCATATACTTTCATTCCTCTTCATGCACAGAGCTGGATTAATAATTTCATGAAATATGAAAAGATAAAACCTGCTCAAGTTGCTGGAGAGGGTCAGCTTGGTCCCATTTTCTCTGTATATGTGCTCTCCAGTAAGTAAAGGTGCAAGTTGTCATTTAGACCTCCTCAAATAGAGACAGCAGTGTTTTGTCCTCTTTAACAATCCCCCTACAGATCTGCAAAACTGTTCTGTGTGGTCTCTTTCCCTGATAAACTTTCTAGAGTGCAAAGTGATTACTGGACACATTTTGTACCAAGGAGTTCTACAGAACAACAGAAAATTGAATAGATATTATAGGTGTAACACACATCTCCTGCATATTCGCTGTCTTTCCAAGTGGAAATGGAGGAAGCACATGGTTTATTTCACTAGCCACCATTTCAGAAATAACACAGCATACGCCCCTAATAAAGGAACAAATATTGGCAATAACTGTTCAAAATTTAAGGGTAATGAATATACAAAGAATATACTTAGAGGGCATAGGATCTGACAGAAGGAAACTCCAAAAATAAGTACTTTCAAAATAGCCACATTAGCAGACAAGGAGTGTGCAATGTGAATTTGCAACAATGGAAACAGTTTATTTCCAACAAAACAAAATACAGGCAAATCATAATCTGGTCATTATTTTTCTCTGACAGTGGTATAGTCCCTGAAGAGAAACCAAAGAATCTCTATAATTAGTAACACTTAAAATCAACACTGCTGGAAACTATGCTGGGGTCAGAGTAACTCCAGCAGAGAGCCAGATGACTGTGACAATGGCAACTACAACTGACCCCAGAATTCTTCTGTGGGTAATTCCCAGTGAAATCCATACGCATATGTAATGGTTTAAACTACTGAGTGCTTGTGATATGAAAACATCAAAGCAGTAAGTGTATGCTTTAAATTATAGTATAAATTCAGAAAATTGTCAAATCTGTTTATGTAAGTTATGAATATTGAGGAAGAAATCTTACTGATAAACTTGTAATTCTTTTCCAAGGAAGAGAAAACTATCTCCTGTACTAGCATATTGCATGTTCACAGTTGTACATTGTTTGTGCACAGCTAAGGAGCAACAGTAAATAAATGAGAGAAAACTCTCATTTTTTCATCCTTCGCACAGCTGAAAAACATATTACTCAATGGCTTTAACTGAGTATGCTGCAGCAGCTCCTGGTGAAAAATATAGTGGGTTCTTTGCTCCCCATGTGTGGATCTGAGATCATGAGACCCTTGTCCCTGCTAAAAGCCTTAAGCATTAACTGGGGATGGGTGAAAGTGGGAAAGTAAGAGGAAGAGATTTTAAGCAATTTTGAAGGATTAACAGCCCTGTACTTTCTCCACAACAGACTGGAAATTTCCCATCCAAGCCTGTGCAGAGCAAGCAGCCCGTTTACAAAGATAAGAAACTGATGTGAATGAACCTCTTTGTTCTCTGTGCCATTTACTAAATATGAGATACAAAATGACTATTAAAACTTTCTCAAAGGCAAAAGTTTTCAAATTATACCAAAAGAGATTGCTGGTCTTCTTCTCTTATGGCTGTGCTATTATTGGGTGGCTTTTACCAGTCAGCTTTGTCATAATTGCATTCATGATTTTTGTACAAAAGGGCATGACCCTTCTCACTGAAATGGATTGGGACACATATACAGTGGAGACTCCATCCATGGTTATGTAAGTAAAATAGGCATCCCTGTAGAGATTCAAGTATCTAAATGAGATTTAGACATCTTATTAAAGTACTGGCCCAAAGGCTACCTCTGCATCTGCTCACCTGACAGATGGTAACTGCCATGGCCAATACAGACAATCCAGACCACTAGTTACCAACGGTGAAAGTAAGCCAGTGTCTGTGCTTGCTCTTCCACTTCTTTCAAAAAAGATTATGAGCTTTTAATGTTTAGTAATGTTTTATCATCTCTTCTATGGCAGTTGATGCATAAAGACAGTAGAAACTGGTGTTGCACTATACTTATTAGATCCAAATCTTAAACCATTAATTTTACATTAAACAATGACTTTTATAAAAATGTTCTTAACTGGCTGTGGTATCTCAGATATTCCATGCCACCATACATTTTTGATTAAACAAACTACAGGATGGTGTGCTTAGGGCAGTGTGTACCGTGAAACAGCTGCTCTGCTAATGCTGCAAACTGGCTAGATAGGATTCGGGAGCAGTCCAGAGTTACCTGTCATCTTAGGAAGGTCTCCTGACACACCAACATATGTGAAGGGAGCTGTACAGCTCCCAGGCAAAAGATGATTCCTGTCTGGATGGCTTAGAGAGCACACAGAGGAGCTGAAGCATCCATGTGGATACTGGGCCATATTTCACTTTCCACTGAATGAGAATGGAAAGAGACCCTGCACCTTGTTGCATTTATGGAAGGAAAAATTATTTTTACTCCATAGAAAATTTTGCAGTTGTGCTAGTTTTGGTTAGAATAGAGCGAGTTTTCTTCATAGTAGCTAGTGTAGGGCTATGTTTTGGATCTGCTCTGAAAGGGGGGTTGATAATTAAAAGTGAATAATAGAATAAAGTCATCTGATTCTCTCCCCCATCCTGCTGATGGAGATCTTGGTTGCTGACTGGGGTTAAACCACAACGAGATAAACTGTGTTGTAAAACAAGTTTTTCTATAAGTCATGGTGGCTTCCAAACTTGGTCTTCTGTCACAGTCTATTCCCTCAAAACTCATTTTGCCAGATTTCAGATGAACCTCAAACAAGTTGGAATCTGTGTTACCAGTAACTATACCACATCAGAGGAGTCCCTGATAACTCCAATAACGACCAACTTCAGCCGAAGGGTGACAAACCCCTGCACTGGGCAATTTCCTAACTGCAGCACCATGGCATGAATTACCAAATATAATGGGTATACTGGGAATGAGACCTTACCGGACGCTTGAAGCAGACGCCCTCAGGGGGGCCGGCGCTGTCTGCTCGGGGCTCACGGAAGGAGAGCTGGCCGGGCTCGGCGGGGCCGTCAGTGCCACCAACACCGCGGCGGCTCAGGCGTGGCCTCCGGTAACGGCGCCCTTGTCCTGTTGCTGCCCAGAGAACCGAGAAGGTGCCTCTTGCGGGGTCACGGAGGTGTCTGAGGGGTTTTACCCCGGCGGAGTTGGCGAGGAGGGTGCTGGGGCTGGGCCAGCGACGGCGGACACCCTCAGTCCCTGGCGGGGACGGCTGTGCCCGCACGCCCTCGCCTCGACGCCGCGCGGGGCTCAGGGCTGAGGCGGCGAGGGGAAGGAGCGCAGCCCTTCATGGGAGCCCTTGAGCACAGCCTCGCCTTCCGCGGGCCGCCAGCGCCGAGACCCGCCAAGCAACGTCTGGAAAACATGTCCTATGGAAAGTGCCTGAGGGAGCTGGGCTTGTGTAGTCCCCAGGAGGCGCCGGCTGGACCTCATGACTCTACAGCTGCCTGAAAGGAGGTTGTTGTGAGCTGGGGCCGGTCTCTTCTGCCGTGCCTACCGTGAGGGGACCAGAGGAAATGGCTTTAAGCTGAGACGGGGGCTGTTCGGGTAGTCAGGCACTGGAATATGTTGCCCAGGGAGGTGGTGGCGGCACTATCCCTGGTGGTGTTTAAGAGGCGTCTGGATGTGGCGTTGTGTGATGTGGTTTAGAGGTTTAGGGATGGTTTTGGTGGTGCTGGGTTGACGGTTCGACTACACGGTATTAAACGTCTCTTCCAGCCTTGATGATTCCACGATTCCATGCCTCTATGATTCTCTGACTCCGTGATTCTCTTCTGTAATTCCATTCTCACCCCGGGCGGGGCGGGGCCCACAGCGGCTGTCACGGAAAGGGAGGGAAGGGCCGAGGGAGCCCCGCCCGTTGGCTGTTGCTGCCCGGGCCGCGATTGGCGCCGCGCGGCGCCGCCCGGCCCCCGGTATAAGGCGGTGGCGCGGGTGGGGAAGGAGCTGCCGCGGCCGTGGGGAGGTCGGTGGGTACGTGGGGTTTGTGCGGGACGGTGACACTGGGCGAGCGATGCGAGGGGAGGCTGAGCTGGGCTCCGTGCGGGGCCGGGGTTGGGCTCGCCGTGCTGTGAGCTGGGGCGGGGGTCTGTGAGGCGGGCAGGGACCCGCGCTGGGGTCGGGGCCGCCTGGATTCCCCCCGAGTTCCTCTGCCCTGGGCCGGGGCCGCCCCTTCCCGTTCTTTGTGTCCGCGGCGGCCCGCGGGAGGGTCCGCGCCCGGCCCTGCCGGGCTCCGAGCGGTGCTGGGCGCCCCGCAGGCCTCGCGTGGGCCCCGTGGGTGACTCGGGACTTCCCCGGCCCGGGCGGCCCGTGCTGCTTCGCCGTTTGCCCCGGGGCTCGGCCCCGTCTCCTGGCGGTTTGCAGCCGCCCTGCCGTGCTGCAGTCACAAGGCGATGCCTCACGGCTCGTCGGCGGCTGCTCGCGGTGGGCGCCGGGCTCCTTTCGGAAGGAGAGGCTCGTCCCTGTTCGCCCAATGCGAGGAGTTCGGTACGTGTTGCAGGGTATGTCCAAACCGACCTTTATGACAGTTCGGGAGTTTTCGGTAACGCAAGTTGTTCAAACTGAGTCTTGTTCCTTCCTCTGAGTATCTGCAGTGTACCGTGCCGTCTCGTGCTCTTCCTTTTCCTGACACAAATGCAGGTGTAGACATTACATTTGTCAGTAGATGTTGCTTTTGAATAACCCTAAAGAACTTGAAACCACTTGTGAGACTCTTGCCTTGATTAGCAGGTAGGTGAAACAGTAAGTGATCTTTCCCTGACAGCTTGTGCCAGAAGCCAGTAGTTAAACGTGATTATGTAACTGGAAAGCCAAAAGTGAAAGGCACTCAGGATGCAGAGCAGCAGCTAGAGACCAATGTGTTCCCTCTCCACAGGGGAAGAGCGAGAGGGAAGACTTACCAGACAAGATCCAAAACCAGTGTGACCTTTGCCTTTCTAATAAGGTGACTCAGAAACTCTGCATAGAGGACTCCTAGCCAGAGCTGCTTGGTGCAGGTATGTGACTGACTCCTGGAGTACTTGCTGTCTGAAGATTTGAGCTGCGTATAAAAACTGTTTGACTATCAGAAACATCAGGTGCTGTGTAGCTGCTGTTAGACAAAGCCATTAAAAAAAAAAACAAACCCGAAACTACACACTTGGAGAGCTACCTTGAATCTAAATAGAAAAACATGTTTTTATCAGCAAACTAAATGTTGGCATCTCAGCAATTTTTCTAATATATCAAGAATTAAGCTATGCCAGGGGATGTATACAACATGTTACTTCTGGTAATGGAATGTCAGAATTGACTGTTATCATGTCAGGACAGACTTTTCATTAGAGCTCCATGTGGATGTGACACTGACAGATAAAAATCTGGAGTCTGACAGATGTTTTGCAAGCCATGCAATTGCCTCTGAAGCAAACATGGTCTTAACACTACAAGCCTGTTTCCAGTTCTGCATTGACTGGCTGACTTGCCTGACAGGCAGTTACAGCATAAACCTCTTCCACTTGCTGTGCTGCTGAGAAAGTCTGTCTGCTCTTGAAACTGTTGTCATGTCTGGAAAACATCTTAGACCGCTACTCTCTCATCTCTCCGTCTTGTTGTCTTCTGTAAACTATCAACTTCTGTGTGGTTTAGCTTGGTGCAAAGCTTTAAAAGTGAGTCTTGATTAAGTGTAAGGCACCACTACACCTCATGTGGGAACTAACTGCTGGTCCAGCCAATGCTGTTAGGTATTGGCTTTCCCTCTAGAGTTTCTAACAGTTGCTTGAATGCTAAGTTCTTGGAATACTCTCCACAGCTAATTAGCCACAGAAAAGCCCTGTTCTTTTATTCCTCATCAAAACTAACAGGGGTTGGGAAAAGATGATTTGCATTGAAGCCTTCTACTAAACAGCTCCCTGCTTCTAAAATAGCCTCCGGCCAAGCCCCAGCTTGTGCAAGGTAACTTGGCATTATCAGAAAGAGGTGGTATTAACTGGAGTTAATGAAGAATAACAGTGATGCCTTTTTTGTTTTTTTTGTTTTTTTTTTTTTGCAATGGTGAAGCCTGAGCACTCCTGTATTGTAAAGGCCTTGCTTTCTGTGGCTGGATAGTGTGGGTGCTGTACATGCTTGTGTGCCAGTGGTAAATGTACAGCACTGATCTTCCCAGTGGCTTTTCCCCTTGTCTTCCATTGGCAAAAAAGATGCTATTATGATAGTATGCAGCATTCCTCAAAAGGGATTTTACTAGCAGAAATAGAAGAAAGCATTTTTCACAATTAGAAGCATGTTGATTACAAGCTGTTGTTGGAGGCTTTTTAACTAAACAGCTTTTACTGATTTTTTTAAAAAAGAATTAAGCTGAAGGCCACTCTTGGTAGTTTTATTCTCATTTCCTTTACTGTGCCCCAGTTAATTTAGGTGGAATACTATAAGACAGTAGCTCCCATCTCCTCCCCTCCCTGCCACCCCCCCCCACCCCCCCAAAAAAAAAAGAAAAAAAAGCCCAAAGACTTAATACTTGAACCTTGAACATGACTGCTTGATGAGAACTTTAGTATATTTGGGTGAACTGTAGTAAATTTGCTTTTGAAGCCTCTTCCTATAGCTTTGGCTTGAATGGTAGCAGTGAAACATACCTGCAGGCATTAATAATAGTGAACTTAGCAGCATAATGCCTGTAATAATGAAAAACTTGGTTTAGAAACTAATTCCAGTCTTGCACTGCATTTGTCCCCTAGCAGCCTTCTGCAATTTAAATTGCCTGTTTGTCCTCTAGTTACAGCTTCTGAATTGCATAATAAAACTTCACAAACGAATTTCTGAGTAGAAGCTGGTATTAGGCAAAAAAGAAAAGCAGCAAGTTATGCATGGAAAAATGATTTCTAGCTGATGTTTTCACGGCTTGATTGCTGTAAGAACTGAAACAGGCTATTTGCAGTTCACGCCAGTGATCTGACTAATCTTGCTTGTGAGTAAATACGCTTAGATGCTTGATTTGATAGCAACTGTGGTGGGAAGGGACATAGCTTTCTAAGTGCCACCAAATGTATATGGATGGTGCTGGCAATCCCTTTGAAGATCAGGAATTTACAGCCTCTAATATCTTACAGCAGAAGTGATAAATGAAGGCATTGCTGTGCCTGGTATGCTCATGGGGGATTTTTAGCTCAGGTAGGCTGTAAGGGGAAAGTGAGTCTGAACTAGAACTAGTTGTGGCCTAAGGCCAGAAAAACAGCAGTGTGAGCTAGCAACACTATAGCTTTGAAACTATCTAAAGCTACTGTCATGCACTATTAAATAGTTGTTTGTGCCACTGTTAATCTGTACAGATGCTTCATACCAGACTTTATATAGGGTGGTGGCTCTCAGGTACCTGTGTGGGAAGAGGATATGCCTGAAGGAAGGATGCCTACACTTTTGTCATTGAGAAGTGGTTTGAATTGTAAACCAAATAGAAAACATTTGGATTTTTAAAAACCTATGGATTTGGCCAAGAAAGATCTTCAAGAGGAATCTGTAAGTTGCTATGTTGCACTCGAATTTGGACTCAAAATTTAGTCAGCATAAATCAGTCTCGTGTGTCCTGAAACAAGATTGCCAGAAGATCCTGGTGATGCAGAGGCTGGTGATGTGCAAAGTTTCATAGTTTATACAGTTGATGCTGTCTACTCAGTCAGACTGGCAGAGGGGTAGCATCTGCAATAGTTTCCACTGTGAAAAATTATTTCCTAGGTGATAGTAACTGCTTAATGTAAGGCTATATGCTGCCCCAAACTGCTGTAGAGGAACGGTAGGTTGTCATTGCTGCTTGCAATGGTGCAAGCTGCAGAAGAGGTTTCAGTGTAGCCATGCAGTGCCTGCATGAGAAGCAAGGTAAAGTATCTTTTATGCTGATGCTGTACTGTTTTGGCTGGATCAAACAGTGCTGCTGTTCAGACATGCCCTGAGGAAAGTGAACTACATGGAAGTCACTCTTAATCACCCTCAGCTGATCACCCTGTGTTGAATAAGCATTGCAGAACCAAGGTGATTGTGACAAATCATACACTTCTCTGGCTGCAGTGGGCACACAGCCCTGCTGAGGGTGTGCGGTGTGGTCAGGTTTGGTTTTACTACTTAAGCAAAACTGGGTCTGCAGAACTTGGCTGATTGTATCAGATACACTACAAGCTATTGATTGCTGTAGTTTACAGGGCTGGGAATGTAACCAGAGTGTCTGCAAGTTATGTGACACTGGACTCTAATGACACATGCTGAATTCCTTTGTAGTGGAGGTGTCCTTGCTGAAATGGTGATACACATGGGTCTGTCATTGTATGAGACATCAGGGAACAAACTTAGTCTCTGGCTTGAGCTGTCTTGGTAAAGATCCTGCACTGCAATTGCCTTGACTCATGTTGAAATGCAGGTGAGACTTCTGGTGCAGTGGGTAACACTCACTGTGTTACACACCCAGTGGTCCCGGCTCAAGGTTGAAGACTGACTTCTCCTGAGGAGTTTTTGTATGAAGATGCTGCACCTGCAGCTGAGACTGCAGCAGTGATGGTGAGGAAGAGCCTTTCTTGGATAGGTCTATGTGACCCTCAACAGACTGGCAGCCAGAAGATACTCTGTTACCCCACTGCTAGTCAGTTGGGTACAGGTCAGGAGAAAGGCAGGTGCGCACTTACAGATGGCCTTAGAGCCTTTGGGTACTGCACCTTTTGTACCTGAAATGGCAGTACTGAGCCCTACCCTGATTTTTACAATAGCACAGAGGTAAGAGACTTTTCTTGAGTAGGACTGGCTCTGGTCTCTACTAAAGTCTTCCATGAGTTTGTGTTTTGTTGAAGACCTAGGGTAGTAGGAGAGAAAAGCTAATGAATGCATACTTACTTATGTCCTAGCCGAAGGAAGAAAAGTGAAGCTATCAGCTTTGTAAACAGTAACTTGGAAACTGAAGACAAGGCTCACGTGACTTTTTAAATAGGGTTGTGAATTTGGAAGGGGAAGTAGCAAAAGACATTACCTGTACATTTTTGTCCTGCTCAAACTACAGCAAACTAAGGAACTCTTGGAGATCTTCCAATTTCCTGCCTGCTGCCTCTCTTCCAATTCCAGCTGTGGTCCTAACAGGCTGCCTTTCTCTTATGGTTTTAAAGCCACTAAGAGGAGCAGAAGCTTAAAATAATGATATTCCCATTGTGCTTCATTAGTCTTAAGTATAGCTCTAACTGCTTTTTATGAAAAAAGCAACAGATGTTTTATGTGTGTTTATCAGCTCAGTGAACAAACAATTAATTAGCGTGTACTCAGCCCTTGTAAGCAGACCACTGTTAAGGACAGACTTACAGTAATGCATTAGCACTGTAATTACCTTCACAATTAGCTTACCAATCCTGAAATTCTTAGTATGTAAGAAGGAGGGTTGTAAATTAAATTTTAAAAAGGGCCAGACACTCAAATATACTGTTTCTGTAGGATTCCTTGAGGAAAACTAGAGGTAGCTGAATTGCTACCTTGTCATGGATTTGAGATCTGACTTGTGATACAGCATTTGTATCAATAGTCTTAAATCTCCCTATACTGAACTGTATAAATTCCATACAGCTTTGTCTCATCTTGCATCTCCACGTAAAAATTGCTACCTCTTAGTATGCTGATGATGTGCTATCTCAACAAGCATGTCAAGAGCCAAAACATGGTTCTGTGATTCTATGACTGAACAGCACAAAGCACTAAGTGCAAGAGAGTCCCATGCCCTGGTGGAGGATACCAGCCATGAATATAATCTTGCTGAGTGCGGTAAAACTGTACAACTTCATTACTTATTTTTAACCCTGCAGGAGTTCGAAGATGCATCAAGACTGATAGTGAGGACAGAAAAATCTCCTTGAAGAAGAGTACAGCCTGAACTATTGGCCATGTCTATCACGGATCACAGCCCCACCACCGGAGTGGTGACTGTCATTGTTACCCTGATCGCTATTGCAGCTCTGGGAGCCCTGATCCTGGGCTGCTGGTGCTACCTGCGGCTGCAGAAGATCAGCCAGTCTGAGGATGAGGAAAGCATTGTGGGCGAAGGAGAAACCAAAGAGCCCTTTCTGCTGGTGCAGTACTCTGCTAAAGGACCTTGTGTGGAAAGGAAAGCAAAACTAACTCCAAATGGCCCAGAAGTACACAGCTAACTCGGAGCAACACATGCAGATGGACTATGCTCGTGACGTGTAACCAGCAGAAGCATCTCAATACTGTGAAAAACCTGGTCACGTGCACACCATTCATCGCAACACACCCTGATGAGAATTAAATAAGCTTTGTTTGCAACTGTGTGCACTGAGAAGTTGCACTGTGCATTGACTGTGTATCCTAATTCCTCAATGGCAGGAGCTGACTCGCCTGGCATAATGTCCGTTGCCGGCAATGGGCACAGGGATACTCTGGTGTGAAGAGACTACTACTGTTTTTTGTTACTTGAATGTTTAGCTGAGCCTATTTTGATGGAACTACTACTGTAATGTAAACTACTTTACAACTGTGAACTGTAAATAGGCTGCCAGAAACTTCTTGCTTTGTGTTCTGTAGCATATGGGAATATGATGCACTTGTATGTAATACACAAGGGGACTCCAGACCTTCAAAACCAAATCTGCAGTTAAAGCTTGCTTCTGCTATGACATTGAGTGTGCAGCCATTAAGTCAGAACTTTGAACAGTTTATTGGGCTGATGCAGAGTACTTCATTTGAAAAGGGATAAGCATTTAGTCATATGCTGAGGGAGGACACACAGGAGCTACAAGAAGGAAGAGTTCCTTTAGTTGCAGCTATGTTGTTTAAGCTCCAAGCTGCTAGGACTGAGTTCTCTATGTAGCTACTGCAAGGAAACTGCCATTTTGATGGATTCTAACATGGAAACTAATGATGGATACTGAACCCTCAGGGGAAGTCCAGAAGGTTTCCAGGTGTTTGAATGGCAGTAGAGCAGACTTTTTCTCTTCCATAGGTCTGTGTGCTGAAACTGCAGAAGTGATTACTTAGCAAAACTGGCTTAAGTGCAACTAGTATGAATTCTTCCCAGAACCCTAGTTTGTGTACTTAGCAGATAGGGTGTATGTTAACAGCCTGTTATAAAAAGGTATTTTAGTCTACAGTCAGCCAACTCTAGAATTCAGTTAATGTATCTTGTATATAACTTTTGATTGAACTGTACTACAACAGTAGAAGTTTCAGTCTTTTCTACTGTTGGTAGGGGCAAGGGTTATTGCTGGTCAGTAGAAGTTTTTAGCTAGCAATGGCCAAGTCCTTCCAGAGAACATACATTTCCTGCTCTGTGCTGTAGTTCAGCTATACGAACTGTAAAAAGGTGTTAAATGGGATGTTCTGGACTGCAAACGTCTGGGGGAAAAAGCCAGAAAGGGGAGGAGAAGAAACAACATTGAGCAACCAATGGCAGCTTACATATTCTAAAACTCTGTGTAGGCACACATGCTTTAGAGGTCACTGGCCTGTTTTCTATTACTTTATACATGGCCTCCTTTGCATACTGGTATTTTTAAACACTTAATTGCCTAGCCTTAATTCAGCTCCAGAGGAAGCATGAGATTTGCTTCTTGTACCTGTACATATGGAATAACTTAAGGCCTAGCAAGCTTGCTTGAGAATTTTAACTATATGCAAGACAAGAATGGCCTAGACAGTAAGTTGTCCCCTTCTTTTACACTAAGAGGTTGAATTGCTTTGTTAGTGCTACATTTGTGGTTTTTAAATTGAAAGCTATAATTTGAAGCCAAATAAATGCTGTCAGTAGCAAAAAAGTAGCAAAAAGCTCTTGCTGTTGCCTCTTGAGTACAACATATGGGGTACAGCTGATAATGTTCTTACCCCGACATGTGCTTTTTTAAGATGCTACTCTTAAGAGACTTGCATGTATAGTCAGACCTGTACACTTGCTGTATTCCAGACCTTTTAAAAGCAAAGAAAAAAGGATTAATTCAGTAAGACTTCCTTTAGTTTTCAGTAGAGAACAGTTCACACATGGCTCTTGTGGTTTCCAGGACAGTCAGAATACCAGTATACAAAAGTGATACAAAGTGCTGGAAGTTATAGAACAGAACAGTTGTAGCAAGATGACTTTGTCCATTCAAGTTTACTGATTACACAGATGAAGTATCTATTTTAATTCAGCAAAGAGAATGCAGTGTAAAGGGCAAACTTCAGAAATTATGGAAAAGTATAAATCAAAGGTCTAATTTCCCTTCTAGCAGCTGTAAGAGAAAGCCAGTGAAAACTAACTGGTCCTTAGTCAGAGGTGCTTCACTGTTACCCCTACAAACCAGTATCTTTAATTTAAATGGATAGGTGTTTGCAAGTTAGTGCAATAGTAAAGTGCAGAAAGTGTTTTCCGTTCTCCTCTTCTCTTAAGATGGGGGTATCTAATAAGTTGTTCAAGTATATAAAAATACTCCATTTGATTTTTCTTTTTCTAGATCATGTGGGGGAAGAATCTTGTCTTTATTTACAATGAATGTCAATAAAATTTGCATAAATACCTACCCAATACTGCATCATTTGACTTGGTATAAGCAATTATTCTGTCCTATTTCCACTACTGTGCTCTGTCTCTATGGTATCAATATTGTCAATCCTTTTGTCCTCTGAAGTGGCAGTAGCTGTTGAAAGTGATAGATCATTATCTTCAGAAAGTGTTCGCTCAGATTGAAGGGGTTCTTTAATTTCATCTTTTCTCTGTAGCTTTTCTCCCCTTGCTGCCACCAGAATTCTCAGTAAAGCATTCTCTTTAAGGAGGTTTTCTGATGCATCAGCTAATTCATGAAGCTTTTCAGCCATTTCTAACAATTCTTGATTCTTCTGGTCATATGTGGCCTGTAACTGCTCACTGTGGAGCTGCAGAGTTTTGTGCTGCTTTTCCAGTGTGTGTTTTTGCTGCTGTAGTCTCTGCTCCTCTCTCCTGGCTTCAGAAAGCTGTGCTTCAAGCTGGTCATGGGCCTGATGAAGGGCACTGATTTCTGATCTTAACTTCTGAATTTCTCTCTCTAAATGTGAGATGTGTCCTTGCTGTAGAACTGACTCTTTATGTAGGCATTCTTTGGTACAGGGCTCTGATGGAGAAAGACTTGAGTGATGTAAAATAAATTTCAGGAGATTAGGAAGGTTAACTGAGAAGTCTTCCGGGAACTTCACACTTTGCTCCTTCCTAGAAAGACATAACAAGTTAAGCAATGATAATTTTATCTAAGCAGCTGCTGTTCAACTCCAACTTGGTATCTTATTTTTTATCAAGTATGGTTAGTACAGCAGCTAAGAGAAACCTAAACTGTAATAAAGATAGAGCACACAGATTGATGAACTCTTTTCCCTGTGTTCCAGTCTGGGTGCTATAATAAATATCTGCATGGGACTAGTATTTGAAGAAAAAATTCTGTTAAATCTCAGAAAACAGACTTCACTCTTAAAGAAGTATCATGGTCATGGGTTATGAGCTTGAAGTACATACAGCAGCAGTGCTGTGTGTGCCATTAATATTTTTAAGTTGAAGGATGACATTTAAATGTTCGTAAGTCTACATACATTATTAGAATTTAAGTCCAGATACATAAAGCTACCTGATGGGAAATGACTATTTTGAACCTCTCTCTTACCCTGGAAGCAGTAGCTTAGTGTGTTCCAGCATGTGAAAGCCACTGCAAGGGAGCAGTTTGCTTTTAAACAGTAAGTCACTTCAGTCAGAAGTAAGGCCCTTTTGCTGTCAATAAAAAAAAAGTCTCTTTACTTGTTCCTCTTACTGCTTTATGTCAGAGGTGATGAAGGAAGCAAACCAAACAATGTTTTTCTGTTGGTTTTTGTTGGTGTTCTCTCCCCCAAAGCTGTGAAGACTAAACCCAGCATATGGAGCAGGTAAGCCCCCTGCTTTCTGCAACTCCATAACCTGTTACAGCCTAGTAAGAGAGGTCAAGAACAGCAAGTACCAAATTTCTTCCTCAAGACTACCAACTACTAAAAAACACCAGCTCCAGCTGTGACAAATGTTGCACTTACTGCCCTTTGTGGACCCTGTGCACACACACGAGGCTAAATTGTCCACTAAGGACTAGACTGGAACTAACTCTTGCTCTTCTCTTTCTGAACCAGTTCCATCTTCAGCCTTTCACTCAGTATGTTCCCGTATAACACAAGTTCACTCCCTCCTGCAGCACAGCCACTTCCACCTCACTATGTGTAACTGGGAAGCCAGCTAATAGTTTATCACTCTGGGTCTCCTCCAGCTTTGCCAGTCAGCAGCGTATTCTCCTTCCTGAGGCAGCCATTGAAACAAGAAAAGCTTAGTTTGCTTCCCTCTGGCTGTCAAATTCATCACTAGAGTAAAGGACATAGAGTAAGTCCAAACAAAAATCATTGCAAAGCAAGAAAGCCAGATTCAAGTATAATGCCAAAGCCTCATGATGCTCCTGTACAACACACACCACACCACGGACAACTCTTGTGTCCCCGTGTGTGATACTATGTCCTGAATCACAACACGCATCTGGAACAGGGGAGTTCCTCAGTTACCAATTACACTTCCCTGAACAATGCCTTCTGTGAAATCCAACTCATAAGCATGTGGGATATAAAAACATTTAATTTCATTTACTGAAAACTACTTATTGTACTTCAGGTAGAAGATAGATAACCATATTTTATCAATAATTCAAGAACTTCAGTCAGATGAGGCTCCTGCTCACCAAGATTAGGCTATTTCTGGCAGAGTAAGCACCATGAGTTTTCCTCCTCTGCAGACTGCTGGTGATCAACCAAGTTACTCTTGTAATTACCATCAGCAGTTTCTCAGCTGACAATCAGCTCCCATCCCAGATTAATGAATCATGACACAATTTAGGCAAAAAATAGTCTATGCTAAATCAAACATGACTCATTATACTGTGGTAATGTTTTACTACATCATCATCCATTTTTATTGATCAAAACCACAGCATGTATCAAAGAAGCTAAAAGGCTATGTAAAACAAATAGCAAAGCAAAATATTAACAGCATGTGGTAGAAAGAAATTGAGAACAGAGTTGATTTGCAAAAATTGTCACATAAGGCAAATGGATAAGAAGCTGCATAAAAAGCCTTAATATGAGACACCTTCATATCCAAAATGAATGTATGACTACTCTAGTAGTGCTACAGATACTACAAAATACTATCAGATCCTAATTTTCTTGATTACCTACATGCAGCAAAATATAAAAAAACACTGAAAAGGAAAAGCAGGAGTGAAAGCAATGCCTAGAGGTAAGGTACCTTTATAAAACCAGTTGGAAGATTACAAAAATAATCTTATTACAACTACTCAGTCTGTCCCTCCAGAGACTGTCTAGAGCATTACAGAGACCAAGACAAAATGAGTACCTATGAAAAGAAATAGGGAGATGGGAGAAGAAATGGGGTATATATACTGATATAAACAAAACTGTACTGGATTAAAACATGAATGGCAAAACTTAAGGCACAGGTTTAAAGATTTGGTGGTAGGTCACTGCCCAGTACTAACAGTCTGACTTCCCATTTGCTGATAGTAAGAGTCCTTGAGGGAGAAGGGTGGAAATCGGTGACTGTTGGTTGGGTTATTTTGTTGTTTTGCTGGTGGGGTTTTTTTTAATTAGAATATGTATGAAGTAAGAATGCATATATGGAAATGAATTACGTTTTGGCTTTTTTCTCTGCTAAGACACGTAACCAGATAATTGCTGAAGCTTAGTAAAATGGAAGTTAAAAATCCACAGGGAAAAGAATTACATTACCTCTGATGAGGAAAAAATAAAATGGTTGGGAGACGGTCTGTCATAAATTCCCAGGGAAGGTCATTTCGAGTTACATCAATTCTGTGAGGAAGAGACATACTGATGAAGAGAACAGGCAGATAAACAATCTGCAATTTTTTTCTTGTAAAATGCCATTTTAGGGATTGGGAAGAAGGAAATTTAAGTATCTGTGAAAGTAAGTCTAAATGTGTTATGCCAGAAATACATTGTGCATATGAGTCAGCAGATATAATTACCAATATTCAAGATGATGACTGTCAGTTTAAGAAATATCTGTGGGGTTTTTTCTCTAGAAAAATATGTTCAATAATGCAACTGCTCTCAGCCATCAATTAAACCCCAGTCGCTCACTGTCTACACAGTGCATGCATTGTGTACACACCTTTTTTCTGAGACAGACATGCCAAACATGAGACAAGTTATTCCTATTCATTAATTTGTTCCTCAAGTACATCTCTCTTAATATTGTCCCCTTGAGCAGTTTTGGGAGTAAATTACTTTGCTACTTCCAAGGACAAGCACATTCTTAAAGGCTTTTTTTTTCCTAAAGCTCTGTGTAGAAAGGAACACTTGATGCAACTGTTTGTTACTGGTTTTTTTCTGCATTTTAGGGTTTCTTTTCACAAATAAAATTCTTATTAATTACAAATTATTATAGAACTAAACAGACAATCACATCAGTAATACTGCTGTGAAAACAATGGAGCAAATGAGAGAACTTCAAAGTCGGGCAAGAGAACAGGTGTAGCCTTGGGAATAACATCACATCTGTGGCAATAAAGCCACAATTATAAACAGGGGACGAAAATCCAGATTATTAACTGATTAAGTTTTTCTCTACATCTCATGCTGTCTCCTGGAGTAAGTTTAGTCAGAATCAAAGATGCAATCAGAGCAGATATTTTAAGTATTTATGCATTATTATCACACACATGAACAAAAATGTTTCAGTGCAACTGAAACATTAAAAACCCTGGAAACACCAAAGAAAAACATGTCTTTTTTACATATAAAAATATATTTTAATATATATATTTAAAATATACATTATACACATGCATATATAGATATATTTCTGTACACTGGTTTTGGCTGGGATAGAGTTAATTTTCTTTATAGTAGGATGTAGGTTGCTGTTTTAGATTTGTGATGAAAATGGTGTTGCTAACAAAGACATATATACAAATAGCATATTACTATTTGCTACAAATCATCAGAAAGTTATCGATTCACTTCCTGAAATTAGGAAGTTTCAAGGTTAATTGCACAGTTTAAAAATTAATTTTAATGGAAGTTGATAACTATGGCAGTGAGATTGAAAACCACCACATTTATACAAAGGAAAACAAAACAATGCATTCAAAGAAATATTAAGCAGATGACATTCAAATCTATATTGCATGGTTGTAGAGAGAAAAAAAGTATTTATTTTCTAGGCTGATGACCTCAATGATCTTACATTATTCTGGAAAGATGAAATTAAAATCTTTTTACCTTGCCACGGTGAAACTGTCGGGAGGCAAAAGACGAGCAAGTTGAATAAAAATGTGATTAAGAGAAGCACAGAATCCACACCACTGTGCATAATAGAGCAGCAAGACATTCTGGAAAATGAAATGGAGAAGAGTTTGATTATCTATTGGAGGAAATCTGCAGAAAGGAGGAGTAGTTTTCACAACATCTAGCATGGGAACTCTTGAAACGTGAAAGCCAATTTTTTCCTAGTATTAATGAACTTTATTATAATAAGTTTTTCACTGCTGCCCTCTGACTACTGAGTCAACACAAAAATTCTTGGGGAATTCTCTTTCCATAAAGTCAAAACAAAAAAATTACTTAGTTTAGCATCATTCCCTTTAAGTGAAAATGCACCAAACTTTACTACACTTCCCAAGATTCTTTTGCAATCTTAAATTCCTATATATCTAACACTGACTGTACATTTCATATGGGGGGGAAAAAAATGATGTCCAGACTTCTGCTTTCTGCCTCTGACTAGCAAAGCAGGGGCTGGGGCTGCTGGAAACCAGCTGGAGATGCAGACATTCACTGCAGAGTTGAATGACAATGGATATTAATTAATCCTCACAATCATGTATTTTAAAAAATCAAGGTAATTTAACTGTACTCAGGATGACATCTATTTTTATGGCATGCAATTGGAAAGGCTTTGAATTTTTACAGAACACCATATTTTATGTTACAAGTAAGAAAAGCATATCAATATTAAACAAGACTGAGACCCCTCCTTAAAATCTGTGCCATTATCTGCAAGAAAGCTGTTGAGTAACGCGGTGTACCTTGGCACTCAGGAACACGGTCTTGTGAAAGGTGTTTGTGGTCACTTCAGTGACCACATGCTGTTCATGAAAATGGACTGAAGGGTCATCAACCAGATGCCTTTTCAAGGGACTGTAGAGAACACTGAAATTTTTAATGAAGTTCTCTGAAATGAAATTGATACATAACAAAGTTATTTCAGTTTTGCAAAGGTGATTTTGGCAGTTTTTGCTTTAGAATCCAGAAGAACGTACAGAGAAAATACAAACTGAAACCTGGGTTCATGTCATTAATTTCTAAGTTTTGGATCAACTCTTGAGTAACCACAACTGATGTGAAAACAGGAAAAAGTTTCACTGCTCTTTTTTTTTAATTTGCTCATTACAGTCTTGTCACTTGCCACACCAGACTTTAATCTTGTATCAATGTGCTATAATAATAATATTCTGTTCTCCTAACCACATACCTGCTAAGTAAAAAAATGGAGAGGTTACTATTTATGAACACCTACATTATCTTGAAAGGCTCCACTTAGTTCCACATTTATTTGCATTTTTTCTTCCATTTTTAATTACTTTCTCTGCAATTCCCTTCTTTGGACCTTTAAATATCTGCTATTACCATGCCAATACAACCAACCCCCTTTTGTCTACCAGGGACCACCTTTCTCTTTGTTCTACTTTCTCCTTAATCTTAAGATATGTAACAAGTAGCTGGCCACTGGTAAAAATTTAAAGTAAGCTCCAAAGCCCTCAACTACCTTCAGCTACACTACTCTGAGCCTGAACTACATTCTCTCAATTGCTGCAAGATATCAGCAATATCCTTCTTTTCAACTTGGATAGAGAAGTATTATTCTGTGCATTAAAAAATAAGATTATTCAATAATCAAGACAAAAGGTAAAATATGAAAAACAATAAAAATAATTGTTTGGTCAAATAGAAACAACCTTGTGCTTGTATTGCCAGCACAAAAACTAAGCCCAAGTAAAACTGTCACTTTTGTACAGATATACAAAATACCAGACCATCAAGTTTATCTCTGAAATGCAAACAGCAGTACACTTAGCTCTTTATTAACTATTCAGCATTTCATTAAATTCTCACACCAGGCCAAAAGAGGTTTTTTTTCTTTTTACATCTCCAGATTTGGAATATCTATGCATGATTAAGTAGCAACTGAAAGGAAGGGGTTAATTACAGACATGTTCCTGATTTTCTAGAAACTATCTGCAAAGAGTGAGATCTGAAAAAGGTATTAAGCACCAATCTGGT